>NC_090927.1:1134357442-1134982442 GCF_040938575.1 Ambystoma mexicanum
ACTCAACCATGTTAGCCTTTTGATCGTGCCAGTGCTTGACCAATGCTTGTCCAGCTTTCAAGTTATCGCTTGCTTCCGTCATCATGTGCGACATTCTCCTCCAGAGACCTATCACGTAGTCAGTCACTCTGACTGGCTTGGGGGAAGGAGCACTCTCCAACCCCTCCTTAATCAGGGCCAATGGACCTCTGACGGGATGACCATAGAGAAGTTCGAAGGGAGAATAACCTACTCCCTCCTGAGGGACTTCTCTATAAGCAAATGGAAGGCATGGCAGTAGAAGGTCCCACTTACGCTTAAGGGGTTCTTCCAAAGCACCTATCATGCTCTTCATGGTTCGGTTGAACCGTTCTACCAACCCATTGGTTTGTGGGTGGTAAGCTGTTGAGAACTTGTAAGTAACTCCACAGGTTTTCCACATGGCTTTCATGTAGTGGGACATAAAGTTTGACCCCCTGTCAGAGATTACTTCCTTAGGAAACCCGACCCTAGAAAAAATACCAAGGAGGGCCTTAGCCACAGCCGGAGCTGTAACAGTCCTCATAGGAATTGCCTCAGGATACCTAGTAGCTTGGTCTACTACAACAAGTATAAACCTGTTGCCTGAGGAGGTTGGAGGATCAAGGGGACCAACAATGTCAATCCTTACTCTCTCAAACGGGACTCCCACAACTGGGAGAGGCACTAAAGGTGCCACATTCTTGGAGCCAACCTTACCAGAGGTCTGGCAGGTGTGGCAGATCCTGCAGTGTTTTCCTACTTCGGCCCCCATCTTCGGCCAATAGAAGTAGAGAGAGAGCCTTTCCTTAGTCTTCTTGAAACTCAAGTGACCAGCCAAAGGAATCTCGTGGGCTAACTGCAAGAACTGTGGTCTGTTCTCTTGGGGTACTACAAGTCGTTTGTAGTCTCCAGGTTCAGACTCCGTCGGTTCACTGTAGAAGAGGCCATCTTCCCAGTGCAACCTGTATTTCCCAGGCTCTTGCCCTTCAGCCTGAGCTTCTGCCTGGTGGCAAAGACCTTCCAGAGTTGGACATTCTCTCTGTCCCTTACTGAAGTCTTCCCTGCTGGGTCCACCTTCTGCCAGTAAAGACTGCAGCTCAGGATGGTCAACAGGATCCAAATCTCCAATGAGTTCCTGGCCTTCCATTAGCTCCTCCTCAGAGTCTAATTCTACCACACAGGGTTGTACCTCCCTCTCAGCCTCAGCTGGAGGTGGAGTTACGGGTGTAACTTTGGACAACCGCGGAGAAGTCCGTGTTGGCTGCACTGAAATGCTGGCTGCTGGTTTCAGGATAGAAGTCTTAGGTTTCCCTTTCGCTTCTGATTTCTTGGAGACAGCTGCCGACAATTCCAGTGGAGCAGGAGTGATCTCTTTCCTCATCATCTCCTGGAGAGTACCGCGCATGGTCCTCTCTCTTGCGGGTCTAGTTAGCGCCTGTAACCGTTTACTGGGAGGTCTGGGAGTATGCGATACAACTCCGAGAGTTTTCAAATCATTACCCAACAGTATGCGTCCTGGTACCTCACTCTGTATGCTGACAGGTATCTTCACAGTCATGTCGTTACACTGGATGAGAACTGGTAATTGGGGAAGCATCTGCACAGGCCCTCCAGCTAACTTGGTGAGGCGTTTGGGTGCCTTAGCAACATCCTCAGCCTGAAAAAACGATTTATCCACCACAGTTATGCTGGCCCCAGTGTCCCTAATGGCAGGAGTCTCCTGACCATTCACCTGGACACTGTCCTTATAATACTCTTCAGTATTATCGGGGATAGAATTATAGACATCTAAATTCTGTTGTTCCCACAACCCGAGAGATACTAAAGAAACGCTGGCTGAGACTCCAATGGGTTCGTCAGCTAGCAGTAGAAAGTTTGCACTTGCCATTTGGACTTCCTCCTCAGGAGCGAAGGCTAAGGAGACAAGCTGGACCCCTGAAGGCTTACCCTTAATCTGGGATCTCCTTTCACGTGGTCAGTCGAGCCACAAACAAAGTATTTACCGAATGCTTTTTGGAATGGTGGCTTGTTCTGACCTCCTACCGGTTTGGCACCAGAAGACACACTATGCTGATGTGGTTTTCCCGGTGGCTTACCCTTCTGGTTTTGTTTGGGGCCCTCTTTGGAATTTCAGTTATTCGAATTCTCTTTTGAGTCTTTTTTAGGCTGTTTTCCCTCATCCTTCTTCTGAGTTACCCCAGAATCCTTGTGAGTAGCCCTGTTGGCAACCCACAAGTCAGCAGCCCTAGCTAGCCTCCGGGAATCCAATTCCTTCGAATCAGCCAAGTGCTGTCTGAGCTCGGGAGAACAGGCATCATAAATAGACTCCAACATAAAAAGATTCTTCATACCCTCATAAGTGTTCACTTTGTAACCCTTAATCCATCCCTCTAAGTTGTTCAACCCTTCACTCACCCAGGTAGCCCAAGGGCTACCATCATGCTTTTTGAGGGTTCTAAACCTCTTAAGATACTGGGAAGGGGTCTTCCCGAATCTAGCTATCAAAGCTAGTTTCACACTTTCGTAATCCGTCTTATCCGCCTCCCCAACTCCATTACCACATCAGTCGCAACAGGAGGGAGCCTAGAGAACAACCAGGGAAGTAAATCATTCCCGGGGATGTCCTGGAGCCCATGATTGTACTCAAACAGTTTTAACCAATCCAACACATCCAATCTCGGTTCATACATACCCACTAATTCCTTCGGCATCCAGGGTCTTTTGGGACTGGAGCTCCTAGAGGAACCAGAGGAGAGAGAAGCATTTTTTATAGACAACTTTTTCATCTCTAACTCGTGATTAAGTTCTATTTCTCTGAGTCTTAACTCAGCTTGCTTCTGCTCAGTCTGGGCATTCATCCGTCTGAACTCGAGCTCTTGGTTTCGTTCAGATTGAGCCAAGAACCGTTTGTATTCTAATTCGAGCTTCATTTTTTCAAGTTCAAAATAAGCAGGGTTACATGTGGGACCTGGTATGGGCCCCGTAGGCACAGCTTGTAAGGCAGGTAGAGGAGCAGGGGAGACAGTTTCGTTAGCCCCTCTGTCCTCGTCAGCCTCTCCATCGCTATCATCAGAATTATGATTTAGATCAACACCATCACTGTTATCTATAGTTGCTGGAGAACTTGGTTCCTCTGAACCAGTACCCAGACTTTGGCTCGCCAGCAATCTCTCTATTAGATCTAACTTCTTGCCTCTTACAGAAAGATTCTCTTGCCTACAGAGAGCTTGCAAACTCTCAGTATTTTCACCTGACAAGGATTCTTGACTGTAAGTTTCCATCGTAGACATGTTTTTGAAAGTTGCTTTTTAGTGCTAAGCTTCGTGGTTAGTTATCCTAAAGTGTCAAAAAGCACTCTAAACTGTATACTCGATACAAATCCTACCGCTGTACACCAGTGTTAGGCGGAAACCTGTGCAGTTCCCTCTGGGACCACAGCAAAAGATTTAGGACTACAGGTGTTCGGCAGTAAACCCACTTGGTAGCAGTCTGTACCACACAGATTCACTTGGTAGCTGTGGCTGAGCAGTCAGACTTCCCTCAAGAAGAGTTAAGCAATATGTGGAGTATACAATATGGGGCAATTCTTCACAGTAAGACAAGCAAACACGCAACGAGGCTCTGTGTAAAGATATTAAGGTATTTATTTATAACGGAACATCTATGGAAAACACTATGGCACTATCACGGCAAACACTTCAATCACAATTACTCTACGAAGAAGAAACAATCAATCCCCCTAACAATATTTCGACAAGTCTAGGTTCTACCGGTATCACTTATTTTCAGACAGAGGTGTATACCTCAACCTAGATGGCACTCTAATATCAGTTAGGATGGGAGAGAAAAATAGGCAGGTTACGAAGTCAACACAGTTCAATACTTTACGGGAAAAAATGCAAGGCAAGAAGACAAGAACCACAATACATCATAGCGTTCAGAGACCAGGCCCACTCGGAGAGAGGCAAGTCGGTTTGTCCCAAAAAGTCTCTTTGTGGAAATGCATTTGAGCCCGTGTAGCAAATTGTAATTGGAAATTTTGGAACCAGTTCAGAACCACACGTTAAAGAAAGCTTGGAGGCGACCCAATGGAAAGGCGAGTATTAAGACCCCTCACTCGACCCGGCAGAAAGGGAAGCCAGGTGGACACGGTACATTGTTTGTGGAGAGACAGTTCCGGCAGGGGCAGTTGTTCCTGGTGGTGGATGCACGTCGGGTCTTTGCCAAGAGTAGAGATGATCTCGTCGTCGAAGAAAAGTGAAGTCCGGTGCACCACCAGGGAAGAGACCAGCCGCGGAGTGCTCTGTCACAAGGCACCACCTTTTGGTCGGGGTACAGGGGTAGTGGCTATCCGGTTGCCGAGGTGCTCTGCACGGGCAAATCGACCACTGCGTCCTGAGGCGAAGAAAAAAGGAAAAGGGGACTGGTTGTTCCCACCAGTCAGGGGAAGAGACTCTCCGGCAGGGAGATCTCCTCTGTCGTCGGGAAGTGGTGAGTCGGTTCCGCAGGGCTCCACCGGGAGTGTCGTCGTGCAGGTCGGCTCAGCGTTACCCTCGTCGGATCCTTAGGTCCTGTGGCGACTTCTCAAGATCCAGTCCCAAAAGCCCTGTTTTTATGCAGAAAACCCCCATTCATTCAACCTAGTTGTCAATCAACACACGGTAAGTGGTGAGCTGGGAGGGTCACCACTTGGGCCAATCACACCAGAGTGCGACCGGAGTTGGCAAGGCAACTCGGTCCAGGGTGCCTAAACCCCCTCCCACACTCCTGTGTTAACCCAGACAGAATGGCACCACTTTGGAGGGTCTCTGTCCAGAGGCCCGCCAAAAGTGGAACAAAGGGCTCAACCTTTGGTTTAGGAGTCACAGAGACGAACACAGACGCCATTTTAAAAACCGAGTTCTGGCAGAAAATACCATCCGATAAACTTATTTAAGATAAGTAGACCGGTGGTACGTTAGAGATTAACGAGGAAAATTATCAATCTCCAACAATGGGACGAATCCCATAGGGTTATGTTCGGGGTCGAGCACAACAAGTAGTTTCCACTGCCACCAGCCAAAATTCGACGAGGGGGGACGGGACAGTGCCCCCTCGCGTAACAGATCTAGGAGTAATCGAATTACCCTTACTAGCACGTCCACAATAAGATGGTTTGTACTAGTTCTGTTAGTAAATTTAGGTCTAGTAAAGCCAATGGTGACTTTACATGCCCGGGGAGACAGTAGTCAGTCCCCGGGTATGGAGTCTATGGTGGAGGTCCGCTAGGACGCCCCAGTGTTACGGCACGTAGGGTGCGGTGTAACACACATAGAAAAACATATGAGACCCTATGGAGTAAAAGACCCCATTGCCCATAGAACACATTGTTATTCAAAAGAATTACACACATTCATGTCCAAGAGTGGGAGGAAAAGAGTCTCACTCTTGGCAGGATGGAACTCCAGAAATCCAGCAAAGCTGGTGGGGGACTCACTAGGTTAGGAAATTCAGCCTAAACAGAGAATTCTCCCTAACAGGAAGGAATTTGAAGTTTGAGCCAGGGCAACTGTGTGCTTATGCTGGTCCGATATGGTTTCAAATGAGGTTGAATAGCAGACGGCAGTTCAAGGAACAATGAATGCCAAGGGCAGTGTCAACAGGTTCTGCTTTTTCACTCAGTGGCAAGGTGTGCTCAAATCATTGTTCGGAGTGGGCCATCGTCGACAGCAGGGATATCAGCTGTTCTGGCTCCCAGGTGCTGTAAGTCCCATTCTTGGCCTTGAGGGTCAACGTCAGTTAGTTTTCGGGCTCCCAAACACAAGGAGGCTGAAACAGACCTTCAGGGTAAATGCAGCACAGTGAAGTCCTAGGCACAGTATGGGTGGCAGAGATGCAGACTTCTGGTCCTGCAGCATTGTTGTACCCCCGCCCCACCAATGTTCCTTAGATATGGTTATGGAGCAGATCTTGTTCCGGCCTTTGGAACCTCTGCCTTCACCCCACAACCAGAGGACATTATAAAGGATTACTCTTCCAGGAGGGTCCAACATAATCTTCAGGATGGTTCAGGATGAGTCCATCCAGATGATTCAAAGAAGTGGAGCGAGGTCTCTTTATTTATAGGCGAAATTCTCCAAGTGATTTGCCTAAATCAAGCATGCTTTAGGGGTCCAATCCCTCCTCTTGAAATAAGTGCTCTTTGCTCTTATGAAGTCACACCCAAAGTGCTTTGCTAGAGTGGAAGTAGAGGGGACAGGAAAGAGAAAAAGAAGCAGAGACAATCATGACGGCACGACCCTTCAAAAACTGTACAAATCCCTCTCTGGCTATCCTAGCTCTGCCTCATCCTTTTCTCAATGGGACCAAAGGGCCTTTGCAAATGCAGCAGCCCAGTGTGAGGCCTGGCTCTCTGTGAATTGGTGTGTCTCTTGGTTTCAGCTCTCAGGCCAGTGTCCTGTGGAGGAGCTGCGCAGGGGGCAAAAGAGTGTTATCATCTGGTCCGATAGCACAGCGAGTAGAGCGCTCGCTTTGACATCTGTGCAGAGCCTGCTAATGCAGGTTTGAATCCCGGCAGGGCCAAACTCAGCCTTTCATCCTTCCGAGGTCGATAAATGAGCACCACACCCCGTGGGTAATAATAAGCAGCGCTCAGATGCCTGAGGGTTCGTAACGCTATATAAATACTAAATTATTATTATTATCTACCCCTGGAAAGGAAAAAAGAGAAGCAATCCCCACAGCTATTCCTGTCAGTGGACAGGGTTGTGTCTTGTCTGGGAGGAATAGACATAATCCTTTCTCAGCTTAACTGGGCCCACAGAGCTAATACATGCGGAAAATCAATTTAATGAGTCTTGGATAACTCTGAAAGATGCTGGCCACCATACCCTAACTCAGGTGTGGCTTATATTCACAGTTGTATGTGGCAGCAGGACAACATCTTCAATGTTGTGTAGTTTTTGGAACACGGGTGCATATTTTAAATGCAGCCCCTGCTATGCAGAGACTTAGGTGTCACTGCAGTTGCCACAAGGGCACCTGTGGCCTCTGAACCTGCTCTGTGCCACTGGCATTTGACATGAAGCTTATTAAAGGGAAATCCGATTAGCAGATTTCTCTTACAGAGAGCAAATTACCTGCTTCATTTTATTATTTAATAAAAATCAAACCATTGCCAATGCCAGATATCAATGTATCACAGGGCTTGCCCCACATATCCCCCACCGTGCCCACCCTCTTCCCTCATGTTTCTCCCTTTCAAACCTCAGTCCCCTATGAATGTCCTCTGTAGTTCCTATCAAATTGCCATGACCAAACAGTCGGCTCTAAACATTTTGGGGTGAAATCATTGAAGAGTGTGCTTCTATGCTATTTCACACTAAAGTGCTTTACAGAAGGTATACAAAACTGTGCCTAGGTGCATAACACATTGACTGAGAATAATCAGAACATCAATTAGAACAGAAAGGACAACAGATCAAACCTACACCATAACAACAAAAATGAAAAATTAATTAATGAAACAGTTATGCCCATTAATGGAACAAAAGGGGAAGTTCCACGAGTTTTTCAGGTTCACCAAGCCGAGAGTAGGGTGACGACCTACCAGAGGTTTTGGGTGGTGGCTCTACTGAACTCGGTCTCTAATTGTGGAATCTTAGGTGTATACTTGGAGATTCCGGAGTGATAGACTAAAGAGGGAGGAAAGGTTAGTAACCAAAACATGAGCCCTCAGACTGAAAAGAGAAAAGGGACCAATATCACTATAGGGAAAGAATTAAGATACATCACAATACAAAAACAATGAAATACATCACAATGATCCTACCCAGTGCAAACAAGGAACAAGGGGTAAACTTAGTTGGTGACAGGATCTATTTCCCCCCAAACATTGAGTACATAGATCAGAAAATCTGCGCGTACGGCACGAGGCATACAATTAAGAAAAAGGTATGCAGGGGTTCTAGCACGCCTGCACAAAGACTAAGATGGGAAGGAACATTAATAAGGGTACAAGGAAGCCCAATGCAACAGGCGACAATGTGATACAAATCCAGGAAACATCCCCAAAATAGGCAAGGCCAGATTCACATTACGGAGAGGGATAATTCCAGAACAGAGTGAACAAGGCAGTCCAGTAAACAGGCAGTGTCAATGGCACGAGAAATCCAAACAATCAGGAAGAAGGGAAAAAGGAATGAAGAAAGATTTAGATGACAAGGATGCAGATGCAAGGATGCAGAGGCAAGGAGGGACCTGCTAATTAACAACAGGAATATCAATGAATAATGTACGCAAGCACAATTTACTCTTTTTGAGGAGCGCTGTGGTTTGCTTCCCATGCTGATTAAATTAAATATTGTGGTGTCCTTGATCTTGACTTAGCATCTAACATGTCTCAGAAGAAAAATGTACATTGATTTTTGTCTTAAGTTGTGTGTTGTCTTTATTTGCTTGGGCTGCTAATTCACCTTTAAGACTACCAATATCATCCCTTTTCGGTGCCCCCCGAGCCACTCGCTCGGAATAGGTGGGAGAAACTGGAAGAACCCCAGAAGAGGGAGGAAATATTTGATCGGCATCACTGGGCTTATACTCTCTTAAGAACCAATCATTGCATCAGCGCTATTAGGGAGCATCTCTGATTCCATATTGCGAATATTCACTGGACTGGAGCTCTGCTCTTCCCCATTTACCATAGGCATTTCAGAAATACCTAGTTGACCAGCTGATATATTTACGTCTTCATCCAGCTGGTTTGGCTCTGCAGTTGACTGGATGCATAAAAGTGCTGTAGGCACTGCTGATTGGCTCTCCCCCAAATCATTTGAGTTAACCTGTGACCTAGAGAGTGATAGAGCTGCCTTGCATTTTACCACTTCAACGCGCTTCTTTCTCCTCGCACTTCCAAGCAGAACATCTTGGAAATGAATTGAGCCTCCCGTCGTGGGCACTATCTCCGAAAACTGAGAGGTCCGGTTGGCATTTGGGGGTATATCAAGTATTTCACATAGAACAAGGACAGGTTTCCCATAAATTATTCTTTCATTGTGAGACCTCTCTAATGGTGAAACAGGTAATGCAGGTGATGAAGGGTTATTACGTGGCATTTTGAATAGAGCAGTGGTTTTCTGCTGAGTTGCACGTTTTGTAACAAAAGATGCTTCTACGCAGGTGTGGTTGCATTGAAAGCCTTCATCTTCAGTTAACTCAAGCTGATGCCCTATATTACGTGTTTGTTTTCTTTTGCAGGCTCTTGTGACAGGCATTAAACTCCTTCTTGTAACTTGCAGGACATATTAAACAGCAAAGCGTATGTAGCTAGTAGAACTAATATGGCTATAGAACAAATAGTAGCATTACAGACTATACAGTCTATAGCTGTAAAAGGCGATGGTAAGATCTGATCTAGCACCGACAGTAGACTGATTTAAACTCCGGAGAACCGAGGTCTATCTGAGAGCTGAACTGATAGGAAATTTCGTGCACGCATGCATTCGTGAGAGCTAACAAACGGCAGCAGTATTACAGGCTTTACAGAAAATATTCAGACATTACAGGCAAAAAAGCAGTTGTAAACAATGTTCATTATGAAGAAGAAAATAAATGAGATTTTTACTGGACACGAAAAGAGGTAAAGGAAGTAATAGACGCTGCCTTTTTCTCTTTACATTTGCACCCCGCAGTGCAAATAACAAGAAGTGGGTGGTGGCGCATCGCCACCAAATTATGAATTAATGGAACATGAGCCCTGCAGTGTTTTGTGAAAATGTCTATTTGGTCTTGTTCAGTCTGAGTATAACTGTATAAGTTGCAATACAAAATCAAGTAGATCCTACGAGAAGCTAGGTGAACCATAGTAGTAATCCCACATATTGCTTTACACAACACAACTCTAAATCATCTTATGAAAAAAAGCATTCATACATCAAATGAAATACTTCAAAATTGCCCTTGCTGGAAAATTAGCCTTTAATTATTGACACAAGCATACATGCGAATCCAATGTATGTCTGAATTACTTCCTTCATCAGTGAAATACTGTGAAAATTACCATGAATACCATTAGGATAACATTAACCATACACAACATTTCACGTGTACCAGAATACGTTTAAACCATCCCGGTCTTAACTGTGTACTCTCTAAAAGGGCTGAACAAGTATGACAAAATAAAAGTATGACAAAGTATGTCAAAATCTGAGGATGATCTAACTAAATAAATAATAATTCAAAACAATTAGAATGAAATATCCTACTTGAAGGAACTCTAAACTCTCCCTTTTCCTTTCTGAGTGGAAACATGCAATTGTTCAAGGTGAGAAATACCCCAAAAATATAGGTGAATACAAATTGTATAACTAAATTTTTAATAGTCTTACAGATACGCCATAACATACATACTTCTCAACCCACCACCATATAGATGTAATATGTAAGTGGTTTTATAGCAATATTTCCTCGATGGAACATAAAAATTGCCCTCAAATGGCAAACAGCCAAACACATGTCCAAGTGCATACATGTATTTATCGAAGGTGGGCCCATGCATCCACGTATACATTTCTGAAGATTCTGTTAACGCAATGATGTCACAACATCCTCACTATTCTGCTTGCGTTGTGGAAATGGGACCTTCCCCTGGAATCTCCTTATTGTTAACTAGTTCTCTTCATGCCTCCCCGATGCTTTTCTATGTGCTCTTTCCTCCTCCCACTTCACGCAAGCACCCTAGAGGTGGGGCACACAGTTTTCTCACCCTGCTCTCTACTTCCCTTGAGTTATCTTTCTCTCCACCTCCTCCTTTCATTACATTCTCAGTTGCTCTTTTCACTCCCACCTCCTCTTCTGCGACTCTCCTCACCACCTCCTCCTCTGCTCCTCCCTTCAACACCTTCCTTCTTCTCTCTTCATGACTATGCCCTCAGCTCATTTCTTCACCACCACCTTCTCTGTCTCTTCACAAACTCCTCATCCTTAGTTCTTACTATCTCTCTACATCCTTCCCTTCTCCTGCCCCCCCTCTGAGAGTCCTGTCACCTCTAACCTTCAGTCTCCAGCCGGCTCCAGAAAGTGCACTGTCTCCTTCTCTAAAAGCAACACCTATGTCTCCCTGAGCCTCCTTTTATATGCCTGCATCCCCTCACGTTGGGCCAGGCTCCATGTGAGGATCAGCACATGTGTATGGCACTGTGTTCTAGTGCAACATTGTCAGTCTCATTTCTTGTACTAGATGTTTTCATTTGATTCACCTGGGCCACCCATGCTCCCTGAACAGAGCGTATAGAAGAATGATCCAGCATCTTGGATTTTTGACAGGACATGTGCTTGCCCATTTAGTGTAAAAGCTTCACACCTGGCAAGCAGAGTCAATATGACTCCACTGGCAACCTCTCTGTGGATCATTATCCCAGTCACTGTGCAAGCAGCGTTCCTCCTCTTTTTGCAATACTACTTTAACTATCATAAGTATCTGGTGAAGGAGGTGTTGGCGGACTCCCAGCCAGTGAGGAGGCTTGGAACAGGGTCCTTACCACACATAGAAATTCCCTGCTTCAAGGCTCCTCAGAGTAGGAGGCCGCCATCTTCCCTTGCCGGGACCTAACTTAAGCGCGCTCCCTGCATCACCTGACCCTTCCCCTACCCCCTTTTCTATATATTTAATCCCCTCTCTACCCAAACCCCAATTACCCGCACTTTTCTGACCCTCGCTGGCACCGTCAACAGGACTGTTCCCGGTGCATCTCCATTCCGCAATTAGCCACCATGGAAATGGATAAGGGACTGCTTGGAGTCCCTCCCCCTTTCCATGGTGTCCATTTTGTTTGTTTACATTTCTTCATTAGCCACCATGGAAAGGAAGAAGGGTCTATGTGTAGTTCCTTCGCTCCAATCTCTGGTGGGCATTTATTTCAAACTGTTTTTTACCTCAAGGTGAGAAACGTGTTCACCGCTGTTTCTGAACTTGAGAAAAATTGCTATTAGTACCCCAGTACAACGTGCAATAGAATCCTCAGAGGTGGGCATTACTGCTATTGTAATGCCCCAGGGTCAACATTAAAGCCCTAGCTTCACTCGGGCTTCTGTCACGCTAGGGCCATTACCCTGCTGGTAATGCCCTCCTTCTCAGGTTCTATTGCTTAAGAATGGCACATTTTTCACAACCATGGAGCCTGCTTTAAAGGGCCGGCGGATCTCTCTACTAGCACATTCAGCACTGCTTTCTACATTTTCCCTTAAAGGGTCAGATGTTAAGGTGGTGCAAATATGGTGAGCGCCTGCGCTCTGACCTAGATGTTGTGGGATGCCAATGCATTCATCTTTTCTTTCTTTGTTTTTGCCAGGCACATATGATCAGTTGCAAAGTTGAAGTTAATCTGGTAAAATAATATTTAAGAGTGTCAACAGCCCATTTAATGGCTAGACAGGCAACACATTTGGTTTCTGAAGGTATCATTTTCTACTGATGTATAAGATTGTCTCTTCAACCCCACTGCATGGCTACAAGTGGACTGCCAGGATTCCCACTTGTGAATTATCACTCTATAAAATGAATGGTTCCTTAGCATCAGAAATGACTAAGAGCAGTGAATGGCACAGAACGATGTTCAATTGCCCAAAGCGTTCTTCTTTGTTCAAACTACACAATTTGTCTTGGTTCCCTTGAGCTGGTCTGTCAGGGATCCAGCCAGAGTTGAAAAGATGGGGTTACACCTCTGATAATATTCCACTATTCCCAGGAATTTCTGAAGTTCTTATTTTGTCTGGGGTGGAGCAATCATTTGCGCAGCTTCCATTTTTGTCTCCTGGGATTAGATCACCATCTCTCCTACCTTGAAGCCAATGTACTTGACATCGGTGAGATTGCACTTCTCTGAGTTAACATTTAGTCCAGCTTTTCTCAACCTCTCCATCACAAAATAGAGGTGCCTCTTATAATCGACCTAGAACTGACTGCAATTGATGACATCATCTAAGTAGGCACCAGCATAGGCTTAATGGAACAAATAACACTGTCCATGACTCCTTGTAATGTATCAGTAGCCCGGTAAAACCAAAAGTCTGGAGTGTGTTTTAGAACAGGCCCATAGGATTTGGAAACGCTTTCTTTTCTCACTTATCTTGTGTTAGTTTCCAATAAAAATCTGCAAATAACCTTTTCTTAGGAGTAATTTCAAAATTAATTTGGCTCAGTAAGACCGAGGGCATCAAGGTCAAGTTGTTCCATGAGGTGGCAGATGTCAGAGGAGTGTTTGACAGCAAAGCGGGAGTTAAGAGTGGCAAGATTAAGAAAGTTGCCAGCCTTAAAGACCTTCCGTGGAGGGGTACAAATCAGAGGTACACCCTGCGGAGGGGGTGGAGGGAGCCCAAGGTGGGGCAGAGGAGGAGGGAAGAGAGGGCAAGGTAGCTAAGGGAGGAGAGGAGGGGAGTGCCGGAGATGAAAGGAAATTGATGAGGCGAGGGGACCGTCTATCAAAAAGAAGGAGATTGACCTGAGGGCCTTGGACCATGACACTGCCATTTAGGTAGACATTAATGATGACTCTGGAGGAGTCGAAGGAATCCATGAGGATTTCCCAGTGGGTACAACCATTAATGGGAGACGAGGAGACAGGACAGAGCACAGAGATCATATGCGGGGTCTGTAGATCCAGTGAAGGAACGACAAAGAGGATGTCAGTGAGGGTCTGTCTGGAAGAGGCACTGGAATAGGTACAGCCTATAGGTATCAGGTCTCCCATGGGGAGACCTGGGTTTGAGGCCAAGATATCCTTTTTAAACGTCTTCTTTCCAGGCTTAGTGAGAAGGGAAGGATAGTTGATAGAGAAGCAGTTGAAATAGATAGGAGAAACAGATAGAGCCATGGGTGAGTAGAGAGAGGAGGCAGTGGGAGAAGTATGCCAATACAGCGGTATGGAGCAGTCAGTGGGCTAGTGGGTTACAATTTATGGCCAAGTTAAATAAAAAACACAGCCACATTTCACTTTCAAGATAAAGGAAAAACACACCAAAATTTGACTTTCAAAGTTAATGGAAAAACACACCCAAATTTGACTTTCAAGTAAAAGGAAAAACACAACCAAACGTGACTAACAAAGTTAAAGGAAAAACACAACCAAAATTGACTTTCAAGTTAAAGGAAAAAACACACCCACATTTTACTTTCAAAGTTAAAGGAAAAACCCACCCAAATTTGACTTTCAAGTTAAAGGAAAAAACACACCCAAATTTGACTTTCAAGTTAAAGGAAAAACACACGCACATTTGGCTTTCAAAGTTAAAGGAAAATCACACCCAAATTTGACCTTCAAGTTAAAGGAAAAACCCACCCAAGTTTGACTTTCAAAGTTAAAGTAAAAATACACCCAAATTTGACTTTCAAGTTAAAGGAAAAACACACCCACATTTGACTTTCAAAGTTAAAGGAAAAACACACCCAAATTTGACTTTCCAAGTTGAAAAGTGGGCTATGAATCAGAAGTTAGAGGTGGGTGCCGAAGCGAGTGCATTAGAGAGCATAACAGGGAGAACTGTTAGGACAAGCAGAGAGGAGAGTGAAGGTCCCAAGAAGGGAATGAAAGGTTAAGCAGAAGGAGGGAAGGGAACTAACCCATGGAGAGTGAGGTAAGAGAGTCTTGGTAGTCCAGTCTCCAATGAGAGTGAGGTGCAACCTCAGGGAGAATCAGGTTGTGGTATTAGCTTCATGTAGCAGACAGGGAGCAGACAGGGCCTTTGTCATGGGCCTTAGTAGATGGAGCCGGCTCCCACCTGCTTTTATTGGGCTATCAAGGCCCATGCAACCAATGGGGGTTGGGAGTCAGGCCAGGCAGGGAACCTTGGATGCAGAAAAAAGATGCAGACATCTTGAAAGGGCCTGCAAGCAGTGTTGCTCCAATAGATGATAGTGGCATGAATCCAAAAGCTGGGTTCAAGTAAGAACAAGATTGCTTCTTAAGTAATCCGCCACCCACCAGCAGTATGATGCAGATTTTTCACCCTTATTCCCTCCCCCTAAACCCCCAAAAATCAAAAATTCATAGTACAGGCGCAAGGCGCACAGCTGATGGCAGAACTTACCCTGAGAAGAGCATGTCTCACTAGAACAAGTTGAAGACCAACCTCACAGGAAACATCCACATCATCAGTGTTGTTGTGGTCAAAGCCAATAATTTCATATTTGGCTTGGAAAGGGAGTTTGACCAATGTGACTGTCCCTCACAACATTCAGTGTCAGAATCAGTGTTAGGGTAGGTGTCTAATCTAACATCTGCAGACCCCACCTCTGACAGATATCCCACAGTTGCGTAGTCTCCACAAAGGACACAAATCCAATCCAAAATGAAGCTCAAAGGCAATGGTGTATTGAGATACTTCAGAAAAAGTGGAGACACTGATAACTTGAGTAAGGGATCAGACAGGCAATCTCTCTGGCTGCTCCATAGATTCAGGATCAAAATTCAAGTGCAATCAAAGTCCCTCTGGGTCTCTCCCCAGCAATACTCACAGTCGCTTTTGGTAAAACCAAGGCCCCCTTCTGACAACACGTAGTTTGCTTTGAGGGTATTTATACTGCTCAATGCTCCCCCTTTCTGCTGGGCCAGGAGGTTTGCAAGCCTGACAAGAACCCTAAAGGCGAAACTGGCTTGGAGACTCAATAGTCTGTCATCTAGAATCCACATAACCTCCATGCTCAGGGGCCTTGATACTACAGCCCACATAGCTATTCTCAGTTTCCTCCTTAATGCTCCAATGTGGGCTCATTCCCATGCAACCTTCCTCTTTGTTCTAGCCTCTATTTGCACTATTGGCTATATCTTGACATGCCTCTGCACTGCTTAACCACATGCTCATTCCATCACCCACTTCCCTCACACACCACATAGGTGTGGGTTAGTTGTTTCCTTCTCTGTTCGCTTCTTGCCGCTTCTAGTCGTCCCCTGATCTCTCTTTCTTTCCAGCTCCTCCTTTCACCACCTTCTCAGTTATTCCTATCATGCCCACCACCTACTCTGCTTCTCTTCTCACCACCTAATCTTATTTGGCTCTCTTTAACACCACCTCCTCCGCCACTCCCTTCTCTACATCCTCCTCTGCTTCGCACTTTATTTCTCCTGCATCTGCTCCTCTTTTCCACACTTCCCACCCTTATTCTCTCTTCACTACCACAACCTCTGCTTCTCTATTTACTGCATTCTCTGTGCCTCTCTTCACCACCCCTTGTCAGCTCCTCTCTTCACCACCTGCTCTTACTTAGTTCTTTCTCATTACACCATTTTCGTTCCTCTTCCTGTCAATACCTCTGCCCTCCTGCCATTTCCCACTTCTTGTTTGCCTGCAGCCTCTCCTTTCTCCAGCTACCTTTAAATTTACACCGCCCCTTCCCCAAACACCAACACCTATGTGCTTCTTGGTCCTCATTTAATAGACCCATGTTCCCACCCCTTATGTCAGGTTCCTTATGAATGTCAGTACAAGCTTATGACGCAGCAGCCTAGTCCAAGATTTGCTGTCTCATAATTGATTCCTTGCATGAAGCTGTTTTCATTTGATTTCCCAGGACTACCTTGCTCCCTGGAGTGAGCCTTTACAATCTTGGTATGCAATCTTGGATTCTTGGCAAGTCTTTCTCATGTTAAGGTAGAAAGGAGGGTGAGGAGGGCCTTCTATTTTGTTAATGGGGGGCTTGACTCAAAAAGGCGTATTGGCATATGAAGGAGAAATAGAGTCAACAGCTACCCGGAGAGAGGGGGAGCGATGTCAGAGCCCCTCCCGTCCTTTTGGATTACATGTGGTGAGCCGGGAAAACCCCACTGCCCTAAAAGGGTTCCCCGCTGTGGGGTTTCCATCGGTGCACGAGGAGGAAGCCCTGCCTCCATACGCGTGACTTCGATCACGTGTTCCAAACATGCATCGGCAACGAGGAAGTGCTACTGCATCGGAGGAGCGCCTGCGTGATCACGTGTCTAACGTGTGTAATGGCAATAAGGAAGTGCTCCAACATCGGAGGGGGCACTTAGAGGAAAACACATCATGTGGAGGCATCTAGGAAGTCCTCCGAGTCTGCAGGGATCAAGTCGGCAGCATTCACTGACTCGCCCAGGAGCGGATTGAAGTGGACACTTTTGTTGTATTGGCTGAATCGCCCAGGCCCCAATTGGGAAGGTGGAGTCGCGAGGTATACAGGAAGTATGACCCTGAGAGCGGGTCTATGTTAGGTGGTGTGTTCTCTATCGCAGATGAGAGCGCTCAATTTAAAGACATTGTGGAGTGCATCAAAAGAAGGTGGTGAAAACATATGCACACTGCTAAGTGCATCGTCTAATTGGCAAGGCCATAAGTCAACAGTGTCATTTATGACCAGTTGTGCTGTACTGTGGGATTTAAGGGGATTCTGTGGAGAGCAGTCGTTTATTGCAGGCAGAAGTACAGTATCGGTGAGGCTTTGCCCAATTAAGCTCCACCTCTGGAGAGTTGGTCTGCACTGTGGAGAGTGAAAGAAAGCAGATACTTGTTATCTGTGACTGTAACGCCATTTACATTTATTTACGTACTGCATTCATTCTCTGTTGTGAAATTTCAGTATATACTTTCTGGAGTTCCTGGTCCACAGATGTTTATGCCTTCCCCGGGTCCGCCTAGGATCAAGCCGGCTCCCTGGAAAAAGGGCTTCCTATACTATGTCAAGGCCACGTGTGGGAATGGGATGTCAGTGGAACGTAAAGTGGCAATGTTGATGCATTTTCTAGGTTATGTGGGTCAGAGGATATATGACACTCTCCCAGAGATTCCTGAACTGGATGCGGAAGGGTATTGTAATGATTTTGATGAAGGATTGGCTAAGTTAGATAAACACTTTGAATCTAAAACAAGTACGGTGTTCGAACGGTACCATTTTGGCTGAGGTTCCAGCACGAAGGAGAATCTGTTGAAGATTATACTACTTCTCTTAGACATTTGGCTTTAAATTGCAAATTTGGTGGGGGTCTAGATGAACATATTAGAGATCAGTTTATGCTCCATTGTTCTAATGATGAAATCCGCGAAGAGATCTGGTTGAAAGATGATCCCAATTTAGAAGAGGTTATAAGTATTGCAAAAAGGATTGAGCTTGTAAGCCATCCCAAATTGCTGAGGTCTTAAAGGTGGGAGATAAGAGAAATGTTGTTCCAAAATAAAAAAAGAATCACAAAGTTAGCTTTATGAGAGTATTCAGGGCAAGGGTGGAGGTAATGATCAAGGAAATAGGCGCACTCAGAAATATGGCACGCAGGTTAATGTGAAAAGGGATGATAGGTTGTGCTTTTGGTGTGGGAGTGCACGCCACTTATCCACATCTCCCATATGTCCTGGAAGGCGTGCACATTGTAGCATTTGTAAGAAATGGGGCCATTTTGAAAATTGTTGTAAGAATTATCAGATTGGTGGTGGGAAGGGAACTCTTCTTATTGAAGAATATGAAGGTGCATCGTCTGAAGAAGGTGATGTGTCAGAGAATTAAATTGTTACTGTGCACATGGTACGGTGCACTGGGTCTGATGAGAGCGAACACCCATCTGCCTGGATAGAAGTGAATGGGCATCAAGTGAAAATGTTGGCAGACTCATGCTCAAAGATTACTTTGATGTCCAGAGTGGTATTTGAGAATGTGATAGGTGGTTCCATGAAAAATTGATTTCCCTCTGACAAGAGTCCTGGTGGGCACAACGGCGACAAAATTGATATTTTGGGATGTTGCAATGCTGAATTTAAGTTTAAAGGTAGAGTGACGTATGGAAAGATTTATGTTACCAGAAGAGGGGAAACTTTGCTTGGGTGGAGGGAGCAGAGGGGATTATGCATTAAGTTGGATCCCAATAGTGAGGAACAAGTACTCAATGTGGCCAATGTACAGAGGTCAGATAGAAACATCACTATAGGTCGTGAAATGATTTTGAAATATCCAGAGGTTTTTAGCAAAGGTGTGGGATGTCTTAAAGGGATGGTGTATAAAATTGTTGCGAAAGAGGGAAGTAAACCAGTTGCAGCCAGACTCAGGCCTTTACCGCTGTCAATGCGGAAGGCTGTGCGGGAGGAGCTAGTGAAGCTAGAAAAAGAAGGCATCATTGAGCCTGCCAAGGCAGTGGAATGGATTTCTCCACTGGTGGTTGTGAAGAAAGGTAATGGGGATTTGAGAGTTTGTATTGATTTAAGGGAACTCAATTGGTGTGTTGTTGCGGACTGCCACCCACTCCCTAACATGGGAGAACTTTTGAGTAGAATTGGTATGGCTAGTGCTACCATCTGATCAATTTGGACATTGAATCTCGCAAATTAACTGCATTTATTACATATGAAGGGATATATCAATTTTGGCGGATGCCTTTTGGATTGATATCAGCATCCTCTGTGTTCCAAAAGGTTATGGACAAGTTGTTGAGAGATGTCAGTGGAGTGTGGTGTTTCCAAGACGATGTTCTCATTTGTGGAAAGGATGAGGAGGAGGTGAAAAAGAGGCTTGAGGTGGTGCTTGAAGTTTTCAAGATGAGAGGTATAACGTTGCGTGGAGAAAAATGTGTTTTTATGACTCGAGTTGTCGAATATCTGGGTCATGAGATATCAGAACAAGGTCTCAGACCAAAAAGGGAATTGGTAAATTCCATTATCAGAACCCAACCACCAAAGAATAAAGCAGAATTGAGGTCTTTCCTGGGTACCATTGAATGTTATCATCGGTTTGTTATGAACTATGCGGACAGTGTAACAAATTTAAGGGCATTGTTAAGGAAGGGTGTTGATTTTGATTTGAACAGGGAGTGTGAGAATGAATTTGAGGAAATAAAAAGAAAAATTGACATGGCCAAACCCTTAGCAATGTTTGATACAAGAAAGAAAACTATTTTGTCGGTTGACGCCAGCGACACAGGGGTAGGGGTTGTGATGTTGCAACCGGAGGTCGATGGTTCGGAGCAGGTCTTGTGATGCACGCTTCACGCATGTTGAAAGGTGCAGAGCTTAATTACTCTGTTCTGGAAAAAGAAGCTTTGGGGTGCCATTGGGGCATAGAGAAGTTAAAGAATTTTGTGTGGGGTCAGGATTTCACATTAAGAACTGATCATAAGCCACTTAAGTCGATCTTTGAGAGTAAAGGACTTGACAAAGTCTCAAGGAGAGTGGCGTGTTGGGTGACAAGATTACAGTGCCACAAATGTACGATAGAAGTTGTTGCTGGAAAGGAGAATGTGCAAGCTGATCATGCCTCTAGGGTGAAATTAGAAAATTGTGAAAGTGAGGGATGCGGCAAAATATGTCGTGAAAATGATATGGTTTTTGCCACAGTGGAAGGTATTATACAAAAGCAGGAATGGATTCGGGTTTTGGAATCTGATGAAATGTGGAAATGCATTTTAAATTTTGTAAAAGAAGAATGGCCCGAGAAGAGATTATTGTGTGGTGAGGAAAGATCGCTATGGGAAGTGAGGATGGAACTATCAGTGAAGGATGGATTATTGTATTGGTGGGACAAATTTGTTGTTCCTGGATGTCTGAGGGAAAGGTTGATAAGATCTGCTCATCAAGGACATATAGGTGTGTGTAAGACCAAAGAGGTGATAAAAGCAGATTACTGGTGGCCTGGGATTGATCCGGAAATTGAAAAGTAGTTGGTGCATGTATTGATTGTGTCAAATCGGGGAAAAATTTGTTGACGGCGTCTCAGCCAATGAGTAAGTCTAATGTACCTGAGGTTGTGGGGCAGGATTTAGCGATGGATGTTTTGGGGCCGGTTGACATGGGTACGGGTCGAGGTAGGTTTATTCTGGTCCTAGTTGACACGTTCTCGAGGTGGACTGAATTCAAGATCTTGAGAGAAGTGACATGTCAGCGAATCATAGAATTTCTAGAGTGTGTGTTTGAGAGGGAAGGCCTACCCAGGAGTATTCTCACAGATAATGGTCCGCAGTTTGTAGGGAAGTTGTTCCTGGAATATATGGAAAAGTGTGGTATTGCGCACAAAAGAACTCCTTTGTATTATCCCCAAGGCAATGGTATGGTTGAAAGGGCTAATTGATGTGTCCTGGAAGCTATCCGAGGAGCCAGCGCATGTGGTCTGGACAGGAGAGTGGCTGTGAAAGAAAGATTGTATGCATTGCGGATGGCTCCAGGTCTTGAGACAGGTGTGAGTCCTTTCAAACTCATGAGAGGACGAAGGGTGAACACTTTAGTGGCGCCGGCCTGGTTAGGTAGAGCAAAGGAGACGGATGTAGTTGTGGATGCAGTGAGAAGAAGGATGGATTCTCACAAGGACAAATGGGTCAAAAAAGTTAATGAAAAGCACCCTAGAAAAAGAACTGTGGTTGAAGTTGGAGAATGGGTTCGGATAAGAAGGGCTGTGGTATCAAAGAAAGGAGAACCTCATTATTCGGACTGAGTTAGGGTTGTGCGAGTATTTCGAAATGCTGTGGGTTTGGAGAGTGGGCAAATCTGGAATATGTCTAGAGTTGCTAAGATAAAGAAATAGATGTACATGATGTTCCTATGCTATTTCCACACGCATTTTTTTTAATGTATTACATTTCTTCAATTTTTTTATTTTTAAGGGAGGGGGGTGTGTTGTATAAATTGACATGTATCTTGGCTGACAGACTGTGCTTAGCTAGGTAGGTTCATCCTTAGAATGAGCCTATGAGGAAACCATTCTGGAATGTGGAGTTTTCATGTTGTTGTTGCTCAAGCTCTGTCAGTTGAGCCTGGGTTGTAGTTGATGTTGGGGGTCTTTAGCTTTGTGCCTGACATATGTTAAGTACAGAATAAATCTTGCATATGTCTTACCTGTCGCAGTCATTTATTTAACAAGGTTTTTTGAATTACATTTATTCATGGAATTTAGACACATATGTGTAAGAAACACATTTTTAAAGAAAAGAACACCAAAAAAACAACTTAGAACTGTCGCATATGAGCCTTATTCGGCTTATAATGGAGAAGCAGATAAAAAACAGATAAAAAACTGTTGTAGGCATCACAGTTTGATTAGGTGAGGGTTAGTAGCATACGTGTATTGTATTTGTTCCAAATACTACTGTAGAATTTGGTAGTATGATATTACAGTCGACACACATAATATGCAGGTGTTTCTAGTTCGGGGAAAGTCAGCCTTCACTGGGTGGAGGATGTTCACAGATGAAGGGTCCGAACTGTCATCAGGACGTATTTTTAGGGCTGGTGAACGGCTATAGAGACAAGTAACACATAAGAAAGTGGGAGATTTATCAGAGGGTGGTAATGACCATGCAGACTGAATACTGTATCGAGACTACATAATGGAGACATACCTATTTTAGATTTTCGGTTGAGCACGGACAAGTTGTAAAAAGGCACCTTAGGTGGTGCAGCCGTCTGTAGGGAGATTTCTACAGAGAAAGGGTGGCAGTTAGTTACCGTAGTGATCTGATAAATCATAAGGGACTAAGAGATAGTCAAAGTGGACATACCTTTAATTTCAGGTATGTGGACCAGCCAAGGTGCTGGAGCTTGTCACTGGCAGGGAATGCCGTGAGAGTAAGGTCTGGATCAGGTAAGAAAAATAGCCATGATCGCTGTTGGAAAATGAGGTGGAGAAAGTATAAGCTTAGTGGTCTAAATTGACTGGGGTAGTGACTGCTGAATTAATGAGCAGCCGAGGTGGCTTGTGGCATGGTGATGGAGGCTATCTGGGTGCCTGATGTAGGGGTGAATCAACGGGAGTGAACAGTATCAGGGGACCTGACAGCATCTAGGAATGCATAGACATGTTGGATTAGTGAGTTGATTATTGTGCCTAGGTGACTTGGTGGCATGAAATTGCATGAAAATACTGTTTATTTGAATCCGAGACAAGTGTGACAAGGTGGCTGCTGGTGATGTGTTGGGGTCAATAATCTATTTAAAGATGTGTAACCGCATGTCACAAGCGTTGTAATAAGCGGTCTCCTATTAGTGCCTAGGTGACATGGTGGCAAGGATTCCTAAACATATTGTGGTTGCATGCTCGAGAAAAAGTTCAGTGCAACATTGTCATAAGGAACGAGTAAAAAGCGCTGAGAATGCTTCCGGTGAAAAAACGTCCGGGCATAGTGTAATAGAAAAGATCTAGAAGCCGTGAAGGTCGCTGTGCAGATCATTTAGCTAGATTTCTTACGTGGTGAATTGTTTGATCCTCCTCTGGGCGGTCTCGGTGCTGCAATGACCGTGTACGATAGGAGGAGACGTATCTATAGTGCAACCGCGCTAGTGAGCGCATGCGCAATCGTGTAGTGTTAGTTGACACTAGCTACATGCGCGGCTGCGCAGGCTGATCGCGTGTTGTCTCGGAGTGAGCATGCATAGTAATGGGTTCTAGCATAAACTGTGAGTGTGCATGATGTGGTGTGGTGTGACACTAAGGCAGGTGTGGTCAAGGGGGGTTAGGAGAGGACATGCGGACCCAGAGGTCATGCTATTTCAGCAGTCAAGAAATAACTTGTTTGGAAAAAGTACATAACACATTTTGGGATCGTGTTAAGAGTTCAGGACATGAGAACATTGTGTGCAGTTGGTGCAATAAATGATACATGATGCATAATTTAATTAAACAATGAGTTAAAAAGCACACAGCATTGATAGGGCAAATATCCGTATGAGATTGTCACAGGGTGCTGGTTTGAGGATGAGTAGGCCAGTTTTGTTGCCTAGGAGAGGTTGTGTCTTAATTTACACACCTGATGGTGAAAGAATTGCGCATTGGAGCGAAAACAGCACATATAGGTGGGTACATGAACAAATCATAATCATGGTGCAGCGTGAAAGGATAGTGTTGGCGCGGAGAACTAGAGTAATTGGATGGATTTATTTAAAGAATACATTCCATTCAATTGCTACATTAAGGCCTTGTTTGACGGAGTTCAAATGGAAAATACATTGCTGTTCTAATTTACGAAGTGAGAGGTCTCTATTCCCGCCTCCAAAGGGGGTCTTGGCTGTTTGTAGGACAAACCAGAATATGTCATTGTGGGTGTGGTGTTTTTCTTGAAAGTGAGACACCATTGGTTTGTCGGGGATGTTGTTCTTGATACATGAGCGATGTTCGCATATTCTCTGTCTTATTTATCTTTTGCATTTGCCGATGTACAGGAGTTTACAAGGGCATTGGATCACGTACACAGTCCATTTGCTATTGCAGTTGGTGAAAGATTTGAAATTCCAGGTCTTCCCATTAAGATCGATAGATTTGATGTTTTTGGTTAGACAGCACACTGAGAATGATCCACATTTGTAGTGGCCTTGGACAGGAGGTAGATTCCACAGGGTGTTTTCAGGTGGCTTGATGGGTTCTGTGTATGTATTGACTAGCCAATCTTTTAGGTTCCTACTTTTCTTGAAAGCAAACCCGGCTTTGGTGGGTTCAAAAGATTCGTTGTGGAGGATTTAGAAAGCCTTATGTGTCACGCACTACAAGAAGGTTGGATCGATGACAATGAAAAACTCTTCCTTACGAACCGTCACCCCATCCTTCGAGCATTCTATCTATTACCCAAGATCCACAAAAACGGAAAGAATCCACCTGGTCGACCAATTGAAGCCGGCATAGGATCTGTTCTAGAACCCCTATCCATCTACATAGACTTCTTTCTCCGCCCATTTATCAGCGAAATGAAATCCTACATTCAAGACACAACATCAACCATCAAAAGCCTAGACAGATTTCTGGTCAGTGAAGAAGATCTCTTGGTCACCCTAGACATCGAATCACTTTACAAAATTATTCCTCAACGCTAATGCATAGATGTCCTCGCCACCTACCTAGACAAGAGAACCAACATGGAACCTCCCACGGCCTTCCTACTTGAATGCATTCGGATCGCACTCACAGAACATTATTTCATTTTCGAAACATCGTTTTATCAACAATGCCACAGCACATTTTTGGGTGCAACTTTCGCACCGGACATAGCAAACCTATTCATGGACCATTTCGAAGCAAACTCCGTTTACGATACCGATAACCCCTACAAAGAACAGATAGGCTTCTGGATCCGATACATAGATGACATCCTGATGATATGGAAAGGTAACGAGACTGAACTACAAGATTTTTCCACCTGGCTCAACAACAAAGATGCCTGCATTAAGTTCACCATCCAATCAGACAAAAAGTCCATTCCTTTTCTAGATCTGACCATATACAAAACCACCACGAATACCTTGGCTACCACCCTTTACCACAAACCAACCGCAAAAAATACCCTTTTGGACTTTCACAGTTTTCATCCAGCAGCTCTTAAAGAAAACCTACCCTTTGGCCAATTTTTACGCCTTAGACGCAATTGCACCACCCGAGAAGATTTTGGCAAAACTAGCAAAGACCTCTCAGTTAGACTAAAAGAAAGAGGCTACTCCAGTCATATCATTCGTCGAGCACAAAAATGAGCAGAAAACAAAAGCAGACAATCATGCCTCACCCCTACCGTATGAGAACCCTGTGAGAACAAACTCACTTGCGTGACTACATTCTCACCTTTGAGCAACCAAATAAGAAAGACCATCCTTAAACATTGGAAAATCCTCCACAACAAATCTTTTGAACCCACCAAAGCCCGGTTTGCTTTCAGGAAAAGTAGGAACCTAAAAGATTGGCTAGTCAATACATACACAGAACCCATCAAGCCACCTGAAAACACCCTGTGCAATCTACCTCCTGTCCAAGGCCACTACAAATTTGGATCATGCTCAGTGTGCTGTCTAACCAAAAACCTGAAATCTATCGATCTTAATGGGAAGACCTGGAATTTCGAATCTTTCACCAACTGCAAGAGCAAATGGACTGTGTACGTGATCCAATGCCCTTGTAAACTCCTGTACATCGGCAAATGCAAAAGAGAAATAAGACAGAGAACATGTGAACATCGCTCATGTGTCAAGAACAACATCCCCGACAAACCAATGGTGTCTCACTTTCAAGAAAAACACCACACCCACAATGACATATTCTGGTTTGTCCTACAAACAGCCAAGACCCCCTTTAGAGGCGGGAATAGAGACCTCTCACTTCGTAAATTAGAACAGCAATGGATTTTCCGTTTGAACTCAGTCAAACAAGGCCGTAATGTAGCAATTGAATGGAATGTATTATTTAAATAAATCCATCCAATTACTCTAGTTCTCCGCGCCAACACTATCCTTTCACGCTGCACCATGATCATGATTTGTTCATGTACCCACCTATATATGCTGTTTTTGCTCCAATGCGCAATTCTTTCACCATCAGGTGTGTAAATTAAGACACACCCTCTCCTAGGCAGCAAAACTGGCCTAGCCATCCTCAAACCAGCACCCTTTGACGATCGCATACGGATATTTGCCCTATCAACGCTGTGCTTTTTAACTCATCGTTTATTTAAATTATGCATCATGTATCATTTATTGCACCAACTGCACACAATGTTCTCATGTCCTGAACTCTTAACACGATCCCAAAATGTGTTATGTACTTTTTCCAAACAAGTTATTTTCTTGACTGCTGAAATAGGATGACCTCTGTGTCCGCATGTCCTCTCCTAGCCCCCCTTGACCACACCTGCCGTATTGTCACACCACACCACGTCATGCACACTCATAGCTTATGCTAGAATCCATTACTACGCATGCTCACTCTGAGACAACACGCGATCAGCCTCCGAGACAACACGCGATCAGCATGCGCAGCGGCGCACGTAGCTAGTGTCAACTAACACTACACGATCGTGCATGCGCTCAGTAGCGCGGTTGCCAATAGATACGTCTCCTCCTATCGTACATGGTCATTGCAGCACTGAGACCGCCCAGAGGAGGATCAAACAATTCACCAGGTAAGAGATCTAGCTAAATGATCTGCACAGCAACCTTCACGGCTTACAGATCTTTTCTATTAAACTATGCCCTGACGTTTTTTCACCGGACACATTCTCTGCGCTTTTTCCTCGTTCCTTATGACAATGTTGCACCGAACTTTTTCTCGAGCATGCAACCATGATATGTTTAGGAATCCTTGCCACCACGTCACCTAGGCACTAATAGGAGACAGCTTATTACAATGCTTGTGACATGCAGTTACACATCTTTAAATAGATTATTGACCCCAACACATCACCAGCAGCCACCTTGTCACACACGTCTCAGATTCAAATAAACAGTATTTTCATGCAATTTCATGCCACCACGTCTCCTAGGCACAATAATCAACTCACTAATCCAACATGTCTATGCATTCCTAGATGCTGTCAGGTCCCCTGATACTGGTCACTCCCATTGATTCACCCCTACATCAGGCACCCAGATAGCCTCCATCACCATGCCACAAGCCACCTCGGCCGGTCATTAATTCAACAGTCACTATCCCATTCAATTTAGACCACTAAGCGTATTCTTTCTCCACCTCATTTTCCAAAGGCGATCATGGCCATTTTTCTTACCTGATCCAGACCTTACTCTCACGGCATTCCCTGCCAGTGACAAGCTCGAGCACCTTGGCTGGTCCACATACCTGAAATTAAAGGTATGTCCACTTTGACTATCTCTTAGTCCCTTATGATTTATCATATCACCACGGTAACTAACTGCCACCATTTCTCTGTAGAAATCTCCCTACAGACGGCCGCACCATCTAAGGTGCCTTTTCACAACTTGTCCGTGCTCAAACGAAAATCTAAAATAGGTATGTCTCCATTATGTAGTCTCAATACAGTCCTCAGTCTGTATGGTCATTACCACCCTCTGATAAATCTCCCACTTTCTTATGTGTTACTTGTCTCCATAGGCGTTCACCAGCCCTAAAAATACATCCTGATGACAGTTCGGACCCTTCATCTGTGAACATCCTCCACCCAGTGAAGGCTGACTTTCCCCGACATAGAAACACCTGCATATTATGTGTGTCGACTGTAATATCATACTACCAAATTCTACAGTAGTATTTGGAACAAATACAATACACGTATGCTATTAACCCTCACCTAATCAAACTGTGATGCCTACAACAGTTTTTGATCTGTTTTTTATCTGCTTCTCCATTATAAGCCGAATAAGGCTCATATGCGACAGTTCTAAGTTGTTTTTTTGGTGTTCTTTTCTTTAAAAATGTGTTTCTTACACATATGTGTCTAAATTCCATGAATAAATGTAATTCAAAAAAACTGTTTTAATAACTTTTGTGACCCTCACTAGCTAGTCCTTTAACACTAGCTTCCTACATATCTAGACCTACCTACCTTATACGGTTGACCTGGGGTAGCTGTTGACTCTATTTCTCCTTCATATGCCAATACGCCTTTTTGAGTCAAGCCCCCCGTTAACAAAAAAGAAGGCCCTGCGCGCCCTCCTTTCTACCATAACTTTTGGACAACCAATTGGTAGTTGGGCCTCACTAACCTTTACCTAATCAATGGAAAATGTTAATATTGTCAGTTTTACTGACGACCTATTCAAGAAATTAGTAGAAACACCCTCACTGCTCGGTAATAAAACACCAGCTTCTATACCTGTTCAAAACCCATCTAGTAATGATCTAGATATTTTATTTGCAAAGAAAAAGAAACTCGTGAGAACCGAGTCCCACGAAAAACTCATGCTTGAATATTTAAAAGCAGGAGTAATCCCAGAAGGACTACAGGTTAAGAAGATCCCGCAAGTTTTCCTAGACAATCTTAGGTTTATGACTAAGTTCAGCGGAGCGGGGAACAAATGTTCACGTGAGTGGGTCATCTTAGTCATAGCCACCGCAGAAGAAGAAACCAAGAGTCAAAAAGAAGAACTTCGAGTCCTTGAAGAAAAGATTAAGTCTGAAAATATAATCCCTGACCTCAAGACCCACCTGGAAAAAATTGAGGAAGAGATCATAAAATTCGAAAAATTCACCATTGACAAAAAACTTTGGAAACTACAAAACAATGTGAAGAATTACAAAGAAGAAAAGACCTACCCATACCTCGTACCATGCTTCTATAACCAGGCAAATCAGAACATTCAACAAAATAAACGCAATCCACGTCGACCGCAGAGAAAATTTGTTACCTTTTCTAACAGCTACAACAGTAGCGGTTCAAACAGCGATTCCAGCTCTACCAACTCAGGACCCTCAGCCTCGAACCAACAACACCCTTTTCAAGGACGCGGTCAAAGAGGCCACCCGCGACAATTCCAACAACATCATATGCGAACAAGACAATGGATGCCACCAGGGAACCAGTCATGGTGTTACCAATCTTCAACCTCAGCAAACACATTCTAAGCCAAGAACAAACACGTGTTTTAAGTAAAGGCTTGAGTTGTATTCCAACCACTCCTATGAACAGATTTCAAACAGAAGTTGAACTGCAAAAGTTTTTAGAACCATCAGGCTTAAATTCTTCTTCAACAACAAACCTTAAAAAGACCCTCCCGAATCGACAGGTCTAAAACCACCCTCGACCTTTACACCACTCTCCCATATGGTAAACCCAGAAATCCTGGCCTTTGAAAATGGAATCCTTTCTGAAACCATCAAACATTTTGATAAAAACATCAGATATCCAGACAACCTCAACAACAATGAACACCTGGCCTTGAAGAACCTCGAGTGTAATCACGATGTCTTGATCAAACCACCCCACAAAGGTTGTGGTATAGTTTTATGAGCAAAGACTCTATACAATACTGAAGTTCAGAAACACCTGGCTAATACCAAATTCTATTGACAAATACCCATCGATCCAACTACGAGACTCATCAACGAAATAGAAAGCCTTATGTGTCACGCACTACAAGAAGGTTGGATCGACTACGATAAAAAACTCTTCCTTACGAACCATCACCCCATCCTTCCAGCATTCTATCTATTACCCAAGATCCACAAAAACTAAAAGAATTCACCTGGTCGACCAATTGTAGCTCTCATAGGATCTGTTCTAGAACCACTATCCATCTACATAGACTTCTTTCTACGCACATTTATCAGCAAAATGAAATCCTACATTGAAGACACAACATCAACATCAAAAAACGAGATAGCCTTCTGGTCAATGAAGAAGATCTCTTGGTCACCCTCGACGCAAATCACTTTACAGAAGTATTCCTCAACGCGAATGCATAGACGTCCTCACCACCTACCTAGGCAAGAGAACCAACATGGAACCTCCCACGGCTTTCCTACGTGAATGCATTCGGATCGCACTCACGGAAAATTACTTCATGTTCGAAACACCGCTTTATCAACAATGCCACAGCACATCTATGGGAGCAACTTTCGCACCGGACATAGCGAACCTATTCATGGACCATTTTCGAAGTAAACTCTGTTTACGATACCGACAACCCCTACAAAGAACAGATAAGCTTCTGGATCTGATAAATAGATGGCGTCCTGATGACATGGAAAGGTAACAACACTGAACTACAAGATTTTTCCACCTGGCTCAACAACAAAGATGCCTGCATTAAGTTCACCATCCAACCAGACAAAATGTCCATTCCTTTTCTAGATATGACCATCTACAAAACCACCACCAATACCTTGGCTACCATCCTTTACCGCAAACCAACCGCAAAAAATACCCTTTTGGACTTTCACAGTTTTCATTCAGCAGCTCTTAAAGAAAACCTACCCTTTGGCCAATTTTTACGCCTTAGACGCAACTGCACCACCCGAGAAGATATTGACAAAACTAGCAAAGACCTCTCAGTTAGACTAAAAGAAAGAGGCTACCCCAGTCATATAATTCGTCGAGCAAAAAAACGAGCAAAAAACAAAAGCAGAAAATCATGCCTCACCCCTACCGTACGAGAACCCTGTGAGAACAAACTCACTTGAGTGACTACCTTCTCACCTTTGAGCAAACAAATAAGAAAGACCATCCTTAAACATTGGAAAATCCTCCACACCAAATCTTTTGAACCCACCAAACCCCGGTTTGCTTCCAGGAAAAGTAGGAACCTAAATGATTGGCTAGTCAATACATACACAGAACCCATCAAGCCACCTGAAAACACCCTGTGGAATCTACCTTCTGTCCAAGGCCACTACAAATGTGGATCATGCTCAGTGTGCTGTCTAACCAAAAACCTGAAATCTATCGTTCTTAATGGGAAGACCTGGAATTTCAAATCTTTCATCAACTGCAAGAGCAAATGGACTGTGTACGCGATCCAATGCCCTTATAAACTCCTGTACATCGGCAAATGCAAAAGAGAAATAAGACAGAGAATATGCGAACATCGCTCATGTATCAAGAACAACATCCCCGACAAACCAATGGTGTCTCACTTTCAAGAAAAACACCACACCCACAATGACATATTCTGGTTTGTCCTACAAACAGCCAAGACCCCCTTTAGAGGCGGGAATAGAGACCTGTCACTTCGTAAATTAGAACAGCAATGTATTTTCCGTTTGAACTCCGTCAAACAAGACCTTAATGTAGCAAATGAATGGAATGTATTCTTTAAATAAATCCATCCAATTACTCTAGTTCTCCGCGCCAACACTATCCTTTCACGCTGCACCATGATTATGATTTGTTCATGTACCCACCTATATGTGCTGTTTTCGCTCCAAAGCGCAATTCTTTCACCATCAGGTGTGTAAATTAAGACACAACCTCTCCTAGGCAGCAAAACTGGTCTAGCCATCCTCAAACCAGCACCCTGTGACGATCTCATATGGATATTTGCCCTATCAATGCTGCGCGCTTTTTAACTCATTGTTTAAGTAAATTATGCATCATGTATCATTTATTGCACCAACTGCACACAATGTTCTCATTTCCTGAACTCTTAACACGATCCCAAAATGTGTTATGTACTTGTGTGGGAGCGAGGGGCCAACAGGCCCCTCTGTGCCATCACTTCTCAGTACAAAACTCGGACCAAGTACCTCCAGTAGTGGGTACGCCCCTCGCCCTTATGCAATGTTAACTTTGGGTTACATTCACGTAGATGGGACCACTGAGCTAGACACAGGGAATCCATTTTTGTACCCCCTTTCAACTCCATCCTGGTGACCAGGCCTCACTGCAATAGTACAAAATGCCTCTCTCCCTTTCCCCGTCACAGCAGCTCAGAGCACATGGCCCCGACCCTCGTTCCCACTCTGACTGGAAAGCTTTGCAGCTCTATTCTCACGCTAAAGCCGGAGATGCTTGCAACAAATAATAAATGTAACACATTTCTTTTCCTCTGAGATCACTGTCCTGCATGTGAACCAACATGAGCCAAGCACATAGCTCGTCCATCTCCACAAAAGTGTCCTTGCCCTCTTACCCTCGCCAGTTGAAACTTATTGCCATTCTAACCCTGTGCTGACCATGCTATGAAGCCCACCCAACAGACCCCCAACTAAAATTAGACCCCTGCTGCAGTATATCGTGCCCAATACTAACAAATGCCACATACCTGAGATTCTTGTGAGACTAACACCACAGTTCAATGAGAGTATTATGGTGGTCAAGACCCTTAAACCTGTGACCTGAATAACCCAAATGTTACAGATGATATAGATACCTGTGTGATTTGTATAGTGACATGATAAACTACTGAGTGTCATTTCGATTAACCATTATTTAGTGCATGCATTATTTAAAATGTATTTTCTTAGCTTAGACAGTGACCACCGTGTTTCACAGCGACCTGACCTTCACCCATCCGGAGCACAGATGTCTGACGTCAATGCTCCCGCCAACCAAGCAACCAACCCGGAGGAAGAGATGATGCCCACATCTCAGACACCACCCTGGCTGATCAATCCGGGTCCAACGTAGCATCATATGTTAGATATGTCAATGTGCTTATATAATGTGTTGTAACCTTGATGTGGTCAGAGCGTTCTCAGAGATCTAGATAAACTTTTCCTTGAACTCTCGCAGCCTGTTCTTTTGTGCCTTATTCCGTGTCCAGGGAGTGTCTGTTTTATTAATTTTACACGTGTAAGTCAGGGAGGGCACAAACATTTGGTGACCCCCTGCGACGTGATCAGAGAGGTGCCTCGAGGCCGGCGCCATGTGGCGAGATCTGGGACGCCCCCCAGGAAAACCATCGCCTCTGCGGCCGACCAGCCTGTGCACACTACGAAGAAGGGTCAAGGGTTCCCGGTTGACAAATACCCGACTGAAAAGCTGCTCGCTGAGGCGGGCCACGGCTTGGTTGGGGTGCGGACCTGACTGGGGTCGGACTGTGAGCGGTGACCCTCGAGTCACCTAACTGAACACGTGAGTGACGGTTGTGAAGGTTACTAAGGAAAGGTAAGGGGGAAAGAGGGGGACAGGTGGTAATGGGTTATAGGGAAGAGTAGGGCCTGTGTGAGTGTTGATGATGCTTTTCTGATCTGTCCTTTATACGGCCATTAGGTTTTTGTGACAAGTGAAGAGAAAAAGAGAAGTGGTATCCTAGCCCGAACCGAGTAGAAGGCGGCACCATGTAGCAGTGTCTCGTCCAGTGCAGAATAAATAAGTGAAGATACAGAGAAAATAGTAGGAGTCTCGTATATTGAGTAGACTCGGAGTAGTTATTTAGAACATTCTTTTTCTGGGTACGAAAGAATTCTTGGAAAAGACTAAGAGGGTGTAAGAGGTGGGGAGTGAATGAGAAGAGTAGGCGAAATTGGGAAGGGGTGATAACAGGGCAAAACGGGAAGTAAAAGCGCGCAGGTAGTGCATGTGCATGATATGTGTTATATGTCTTTTGTGTTCTATCCATTTTTGTCAAGGATATCCAAGTACTGTGATTGATTTGTGGGTAAAGTGGCAAAATATGCAAAAATGAACTGTTGAATTTGAACATGCAACAATCATAAGGTTAACATTGAAAATGTATTCATATATATATCTTGATACATATATGTGCATACAACCTACAAGTAATTGAGAAGATTCATGGTATATTGTCCAGCTAGAAGGAAAGAAAGGCAAGTGGAGAAGTGATTAGAGGGAAAGAGAGACTGAAGGGCAAGTACAGACAAAGGGAAAAATATCATCATGGGGGAATAACTCAACTAGCTCATATTTGTCAGCACCTTCCGTTATACAGTGAGAAGATACAAAAATACCACAATCAGTGGTTGACGGAGATAAAAGGAGACAGTGTGACACCAGTTTGGCCAGAAGGTGGGTCATTTGATAAAAGGGTGTTTGATTTAGTGTCCACACACTTGTTGGCAAGGTATAAGGGGAAACAGTTACAGAATAGAAGAGAAGTACTAGATCTGTGGCGAATGTTTGAAGAAGTTACGCCTACAGCAGAGGTAGGTAAAGAAAGAATGAACGAAAACCAGAAAACGCAGGAAGAGGTTAGCGGAACGCCAAAGGGCAAGTGCACAACCACTACAACCACTACAGCTGAAGGCGATACAACGAAAATATATCCCTTAATGTCAAGGCCAGCAGTAGGATACAGCGAGCCCCTGTACACACCAGCATGTCCGACCCCCACACCCTCAACCGGAGCAATCGACACAGCACCACCGCCCTATGATAAACGAAGTTTGTATGGTCCGACAAGTGCACCCCCTGTGAATTTGGCACACTTAACTGGAGAATTAGACCGCCAGCTAGCGCATGAACAGATGGAAATAACACGGCTAAGGGCATTGTGCGATGGAGGCCAAATGCTGCCAGGGGGAGGAGAGGTGACACCGTTATCCATGGCAGATCTCACACCTTCATTAAGCACAGCAGGGGAAGTGGCGCCAGCAATCTCAGAGCCAGCACGATCAATATCATCACAAGGAACACGCATACTACAAGGGCGAGAGAAAGAGTGGCAGTCAGGGGAGTTCCTGTTTCATCTAAATGACAAACCCGTGAGGATTATACGCCCGCCCACCCCAGAAAGTGAGAAAGGGGAAGGACGTGAAGAAAACAATGAGCAAGAATCAGAAATAGAAGAGGTATGGGGTGACATAGACGAATATGAAGAGGCAGCTGCCGAGGCCGGGTCCCCACTGCCAAACCGCCGTTACCCAGATACACCATCACCACCACTATGGCAGGGTAGATCAAGACAGCGAGGAGGGAATATGATGTTAAGTAAAATAAAGAAAGGTGCGGTAAGTAGGGTAGGAAAGAAACACAAGTTACAAATGCCATTGATACATAAAGGAGCATTCCTACATTCCATGGGCTCAAATGGATAAAAACAACTTTCTGAAGGTCCTCCACCCACTATCGGGAGGGGCTGGGAAAAGGATACACGCCTTTGAGAAAAATATGGCAGGAGTGCCACTAGCAATAGGGGATGTGAAAAGTTTATTAGTGTCAGCAATCGGTGACCAAGCAGACGCAATGTGGGAAAAGGCCAGATTCCCCGGAGTAACGATGAGTTGTGATCGCCACGATGGGTCGGCGTTCAACAACGTTCGAGCACAAGTGTGGGATGCATTGCGGCGTAGGTTTCCAGATATTCCAGATTTACATTTAGTTATGCAGTGTACAATGGAGGAGAACGAGGATCCTACGCATTTCATACTGCGGGTGCAGGATTTGTGGAGAAGCGAAACTGGCACGGCATGGAACCTGTCCACCGCCTTGTTCTATTTTATCATAAAAAAGGGGCTCCCGAAGGAGGTACAGAAGGCCTTGGATAAAATAGCTGGGATAGGAGCCAAGGGTTGGCCTGAAATACAGAGTATAATTGTGCACCACTGCAGGAGGATCAAAGAGAGAGAAAAGGAGATAGCACAAAAAAGGCTGGCAGACGAGGCGAAGCTGGTACAGAACAAATTAGTGAAGGTCGCCGCCATCAACGCCAGCGTAGCCACAGATAGAGAAAACAAGGGGGATGAAGGAGCGGGAAACAGACCAGTCACAATAGCGGCACTGCGGGCAACAGGAGGGCAAGGACCGTGGAACGGAGAAGAGCAATACGGCGGACAACAGTGGCAAAGACCAGCAAGAGGAAGAGGTGGGTACCGTGGCCAGAGAGGGGGGTTTGGAGGTATGGGTAATAGAGGATTTGGTGGTCAAGGAATGAGAGGCGGACCACAAGTGTAATGCTGGAATTGTGGGAGGTGGGGACACTATTCAAGAGATTGTAGAATGCAGCCTTCAAGGTATTTCCAGGGGCAACAGGCCATAGAGAACAAACAAGGCTGGGGGTGCACACACCCAGGTAGCCCCTATGGACTACCGATGGGAGGAGGGAGACAGCAGGACCAGTACTACAATGAACCTCAAATGCAGCAAGGACAACAACCACCGCCACAACCTATGGCAAGACAAAATGTGGTAGGAAACGCAAACAATAATTGTTTTGCAACAGCTGCAAACGGTGCGCCCTCACCATAACGTGGCGTGACAGTGGTTGGAGACAATGTCTTTTCAGTGCCAGGACAAGAATGACATTCAGATTAGGGCAGCCCACAGGGAACACTTGCATGTCCAGTCCTATCCACCACCCTATGTGCAGAAGAGGAACCACAGTGGGGGCAGAGATAGCAAATAAGCAGTTTATCTTTATGGTAGACTCAGGAGCAGAGAAGTCATGTCTTATGGAAGGGCGGTTTCCACTCTCAGGCAGGAATTTGGAAACGCAGGAGTTCTCTGGGGCTATTTTAAAAGTTCCTTACACTAAAGATCTTGATATAACGGTGGGGGGAAAAAACCGCGTGCGCACCCTTACTGTACCACGAAGACGTGCCAATCAATTTGCTGGGGAGAGATTTGTTAAGTAAATTAAATATGACCATCTTGTTTACAGAACGAGAAATAGTATGTTCAACCCCAGGAGTGTGCCCAGTATGAGCCATGTTGATGATCAGCACAGTGATGAATGAAGTTGTGGTGCGAGGAATACCCATTGACATAGGCATGTTTATTTATGGCATCAAGGTATTAGCTCGAGTGGTACCAGAGATAACGAAAAAAGAATGGAGAACACCATCAGATTTCATATTCCGCCTAATTGCACACACAGATTTTGTGCCAGGCACGAGCATGTCCATAGACATCGAGGCAGTTCAGGTATCCAGCAAAGGTATTGTGGTCATAGGATTGGACGCGCATGGGTGCGAGTGGAGAACTGTGTTATGCATAGACCCAAAAATAATGCTAAGAGATATAACTGATGAGGAATTATTCACTGATAGTGAAGATGACGGAGAAATAATAATGGAAATAAGTATACCATGTAATATTATGATCCAGTACAGAGAGGTACACAATCCACTCATGGCTAGCGTTAATGCCCCACCGACTATATTTGAGGAAGACATGGCAAAGGCAGCACCTAAAATTTGGACCACAGGGCCCCACGATGTAGGGTTACTACATGAGGTAACACCAATAAAAATAAAACTCAAGCCAGGTTCAATACCGCCGAGGGTAAAACAATATCCCATATCGAGAGAAGCAGAGGAGGGAATTAGGGAAACCATAAATGCACTCCTAAAACAAGGCATCATAGTGCCATCAAACTCCCCTTGCAATGTGGCAATTTTCCCAATCAAAAAAGCAAAAGGAGGGGCGTGGAGGATGATCCAAGATCTCCGCCCACTCAATGACGTCATTCAAAAAGAGTTCCCATTAGTGCCTAACCCGGCATCAATATTGTGCAGCGTACCGAAAGAATCAATCTGTTTTACTGTAATTGATTTGAAGAATGCTTTCTTCTCCATACCACTCGACCCAGGATCTCAATACCTGACAGCGTTCACATTAGGGAACAACAGGTATGAACATTGCAGACTCCCACAAGGGTATTGCGAGAGCCCCAGCATTTTTAACAGGGTACTCCGTGAAGACATTGGAAACATAGATGTAGAGAGCACCATTATTCAATACGTAGACGATTTACTCATCTGCAGCCATACAGAAGAAAAGTGCAGAGAAGACTCGATAGCACTACGGAATGTGCTAGCTACCAAGGGGTACAAGGTGGACAAAGGAAAATTGCAGTATTTCCTTGCCGAGGTTGTATACCTCGGACAGTTAATATCAAAAGATGGGAAGCGGATACTCCCAGACAGAGCAGCTGCTATATGCAACATAATAATCCCAAAAACTGTGAAAGACATGCAAAAGTTTCTTGGCATTTGTAACTATTGCCGAGCCTGGATCCTTGATTACGTGGCATACACATGTCCCTTACTACAAGCGTTAAAAGAAGCACAGAAAAATAGAGCTGCAATAAAATGGACACATGAAATGATGACACAGTATTTTAAACTAAAGGACCTCACTGCTGATGCCCCAGTCCTCGCGAACCCAGATTATGAGAGGGACATTTTCTTGTTCTCACACTGTAATGGAACACTGATGACGGCAGTACTGACACAAAAAACATCTTTAGGTCACAAACCATTGGCTTATTACAGTGGGACACTAGACCCAGTAATGCAAGGCCATTTCGCGTGCGAACAGGCTCTCGCAGCTGCGGCCTTCGCGATTGAAAAGAGTGCCATCATTGTCTATGGGATGTTCAGTAACGCTATATGCGGAGCATTCCCTATTCGCCATTCTTGGGCGATCAAAATCAACACTAACAACACAGAGAGCAACAGCATATGAAATAATAATTTTGAGCCCCAACGTACACGTTGTAAGGTGCAAAACAGTAAACCCAACAACATTCATCACAGAGCCATGCACGACAGAGGACATACAGGAACACGATTGTGCCACATATGAGGGGGAAGATGATGACATCCCAAAAGCAAGTGAAAATGCCCTAAAGGAGGGAGAAATATATTTTACAGATGGGTCAGCATCAATAAACCCTGAAACAGGGGAAAAACACGTAGGGATGGCGGTAGTGCGCATGGAGGAAGATGACTATGAGACGATTGTGCAAAAGCGCCTCCCATCCCATTACTCTGCACAGGCAGCCAAACTTACTGCACTGATCGAAGCACTCCACACAGATAAGGGATGTGCAGTGACAATATACTCAGACTCAGCATATGCAACTACCACAGTCCACTCAGGGTTGTCACGGTGGCATAGACAGGGATTTAGGAGGGCAGACGGTTCTCCAGTACAGCATGCAACATTGTTGAATGAGTTAATAGATGCATTAGAAGTACCATCGGTAGTGGCAGTGGTGAAATGCCAAGCCCATACCAACAACACAGATGCAATCTCATTGGGAAACGCGGCAGCCGACACAGCGGTGAAGGAAGCCTCGTATTTCAATGTAACACCAACACTCGAATGCGTTGTAAAGGCAACAATTACAGAACCACTAGAAGAAGCCTACAGTAATACACCAATAGCGCAGATAATAGAGTTACAAAGAAGAGCACCACAGGAGGAACAAGAATTGTGGAACAAACGGGGATGTAAACAATCAGCCACAGACCTCATTTGGAGGCAGGAGACAACAGGAAAGGTAGTAATGCCCATAGAATTACTAGAAATAGCATTCCAACAGCTGCAATTCCCCGGCCATGTAGCAAAACAACACATTTCCCCAAACATCCAGGAACATTGGTTTGTCCCTAATTTACAGGAGCACCTGTCAAAATTCATTGTAGAATGCATAACATGCCAAACATATAATTCAGGGATGACATTGAGAACACTGCGCGGTACCCTGCCCCGACCAACAGGACCATTTAGAGAGCTACATATAGACTATGGTGATATGGAAGAGCGGTGTAATGGAGCAAGATATTTGATTGTGGTGGTATGCCCCTTTTCAAGATGGGTGGAAGCGGGCCCATGTCCCCACCCAGACGCGAAGTGTGCAGCAAAATTCCTTGTTCGGGAAGTGTTCTCCAATGGGGAATATGCGATGTGATAAGATCAGACAACGGTACGCACTTCGTGAATTACCTCTTTAAGGAAATAATATCACTGTTTGGGGGTAAAACACAAGCTATGCTCAATTTATCATCCGATGGCGAATGGGATGGTAGAAAAGATCAACGGATTGCCGAAGAGTAAGCTATCCAAGTTGTGTAATACACTGAAGAAGAGCTGGGTGTATTGCTTGCCCCTGGCACTGTTCCAACGCAGGACGCAACCATGTAAAGACCACCATCTGAGCCCCCATGAAATTGTAACTGGGAGGCAAATACACACACCAGTATCCCTATTAGAAGAGAATCGGACGTGCACAGGGCTGCCACAGTGCTGGGGCAAGAGTTCAAGGAATACCTAACCCAGTTGACATGCGCAGTACGCAGCATAGCGCGACAAATAGCACCGCCTTTTACTGAAAATGTGGCGACTGATACTACCACACCGGCCACAGACAGTCCAAGTGCGCCACTGATGCCAGAAGCACAAGTGTACGTCTGCAGCTTTGTAAGGAGGTGGAATTCACCTAGGTTTCATGGCCCTTACGAGGTCATCTATAGTACACCCACTGCAGTGAAGGTGAAGGGATTGAAGTATTGGGTGCACTTATCAGATGTAAGGAGGGCACGTGATAGTACAATCCCCCAGGAGGAGAAAGATGGTGCCACTGGTACCACAAATGAGGTTAAAAAGGGATAACAAAATTGACGGTAAAGAGAATCTGCAGAGATAAAAGTTATGATATGCATCTTGTTCTGCACGACTTATTTCCTACTTCCTTCTTTTCCATTTTTCCTTTGTTTCCTTTCTTGGTTGTTCAATATCCTCTCCATACCGCTCTACCCTCTCTCCCTCTCTCCCTCTCTCTCTCTCTCTCTCTCTCTCTCTCTCTCTTTCCCTCTCTCTCTCCTTCCTTTCGATCATTGTTCCACGTTTTTCTCCATCACTCTTTCACCCTCCTCCTCTCCATAGTAAAAGCAAACGTGCAATAGAGAAAATGAGCAAATATGACTAAAAATGATGATTAAATATGAAGTTGAACAAGAAATGTAAATACATGTATATATTGTAGTGACTTAACGAATTTATATCGCCCCTCCAGGTGACAAATGGCCCAACGAACCACAATCGCGGAGAACCAATTAATGCTAGATAGTGATAGGGACGCCATTAGGGCTAATAGGTTTAGTAATGTTGAATGTGTTTTAAAATGTGCTGCAGTTTTGTTGTCAGTAATGTTGTTTTTTTATGGCTTGGTATTATACCCTTCTATCTTTGGTTAATGCCATGCACAAGGGGGGGAGCGGGGCTAACCTGATACGAGAAGGGTCGCACTTGATATGGACTGGGGTAAAGACTATGTGGAAAGAATCACATGAGATTAACATTAACAATACAGATGTGATGCAACCTTTGGAACACACCACTGTAGGACCAACAAGTGTGTCATTGTTACATCTGAATATAACTATGAGTGAAGCTTATGAATATAATGAATATGATGGAGATTATTATTGGCCAAATGATTTAACTAGCACTAGTACACGTTCACAGACAACCATACACCCTACCTCACGCAACATTGCTGCTACTGATGAAGATACACATGTCATATTGAATAACAATGATACAACTTGGGCTGGAATGTTTCCAATACATTACAAAAAGGTGAAAGACAGTAACAAGGAAGGGAGAAGGAGGAGAAAAAGGGGGGTGGGAGGGAAAAGATACGACATTTATCATGACCTGGGGTTAGACGAAATAGAAGATCCCCGCCACCCTGATCAATCAAATAAATGGTATTCCGACATGAGTGCAACAGCGAAGCAAGCAACAAATAAAAGCTGCTACGTCTGTTCACTCATTCCGCATGCATCAGGAACACCGAAAATGTTAGTACCGCAGGAAGTGCCCTTGTCGGAGGCCCAATGTTTAATTCATCTGGTTTTGTGCAGAATAAAGAGCATGTTCCAAGCGCACACCGTCACATTGAAAAAACTGGAAAATGAGAGAACGTGCACAAGCAGACGCCAAGGAGTAATTTGCCTTAAGGAACCATTTCTTGTCATCAAGGGGACGCAATATGCAGAAAATAAGTGGCACGAAGAAACTATCGAATGCAAAGCAGAAGCACTTTGAGGACTATCCAATGACACTTTCCAATGTATAAAGGAGGTATGTGACCCCATCTGGTCGCAGCATGTCACAAAGCTAACGTGGGTAACAGCATTAGAAAAACCTATCAAAATAAAGAAAGAAGTGCCACATGAACTGTGTTTCTATGGGGAAGGAAGAATGAACATGGGAGAGACAAGGAAATGTAACAAGACGGTAATCATACCTGACATGAGGAAAGGCACTGCTGCACTGATGGATATGTACTGGATATGCGGCAAACAAGCTTACCTGCACCTCCCCGCATCGTGGAAAGGAACTTGTGCTCTAGCCACCCTCCACAGAGCCCTGATGGTAATGCCAGAGAGCCATATCCAAGGGACGGCAGGGCAATCGGCTGGCATATCGGCAGCAGGGCAATCGGCTGAACCATCGACAGCGCCCCAACTAATGATAACACAAGCTCCAACATATGAACTATTGTCAGAATATGAACTAAAGAGAAGATTGACATGAAGTAAAAGGTCCTCCAATTATATCTCGTCGGAATCATCGAAAATCCTTGCTGAGATCCCGCAGAAATACAAGCTCTTTTTATCGGCAGAGACATTTTTCACCTCACTTCTTGTCCTGGGACTGCAAGCACGAACGAACGCCAAATGGTTGCAGGTAGTGCACTACGCCTAATGACAATGAAAAACAGATATGTCCTAGATCTCCTCACGCCGATGGACGGTGGTGTTTACCGAAAGATTGTGGGGGGGGGGGGCGTGTTGCACATTCGTGTCAACTGAAGATGCTGATAATAGGACACTCTCACATGTGATAACAGCAGTACACAATCTAGGAGAGACGATGACAACTGAAGGAGGCGCAGAGGAAAGCACGTGGTTCGACAATATGTTCAGTTGGATACCATCATGGGTAAATGTGGCAATGAAAATACTGGTCCCCATCATCGTCTTTGTGCTCCTGTTCTTCTGTGTGTGCCAACTGGGACTCCGGTGTTGTGAGAAAAGTATGCCAACCTCAGCTATGATGATGGTAACAATGGGCCGACCGACAACGGTAGCTACCATGATAGACGCACAAATACAAACAGGGGTGTACACTACACCGCAGTACAGGATGACAGCTATTTACAGGCAATATGGGGACAGGGTTGATAATTTACACCACACAACAATAAAGGAACCAACAGAGCTGCAATGGTACAGAGAAGAATGGGTGGAATTAGATGGAGATGGTGGGATTTACTTAATGTGTACACCAGACTAATATACCAGAAGAGGAAATAGCTTAAGAAGTGTATGCAGAGCATGGATGCCAATAAAAGGCACCCCCGCGTGGGACGAGGCTGTGGCGGAGGCTGAGTACTACCGAATGGAGAATTAAAAAAATAAAAAATAAAAATATTTGTTACTTTAGATGTAACAAAAGAGGGGAATGTGTGGGAGCGAGGGGCCAACAGGCCCATCTCTGCCGTCACTTCTCAGTACAAAACTCAGACCAAGTGCTTCCAGTAGTGGGTACGCCCCTCGCCCTTATGCAATGTTAACTTTGGCGTTACATTTGCGTAGATGGGACCACTGAGCAGGACACAGGGCATCCATTTTTGTACCCCCTTTCGACTCCATCCTGGTGAGCAGGCCTCACTGCGATAGTACAAAATGCCTCTCTCCCTTTCCCCGTCGCAGCAGCTCAGACAACATGGCCCCCACCCTTGTTCCCACTCTGACTGGAAAACTCTGCAGCTCCATTCTCACGCTGAAGCCGGAGATGCTTGCAACAAATAATAAATGTAACACATCTCTTTTCCTCTGAGATCACTGTCCTGCATGTGAACCAACATGAGCCAAGCACATAGCTCGTCCATCTCCACAAAAGTGTCCTTGCCCTCTTACCCTCGCCAGTTGAAACTTATTGCCATTCTAACCCTGTGTCCCTGCAAGATATTCCTTTCATGTTCCAGACCGCTGACCATGCTATGAAGCCCACCCAACAGACCCCAACTAACATTAGACCCCTGCTGCAGTATATCGTGCCCAATACTAACAAATGCCACATACCTGAGATTCGTGTGAGACTAACTGCACAGTTCAATGAGAGTATTATGGTGGTCAAGACCCTTAAACCTATGACCTGTATAACCCAAATGTTACAGATGATATAGATACCTGTGTGATTTGTATAGTGACATGATAAACTACTGAGTGTCTTTTTGATCAACCATTATTTAGTGCATGCATTATTTAGAATGTATTTTCTTAGCTTAGACAGTGACCACCGTGTTTCACAGCGACCTGACCTTCACCCATCCGGAGCAACCAACCCGGAGGAAGAGATGATGCCCACACCTAAGACACCACCCTGGCTGACCAATCCGGGTCCAACGTAGCATCATGTGTTCGATATGTCAATGTGCTTATGTAATGTGTTGTAACCTTGATGTGGTCAGAGCGTTCTCCGAGATCTAGATAAACTTTTCCTTGAACTCTCGCAGCCTGCTCTTAAGTGCCTTATTCCCTGTCCAGGGATTGTCTGTTTTATTCATTTTACACGTGTAAGTCAGGGTGGGCACAAACATTTGGTGACCCCCTGCGACGTGATCGGAGAGGTGCCTCGAGGCCGGCGCCGTGCGGCGAGATCCAGGATGCCCCCCAGAAAAACCATCGCCTCCGCGGCCGACCAGCCTGTGCGCACTACAAAGAAGGGTCAAGGGTTCCCGGTTGACGAATACCCGACTGAAAAGCTGCTCGCCGAGGCGGGCCACGGCTTGGTTGGGGTGCGGACCTGACTGGGGTCGGACTGCGAGCGGTGACCCTCGAGTCACCTAACTGAACACGTGAGTGCCAGTTGCGAAGGTTACTAAGGAAAGGTAAGGGGGAAATAGGGGAGACAGGTGGTAATGGGATATAGGGAAGAGTAGGGCCTGTGTGAGTGATGATGAGGCTTTTCTGATCTGTCCTTTATATGGCCATTAGGTTTTTGTGACAAGTGAAGAGAAAAAGAGAAGTTGTATCCTAGCCCGAACGGGGTAGAAGGCGGCACCGCGTAGCATTGTCTTGTCCAGTGCAGAATAAATAAGTGAAGATACAGAGAAAATAGAAGGAGTCTTGTATATTGAGTAGACTCGGAGTAGTTATTTAGAACATTCTTTTTCTGGGTACGAAAGAATTCTTGGAAAAGAGTAAGAGGGTGTAAGAGGTGGGGAGTGAATGAGAAGAGTAGGCGAAAAGGGGAAGGGGTGATAACAGGGCAAAACGGGAAGTAAAAGCACACAGGTACTGCATGTGCATGATATGTGTTATATGACTTTTGTGTTCTGTCCATTTTTGTCAAGGATATCCAAGTACTGTGATTGATTTGTGGGTAAAGTGGCAAAATATGCATAAATGAACTGTTGAATTTGAACATGCAACAATCATAAGGTTAACATTGAAAATTGATTTATATATATATATTGATACTTTTTCCAAACAAGTTATTTTCTTGACTGCTGAAATAGGATGAATTCTGGGTCCGCATGTCCTCTACTAGCCCCCCTTGACCGCACCTGCCGTAGTGTCACACCACACCACGTCATGCGCACTCACAGCTTATGCTAGAAGCCATTACTATGCATGCTGACTCTGAGACAACACGCAATCAGCCTGCGCAGCGGCGCACGTAGCTAGTGTCAACTAACACTACACGATCGCACATGCACTCACTAGCGGGGTTGCCAATAGGTACGTCTCCGCCTATCGTACATGGTCATTGCAGCACAGAGATCGCCCAGAGGAGGATCAAACAATTCACTAGGTAAGAAATCTAGCTAAATGACCTGCACAGCAACCTTCACGGCTAACAGATCTTTTCTATTAAACTATTCCCGGACGTTTTTTCACTGAAGCATTCTCCCCGCTTTTTCCTCGTTCCGTATGACAATGTTGCATGGAACTTTTTCTCGAGCATGCACCCACGATATGTTTAGGAATCCTTGCCACCACGTCACCTAGGCACTAATAGGAGAATGCTTATTGCAACGCTTGTGACATGCAGTTACACATCTTTAAATAGATTATTGACCCCAACACCTCACCAGCATCCACCTTGTCACACACGTCTCTGATTCAAATAAACAATATTATCATGCAATTTCATGCCACCACGTCACCTAGACACAATAATCAACTCACTAATCCAATATGTCTATGCATTCCTAGATGCTGTCAGGTCCCCTCATACTGTTCACTCCCGTTGATTCACCCCTACATCAGGCACCCAGATAGCCTCCATCACCATGCCACAAGCCACTTTGGCCGGTCATTAATTCAACAGTCACTATCCCAGTCAATTTAGACCACTAAGCTTATTCTTTCTCCACCTCATTTTCCAACAGCGATCATGGCTATTTTTCTAACCTGATCCAGACCATACTCTCACGGCATTCCCTGCCAGTTACAAGCTCCAGCACCTTGGCTGGTCCACATACCTGAAATTAAAGGTATGTCCACTTTGACTATCTCTTAGTCCCTTATGATTTATCATATCACCACGGTAACTAACTGCCACCCTTTCTCTGTATAAATCTCCCTACAGACGGCCGCACCATCTAAGGTGCCTTTTGACAACTTGTCCGTGCTCAACCGAAAATCTAAAATAGGTATGTCTCCATTATGTAGTCTCGATACAGCACTCAGTCTGTATGGTCATTACCACCCTCTGATAAATCTCCCACTTTCTTATGTGTTACTTGTCTCTATAGGCGTTCACCAGCCCTAAAAATACGTCCTGATGACAGTTTGGACCCTTCATCTGTGAACATCCTCCACCCAGTGAAGGCTGACTTTCCCCGAACTAGAAACACCTGCATAATATATGTGTCGACTGTAATATCATACTACCAAATTCTACAGTAGTACTTGGAACAAATACAATACACGTATGCTACTAACCTTCACCTAATCAAACTGTTATGCCTACAACAGTTTTTTATCTGTTTTTTATCTGCTTCTCCATTATAAGCCGAATAAGGCTCATATGCGACAGTTCTAAGTTGTTTTTCTTGTGTTCTTTTCTTTAAAAATGTGTTTCTTACACATATGTGTCTAAATTCTATGAATAAATGTAATTCAGAAAACCTGTTTTAATAACTTTTGTGACCCTCACTAGCTAGTCCTTTAACACTAGCTTCCTGCATATCTAGACCTACCTACCTTATACGGTTGACCTGGGGTAGCTGTTGACTCCATTTCTCCTTCATAAGTCTTTCTCATGTGCATGAACGTGAGAGCTCCAACTTGGTAATCAAAGCTCGCCCAGCTCCGGCGTCAGTCTCTCCACGGATAACTCTCCTTGTCACATTTGCATTTGACAGTGTGCCGAGAAGTGATCTGTGGAGTGTACTGAGTAAACTGGGGGTGCTGCTTGGTATTCTAAGAGCAATTCAAAGTCAGAGTCAAGCAGGGTAGTGTCCTTGCACCAAGTCTCTGTTTTGCCTTTTTATAAATAGGGTTATTGATCTACTGGTGGCTGAGATGACCAATGCCCCATTGCTGGCAGGTGAGCCCAACCCAATCCTTTTATATGGTGACGATGCGGTCCTCCTCTCATTGATGCCCAAAGGACTTTGGAAAAAATTGAAAATATTTGAGCATTTCTGTGAAGGTAGCAGACTTTCAATAAACGTCATAAAAACCAAGCCAATGGTACTTAGTAGGAAAACTGATAAGAAAACACCACGGTTGGCCTGGGAAGCGGGGTGATTGAGTGGGTTATGACTTATGATAATGTGGGGGTTCGATTGGCTGCAAATTGGAAGGATCAGGTGAATAGGGCAGGTTTGAAGCTGATTTAGGCTCATTGGACAGGCCAGATACATGTTATTTTACAGATTTACTAGAGCCAGGCCAGACAGGCTGGTCTTTACTGTGCCGAATTGTGGGGCATATGTAACTTACACACGCTCAAGTTCGTAGAACAGACATTTTTTAAAGCAGCCCTAGGCTTGCCTGCAAACACGCTGAATGCCGCAGTTTTCTGGGAGTTGGCCCTGCAAAGCATCGGCTACTCATATCACACAAGGCCAGTGTTTTATTGGGCAAGACCGTGGATGAACAGCAAACCAGGTCAGTACAGAGGTGCCGTTAGAGATGTTAGCAATGTTTTGTCTAAGTCAGGTGGAATTCATTTACCCTGGCTTTCAGCCTTTAAAAAAAGTTGATTGTCCTAGGGCTGGAGAGCTATCGGTCTCGTCCAACACAATCCCAGGGAATTTAAAAATATTAGTAAAAAAAGCGTATGAAAGCAAATGGACAAGAGAAACTCGAGCAAAACTTGCGAGGTCAGCTAGTCTGGCTATTTTTGTCCGTGAAAGAATATCCTGGTTTTGAAGATTATTTGGACAGAATAAAACTGAAAGAATGAACGTTCTTTATATGAAATCGTTTATTGGTATTCTTTTCCTAGCCAAGGTCAAGCATCATTGGAACTTGAGCATCTCAGCGGGCTGCCCTTTTTGCCCAAATGAGTTTGAAAGTATAGTGCATTTTATCTTGTTTTGCCCTGAGTATTATGATACTAGGAAAAGATTTTTGATACCTCTTTTTAAACAGTTTTGTATTAGAAGGATTGATGAGGCGCTTGACCTTTGTATTGCGGGGAACTGTGAGTTGGCAACTAATTGTCTGAGTAATGACTTGCTCCATTCTTGGAGAAAGAGGTGTAAATATGTCACCTCATAGCCAGTCCTTGATGCACAGTTTGTTGTTTTTACACTTTTAAAACTGCGGCTGGCAGCTTATGGTATAATAATAGTCATCGTATTTTATAGAGTTTAATTAACAATTACCTTATTTATAGTGATTTATAGTGTGATTTGTAATGTTGTACATTTTTATGTATGACTTTTATGATCTATGCATTGGATCGAAATAAAGTAATGAAATGAAATAATCAATTGTCCAGCTCTTTCAGCAAACCAGCTTTCACTTTAATAATGCAAAATGCTTCCCAACAAAGGGGCTTGCCTTAAACTGCATGATGCTTTCAAAATACCTCATTCAACAATGTTCCATACATACTTTGATATAGGGTCAGAGTTCAAGGTGGCGTAAGCCCCACAATGCCTGGAACTCTATCCCCTGATCTGGGTATTGTAGGGGGGACTATGAGATCCTCTCCAAACCACCTCCCAAACCACCCAAGTCCTTCATCCAGGAGCATGTGGAGACACTCACCCCACCAAAACCACTACAATGGTCAGGCAGTGGACTTTATCACACAATATATATGCATGCTCTTACAAATCCACATATATTTCCATTTCTGACTGCTTACTGCAGTAAGCAACCATCACATCCACATGTTGGTACAAGCCAGTGTGTTGCAGTGGATACTTCACTTGTACACATTGATTCTGGTAAGTAATAACAACTAGGAACCATAGTACTCAAATGTAAACAAGAAAACAAGGTAATTATTAAACTATATGTTATTCATTTATGTTTTACAGGTACTCCTGAAATAGACACTAGGTAGAGGAGGACTTATTTGCACACTTCCAAGCCATCCATATGCACAGTCACAATGGCACCCATGCTTTCATATCACACACTAACACTATCTCTAGAAACATCACCAATTGCAACCTAAACTAGCCACACAATAAAATGGAAACAAACATTTAGTATAAATCATAGAAAACTGTTTGCCAAGTCTAAATGCTAACCAAACTCAACCCCAACTGATACCTTTACTACCACATTGACAAAACACCCCACTGAGCACTACACCATAACGATACAACTAACATATCCATCATCATCACAACACCGATTCCATGATGCATGGCTGCAAGCACCACCTGGCCAGCACCTAAGGCTAATTGGCTGTCTTGCGTGGGATACTATTTTGAAGTCCCACACAGTGAGGGTATTAAATCAGCATCTACAGGTAAATCAGGAAACATTTAAGAGTTATTGAAGCTGAAGGAAGAATAGATTCACTGAATTAGCTATCACATAGATCAAAGCAGACCAGACAGTAGCTGCATAACTTCTGCCAAGGTTATGGTAGAAATGGGAGGCTTGGACAAGCACCAAAGAAAATGGAAGATAATAATTTCCAAATTTTTCTTAGTTTAAGTTAAGGAACAAACAGTCCGAGAAGACCAAGTGCTCATTGATTAAGGCATAATATTGAAAGGAAAAGAGCTTGAACAAGTCTCTAGTGGACAAGAAGGGTAGAGACATAGGCATTAAATCGGCTAAAATTATAGTAAAGTCTAGCAGAATAATTTAAAATGTGGTCTTCTCACAAGTGAATCATAGTTGGAGAACAGGGCTATTCATTAATTTCAGACATGTGATGCCTTTACTCCCCTCAAGTTCTCAGAGTACAGATATAAGACAAAGCCAAGTTCAAAACTAAGGGCCCTGGCTTGTTACCTAGGAAATCAGAGATGGTGTGTTAAAATTGGGAAAGGCAGCACCTCGATTGTGCTCCCCTAACCAATAATGTTGCTCATGTGCTGTTGAGCTGCCTAGTTGTCAATGTTAGCAAAACCCCTGCCAACCAATCCCTGTCCTCCAATAATGCTATTCTACAATTGTCGCACCAGCCAATATAGTAGTATAGAGATGAAATGTATTTACTACTATCAATTTAGAGGTGGTCTCAGGTGGAATCATCAGATAGAGAGTGACCAATGAAAAGACTAACACTTATGGAAACTATAAATACATGATTCCACTAAACCAATTCCACCTTCCTGTAGTTTTTTGTAATAAAGTGTGTAATATGACGTCAGTTATGAAGACATGTTTTATACTTTTAAGTCGCTCTCAAGCTCAAGATGGATGAGAGCACTGAGACAATTTGTGTTTGCTGCTGTCCATGTTTTATTTTGATTGTTAATAAAACAGGCATTTGTTATTTACCTTGACTCTTCAGTTTTGGGCATGGGACTTCACGGCCAATCTGTTTGGCTTAGGGTTGGGACTTGCCACCCCACCATTACATGTGGTTGCAGAGTGGGATGGTTGGCCAGTGCCCTTTGAATTGTCGAGACCATATGCTGCAAGCCTAAGGACTGCGGAGTGACCCATAGAGACAGTAGACTCACGCATGAACTCAGACAATCGGCAGGGGCCCCGTTGAGAAAATCCTGCCTGATCCCCACGGAGCGCCCCACAGGGCCACGGCGGAGTGGCCAGTTGAGAGAGGGCTGATACCAAAGGCCTCGGCTGATGCACCAATGTAAGTATATGATCATCGAATTGACAAACGAAAGAGGGAGGGATATGTTAGTATAGCAGTGGGGAAACGTGATAAATGGTTTATTTATGAGGGAAAACCTAGAGCCAGGGTTATAGAAGGTTGCACGCTAAACCTCAAAGATGGGGAATGAAGTTGAAAGATGAGAAGAGAACCTGCAGAAAGGGCGCCATGCCACGTTGAGGAACATTTAAGAAGAAGAAGATACCTTGTCGGAGTAGGGCAGAAAGTCGGGCAGCATTCATGGTGCATATCCAAAGTGTTGTTGTTGAAGCTGAGAGGATTGGGAAGAGGTGTAGAAAGTGATAGAAATTGAAGAGAATATTATTGTTTAGAGATTGTGAAGGAGGAGTGAAGGGGTAGTAGATTTGCAAACTTTTTTGAAGTCCGGTAAGTATCGGTAGTCAAGAGCGTGATGTGCCGTGATAGGAGGAGACACTCCCCTTATGCACCCACACAAATCCCTGTAGAGGTACAAGGATAACATCCAGAATTACCAGGTATTTTGGGTTCGAGACATAGCAGATACAATGTTTTTACTTTTGCCCCAAGAGGGCATTATTTCAAAATCAGTGCTGTAACACATGACCACATATTTACATGCTATGTATAAAGTAAAAAAAAACTGCAGAAGAGATTGGTCATTTTAGAGTTATGGAAAATGTTTGGGGACGAGGTGGAAGATCCACCCCTGAAGGAGTGAATGCTTTACCACCAGGAAGGGGTGTGCACAGCACCCTCTGATTCTCTGCCTCCTCCCCAGAGCAATGATTTGCAAGGTGAAGGGAGGGAATTCTATCCCTTGAAAAAATTCTAAGCAGCAGCAGGGACATTAACCCCACATATGCGCCACCCGTATACAGTAGTGAAGATGCTATAAATGGAGCCAAGTTAAATACTCAATCCCCAGTGTCTGTGCACAGTGAGTATAGCGAGCATGGTGAACTACAGGCAAAGATAACAGAGCTTGAAGATGGGTTGCAAAGACAGAAAACCAAGCAGAATGACAGGGAAGAGACTGTGATCACTCCAAATGAGTGGGTAGGAGTACAGATACTACTTAAATTAGACAGAACAAATGCAGACAATCCTAAAGACAAAGAAGGGGAAGTTAGAAAGAGACAGGAAAAAGAGGAAGAAGAGGCATGACATAGAAGGAAGTTAGAGGAGGAAGAAAGATAATGGGGAAACAAATTGTAAGAAGTAGAAGAAAGAGAAAGATAGTATAGGGCAAACAAAGAAAAGGAGAAGAGATGACAGGAAGAGATGAGAGAATCAGATGATAAAGAAAAGGAGAAAGAGAGCAAAGACAGAGAAAGAGTGAGAAAGCAAAAGGAAGAAAGAGAGAAACAAATGGAAGCAGAGGAGAGGTGAGCAAGGGAAACAGAAGAAGCGCAGCTGAGAGAGATGGCAAAAAGAAGTTCAAAGACTTGTTAAAGAGCATGTACTTCGATGAAGAAAGAAACGTGAGAAACGAGAGTGGGAAAGAGAGAGGAGATTGTAAAGACGCTTTAGAGAGATAGAAGAGATAATTAAGAATCACACTCTTGCCGACGAAGATGAGGGTTAGGCCATACAAAGGAGGGTTGGTAACCTAAATAGAGGTAGGAGGGATAGTGGTGCTATCCAAAAGGTGAAAAGGAGTGTGGTAGGATCTCCACAGAGAGAGAATTGAAGGGAATATACAAGGCGAGGCAAACCCTCCAAAACTATTCGATTTTGAGGACAGAGAATACGAGGGAAGTGATGACAAATGTGGGACAATATGTTCAGAAGAGTTGAGGCATGAAAGTGAAAATGAGGAAGAGAAGGGGGCCGCCCAAGACTCACCCACAGGTGTGAGCTCAGAGAAAGAGACAGGGTGGTCTGATGTGGAAGAATTAGAAGGGGAAAAACCCAAACCTATGCAATCCCCCAAGCATTCAAAAGGGCGATCATAAAGCTTATAAGAGATAACCCCTTATACAAATAGGTTGCGCATGCTACCAGGATGAAAGAAAATGAGCAAGGCAGTTGCCTCCAAAAGAACGAAGGTCACAACTGAACCTAGATATAATGCAGAATTGACACAATTCCCACTTCTAGAGAAAGAGGGAGGGCAGACGCAATACATACCCTGGCCACAAATGGACAAGGATAATTTGATGTGTAAGTCACCAACTTTAATGTCGTGGGGTGGGCAAATGGATTAATGAGCTAGAAAGGATGACATCAGGAGTGACGTTAGCAGTGAGCAACATAAAAACTTGCTTTCTGCCACCATTGGGGAGAGAGCTGACAACATTTGGGAGCAAGCCAGCTGCAGGTAACCACGTAGAACACAGCTCATGACGGCGCACCATTCATTAATTGCAGAGCAGCCATATAAGTGCGATCAAGACATGCAAATGCGTGATGACGAATACCCCATTCAATTCAGGTGATTTTAGAGCAATGGCGTTGTGAGACTCGAAAGTCATGGGATAAAATTTCAGCTATTTTCTATCATATATTGTGTCACGGCTTACACAAGCCAGCGCAGAGGCAATTGAAAGAATTTGTGGGAATGGAAGCAAAGCCATGGCCGGAGATTCAATTGACTATTGTTCACCATTGTCGACTATTGCAAGAGAAATCTAGGAAGAAGCTTGAGAAGAGCAAGGTAGGGAAAGTGAAGTTAGTTCAGAGAAAAAAATATCAAAGATTTCATTGGAAGGAGCCGTATTGGCGAGTGGGGAGGGAGTGGTTACACATGACGTACAGCAGGCACAGGCAAACGCTGGAGGGAAGTTTGCAGGAAGAGGAGAGTATAGCTATTTGCTATTCGCCACGAGGAAGAGGGGTTGAACCGAGGGGAAGTGGGGAAGGATTTCAAGCTCCACAAGGAGAAGGGTTTAATGAGGGACAGCCTAGATTTGGAGGACCACCTCAGCAATGCTGGATGTGTGGAAAAAAGGGAAACATTGCTCGAGTGTGCAGAAGCAGGGGAGGGATGCAACAGAATTTGCAGGATCCCAGAGGGGGATGGCATATCTGCCGCCATAGAGTGAAGAGCGACCAAATATTATGCCCAAGATCACGCACAGTATCAGACACATACATGTTGCATCTAAAAGTAAATTCTACTGGCCCAAGGCCTGTGACTGAGATTTTGTTCTTTTAAAAACAAATTTAATTTCTCCAAATGTGCCAAAGTGCTTCTGCGCCATCTCCCGGGTGTCCTAATCCCTCACTCCCACTCCACATATACTCCCGCCTCCCTGCTTCCCAGCCTGCCTGCCCCTCACGGTGTGATTGGGCATCGACGCCTTCTTAGATATGCAAACGAGACCTGAAATTACTGTGTGCTCTCGTGCGTGCCCAGGCTTTCTTCACTAGTGTGCATTTAAAAGTAAGTTATACTACCACCAGGCCTGCAACTGAGTTTCATTCTTTTTTAAAACAGATTTAGTTACTCTGAATGTGCCAAAGCACTCGCGTGCCATCTCCCCTGTGTCCTCCTTCATCCCTCCCGCTCAAGCCATACTCCACCTCCATGAATTGAAGCTCACCCGTCCCTCACCGTGTGATTGAGCATTGAGGTCTTCTTGGATATGCAAAGGAGGCCTGAAGTGACTGTGTGCTCCGGCGCCCAGGCTCTCTTCAACAGCGTGCATCCATAAGTAAGTCATACTGCCCCCCAGGCCCGCAACTGAGTTTTTGTTCTTTTTCAAATGAATTTTGTTTCTCTTAATGTGCCAAGGCACTTCCGCAGAATCTCCCCTGTGTGCTCCCTCCCTCCCTCCCTCCTGCTCCAGGCATACTCCTGCCTCCCTGCTCCCCAGCCCGCCCACACCTCGCAATGTGTTTGGGCATCTTGGCCTTCTTGCACATGCAAACGAGGTCTGAAATGTCTGCTCCGCGCCCAAGCTGTGCATCTAAAAGTAATTTATACTGCTCCCAAACCTGAGACTGAGTTTTAATTATTTTTCAAATGCATTTTGTTTCTCTAAATGTGCCAAAGCGCTTCTGTGCCATCGCCTCTGTGTCCTCCTCCCTCCCTCCCGCACCAGGCATACTACTGCCTCCCTGCTTTCCAGCCCGGCTGCCCCTTGCCACGTGTGCTTCCACGCCATCTCCCCGGTGTCCTCCCACTCCCTTCCCATTTCAGGCATACTCCTGCCTCCCTGCTTCCCAGACTGCCCACCTGCCCCTCGCCGTGTGATTGGGCATTGAGACCTTGTTTGAACCAAATGATGCCTGAAATCACTGTGTGCTCCTACGCCCAAGCTCTCTTCACCAGTGTGCATCTAAACATGGGATATACTGCCCTCAGGCCTGCGACTGAGTTTTCATTCTTTTAAAAAGAAATGTGTTTCACTAAATATGCCAAAGCGCTTCTGTGCCAGCTCCCCTGGGTCCTCCTCTCTCTTGTTCCAGGCATACTCACGCCTCCTTGCTTCCCAACATGGCTGCCCCTCACCATGTGATTGGGCATTAAGGCCTACTTCAGGGAATCCACTAGGGAAGCGCCCTGCCCGGCAGCCCCATCGGCAAAGGGCCCCAAAGCAAAGGGCAGCTCCTGCAGAAGCAGCTCCAAGCAGTATATGCCAGTGTTGGGCTGTGGAGCCTGCAGCGCAGCCATCTGTCGTGATCCGTCGATCACGCTTTTTCTGGTCTTCCTGGTCCCTGGCACATCGGGGTTACTCGCTGTAGTATACCCAACATGGCTGTATACACGGAACGCGGTCTATCGACCTTTACGTCCTATGCAGCATGTTCTATAAATTAGCCACTCCTCTGCGGTTCCGCATGTCTCAACGCTACCGATAGCTGTGGCCTGACGTGCTCTGTAGTTCATTCTCCTGAACTGTGTTGCTTCCTGGTTCCCTGACCTTCCTCCTCTCCTTTTCTACTACCTTCCTTAATCCTGTTCTTCCGCGTTCCGCGCAGACCGCCTCTGTGTGCTGCCTCCATTCCAAGCTTCCTGGAGTTTCCCAAATCCCGGATGAAGAAGCTGAAGGAATCCTGGAATCCGAAGACGGCCGAGCGGGCTTGTACAAGACCTGAACTGCTCAGAAGAAAACCCTGACAAAGGACTCCGCAAAACAGAGAAAACAGGTGAGAAAGGGGAAACCTGTGACAGATTGAGACGCCACCTGACCCATCTCGATACAGACATGGAGGCGGCCGTCCAGGATCTTATGCGTGGCAGGAAAGAGCTGACGACCGAAGTGCAAAACTTAAAGGCGGAAAACACTGTGTTAAAACAATTGGTGTTATCCTGTGATTCCGCCACGAAGGAGAGTGTAATTCTAGGCGGCGTCGTTGATAAGTACAACGGTTCAGCAAAGAACCTTTGTGGATTCCTAGATTCTTGTTTGGTCCATTTTACATTTAAGCCTTATTATTTTTCTACACCCAGGGCTAAAGTGGGCTTTATTATCTTGCATCTTTCCGGGAATGCCTTGACCTGGGCCACCCCATTGGTTAACTCTGGTGATGCTCTCCTGGATGACAAAGGCGGCTTTATAGAGGCCCTCAAGACCATGTTCGAATGCCCGGAACAAGTTTACAGTGCCCAGGAACGTTTACTCGACTTTCATCAGGGTACCCAGGACTTGCTCACGTATGTCACATGCTTCAAACAGCTGGCTAAGGAAGCGGATTGGTCCTCTGAAGCTTGTTTTACTTTATTTTAGAAGAGGGCTAAACGAAGAGATCAAGGACGAACTAGCCAGAGTGGCATGCCCGGGTTCCTTTCAAGCCCTAATGGATCTCGCTCTACAGATTGACTTTCGCATTCAGGAGAGAAAGGCAGAAAAAAAGAAAACCAAGTTACCACTCCAGAAAAACCCCATTGGAAATCCTTCGAGCTCAGAAGGTATTTCTACTCCAAGCAATGAGCCTGAACCTATGCAATTAGTGGCCTTCCGTGGACCCATTACACCACAAGAGAGGATGCAAAGGATTCATACTGGATTATGTATGTATTGTGCATCCGACAAACATTTACTAAGAGAATGTCCGATTGCCCCCCCACGGCGCTCGGGAAATGCCAGCTCCCGATCCTAAAAGGAGCGCAGGTTCAGGAGAGAGATGTCTGCTCCACCTCTATTCCATCCTTGAACTCTCCTGGACAACATTCCTTGGTAATCTCACAGGCCTTCTTGACAACATCCAAGAAAGAAATATACCCCATACTGGCACTGGTCGACTGTGGAGCTATGGGGGTATTCATAGATCATGAATGGGTCTTAAAACACCATATTCCTTACGAATCCCGGACTATCATGCAACCTGTGGAAGCAATTGATGGAAGACCCCTTTCTTCTGGACCTATAACCCTGCAGACCAAGGAAATCGAGCTTGCTATAAATCAACATCGAGAGAGGATAAGATTTGACATCATGAAGTCAGCCCATTACCCCATGGTTTTGGGAATGCCCTGGCTTCAAAGACACAACCCCTATATCAATTGGGCAGCGGGATCCTTGTTCCTGGGTTCTGAGTTTTGTATGTCCCACTGCTTACATCCAGACCTTGATCCTACACCATCGAAGGAATTTCCTACAACTCATCAGAACACAATCTCAGTTTCAAACATCATCCGGGTCCCGGAGGCTTACCAGGAATATTCTGATGTTTTCTCCTCTGCCATTGTGCAGGCCTTACCTCCCCCAGAACTGAAGATTGTGCTTTTGAGACGGAACCTTCCGCGGTGATTCCTTTTGGAAGGATGTTCATCCTATCAGAACCTGAAAAGAAAGCCCTTCGTGAATAACTGGATACAAATCTCACAAATGGCACCATACGACCATCTAAATCTCCATCAGGGGCCTCCCTGTTCTTTGTTCCTAAAAAAGACACTAAAGAACTCAGACCGTGTCTGGATTATCGAGCTCTAAATCAATGTACTCTCAAGGACCGCTATCCGTTGCCCTTGATCTCGGACATCCTGGAGGCAGTAAGAGGCGCAGTTGTGTTCACCAAGCTGGATCTCAGGGGCGCCTATCATTTGATTCGTATCAGGGCAGGTGACGAGTGGAAGACAGCCTTTAGAACACCCTTTGGGCATTTTGAATACTTAGTCATGCCCTTTGGACTTGCTAATGCCCCAGCGGTGTTCCAACGTTTCATGGATCGAGTGTTCTCGGACATGCTGTTCCTTTTTGTAATTGTCTATCTGGACGATATTCTAATATTTCCGAAGGACCCTCTCAAGCACGAAGAACATGTGAAAGCAGTATTACAACGCTTACGTGAAAATAAACTCCTGGCGAAGCCCGAGAAATGCATCTTCCATACTTCTACTGTTCACTACCTAGGGTTTGTCCTTACTCCTGATGGTATTGGTATGGATCAATCCAAGGTCAAGGCTATTTTATCCTGGCCTAGCCCCGCCTCGGTGAAATAGATACAATCATTCCTGGGCTTGGCTAATTTCTATAGGAAATTCATACCTTACTTTTCCGAGATTTTCCAACCAATAATTGCCTTATTGAAAAAAGATGTTCCCTTTCATTGGACCATGGCCCGAGAGAAAGCCTTCCAACAGTTAAAGTCTGAATTTACACAAGCTCCCATTCTTGCTCAGCCTGATGTTAATCGACCATTCATAATGGAGACAGACGCCTCCAATTATGCCATTGGAGCCGTCCTAAAACAGCAATTCGAGGATAGCTTGGAACATCCCATCGCCTACCTTTCTCGGACATTAACTCCTAGTGAAACCCATTACTCTGTCCTAGAGAAAGAGCTGCTAGCCATCCGTCAAGCCTTCACAGAATGGCGTCATTTACTTCTAGGAGCCAAATTTCCGGTCCATGTCCGCACAGATCATCGAAACCTACAAGTATTGCATGCCCTGGAATGTAGGAATTGTTGTCAAGCTCGGTGGGCCTTCTTTTTTGCCCAATATCAGTTTCAGATTCACCATGTCCTTGAAACCCAAAATGTAATAGCTGATGCACTTTCTCGTCGTCCAGACTATGAACCTCCGGAGGATCGGACATATCCCAAGATGTTTCCTCATACCCATACCATATTCGTAGCTCAAGCAAACAACCTCCTGGAAGAGATTTGTATGCAAACTCAGACTTCGGAGCTTTTGAAAGGAATTTCAGAAAGGAATCAATGGAACTTGAGAGTCAAGGACGGATACTTATTCAAAGATAACAATCTGGTCATTCCTACTCAAAACTTACAACAAAGAATAATAAATCTCTGCCATGATACTCTTCATTCCGGTCATCGTGGTATTTCCAACATCCTCCGTCTAATACAAAGACAATTTTGGTGGCCCAAAATGAAGACCGATGTACAACTGTAAATTCAATCTTGCTCCGTCTGTAATCAGAACAAACATGATAACCAGAAACCAGCAGGTCTCTTATTACAGCCTACACCACCAACCAGACGTTGGGAAATCATTGCTACAGACTTCATTGTGGAATTGCCGCCTTCTAGAGGTTACAGCACTATCATGGTCACCATTGATCTATTCACTCACATTGATCTATTCACTCATATGGCTCACTTTACCCCTCTGTATAAATTACCATCCTCTCAGAACTTGCTGGTATTTTCCTGGAACACGTCTTCCGACTGCATGTACTTCCTTCCAAGATCATATCGGACAGAGGACCCCAGTATATATCTCAATTCCGGAAACAAATCTGCAGGATACTAGGGATTCAACAAGCTCTCTCCTCGGGATATCATCCCCAAACCAACAGTGTCACAGAACGAGTAAATCAAACCCTTGAACAATATCTTCGTTGTTTCTCTACCAAAGTCCAGGATGATTGGTCACTTTTAGTACCAGTTGCCGAATTCGCTTACAATAATTCGAACCATTCGGCTGTTAAAACCAGCCCTTTTTTCTGCAGCCAAGGATTTCACCCTTCGGTCTTACCTTCTGTTCTTCCACACCCTACACCTGTTCTTACTGTCGATTCCTGGATTGAAACACTCATAAATGTGCAGAGAGAAGCCAAGGAACATCTAGAAAGAGCGCGAGTCCAAACCAAACACTATGCATATTCAAGGAGAAGACCAGGGCCTTCATACTCCATTGGGGATAAAGTATGGCTATCCTAGAAACTTCTACCCCGACATCTCAGACCGAGTAAGTTGGCTCCCCGGTATTATGGACCGTTCTCTATAAAAGAGATCATCAATCCCGTGGCCTTTCGACTCCAACTCCTGGATTCCTGGAAGAAGATACATCCAGTTTTTCACAAATCCCTGTTGAAGCCCTTCATCCAAACTACCCGGACTACTCTTAGACCTAGTCCTGTGCTTGTCAATGACCAGCTGGAATATGAAGTTTCTCGTATTTGTGATTCCCGATATAGACGAGGCAAACTTCAATACCTGGTGGAATGGAAAGGTTATCCACCCAGCGAACGTACCTGGGAACCTGTCTCAAATTTGAACTCCCCCAGATTGCTCCGTCAATCGGGCTACCGACCTAGACACGGAACAGAAACTGCCCTTATCGATTAAATAACACAAATCAAGGACTTAAAAGATAAGGGTAAACTGGCCCTGCTATTCCTGCTTGACCTCTCGGAATTCCACCGGACCTTCCACCGAATTCATCCAGGTAAACCCGGTGGAACGGGTTTTAGAAGGGGGCATACTGTCATGATCCGTCGATCACGCCCTTTCTGGTCTTCCTGGTCCCTGGCACATCGGAGGTTACTCGCTGTAGTACACCCAACATGGCCGTATACACGGAACGCGGTCTATCGACCTTTACGTCCTATGCAGCACGTTCTATAAATTAGCCACTCCCCTGCGGTTCCGTAGCGTCTCAACGCTACCGATAGGTGTGGCCTCACGTGCTCCGTAGTTCGTTCTCCTGAACTGTGTTGCTTCCTGGTTCCCTGACCTTCCTCCTTCTCCTTTCCTACTACCTTCCTTGATCCTGTTCTTCCGCATTCCGCGCAGACCGCCTCCGTGTGCTGCCTCCATTCCAAGCTTCCTGGAGTTTCCTAGATCCCGGATGAAGAAGCTGAACGAATCCTGGAATCCGAAAACGGCTGAGCGGGCTTGTACAAGACCCGAACTTCTCGGAAGAAAACCCCGACAAAGGACTCCGCAAAACAGAGAAAACAGGTGAGAAAAGGGGAAACCTGTGACACCATCAACCAGCAGGGACTGACAAGGTAAATGAGGTCTGGGCAGGGGGTGCTGCCAATTACAGACCCATCACCACCATGCCCTTCTTACTAAAAATCTTGGACCATGCAGCATATCTTCAAATACAGGCTTATTTAGAATCTAATAATCTCTTGGGTCTCCGTCAATCGGGCTACCGACCTAGACACGGAACAGAAACTGCCCTTATCGATTAAATAACACAAATCAAGGACTTAAAAGATAAGGGTAAACTGGCCCTGCTATTCCTGCTTGACCTCTCGGCAGCTTTCGATTTGGTGGACCATCAAATCCTCTGCCAAAACCTTAAAACTGCTACCCACTTCTCAAATGAAGCCACCTCCTGGAATAAATCCTTTCTGGCAAACAGAACCATGAGGGTCTTCTCACCCACTGCTTCTGCTGAAGCATTACCAGTACTGTGTGGGGTCCCACAGGGGTTGTGTGTCTCCCCCACCCTTTACAACATGTTTACTAAGCCACTCTTTGATATCCTTGACTCTCTGGGTGTCACCTACACTAATTATGCCGATGACACCCAGATACTCATACCTATCACGGGTGACCACGTATCTGACTCAAAAGCTCTTAACAAGGTCTACATGGTCACCCAGGCCTGGATGGCTCACCATGGGCTCTGCTTGAATGACTAAAAAACTGAGCTACTTATCCTAGGCTCACGTTTTAGACAGAAACAAATTGAACTCAGACTTTAAGGCATTTAGTATCGAATGGAACTCCATCAGGGTGTCCAATGATACTAAAACTCTTTGTATCTATCTTGATTCCACCATATCTCTCACCAGACTAACTAATGCTGTGGCCTCAGCTGCAGCCTATACGTGCAAACTTATAACAGCATATCGACCTTTTCTCAGTGCTACTAATTGCATCATCCTTGCTAGAACCCTCATAATGCCTAACATTGATTACTGCAATGCTCTCTACTTTGGTACCAGTTTTAGGAACATCAATAAAGTACAGGTAACTCAGAACAATGCCATTAGGGATGCCCTCAACATTCCTAGGAAATCACACATATCGGATACCAACCGGTGATTCCGCTGGCTCCCCATTGACCAAAGAATAGCCTTGAAAACTCTCGCTCTGACTTACAAGTGCCAAGCGAACGGTGCCCCTGAATACCTTGTCAGCCACTTCTGGGTTCACACATCTAATCATCCTATGTGATCTACCCAAAGTTGCTCTCTGTGCATTCCCAGATTTAATTTGCAAAGAGCAGGGGGGCCAGCTTCCCTGTTTTGGCAGCCAAATTATGGAATACCCTCCCAAATACATTGCAAATCGAGTCTTCGTTCCACTCCTTCAAGCATAAGGTCAAGAAATGGCTCCTTGAGCAGGATCGAACCGCCGCTCACTCATAATTGCTATTATCTGTATGATACAAATTATTACCTATATGTATCTCTGTAAACTGCATTCCTTTTATAATTTATGTGTCACCAAGAATTGTTCATCTATGCTGTAATTTATGTAACCTATGTAAATCAAGATCCTTCCTTTTGTAATTTATGTATCACCAAGAATTGTTCATCTATGTTGTAATGTATGTAACCCATGTAAATCAAGATATGCACCCAGATGCCTACGGGCTGGGTTGTGCTATATAAATAAACAAAATAGAAATACAAATGACTGCTCCACATTAACTGTCCCACCACTTCTATGTCCTAAAAGCTTTTAGTCTGCTGCACATAGCCCACAGTTGCATGTTATCCATATTTGGCATTGAGGCCAATTGTGATAGTTAGCCAGATCTGGCATTTAGGCCAATTGTCATAGTTAGCCATGTCTGGCACTTAGGCCAATTGTGTTAATTAGCCATATCTGGCATTTAGCCATGAGTCTGACTTGGATAGAATTGTGAGGATTAGCCATGTATCAGTTTAGATAGGGTTGGATAGGGAGGAGTTGTGCGCTTAAATGGAGCCAAATAATAATTAGTGGGTGCGGTGCACATCATCCTATAGGATGGGGAAGCGCCTGCGTGGGTCCGCCCACGCTTCCGATAATTAAGAAGAAGAAGAAGTTTAGATAGAACTGTGAGGATTAACCATGCATCACACTCAGAGAGATCTGTGAAGTTTAGCCATGTGTCACACTTGGAATGAATTGTGAAGATTGTGCATGCATCAAACTTAGATAGAACTACGATGTTTAGCCATGTGCCACACCTAGATAGAACTGTGAAGTTTAATCATGTGTCAGACCTAGATAGAATTGTGTAGTTTAACCATGTGTCACACTTAGATAGAATTCTGAAAGTTAGCCAGGTGTCAGACTTGGATAGAACTGTGAAGATTAGCCATGGGTCACACCTAGATAGAATTGTGAAGTTTAACCATGTGTCACTTTTAGATAGAACTGTGATTTTAGCCATGTGTCGGACCTAGATAGAACTCTGAAGATAAGCCACACATCCCACTCAGATAAAATTAAGAAGATTAACCATGTGTTACACTTAGATGGAATTGTGCAAGTTCAACCATGCGTCACTTCTAGATAAAGCTGTGAATATTAACCATGCATCAGCATTCGATAATTTTGAAGTCTAACGGTGCGCCACACTTAGACAGAGCTGTGAAGATTAGCCACACATCCCATTCAGATAGAACTGAGATGATTATCCCTGAATCACACTTAAATAGAATTGTGAAGTTTAACCATGTGTCACATTAAGATATAATTGTCGAGATTAGTCATTTGTCACAACAAACAGCACTGTGTAGATTAGCAACAAAGAAACCCGGGCACTGGACCTACTCGCATGGACACAACAAGCCAGTGTGCACAATTTCCTGCCAATCCACACATAAAACCCACATACACACCCCAACAAAACAGTCATATAGGAACACCCCAGGCAGTGGACCTTACCTGTACAGATACAAAAAGCAAGTGCACACAACCTAAATATCAGAAATGTACACATAAAACACACAGACACACCCCAACACAAAAAAGCCAAACAGAAAACATCTCAGGCAGTGCACCTTGCCTGCACGGATACAACAAGCCAGTGCATGCAGCCTAACATCTGCAAGCCAACACACACAGGTGCCAGTTTCTCCTGGTTCTGGATCTATCCTATCATTCTTCCTTGGCTAACCAACCCCATCCTCTTTTTCATAGAGCCACTTGAGCGCCTCGAGACTGCCCTTGGGTGATATCGGTGCACGGTATAAATCAACATAACATAACATGCGCTGCAAATACAACTACCACAACAAGCATCAATGCAAGCACAACGGCCACCAATGGCAACACAGCAAACACCCATACAGACCCAGAAAACAAAGATGCAACCACAAACACCAGTACAACAGAATACCATGGTGACTTGTAGCGCAAATGCAGTAGAGCAGGAACCTACACCCAGAATAGGGAGCCTTACCATTGTGGGAGAAACCCATTCAATGTGACAGGGATGAACGTATTCCCACAATAGGACAGCCCACATAATAACTTGATATGTTCAATCCTATCTGTTACACCTGACTCACAAAACGAACCAGGGGTTGTAGAAATGATAGGTGACAAAACATTTTCCTTTCTTGTAGATACAGGGAGGGAGGATACCCAATGTCAGGCATTGCCATGAATGCACAAGGTTTTTCTGGGGCTACAAATGTGGTTCCATTCACTGATGATCTGCCTATAACTATATGAGAACATGACCTTTCCATGTCACTATTGTACTCCCACCAGGCACCAGTCAACATAATGGGGAGGGATATAATGAGTAAACTTAATATGACCATCTCATTTACTTACCAGGGAATAGTACGCTCAACTCCAGGGATTCCTTACATGAATGTATGAGAATTTATATCAGCATTCTAAGGACATAAAACACAACAAGGAGGGCCCATGAACTCCTGGGTATTTCAAAATAGAATGAACTTGTTTTTGTATGGCTTCCTAGGATAAAAAGAAAGATATTGTGACTCCATGCATAATTTGTATTCAGGTCAGAGGTCCCCATGGTTGAGGAGGAAAGACATGTGTTCCCATTGGAGCTAGAAACTGTCATAGTGAGAGAATGGAAGGTGAATATTCAAGGGACTGATGGCGAAGGAAAGGCATGGTGAGCAGGAATATATCTTGATGAAGGACACAGACTGATTGATTTGGCATATGAGAAACTTTTCAGACACTAGAATTCAGATGAAGAGGTGGCATTTTTCATCACGCTCATGTTTTGGGTGAAGATTGAGAACAGGGAGGTGTCACAAAGGATAGCATAGAAAAAAAAGATGCTGTAATTTTTCCAAGAAGATTTGGCACAGGTATCAAGTACACTGTGGACCAGTGGCCATTATAACATTGGCCTGCTTGAAGGAGTAGGTGCAGTCAAAATCAAATTGAAGCCAAGAGAAATCTTGCCAAGAGTAAGACAATAATATCCTGTCTCCTAAGAAGCAGATGAGGTTATTAATGAGTTAGTCTCTGTGTTAGTGCAACATGGAATACTAGTGCCATCAGAACCCCCATACAACACAGGGGAGTGTACACAGTGAGAAAATTAGCAGGGGGTCATGGAGATTTATTTAGGATTCATGACCTGTCAACAATATTGTCGAAGCAGAGTTCCCATTGGTTCCAAACCCAACTACGATATTGTGCAACATCCCATCCAAAGCCACATGCTTTACAATGATCAATTTAAACAATGTGTTCTTTTCAATCCCCCTTCATGAAGAGTCACATGACCTGACCTTGTTTCCAAATAGAAATACAAATTGGAAGCATACAAGGTTACCAAGGTGAGTCCCCCTCTATATTCAATAGTATCCTCCAGATGGACTTAGGAAACCTGCACCTTGATAGCACAGTAATTCAGTATGTAGATGATATTCTGGTGTGCAGTGAGATGGAAGAGCTGTGTGGAATAGAGTAGATACAGCTGATGACAGGTACAAGGTAGATAAGGAGAAGTTACAATATTGCCAGGAGGAGGTCTTGTATATTGGGCAGCTAATATCTCAAGAGGGCAGACTAATGACCCCTGAAAGAGCAGAAGCCATCATGAAAACAATGCAGCCAAAGACAGTGAGGGAAATTAAACTATTTCTGTGTCTTTTCAACTACTGCAGGGCATGGGTTTTTGATTACAACGCATACGACAGGCCCCAATTAAAAGGACTCAAAGAAACTCAGAGAGATGACTGTAGTGTAGCCTGGACAGATGAAATGACAAAAACATTTAATTAACTAAAAGAAGGAATATGCACAGCATCCTTTCTAGGGATCCCTCATTACATTGCAGAATTGTACCTGTTCTCACATTCAAAAGGGGTGGTAAGGACAGCAGTGCTCACCCAAAAGACTACCTTAGGACACAAACCACTAGCACATTACTGTGGGTTCTTAGATCCAGTGATGAGAGGCCATTATCCCTGTGAACAATCACTGGCTGCAGCAGCCTTCGCAATCGAGAAATTAGCCAACATCACAATGGGCTGTGAAGTAACACTATGCATGGAACATGCCCTGTTTGGCATTCTTGAGAATCCCAAAAGCACATTGACCTCACAAAGAGCATCTGGGTATGATGTGATCAAGATAGTCAGATGTAGAGTAGTAAAGCCAGCAACATTCATAGCAGAATCAGTGGAGGAAGGGGATTACATGTATGACCGTACCAAATATACTATACAGTATGATGATATACCTCAAGTCAGAGAAAATGCCCTCAAAGCGAAGAAGGGCTCTTCATTGATGGTTCTTTGTCAACTGACCAGAATTCGGGGGAAAGGCACACTGGAACCGCAGTGGTAGAGCTATACCAAAATGCCACCTTTGAAGTAGTGGCAAAGGCAAGATTGCCTTTAACTTTTTCAGTGCAAGCAGCAGAATTAGTAGCACTTATTGTAGCTCTTGAAATGCATGAACACATGAAGAAATCACAGTGTATTCTGACTGTGCCTATGTGACATCAACAGCACACGCAGGAGTGTCATGTTGGAAAAGGTGTGTCTTCCTACGTGCAGATTGCATTTCAGTGCAACACACGCCATTATTGAACAGGCTCATAGACGCACCACAGCTCCCATCGGCCATCGCTGTGGGGAAGTGTGTGGCCCATATTAGAGGAGGAGATTGAATTTCATGTGGCAATGAAGCCACAGACACAGAGGGCAAAAAAGCAGGTTATTTTCCCGAAATATCTAAATTCAACACACCACCTAATTAGCACACGCAAGTGCGTAGCATGATCATGAAATAAGGCTTTAATTATTTTCCCATAACACAGATAATAGAATTGCAAGTATGCGTGCCAACAGAAGAGCAGGAGCTTTGGAAACGCAGGTGGTACTCACTATCCCCTACCACTGAAATGTGATGACAGGACAGCACCAGCAAGCTCGTCATGCCTCTTGCATTAATTAAAGTAGCGTTAGAGCAGCTTCAATATCCTGCAAACGCTGCACAAGAGTCTTTAAGCTCTAATTTCAGAAGACTGGTTCTCCCCAATCTCACAGAGCATGTTGCTGCATTCATTGTGAACTGTGTGGTCTGCCAGAAATGTATAGCATGTCACACATTGGGTTTAGTGAGAGGAGCAATACCCTGTCTTACTGGACCCTTCTAACATTACATGGATATGCTCCAAAGTTGTAACGTCTACAGATACATGTGGGTAGTCGTATACCCTTTCTGTCGATGGATCAAAGGAGGTCTGTGCATACATCCAATGCCACATGTGCTGCAAAGTTCCTTATACAAGAGGCCTTCCCCAGATGAGGAGATTGCAAAGTCATTCAGTCTGTCAATGGTCCACATTTTGTGAACTAATTGTTTCAGCACATCACAATCCTACTGAGTATTAAGCAAACATTTTCTTTGGTTTATCACCTACACTCAAATGGGATTTGGGGCTGCCTCAAGGGCCTTCTCAAAGAGAGAATATTAAAATTAAACATGACCCTGAGAAGAGGATGGCTCCATTGCCTTCCCTTAGCATTATTTGCTCTACACAATCAGCCAGGCTCAGACCATCACCTGACTCCTCATGAGCTGGTGATGATACGCTGTATGCACATATCTCCTGCTCCTCCCACTAGAGCACAAACTGACGCCCACAGTACAGCAGTGGTTCTTGGATTTGAAATGCATGAGCATCTGACTGCTACGATGACAAGTATCACACATATGTCTCAACAGCTTTGAGCCCGACAGGTGGGGTCAAAGAAGAATGATGAAATTGACCAACAGCTTGACTTACAGACTCTGCTCCAACCCCCATCCCTTTATCCTAGTGATCCAGTTTATATGAAAGATTTTGTTAGGACCTGCCACAGACCAAGGTTTGTGTACTCCTCTGTAGTGGAATAAGTCACTCCCACTGCTGTTAAATTCCAAGGAAGATGTGCATGGCTCCACCTTGGTGACGTCAAAACCTGCAGAGGCGAGATCCCCATGCTGCCAGTCACAGACATTGAAGCCGAAGAAGAGGTGACAAGAGTCAAAAGCCAATCAGTTATAAGAAGCAGACAGCCACATGTGGATGAAGATAAATAAATGGTACACTGTACTTTCTTACACTAGCAATCCACCGCATTGACAGAACGCCCCCCCCCCAAGAACTTTAACCTGCATAATAAAAGATGCAGCATGCACCTTTGAAGGAAAATAAACTATTACTCAATGTTGCCTTTAAGAGTACTACTGGATGCAATTCTCTCTTTTGTAATAGATAGCTACAGTGCCTTCGAGACAAGTAAAGTACAGCTTATTGCTTCATTAGTAGATCCTAAGACACAATGGAGGGGCATTACAAGTTTGCCGGTCCGGAAACAACGGTACTGGTAAGCTTGCAGGTACCGTTGTTTCTGGACCGGCAAACAGTAGGTTCTTCGAGCTGGTGCATTTTAGCCTGCCAGGTCTGACCTGGCGAGCAGAACGGCACCCGCCCGCAGACCAGGACAGATGCACCGGCACCATTCATGAATGGTGCATCCATCCTCCCCATTCCCATTGAGTCCAGATGGACTCAATGGGAATGGGGAGTAATATTTTCCAGCACCCGGGAATGGGAAATTAATGGGTCCGCCATGGCCATAATGTCCCGGTAATTGCCCATTCCCGGGCACCGGAAAATTCATGAATCCGGCGGCAGCCGGCTACCTCCAGTTTATCTTTGAAAGGATCCTCTAAACAATGATGTTGCAATTTGTCTTATAAGTACCAACAATCAGACATCAACATGAAAGTATTTAAAATATACAGCACATGGCACACTAGCAGTAATGAGTGTAGCTGCCTTATACACCTTCTGTTGTCTCTATTTCTTTATTCTTCTAGCTTTATGAGAATTGGATCTCTTTAACGTCCCCAAGGCAGTGTATACTAACATCACCCCCATTCCCATGTTGGATGAAGCAATAACCCAATTGTTCCTTATTGCAACTGAACAGATGAAAACAATGAAGTGAGATGCTGACACTAACTTCCAACACATAAAAACCTGCACGGCTGACTCTGCCCAAATCACTTACAACATGTATTATGAGTACATGACCCACGTGTGTAGAGGGAAATCTGATGAGATCTGCTATGTGTGTTCTGTCAATCCCTATGCAATGGCCACTTTCAGGGTTATTATAGCCATAGATGCACCCATAAAAAAGGCACAAACCTAACGCACTTTGCACTCTGTCCGTCCCTAGGACAATTCCAAGGCCAGACTGCTTCATTTGTTTGGGTAAACGAAGAAAAATCTCAATGAGAAGAAAATTATATGTAAGGGATAAAATCCATGATATAAAAGGAAACATTAAACCAGGTAATAAGATATGAGCAACCTGGAACAAACAAAGCATGGGTTACGTTAGAGGAAAATAAAATGCTGCAGTGCAATGATGAGAAAGGGAAGAAAAGGCTTATACATTGGGAACGAGGACTGTTGCAAATAAAGGGAATGGATTTACATCCGAGGGATGGTCCAATGATGGGCTAATAGTATGCAACAAATTGGCGTTCCTGCAACAATGGGAAGGGGTTGGGGTAAATGTGAATAAGGAATGCATCGACCAATGGTCTAACATTACAGAATTGCGCGCAAGTGTTGATGATGGGGGGGCCATTCTAATAATGCCCTTGAAGAATGCCACCTTGTGCTTCTGAAACAATGGCACAATAAAAGTTGGGAAAAACAAAGGGTGTAAACGGATCTTCAATGTACTATGGATAAAAACAGAAGCTGCAGTTTTAATGGACCATATTGGGCCTGTGGATCCAGAGCATTCATTAAGCTGACCCCAAATTGGAGAGATATTTGTTCTATAGTGTAGATAAATGTACCCGCATTGTTAGTGCCCCAAAGCGATGTACACATTGCAGAGTTTCCTAAAATGGATGCCCAACGGAGAAAGAAAAGGTCCCTCAACCTCAAATGAACCAACAGAGGCAGTAATTATATCTTCACCAAAATGGAAGAGGCACTTTATGAAATACCATGGGAGCATAGGTTATTCAGCAGGGCAGAAATGTTATTTGCCTCAGTCGTCCATTCGGGTGCAAACACATACAAATTCTAAGTGGTTGTAGATAATCCATTGGTAACTTCTACAAATGATTAACTCAATAGTGAAAGGCTTCAATGCTACAAAGGAAAATATGAGAGCAATGAGGCTCATGACTCTTCAAAGCAGGTCCTTGATCTGATAGCTATGGAGGGTGGCGTTTGTGCAAAAATAGGTGCATCCTACTGTACCTCCAAACCTTCCCACGATGAGTAAAATGGAACCCTCACAGAAGCCATAACATTACTGACTAACCTGCAGGCACAGATGGTAGAGGTAGAAGAAATAGGGGATGACGTTTGGTACACATACTTGTTCTCTTGGATCCTCTCCTGGTTGGCTAATGCAATCAAAGTACTGATAGCAATATTAGCGCGAGTACTATTAAGATTATATACCCTGAGAGTAGCCTAAACCAATGCAAGAAGACGGGTAAAAAGGTAATAAGGATGGAGATAGTGATAAGTGTGGACACAAGGATGCTCCAATGCACATAAAATGATGATCTACCTCATGTGCACTTGAGAGAAAGTTCTATCATCCCTCCAGGCTCCAAATGTTATCATCCCTGAGATGCCCGTAATTACATGGAACATTTGGTATTCTGAAAACCAGATGTGGAGTGCTGCTAAATGACTTGGAGTGTGCATGAGCACATACAAAATGCAGGTGTCCTTAGGTGGATGACAAAGATATGGACCCCCAAGCTCCCCTACTGGGAAAAGGGACCTCCAAGAGATTTGGTTGAGGACGCAACCAGAGGGGGGGAATTTCAAGAGACAGATGAATGCGCCATCCATAGTGTTGGCCCCTCCCCCACCTCTGTACCATAGGAATAAAAGAAGAGCATCATTCATGGCATCTGTCCCCTCTCCGCTGCCATACCACAAACACGAGAGATGGTACTCACTGAGACAACCCTACCAGCCTAACCCCAGAACGATCAAAGAAGAGATGAGTCTGCAAGCTCTAGCAGACATGGATGACAAAAGCATGTGACATAATTGCCAAAACTGACACAGATATTCAGATATGCACTCGCCATGAAGTTACATGGACACTAGGTCAAACTACATTTAAACATGAAGAATGTTACCTCATCAACAGACACTAGGAAACATATATTAAATACATGTATGCTGAAATGCAAGATGCATAGGAATCCATATAATGATCGCTTAACGCAGAAACAGAACAGTGATGTGCAGACATTTTGGATAAAATGGTTGGCGTAGCCACGTTTCAGTGAATGGGGAAGCATCAAAGAGGCATAGAAGCTGAAGGAAGAATAGATTTGCTGAATTAGCTAAAGCACAGATCAGAACAGACCAGACAGTAGCTGCACAACTTCTGCCATGGTTATGGTATAAAAGGGATGCTTGTACAAGCACCTGAGAGAATGGAAGATAATAATTCCCAACACAAGTCACATTTTTCTTAGATTAAGTGAAGAAGCAAACAGATCTTGAAGACTAGGTGCTCATTAATCAAGGCTTAACATTGAAATGAAAATACCTCAGACAAGTTTCTAGTGGACAAGAAGGGTAGAGACACCTGAATGTAATAGACTAAAATCATAGCAAAAGTCAAGCAGAATACTTCAAAATGCAGTCTCCTCACACGTCTCCTCACACATGACTTATAGGAGAACAGGGGCTATTCATTAACTCCAGCCACTCACAGACCGAGGCCTTCAGTCCTCTGAGTAAAGATGCAGGACTAAGCCAAGTTCCAGGCTAAGGTCTTGGCTTGTAGCCTAGGAAATCAGAGATGGTGTGTTATAGTTGGGCAAAGTAGCACCTTGATGTTGCTCCCCCTACCAATATTGTAGCTCATGTGCTGATGAACTGCCAAGTAGTCAAGGTTGGCGAAACAACTGCCAACCAATACCCTGCCTCCACTAATGCTATTCTAGAATTGTTGCACCAGCCAATCCAGTAGTATAGAGATTACATGTATTTAATGCTATCAATTTAGAGGTGGTCTCAGGTGGCACCATCAGAGCATGAACAATGAAAAGACCAACACTTATGGAAAGCCAATCCCACCTTCCCATAGGTTTTCGTAACAAAGTGTGTAATATGATGTCAGTTATCACGTGTTGTGTACTTTTATTTCACTGTCAAGCTTAAGACGTATGAGAGCGCAGAGACTATTTGTGTTTGCTGCTGTCCCTATTTTATAATGATTGTTACTGAAACAGGCCTTTGTCATTTATCTTGACACTCCCATTTTTGAGCGTGGGACTTCCCGGTTTATCTGGTATGCTTAGGGCTGGGGCTTCCCACCCCCATAATTACACCACACTTTTACATTTACAAATCCAATGGCAATTTTAACATTAATGTAATTCTCCAAGTCAACCTCAAAATTCTAGTAAAAGTGCAGGTGCTTCTGCAAGTCTGTTTCCATCTTAAAAGGCAGTTCAAACCTTAGTTTCATTGCAATATTCAATCTGCCCTAAGCCACATATATTTTGCTGCTGAAAAACAGTTAAACCGTAAAAGTAAACCATTAGGACTTCTTCAACCCATGCCACTTCCCCAGAAGCCCTGGCAGATAGTCTCCATGAATTTCGTTAGCGACCTACCTAAGGTTCAGGGTTTTACCAAGTTGGCTCTCTTTATTCCTTGTGCAGGAATCCCGTAAGCCCCTGTCTTGGCCAATCTCTTGTTTCGCAACAACTTTTGTCTCTTCGGTCTTCCCTCCACCCGGTATCAGACAGGGGCTCCCCATTCACCTCTAGGTTCTGGAGGGCACTCACAGCACTGTTGGGCATCGATGCACGGTTTTCATCATTCGACCATCCTGAAACAGACGGCCAGACCGAGCGTGTGAACCAGACATTTGAACAATACTTACAATGTCTATTCTTACAGTATCAGGGTTCCTGGTATCAGGTCCTTCAGACCCTTATCGAATCTACCTACCTCCTCCACTCCCACGGCCGATGCCTGCCTTAGAGTTCTCATTGTGGTACATGAACAAACACTTGCCCATCTCCAGGAGGCCCAAACCACCATGTGCTGCTCAGCTGACAAGAGGCAGAGTCTGGCTCCGCTCTATCTGATCAATGACATGGTATGGTTATCTACCAAACATCTCGGCATCCCTGGGTGCTGGAAACTACTCCCTCATTTTGTGGGTCCTTACAAGGTCAACAACGTAATTTATGCTGCCTCATACCTTCGTGCCTTACTTGCATCCTGGCGAGTTCATCCCATCTTTCACACGTCCCTCCTAAAACCATGCACTCCTTCCACTCAGATAGTGCTACCTCCTACATCCCTACTGCAATGTTCTGCTGATGAATACGAGATACATGCTATCCTGGATTCTTGTATATTTAGGGGCCAGCTCCAGTACCTTATCAATTGGAAGGGTTTTGGTCCCGTGGAATGGTTCTGGGAACCTGTTGGCGTCCACGCCCCGATTTTGGTTGCTTGTTTGCATCAGGATCACTCATTATGCCCACAGGGTCGTGGGCCATTGAGGGAGGACTCTGTAATGCATTCAGTAATGTCCCGGCCACAGAGCCGGCATACTCCCTGCCATCTGGCTCTCATCTGACTCAAACTTCGTCCTGTCCCAGCTGTTCCCTCCGCACCCATCTTTCATCATAGTGGGCGTAATGGTATTTCACAGAGGTCATTCTGATTACGGTTCAAGCCGCGGTCCCGTTGGCGGTTGCCTTTGCGACTGTATGATGTACAGGGAACGCTTGCCTCTGCTCACATGAAGCGTAAGAAGTCAAGTGACCAATTGCCAAGTCGACATTATAAACAAAAGCATAGCACAGTAATCATTGTTTCTCAGCTGTGTCTCTAGTCAGCTTTTGGCGTTCCTTGTTGCTTACTGTGTTTTTGATATCTTGTTATCTGACCCTTGGCTAAGCTCTTTTGGGCTGCCTTGTTGGATCCTCCTGAACTTGTTTCCTCAGATTATTCTTCGTTTTTGGACTGCTTCTGCGCCTAACCTTGGATTACTTGTTGGACTGCTGATTGGACTCCCTCAATTCTTTTCATCGAACTGAACTACCTCTCTGCCTTTTTCCCTTGATTTTTTCTGGACTCCTACATTGCTCCAATGGTGGGTATGCTCCTTGCATCTGGTGCTCTCGACGGGCTGTTGGAACCTGCTTGTTACCCACACTGCACCACATCGAGTGGGGAAGCGCCTCAAGTACATCGGGAGCTCTTCATCTTTCCTCATTTCGGCACCTTTCCACAGTCTCCCTGTAGGTAGGTGAAAGTCGTGGTTTGGCATGTTATCAGTTAGTGACACACTGTACAGTCTCTAACCAGCTCTGTTTCCTTTGCAGCTACCTGGAGGCCCGGTGCTATTGTTCCAGCCACCTGTGGCTCCAATAACTGGTCAGCGAGTGCTCATTCTTTCCCTGACTGGTGCTTGGGTACGGAGGTACTTTAGTCCACGCGGTAACCCATGTCTGGACAGTTGCGCTATAGCCTTCATTTCTTGTAATGCTACTAAACAAGTGATTTCCTCAGTAATCTGTTCTCATCTTCACTACTATTATTCTCTTCTGGTTGGTCTTCAAGCTTCATATTTTACCCCCCTTCATTCAGTCTACAATAAGGTTATTGGTCTCCTGTTCCATTGTCCCCACGTTCCCCAAATCTTCTTCTCTTCTCTCTATCTCCCTCTTACTTTTCAACTCTCGTCTTCCCTTTCACTTTCTCTGCATTTTATATAAATGTATTTATTGCCTAGCTCACGCTTACCTCTCAGCTCTTGTCACTTTGACCCTCCTGCCTTGCTCTCTTTACTCTCAATATCTGCATCTTTTATCCATTCCTAAAGAACGCTGTGCTTCATCTAGCTTTCGCTGTTTCTCTCTTTGTTCTTGCTCTCAAGTACACAAACTCTCCCGCTTCATCCATCCTTTCTTCTCCTCCACTAAACATTTTCCGTACCCGGTTGAAAAGTCATTTTCTGTCGTATATTTCTAACAAGTGATTCACTGTTTGTGTCCTTCTTCTGATGTTATTTTTAGCCATCTTTTTGCATTCATTTTGTACCGTTTGTTCTATTACTTGTTCAGCGCCTTGGTGAAAGCGCTTTATAAATACCAACTACCAAATAGCTAACATACACATAAACTAATAGCCACCTAAAAAATAGCAATTCGCGGAAATTAAAAAGAACAGTTAAGTTTTCATATACAAAGGTTATACAAATATTGGGAAGGCGAACGTTAAGGTTTTAGTTATTATTACACGTAAAATGAAACCAGCATTGTTGGGACCATGACGCTCCCTCTAAAATCTAAACTAAACAAGAAATACCAAAACATACATACGTGTTTACAGCAGACACCAAAAGCAAACATGGACATACATGTCAAACATGCAATACAATCTAAAACTGCACAATAATACAAAGAATACTAATACTATATATATATATACATATATATCTCAATAATAATATTAATAATTTACAGTACAAAGTAAATCAAATCATACAGCACATTTAAAACATGAATCAGTTAACAGCAACAAATATTGTTATTGCCAGTGCGTACTATATTTAACAAAAAATACTTCTTGTATTTATATATTTAACAAAGAAACCCACTTACCGTATTAGTATACAAACAAACAACAAAACACTATTAATACAGGAACACCAGTCCAAAAGGAATAGGTGAGTTAATGTTTCAGCATTGCTCAATGGGTTTTAGTGTACAATGAGTGGTGTGATGCCGGAGGGTGAATTGCTGTTCCAACAATGCTGTTTTATGCATATTGAACAAAAGTGTGGAAACCCTTCTACTGAGAATGAATGGTACGCCATCCTTTCATCGCGGGATGTTTTTTCGCAGGGTTTTTTCCATGACTTTTTAAATTAAAAAAACTCATTGGACCTCATTACGAGGTGGGCGGTAAGAGATTACCAGCACCGGTATGAGCACCGGTGCAGGTAATCCCTTACCGCCCTACTACGAGTTCCCTTTGCGGGTCCTCCCTTAACACCTGGTTTTTCCAGGCGTTAAAGACGGGACCCGCAAAGGGACTTTGGAGCTAATAACGGTACCGCAATTTGGGGTACCGTTATTAGCGCCTTCCCCATTCCCATTGAGCCCTATGGGGGCTCAAATGGGAATGCGAAGGACCCTGGTGAATGGAGACTTACCGCCCCCGCCATCCTTGGAATGGGGTGGTAATAGCTCCATTCACCAGGGCGGAGTTGGTAAGGGTTTGGAGGCAGTCATGGCGCTAATAGCGACATGGTTACCTCCAAACTCCTAATGAGGCCCATTACATTTTTACAGGGGGTTAGACAAATATATATTTGGGGTGTGGGTGTTTGGGAATAGCAAAACAATTAAAGGTGATGGGGGCTGGAGGGAACCCCCAAAAATAAAAAATAAATAAAATTCAATAAATTGAATGAGTTTTTTCCGTTAAAAAATCCACAGTAAAAACCCACGTGAAAAAACATCCTGCGATGAAATGACATGAAACCAGAATTAACATGGGTCATATAATCTGTTCTATGGAATTTCTTCCACTCAGGAGGGTCAACAACCACGTTCTTGTTCAGAGGAGAATTGCCTAGCATGGTATTTTGTGGTATTTTTGGTATGGCTGTATTTTCTTAGCTCTTGCCCATATATTGTGGTAAACGTATTGGGGTATTTTTATAGTGGTGAGACTAATTTCAGAGCACTGCCTAATAATTATTTTACATTAGTCACTAACGGTAAACACATACTGGACTGAATAAATGGCTCTTGCTCTGCTGTGATATTTTATCTATGATATCACTCTTATGCCCATTTGGCTGTGTTTTAATATATATAAAGCATGCAAATAAGATACAAAACATTAATTCAGCCTCTCCAATTTACTGTGAGTAACTTTGGTTTGAGTTTTTTTACCACACGTTTTATCTCTCTATTCATGCCCCATCATTCAGACTAAATGCAAAAGAAATACATTGAGACTAAATTACCTTTTTGAATTAATATTTTTTATCATAAACTAGAGATATGCAAGCTATATAGCATGCCACCTGTGCCCACGTAGTAATTCATACATAAACAAAGTTGTATTTGCGATAAAGTGCAGAGCCCTGCTTGTGGTTGCGCTTGAATTCGCAACAAAGCTGGCAGAATAAATGCACTCTGAATAACAGCAAAATTTAGAGAAATGTAAACACAGTTTTACATGCACATTTAAAGTTGTATTACTAATGTGCCTAAAAATGAACTGAATTATTTACCCTATGTTACAATTCACTTTACACGCCCACTCAATTAACACCATAATTACCTAGGCCTGTTGGCGATATTCCCCGATTCAGTTTGGCAGTGAGCCAGGATCATTCACTGATAAGGTTACTCAAGACTATGCAGCTCTTCTAAAGACTGCCAACCCAGGAGAGAGACAGCCTCAGCCCTGAAGACAGTCTGCCCAGGAACCAGCCCTCACTGCCTTGACCAGCACTTCTGCCTCCTTTGTCAGTGAGTGAAAGAATGCCCAGCCCTCTCTGCCGCAAACGTTTTTCACAAAAACCTCTGTCACTCAAAAAACACCTCCATTTGACAAGATCATCCCACTAAAATAGCACATGATTTCCTCTGTGCCTTTACTCGAAACACAAACTGCATTGCTGATGAGAACTTGTTACATCTCTCTTGTGTTTCCTGCTTCAAGACAATGCACTGAGTTTAGCAGATCAGATCTTCACATTCCTCATTTTACAACAGAGCGCAACTTCAAGTCTGCACATTCCTGCATTTCCATTAACCTGCATCCAGTTTATATAATGGATTGATTTGCACTACATGTTATTATGGGAGTTATATGTTAAATGGATTTTGGTAAATTAGTATGTTAGTTTCATTTTTTTAGTACAACTGAGCCCATTAATATAGCATCGTGGAGCAAAGTGATCATTTTCTAGCATGTGTTCTGTGCATTGGCATCTATTTAGATTCAGCCAGAGTCTCATACTCTTGGCCCTAATTAAAATTCAAACCTTTGCTAAAATGTGAATGATGAAATACGGAGCATTTATGTTGAAATTGGAAGCCTACATTCCTCCTACAGTGGGACCAGACTAATACGTAAATGGATATTTCTCCTCTTTGAAAGGTACAGTGAGCTAAAATGTGGTTGTAGACACTCCCGAGAGGGCACCTTGCCATGCAACAGATTATGTGTCCTTGTTTGTTCTCGCTAGAGGGACTTCCAGACCTGATTATACTGTTTTATGCATAGTGTGGAATTAGTTGTGCATGTTTTAGAGGGTGAGTTAACGTGTTAGCAATTATTACAGGTTAAACAATAACGTTGACTTTCCCAAACATACACATGACCCCACAGATGACAATCACAAATGATATCAATGTTCTGTGCTTTGAACTACTACCAAAGAAAGGCGCCTTGTGCATGACCTTTTAAGCCATATGCCATGTCCAGCAAACCGTACAGTCGGCATGGCCACTCTGGACACATGGAATGCATGTGGATCAGTACTGCATGGCCAGCTCTTTGCCAAGTACCCATGCATTGAAATCCCATTGATATCATTGATAATATCAGTGGTGAAGTCATCAGTGATGTCTTTTTCTAACGTCATATGTTGTATGTGAATGTATGAACAAGGCAAAGACTAGTTATAGAAATGCTTGAAACTATAACTGGTGAAAGTCAGTGGTTTTTAGATTTTACAATACCAGAGGATGGACGTTTTCCATAACAAAGATATTTTTATCATTTGTAAATTATATACTTTAACCATACCATCTGCCATTTTACAGAACCATCCGGCTCTGTACCTAGCAATGGCCTGCTATTTCCCAGGCAAAATAACCTTACCTGCAATCCCTTCTGGTGATGACCTAGCAGTCTCCACACCAGGGTATGGCCAATGGGAACTGTTCCCAGGGCATTACATTTGTCCCTTTCCAGTTGTCACTGTAACAGAGGCTTGTCCTTTGGTTAGGAACTAGGCAAGGTATACCAAAGCATACTGGTTACTTGCTATGACCTGTGGCCATTGGCAGTGCTCCTGCATTGCTCACTCGGGATGCTCTGTGGCGATGACCTTCAGCCCTACCCGTAGCATACTGCCCTACTGGGCATACCATGCGTATTGGTCACTGACACTGCACCGTGGGTTAAGGTAATGCCCTTGGCACAGTAGCCCTACTTTTCTACTTCTTGATCAGGTGGGATGTGAATTCTGTCCTGTGGATTTTGCCCTACACTTTGGGAAAAATCATCTTTGTGAATTTGAGTGGGTAGTGTATTATATTGACTCCACTACAGCCTGTGCCCAATATCCAGTCGCAGGAGCGCGCGCGCGCGCACACACACACACACACACACACAATCCCCACCCACCCCCCCACTCCCTCACCCCCCAAAAGGGACAGAACTTTACAAGTTTATGCAGTGCAGTTTCCGTGGGCCTGGATGAATATTTGTATCCCAGCCCTTAATGTCCCCGCATCCCGCTGAAATGTCCTTTGCAAAGAGGCATGCCAAAAGCTGAAAAGGCACTGAAGCATACAATGCTGCTCGTTAAGGGATAACTTTGCAAATGGCATTCATGAGAGCCAGCGGATAATAAAGCTCATTTCCACATCTCCTACTGGAGAATATTGCACGATGGCAACATCTCTGATTGTGTAGCGTGGAGAAAAATGATTCAGCACCACTAATGAAATTCATCAGGAGATCTGGCACAGCTGGAGGGCACTGTGACAATGGCACTCCTAAATGTGACATAATTGCTCCCGTATCCGAAACGCATTGCATTTTATTTAAGTTAATGGTTTCAAATAAAGAAAACGTGTCGGTTTGTTCGGCAACTGGAGACCATTAGTAAAAATGTATTCGACAACTTTGTCTTGCATTCATTATTTTTCTGCAATTTGCTCGGTGAAGCTTCACCTAATATGAGAACCTTTTCCTGCCTTTTGCATGTAATCAGTACATGTGCAAAAACGATCCGTTCTTCTTATCCTGTCTATTTATTATTAAAAAATAAATAAATAAATAAAAATCTGTTTCTTCCTTCAGTTAGAAATCAATCACATAAAATGTCTTGGAAACCCAAATGTTGTTTGATGGGCACCCACAAAAAGGAGCTCGTCTTGATTCTTTAGAGGTGCATGCAAATGATATGCTAATGTGTTGCTAGGTGTGTGATGTACATCAGGCTTTGGTGATAGAATAATGTTATTATTGTGCAACTTCTGGAGACCATGTTAACCGCTGGATGATGAACTGAGAAAACAAATGTGTTTTTATGCTGAATTGTTGGTTATTCGCCATATGCATTACTACTAATAATAATAATAATACATCTTTATTGTGATTAGTTCAGTCAAGAACTTTACACAAATATTTAAACTCTACCATCAGACAATACATATATCATATAGACTGATCAAACAAACATAATGCCTTAAGGTCACGATGAGACTAAGCTTATTAAAAGAACATGCATATGCTTTACTCGTCCCGGTTGCATGGCAGCGTTTGCACAGTGCTGAACAACTCGCACTCTTTTGCCGGCAGATCAGCTGCAAAGTGGCCCCGTGGGGTGTGTGTGTGTGTGTGTGGCACCTTAAGGCCATCCTGGCATTTTTAGGTTCTGAGATGGGACATTACTTTCGTTTTTCTTATTATAAGTTTGGGACTACAAGTCCCAGGATAAAAGGTGTACAACCAGGATGGGCACTTACGAGACTTTCTGCATCGTAGGTACAAAGCCCAATGCAGGACCGATGGGCCCTGTAAATATGTTGCTCGTGGGAGGAACCCGTGAGCATTAAGGGAAAGATCTTGGTAGGTCATTGACCGTGAGCCTGCATTGCTATTCTGGAACCTGTAATTTTAACTGCTCGATTTTTCATTTTGTGAGTACTAATGTTTTCTGCAGGTCATATATAGCAGGTTCAGTGAAATGCATGAAGAATCATAGCCAATTGCATCTCTGTATCATTGCCAAGCCACACGTAATGCAAACTGAGTGCAGCTGAAATCTTATTGGACAACCATGCATCCGATGACACATGAAGGGACTGAGGGTACAACTGGAGCACATCTCGCCATGAATGCAACACCTCGATGCTCCTGAGCGAATATTCACGAATCACCTTTGCAGATGGCCTCTCAAAGAGGCTTCAGGCATGTTGTAGTAGATTGAAATCTGAAAGGCCGGAGGTCATCTCTTGATATGTGTTAATCAGGCCCAGTGTTATTTACAGAGGCCGTAATGGTGGGTTTGGCAGGCCATACTGACCAGGTATGGTGGCAAGGGTGGGATGAGGAGTTTCAGCAATGGGTCCGAGACATTGCTGATCAGTGCTGCCCTCTGAGCTTCACTGTCAATGCCATTGGCACCTGGTAACCGGGTAGCACACTGAGGGCCTCATTACACGGATGGCGGTGGACCAAGGTGCTATTAGCACCTTGGTCCATGCCGGTAAAATACCGCACCGCCTTGGTGGAAAGGGGAATTACCGCCCTATTCCAAGGTTGGTGGGGCGGTAATTCCCCCTTCCCCCATTGTCCTTCCCCATTCCCATTTTTGCCCCATAGGGCTCTATGGGAATGGGGAAGGCGCTAATTACGGTGCCACAAATTGCGGTACTGTAATTAGCACCCTGGTCCCTTTGCAGTTGGTTTTTAACGCCTGCAAAAAGCAGGCGTTAAATTCCCCAACCCGCAAAGGGACCTCGTATTAAGGCGGTCAGGATTTACCGGTACCGGTAAAATACTGGTACTGGTAAACCCTTACCGCCTACCGTGTAATGAGGCACTGAGTGTGGTGCAGCAAAGAAAAGAGCCATGCAAAAGATACCAGGAGAAAAACAAATGAGGCCGGGCAGAATGACGCAATTCCAGAGCAAAGAGCCGCGGGCACTTGGGGCAAAGGAGACCAACTCAGATGGTGCAATAAGGGAATCTAGCAACAAGCAACCCCCCCTTCCCCCAAACAATGTCAGAAAAATACCTCATTGTGCTGAGGTGAGGAGGGGGGGGTGCAGCAAGAGCCATAGAGTGAACAGGCAAATGGGCACCTCATTCAAGAAAGGAATGAAGGCACTCATTGCCAGGCTTAGGCAATGTCCCCTAAATGCTGATTGGCAGTGCCTGCAAGCTGGGTGCTAATGGAGTTTCACTTCAGCGAGAGGTTTTTCTGTAAGAATAGTTCTTACAGCCCATTTTCTCAAGGGACAGTAGATCGAGGACATAATTATGAGATGATAAGTTATTACAACGCGCCTGTACATAAGTTTTTCTAGGCGCGACAACAAGACAAGGGAGGGAGGCCAAGGCATGCAATCGTACTAGGCCTCGTGTCATTCCGATCGTGTAAGTGCGAGAACGAGAAGTGCAAGGGGAAAGGGAGGGAGGGAAGTGCAAGGGACAGGACAGGGGAAAACAGGGCAGTGCTAACGTCACATCATTTCCTCCAGTGTTTGTTTTCACTTGCACAAATAAATTAAACCGATCAACAATCAATGTGAATTGATGTTCTCCCCATTTTAAAAATTCACTTTACAGAAATTATTTTGCTGTTCCTAGCTAAGCCCACAATGCATCTCGACTGAAATAGGGTAGGCCTCTGACTACCACCCCCACCTGGCCACGTCATCTCCCACTAACAAAAATCTGCAGACAATCCCCTTCCTTCTGCAGTTAGTGAACTAGCAGGATCACTGACTATATGTCTATAGGATTTTATTTTTCAGAAAGAATGTTTGATTTTGTTTCAAAACACTACTCATACAAAGTAATTCCTTACTGGAAAAGAAACGCCAGGGAAATAGAAGCCAATAAAACCACTCTATTAAAAAGACATCTCCAGGAATTGAGACATTAATAGAAATGACTATTTCCTAAAACATATGTTCTTTTTTAAGACATGACAGTTACTTTTAAGATATTGGTATGCCTCACTTTTATGGGAGGAAGCCACACAAAACCCATCTGCGTTGATTTGTGAATGAAGTTGAGGCCCCAATGTTCGGCCCACTCACACAATCACTATTCTTTAAGCAAGCTTCCAAAGTGCATTGCCTCTGCTCACGGGCGGGTAATCCTTTTCTAAAGGCATTCAGATACGCCATAGCTGCTAAAATGTAGCATGGGACTCAGAGGTGCAGGGCAGGACTTCCCCACGGAAATCAGGGGAAATACAGCTCTCATGAGCCCTTTGTCTGGCGCGACCAAAGCTCAATCCACCTCCGTTCTGTGAGCTAGCAGGCCTCCTTATTCAGGGCAGGCCAGCCTTGATCTATTGGTAGGAGATCAGAGCCTGAGCCATAGACCGCAGTCTCATATAGTGTAGTGGTTGGAAAGCCCGGCTGTCCAGTCCGTTCCCCTGATGGATTCTGTTCCATAGTGCAACAGCATCTATCTTGGACAACCGGAGGTGCTGGAGCAACCTGACTGGCTCTGGGAGCCCCTAGACTCTCGCACTCCCAATACTTGCTCTGTCAGCTTCACTGGCTCCCTATTGGAAGCTGGGTGTTTAAGACATTGGACGTCATTATGAATGGGGCGGAAAGGCAACAACGGCGCCGGTACTGCTACCGGCGCCGTTGTTACATCTCTGCCACATCACGAGTTTTGCTTGCAGGTGCCGAGCGCAGGCCTGGTCTGACTGGGCATGCAGACCGGCACCCGCGAGCAGAAGTCGTGATTGCACCGGCACAGTTATCCACTAGTATACAGGCTCATACTAGTATTCCACAAGATGATTGCCTCAAGGTGATGGCCAAGTACCTAGACAGACGCACTGAGACACTTAACCGTGTCCCCACAGCATTTATTTTGGAATGCATAAGGTTAGCGCTGACAGAGAATTTTTTCTTGTATAAAGATCACTATTACAACCAGCTCAAAGGGACGAGTATGGGAGCCACATTCGCTCCGGATCTAGCAAACCTATATATGGACGATCTGGAAAAACAATCCATATATAGCCCCAGAAACCCTTTTTCACAATACATAAAAAATTGGCTACGATACATTGACGACATCTGTCTAATATGGAGTAGCACCTCAGAGCAGCTAGCCTTATTCCACAAGTGGTTGAATCTTCAGAATCCAAATATCCAATTTACGATACACACTGATCTTAACAAAATACTGTTCTTAGATCTAGAAATACAGAAAACAACAAAGTGGCAATATAGAGACTGTTCTATATAGAAAACCCACAGACAGAAACACCCTGTTAAATTACACAAGCTTCCACCCACTCAGTCTCAAAGAAGGCTTACCGTACGGTCAGTTTCTTGGTATTCGTAGAAACTGTACAGGTGTGGAAATGTATAAAATGCATGGCAAAAACCTGAAGGTCAGACTGAAAGAGAGAGGCTACCCAAAAACGACAATACACCGAGCATATAAAAGAGTGCTACACATGAATCGAACAAACACTTTAGAATCAGTTCATCGACAACAAGAGGATAAGTTAACGTGTGTCAGCACATATAGCCCGGTCAGTAACACTTTTAGAAAGATCATACGCAAACACTGGAGAATGATCTATACAGAAGATTTCAATCTTCCGGTACCACGTTTTGCGTTTAAAAGACAACAAAATATCAAGGATAGTCTAGTACATTCTTACCAGCATCAAAAACCTATGAAACCTTCACAAACCTTGCTCTGGGGTCTACCCCCGGTAGTAGGCCACCATCGGTGTGGACACTGTTCTGTCTGTGCACAAACAGCCACCATGAAAAAGATCACCCTCTGTAACAAGGTAATCGACCTAAAAGACTTTACCAACTGTCTAACGCCATGGGTGGTGTATGCTATAAAATGCCCGTACGATATGGTCTATGTTGGAAAAACAAAACGGCCAATACGCCAACGTATCAATGAGCACAAATCGTGCATCCAGAATCAAGTAGAAAATAAACCATTAGTAGCCCATTTTTCCAAAAAACAACATAAATGCACAGACTTATTCTGGTGTGTCATTCAAGTCATCAAACCTTCCCCCAGAAATGGGAATAGGGATCAAATTCTTACTAGGTGTGAACAAAAATGGATTTATAACCTGAATACAGTTAAAAACGGGTTAAATATAGCCGTGGAATGGAGTGCTTTCCTCTGAGATAACTGTAATAGGGAAACACACATCCAACCACACTTCACCACATAATCCATTTGACGAGTTGTTGTCACCATTCTACCCGCTTGACACTCAATGTGCATTACGGCACTCAGTGACCCGGTTGCTATAATAAGCTGAAAACATCTTTTGTGCATATTTTGATTGCACCACTGTGATGCGGTTGCATGTAGCACTGGAAGCTCTCAATCGGGTACATCCCCTTACCAATCCGAGTGGTTCTCAATTGATGCAACATAATTCTTCAACTTCGCCTCTCTTTACAATCATGAGATACGCTATGAAATGTGCTCCTTTCGCTTGATCGCGATAATATTGGCAGCACCTTGTGTTTAAATGAGGCACGGCTACTTTCATTCACTGTTACATTAGTTGACGGCTTCAGGCACTACCCACGGAGGTCACGTGCGCTTGATGCACCTTCCGTTCACATAAGGTGACCTTTATAATGACCTAGCCCCCTCCCCCTTCGCAACTGTGCGAACGGCAAACAGGACGCCACCGAGTCACTGCTCCACATGAGAAATGGAACAACAGGTAAGACCTTTGTTTTGAACTCGCCTCTTAGCGAGCACTCCCTTTACGTAGGCTGAGCTTGGCTTCACTTTAAATAACTGACGTGCATTCCGCACCGCAAGTAACAACTGTAGCAACCTTGTGGCTTGGCTAGCTACTCTATATGGGGTACACAACGTGACTTCGCGTTCAATGCTCTCTTCCCAGCGGGCGCTTTTTGCAATCATGCTGATCTCGAGTTTATTTTCAATATGATTAACATGCATTTTTTGTCGCATGCACCTAGTGTACTATTCACCAGTTACGCGACAACGTGGATATAATATACAATCAGGTCCCCTTGCCTATTCAAATATAAACGTGGATCGATAGATTATCCTTGGGATTCATGGTGCGAGCTCCCCTACAAAACAGCTCGTTCCATTCGGAGCAAATAATAGCAAACACAGCATCAGCTACTGGGAGTCCTAAATTAACTAAAATAGTATTTTAGAACAGCAGCACCAAGGACGCTGTCCCTTAAAGCTTGTTGGTAATCTATTGTGCCTCATGCGTAGCACGTTTCACTTTGATGAAATAACAGCGAACCTAGAACCAAACTGGGCGACCTGATAATAACTAAAACAGTAGTTTAGAACATCAGTATAAGTTACGCTAGCACTATGAGCATTCCAGTAATTATGTGTGCCTTATTTTCAGGCACTACACCGGATGAATCTGACAAAATCAGTCCTAACTGACGACAGCAGACTAGGCGGCATTCAAAAAAGAGATTTTGAAGATTCACCTACACTGAGGTGCCCCCCGTAAGTCCTTGTTACTTTTTGGTGATAGGACTTTTCTTTTTCCTGCCTTGCTAAATGACAAATGCGAAGTTTATTGATTATCTTCCCTATGTTCCCTGTAAATAGGGTTCCAGATACTGTGAAATACAGAAGATATCCAGTATCCATTACTCCATAGTCCACAATAATACACGTCGACCATAGGTGGGTGTTCTGCCTTGGCGCATGAATTTGGCCATCACCTTGACAATAACTAAGTGGGCACAGACCGGTACACAATGTAATATATATGTGTGATTTGTGTTTTTAGATTTGGCTTTTTCGTATGAGAAAAGGGGAACGAAATTAAGCTTCGATAAAAGCACGACTGTCCTGAAGATGGCCTAATACCTACCGTTTTAACCATCGCAGACAACAATGGGAATTGAAAGAAGGGCCAAAACATATGTCGACTTATAGGAAAATCAAATGTTTTTTCCGATGTCACGCATATTGTAAACAGCAAATATGCTCAAAGTAGATATAAATTGTTGAACCCTTAGTCCATAGAACGTATGAATTGGTATGAATTGGAATGAAAGGTATGATTGATGTATAAAAAAGCCCATAAATCTTTTTAAGATGTGGTTTTAGGCAACTATTAAAGTGATTTATACTTTTGTTAACCACCGGTCTCAGTCAAATAATTGGCTCCTTATAGGTGTTGGTTACTGTAGAATTACAAAGCAGTACCGCTGCACTTGCACCTGTGTTTTCAACAGGCCTTTGAGAGAGGGGTAGTCAGTCTGGTTTGTTCCTTTTTCTTTTTAAAGTTGAATACAACTTTTTACAAACCTGCGAGAGCTCTTCGCTCTTCCTCTCAGTCTCTTCTATGTATTCCTAGGTTCCGACGGGCTCGGGTGGTGGAAGATCTTTTTCAGTATTGGCCCCCACGCTCTGGAACTCTCTACCGATTTACCTTTGTAACGTCCCTGAATATCTCCAGGTTCGGAAGAACTGGAAGACCTATCTGTTCTGACCTTGCTTCTCATCAGTTCTCACCTATCCTCTATTCAGCGACCTAAATGCATTCTGGCCTTAGTTTCACAAATCTTCATACAATACAATACAATAAAATACAATATTGTAATTGAGATCATGTAGGAATTCCAAACTCCTTTTAGGTAAGACCTTAACCTTTTTGTTTTCTGCACTGGATGTTGACCTCTTCTATTGGGTGAGCCTTGGGATTTTCTCACCCCATGCCTTAATGGATAAACCCTTCTCCTTCTGTGAGTTATCCAATTGTAACATAGATGAAGCCTAATGCTTTAAGGGCCAAGCAGGCCGCACATTTGAAAATTGGTTGAATGGAAAAGCACTGTGGAAAATGTCTCTGTGCATGTGGGCAGAAGTACTGCACACATTTGTGCTACCTTTCAAAACACATACAGGAAAAGTATACGTTTATGCCTGCATATCTTGCTTCTGTCATTTTATTATGGGCCCTACCAGCTCATAAACATTCATGAAAGCGTTCTTCATGGAATGATTGAGAATCACACCTAGAAAAAAAGAAACACGAGGCAGCATACTTTACTGGGAAAGGGCAAAGGAGTGTGCCAGGCTGAAAAAGGTACACGCTCACAAAAATGAAACTTATTGTGCAAAATCTTTGTGAACATCCTTAAATTACATCTGGATGATATAGCTGTAAGCGTTGATTGTGAATGGAAATGGCCCTTTGGGAGCGCCCTGAGTGGCCTCAACAAGCCGCCCAGGAGAACCTCCCCAATATGCATACCTCATGATGATAAATGCTGGCTCAGCAGTCACTTACACAGCTGAGATTGCAGACCTTATCTCATAAAACAACATTGATGCCCTTTTGATCACCAAAACATGGCTTACCCCATCTTCCTGCCATGTTTTCGACTTCCTCTTCCCCACCGGCTACTGCGTTCAACATGCCAACTGGCCAGGAAGAGAGGGAGGTGCAGTGTCAATCACCCAAAGGAGTGATTGGGGATGCTCCATCATCCCCTCTCCCAGAACAAGCTCCTTTGAATCACTCGACTGCATTCTCCATGTATCACTCACATAATCCATCCAATCACCTTCCACCTCATCTACGGTTAACCTCACAGGAGTAACTCGTTGATTGATGACATCTCCAACATACTCTACTCTGCCAAATTAGCTGAAACTAATAATGTATTTCTCAGAGATTAGCAAATTGTGCTCTCTCTCATGCACAATAAAGGCAATACCCTAAACCTAATCTTCACATCATCCCCTCTTTTCACCTGTGCAGCCCCTTTCACACTTGACTGGTTTGACCATGCTGTCATACCACTGTCAATCACAACTCAATCATGGCCCACAATTGTCAGGACAAACACCCCCTCACTCAATGCTGCTCTTTAAAAATGTTACAAGTCAATGAGCTAGAAATAACCTTTGCAGACTTCGCCACCACAGTGAATACTTCAGCCCTACTAGAATTTTTCAATAATTCCACTATGGAAGTAGTGGACACACATGTCCATCTGAAAACCAATCATGTTAGGACTAAATAATCAGCTCCTTGTTAATCCATCAGCTTGCCACCAACAAAAACTCAATCAGGGCCCTAGAGAAATGGTGGCACAAAAACGTAATGCTGGAGATCTGACTACCCTGAAAGCTTTTAATGCCAACCGATAGGATTCTGATTAGTGTGGCCAAAGCTTTTCAGTACCCCACCACCATTGCCTCAACCTCTAACAGGAGAAAAGCCACCTTCGCACAAATAAAGCATTGTACCAACCTTCACTTGACCCCAAGGTCCCAGCATCTCAGGGAAAATGTGATAGAATCAACAACTTGTTCACTGAAGAAATAGACAAAATCCTTCAGATCATAGAATCAATATTCCCCATAATTATGGCCCCTTATCATCATGCTCACTGCCAGTCTGTACTAAATTCTCCTCTCTCAGCATCATTAAAAGGTTGCCACCCTCAAACCGACCTCCAACAATGTCATCCCGGCCTCCATCACTAAACAAATGATGGGCCCGGCACTCAATATACTCCTCAGCATAATTAATGACTCCCTCACTTAAGGGTAATTCCTGGACACTCTCAAGACTGGTCTTGTGTGACATCTTTTGAAAAAAGTGACCCTAGACCTAGATGACCTTGCCATCTACTAGCCCAAAATGAAATTCCTGTTTATCTGCAAATTCTTGGAAAAAGTAGTTGCTACAAATCTAGTGACCATAATCAAACAACTAGACCTGCTATATGATTCTCTGGCAGGGTTCCAGTCAATGTGCAGCATCGAGACATCCACCATCCAGGTGGGGATGATGGCCTCTAAATCACAGATAAGGGTGACTCATGCCATCTTGTCCTCCTTAACCTCTGAGCTGCATATGAACCATCAACCACTGTATACCCCACCTCCTCTTTGCCAACAGGTTGGGATTCACCAGCACTGTCCTGAATTGGTTCATCTCCTACACCCAGGCAGATACAAGGCCATTCAGATGAACACATTGCATTCTAACAATCCCCCAGTCTCCTGCCCAGTCACCCAAAGCTCTCACTAATCTTATTTAACCTTTAGATGGAGCCCCTGGTCACCCTCCTCAAAGACCTAGATATAGCCAACCACAAATACATGAATGATACTCAGTTATATATGAGAATAAAAAGCTTACAGACATCAGTCGTCTCTGTGATTACCTAGCCATCATCCAGTCCTGGATGTTGACTGCAAACCTCAAACTTAACACCTGCAGAACCAGGTTCATCCTCATCAGCCCCTCCACTACACCACAACTCATCCAACAACTGCTCCATGATATGCACCTAAAAGGATTTGATTTGCAACTCTGGGATTCAGCAAAATCCTTAGCATTCAACATCAACAGCAGTCAGTTCTTCCAGAAACACATAGCCAAGAAGGGACAAATGGCATGGCTTCAAATCTCCACCTTTCACAAATTCAGCCCAAACCCTGGCTGCCCTCATCCTGTACAGTGTTCTGTTGCTTTCGAGCTAGGTCTGCACTTTAAAAAAGAAAATAAAATAAATGAAGGGACATGTGTTGGATATGTGGAGTAAAAATGAATAGGTGCTGTAAAACAGTTTTGGATTGAGAATAATCACGCTCAAAACATGTTTGGTAAAATGTTACATTTTTTCCAGCCTGCTGTGGTGCATGGTTACCCGCGAGTATCATCCCTCCATGTCACACAAGAAATATTGGTCATAAATGGGCCATTTTGGTTAATTCAGTGTGGTTAGAAGTTCCTGCTTGTTGTTGGTGTAAATTACAGCCTAAGTAACATATGTCATAAGCGAGAGTCTGTGGCAAACCTTAATTATAGTCATGGAAGTAAAATGTACAGAAGTGATAGGGTGACATAAAAAATATTCCAAATCGGGATATTAACTCATAATAAGTTCACATTATAGGTGGAGTGCATCATACGTGAAACACATCAATATGCCCTTTCAAAGGTCTGTATTCTGGCATCTTCTTTAGTGGAAAAACTCTTGGCATCTGAGCCAGAAAGTGATAGAGCCAGTTACCTTTCTGGGAAAATTGTTACAGCTCTTGGACCGCTAACATATCATCCAAGCTAAATTAAAAAGAAGATAACTTGTTACATTACTTTCATTAGTGCTCGTCAGAGGAGTACAGTCTGTCCATGGTAGAGTTACACACCCAGTAACCAAACAAGAATAACAACTGAAGCATACAGTGAGACACAAAATATGCAAAAATATGCAAAATCATGTGAGGAACTCCAGGTAAGTTCCCATTTTAGGTGAAGAGAATCTCTCAAGTGAGATGGATCAATCACACTGGCACTCTAGGAAGGCTATGTGACACTACCTACCTTCTTTTCTCTAAAAACGGGCAACAACCATCTTAATGTAATGCCACCAGGCATATGATATAATGGCAGGAAATGCACAAAAGTCAGTAATATACTAACAAGATCATAAATGCAAATACATGAATTTGATTCTTCACATTTCCGTACAACTTGCCTATGAAAATAGCGAACACAAGTTTGTTCAACAGTATGTTAAAGGACATATTTCTTTTGTTTTCAAATTACATTTTACATATTCTTCCACTCCTTTATAAGACTTCAGTATGACCAAATGTCATACTGTTGGGTGGGTTATTTCACTTTCTTTTCTTTCATCCTTTGTTCAGTTATAAAATCTCATTGTTCAATGACTGTTTGACACCTTACGGACTTTACTCCAGTTTTCTCAACCAACTTTCTAGAATAACTGTATTAAACTCACTCTTTACAAAAAAAAAAAAAAAAACTATTAAAGTGTTTCGGTTAAATACAAACCTTTTAACGCATAAATATAACAATGATCCTCGCAATTATAAAATGTTTAAGCAGCCAATTCCACTACAAAAAAAATCAGATTTCATCATTCAACTTTTTGTTAATCACCAGCCAAATAAAGTACATGTTAAAATGTAAAACAGTGCTATATCCAAAAAGAACAAAGCCCATGTTTGGTCAGAAACCCAATTATCCAAGCCATATTTTATGTACACATTCTACCTCCCGGAGTCTGCATGTCTGCTCTTCACAGGGGGTGTTGCTCCTTGCTCCCATTCTAGAAAGAGACGGGAGGAGGCCAAGGCGAAGCTGCATAAAAAAGGCTCTGACTGTCCAGTTATTTGTTTTAATAATATATCTGAATGGCGCATTTACTTGGAAGCTCTGGCATGTATACAGCGAGTGGGTTAACATCCCCAAAGGTTTCACCATTTTATAATTCCTGTGAGGGCTTTATCTTTCCTTTCCTTACAGGCCACATTGATCGGTTGCATGAAATAAAAGCCAATATCCTTATAAAACCTAAGGACAATGTTTGTCCACTCTTTGAGGGCTCTTGGGATAACCTCTGGTTCTAATATAAATGTGGACAACATAGAATCAGAATTTACTTTAGCTTCTAAAATATTTAGATGAAATACCCCACTCCTTACCCTTTTCTGATTAGCACAGGATAGCAAGCCTAATTCACTATTGATAATCTCTGAGGTGGATTTAGGATGGCCCAGTGCAATTCTCCATAGCCTACCTTCAAGGAGTTTCAGCCAGGAGGTCTCTCTGTCAGTAAATCTCCACAGTCCATAAAAAGCACTGGGTGCAATATTGTCTTTACATATCTTAACCAATCCTTCTATGGAGTGGCCACCCTAATATTTGTCAATATTCCTAACGGCATTCAACTTTTTCATAATTTTAGTTATAATCACCTTTCCCATACCGGTACCATTAATATTATTAAAAATAAGTATGCCAAGATATAACTTCTAGTTTGTCCCTATCAATTTTCCAAGTGTAGTTTTGTTTTGTTTCCTTTGGCCAAAAAGCCATGACCATGGTTGGTTTTAAACTAATAGTAAAGCCATTTTCCACCAAATATATATTTAGGGTATGTAAACTGTGTTTGAGGCCCAGGGGGATTTGGTCAATGACAAAGGTATCATCTGCATAAAATACCAATATATGGTGGGAAACTGCAAGATTGTACCATTTCCTTACCAAGGTCCGTCACATAGATGTTCTATATGGTTGGGGCTAATAGAAAACCCTGTTTCAACCCATAATTAGTGCATATTCTTTTGCTAAGCAGGCCTTCCTGATTAATTCTTAGTTTATTTATTTATGAAAAATGCTCTATCTTTGCGCCACACGCCCAAAGGCATCAGGGTGCGCACAAGGAAAATCACAGACAAACAACTGAAACAGAAAGCATTGGATGGGTGCGAGGAGGAAATTCCAGGGCAGAACTAAAAGTCAGATGTGTGGGCAAGGATCCTGTTAGCACAGGTCCCTAATCGGGCACAAGATTGAACAGCAGTGTCTTCAGCTTCTTTTTAAACTTAGCCGTGTTATCCACAGCTTTGAGCTCTGGCGGAAGCAGGTTCCAGAGATCGGGACCTTGTACATTAAAACTGTGACCAGCAGCCTTTACCAGTTTAAATCTAGGTTTAACCAACCTCATGTGGTACTGGGGTCTAAGAGGACGAGCAGAGATCTGGAGTTGAAGGCAAGTTCCCAAGTAGTGGGGTGTCATATTAGAGACACATTTATGTGTGAGGGTCAGAACCTTGTGTCTTATTCTCAGCTTTACCGGGAGCCAGGGTAGTCTACGCCTAGCTGCCGTAATGTGCGCTCGCTTAGAGAGCCCTGAAATGGCCCTCACTGAACCATTCTGAGAAACCTGCAGTGCTGCTATGGAGGAGTGGGCACAGCCAATGAGCAGGCTATTACAATAATCTAAGCGCGTATTAATGAGAACAGATGCCAAAGTGGCTAAGTTCTCCTGCGCAAGAAAAGGGCGGATGATCCAGAGCTGCTTCGTAATCCACCTACATGCAAACCGGATCAGAGAAACCTGATTTGAAATGGACAGATCGGAATCCAGGACAACACCAAGGGTTTTTACCCTCTCGTCCACTGGGACCAACGTACCCAGGAGTAAGAACTGACCATACTCGGCTGGCAAGGATTTCAGTTTTGTTGTAGTTGCGACAATGAAGAGCTCCGTTTTTTTGGCATTTAGAGCCAGGGAGTTAGCTGTCATCCATGAGTGGATGGCTTTATAGATGGTGTTCAGTTTTTCTGTATCCTCAGTGTACGAGCCTAATAATTTGACGGTCACCTGTGTGTCGTCAGCATAGTTAGCCACATGAACCCCGAGGCTGAGTAGCAAAAGCAGGAAGGGTATTAAATAAACATTAAACAGGGTGGGTGAGATGCACAATCCCTGCGGCACCCCACAAGCGACAAGGGAGGGGTCCGAGCAAATTTCGCCTATTATGTTTACCCTGGAGTTTCTGGGGCCGAGAAAGGATGAAATCCGCCTGGCAGCTTTTGGGGAGCACCCAACCAGGGACTGTAGTCTGCCTTTGAGTAGACCATGGACCACAAGGTCAAACGCTGAAGAGATCTAACATCATAAGAATGGATAATTGACCCTGATCCATGTTCAGTAAGAGATTTGTCTGCAAGTCTAGCATGGTTGTCTTGGTACCGTGCCCTTTCCTGAAGCCAGATTGACAGGACAATAAAATATTCTTATCCTCCAAAAACGTTTGGAATTGAGAGTGTGCCACCTCGTCCACAATTTTAAGCAACATTTAAGTCCTTTTTTAGAAGGGGGGGTCACCTGGGCCTTCTTCAAGAATAGGGGAACGCCACCCTCTGTGAAGGAACAATTAACAAGCTTAGTTACACAGTGAACGAGGATGTCTTTACACTCTATAAACAAGGTGGACAAACCGATATGCCTTTGACATGACGTAGGTTTCATTTCAGATATGGTTTTTGCAATGAACGCTTCAGTGCAAGGGGAGAAGTCAAAGGCATGGGGGGGTCTTGGATGGCAACTCCCCTGTGGAATCCTGCATCAAAACATCCATGGTGTCCTTGATCCACTGAATGTTCACCTGATGAGCCCCCACCTTTTTGGAAAAGAAATTGTGGATTGCTTGACACCACTCCTTATCCTTAACAGGCCCTACTAGAGAGGGAGGTTTGCTTTAAAACTCCTGTAAGATCGAAAATAGTTCCTTGCAATTAGATTTAGTGAACTGAATCTGACAGTTATAGACCTCAGATTTTGCCTTAATCAATGCATCTTTGTAATTTTTTGCCAAAGATTTATATTTAGACAACGAGGCACTAGAAGGGTCCTTACGCCAAAGACGTTCTGCTGCACGCTTTTCCCCCCTGATCACTAAGATGTCTTAGTTGAACCAAGATTCTACAGAGTTTCTGTTTTTAGGAGGCGTGTCTTAATGGGCACTAGTTGGTTAGTAGTGCCGGTCAGGTCTTTAGTGAAATGTAGGGCAAGATCACTAGCGCCATCAAAGTCATCCAATGCGCCCAAGTTTTGTGCTAAGATGGGTGGGAAATTTTCAAAGGTGAGTTTCTTCATATTATGCAAGCGAGCCTTCACTCTGGGATTCAGATCGCCTCTGACAGGGGGCAACGGAAGAAGAAAGTCAAATGTGAGTAAAAAATGATCTGACCAAATACAGGGTACAACTGAAAGATTCTGTAGTGTAAGATGATGCACAAGAACCCAATCCAGGATATGACCAGCACTATGGGTGGGGCGGTCCACCATTTGAGCAAAGCCAATAGCGTTGATAGCATTCATGAGAGATTTAGTGGTAGCGTCTGACGGGACATCAAACCAGAAGTTAAAGCCTCCCATAACAAGGACTGCAATGTCCGAATATAATTCTGTTAAGAAGTGTAATGTGATTGGGTCCAAACCCAATGCACCAGTTTCCTCCAGTGTCTTTGACTATTTACGGTATCAAAGGTGGCTTTGTAATTGATAAAAAATCGATATAAAGAGAACCCCCTCTACCCTCCAAAGTGGAACGAATGAGAAATAGTAGAGTCCATAAATTAACCTCTGTCCATAGGCCCTTTCTGAAACCCGTCTGTTGATTTTTAAAGAGGTGTCATTCCTTAATACAGTCATTTATCTTTCCCAGTAGTAACTGGGCAAAGATTTTAGAACTAATATTCACCATTGCAAGCAGTCGGTGATTATGGGGGGAGAGGGTTTTCTCTCAGGCCTTCTTTATAAATAGGGATCAGTAATTACCTTTTACAGTTTATGGGTATTCAGGCAGTAAAATAAATCCGGGCAGAAAGTTCATACAAAACATTTGTCCACTTACGTAGGTCTTTCTTAATGACACTGTTAGGGACATCATTAGAGCCAGGATCCTTCGACAGTTTAAGATTATATATCACAGAACCTATGTCTTCCAAAGTGAAAGACAATGGAATAATTTCAAAAGAGGGCACCAAAATCACTGGAAGATTATCTAAGTCACCAGGTACATTATAACATTTTCTGATGTACTCTAACTGGCCCGCCTCCACTATTGGAATAACTTCTTTCTTATCCTGATTCACTTCGGTCCATGAGCTATATATCTTCCAAAAGTGTCAAATATCAGTGGACCGAAGCACCCAAAAAAAAGTTGACATTCAGAATTCACAGCAGAGATTTTATATATTCTGACAGAGTTATCGAGTTTTTAAATCAGCTATGCCAGATTGTGTAAGAGCCAAATTATCTATGGTTCACTCACCATCTTCATTGTCCTTTTTAAATGGCTTTCTCATATTTGCAATTTCCCAATCATAAACTTTCTTATTAGATTCATCATGCACAATTACCTTTTGTTTTGCCTGCACATAAGCAGAAATATTTTTCATTTCTAAAACATAATCCTCAATATCAACAAGTTTTAATTATCTCATTAAAAACTTGTATATTTACTTCGGATCAGCTTTTTCTATTACATACCTTATTAATCTTGGAACTTCCTTCCAAATACACTTGGGTTGGTTGGTGCCTACATAACATATATTTTGTAATCACATGATCACTTGCCTCAGTCATAATTAATTTAAACTCTTTGATCAAGTTAAACAAGGGGTAAGGAATTAAAAAATAATCTATCCACGAGTAGGAGTACCCATCGGTCCAGGTGAATGTCGGGCTATCATAATTGCTTCCTTTATACAAGTCAAGAAGGAAGAATGCAGCTATAAATGCTCCCTTGGGGTCACATAATTCACTGGCATGTTTAGGATCATGCTCAACACATGTTATATAATTCCAGTGATACATAATATGAATATTTTCATCCTGAACCTAGTCTTTGGTTTGAGGAGCAAATCTTTGATAGTTTAAATCCCCCGTATTAATATACAAATGATCTAGGGACTCCTTTGACTAGTCATTCCACAGAATGTATATTTCATCAATTATAGTCAATGCATGGGGGTTCACAGATGGGTTGTACACATTCACAATTAAGATTCAATGTTCCACAAACATGTTTTGTATCTTAATTGTGGCAGCAAGCATGTAATCCCTCTGGCATGGGAGCCCATACTACAATAATGTCAGCTAATGTTTTGAGGCCATCGGTCACCCTGCCTATTTATGAGATGCCTTTTTCTTAATACTTTGGTAACTATCCAAGTGTATTTTATTTGTTAACCATGTTTCCTGGAGGGCAAATACATCTGCTGATAGCAATTGCAGTAGCCCCATAGGATTCTGTATAAAGGAAGAAAAGCCTCTGGTGTTCGAGGACAATATGACCAGCTGCACATGCAAGACCTGATTCTTTCAACTTCTGCTGTCCGCTTTCCCAGTATAATATAGATGATTTCCATGGCGACCCGGCAAAGAGCTATTTGAGTTCAGGGCCAATATAAGCTTATTAACAAGCGCATTCATGTCAATGATAGACGGAGTGCCGGTCATCTCGTTGCGAGAGCTACCCTGTTTTATTTTCCATGCCATTTCTTTCTCCATACGTTTCAAAAAACTATAGCCTAGTTCATACAAAGTATGAGTGTAGGCCACAATTAATTACGTAATTATTCCATAAAGTTCATCACCCATTCTTTTGGCATTGACTATATTTCTGGTTATGCAGTTCAAAGGAATGTTCCTGGCATTTGGGGAAATCCATGCCATTTGTTGGGTGCTATCCCCCAGGTGAGCAAGCAACTACCTGCATCCTATATGTGCACCTGTTTCCGTGGCAACTGAAAAAAGCAGATAATTTAAAAGAAACAACATTATTCGGACGCATGTCACTTTAGATTCAGGCATTCTTAATGTCTCTTTTATTCTCCCCTACAAAGTGCTGTTGCTACTTTATGCTCAAAACAGCAGGTTGATAACTCCAGGTCCAATATTACAAATATGTGTCACTAGTGCAACAGATGGAGCAAGATACTAGTTGCTACCTGTGTATCATAGGATGAAGCAAACATATTCTCCCTGTTTCAAGTAACATTATGATTTTTCCATTAAAGCAACAATACAGAAAACTGATTTTGTACATAAATGATTAGAAAATATACCAACGAAATTATGTAAAAACACATTACCATGCTTCCCTGGTTCAACATGTTCAGGCTTAGTATGAGTATCGTAGTAACAGTAAATACATGTGGTATTATAAATACACCTAAAGTTTAAAATACTACCTTATTATGAATTGGGATCATACCCAACGGGCTACGTAACTTCTACTTCAGTGGGATAAGCAACATATAGTTACCATATGCAATATGGTCTATTTACCCTATGGACTAAATATCTCATGGGATCATAATTCATAATTTGGCAGTATTTGAAAAGTAAGTAGTATTTTAAATGGCACATGTTTTTACCGCTACGAGTAGCACCGTGTCATAATGCGACTCAATATTGAATGCTAGACTTTCAATTAAAATTTCAGGAAACCTTCCTCATTCACTTTCCCGATTAGTTATGCAATCAATGTCTTGCATTTTGTTCTAGTGCTCTTCTGGTGCACTAGTGCAAACATATTTAATGCGATATTTGTGAAGCAAAACACGGCTGCTTCATTCCCTATTACACAAACTGCATTTACACACATATGAATACACTGCAGTCTGCACTGCAACTGTCCACGTGCTCACAGAACAATGGAAGGGTGTTCCATGACATTGCTAAAAGAACAATGGCACCCTTTCATTGAATGTGGGAACATATTTGAAGGCAGAAGTTTTATATTTGGGAATATTTTGACACATTTGGCCACAATAAGTACACTTAAGGTATTCATTATTTGAAGGATATTCATCTGAAAGCTTTGACATTTTTAGGAACGTTTGGGTGATTGAAAACGTGTTAAAGACAACATTTGGAGCTTAAGCATTTTGAAGCATCCACTGCCATTAAAAGAGTGTGTAAAGGACATTGATTTCTCAGGATGGACTTGGGGATTTAAAAAATATTGAATTGTATTTGTAAGGCACATATGTGTTTTATTGTGCCACAGTTAAGCCCATTATGCAACAGTAATTACTCCCACAAGAATGTTCAGTAAGGATACTTTGCACGATGCACCAGCAAAGGCCAGGATATGTTCAGCTAGGAGTTGGAAACATGATGAAGCAAAGTGTTAAAGCATGAGCGTTTACATTGTAGCACTTCAAGACATGCTAAGTATGCTAGACACCAACGTTAGAGAGCATGATGTGAATCATTTTCATAATGAAGCACCTGATAGAGCTCATTTCAAATGAGCGGTGCAGAAAATTAAAGTGTTTCATTACTTGTACGCACGTATTTTCCACTCCAGCTCATTTTGTGGCCCTTCTTAGGCGTAGGAGGACAGCAAAGCTGAGATAGCATGTCCACTTCTCTTAACTTCTCCCTCTCAGTGCAGCACTTTGCAGCTCATTTTAATTGAATGAGTAATTTGGCAGCAGAGAGCTGTTACGTGTTAACATACACTTAGGCGTCTCCCCTCCTCGTCATTTGCATTGCTGAGTACAAACATGCAGAGAAAAAGGTGGTGTACACATGTATATGCTGCACTTTGTTCTGCACTTTTGTACTCCGCCATGCAAAGTGAGTAAATGCTGCCTGGCATGAGAGTATGCCAGGCATCAGTTACTTCTAATTGTGAACACTGCTTACTATGCACCCATGGTAAGCAGTGTTTACAATTACAACTAAACGCTCTCTGAAATGCTGGCATGTCAGGCAGCATTTAATTGTAACTGTACACACTACCTGGTGCATAAAGCAGGCGGACCCCAAAGGGAACTCCAGCAGTTCTTATGCATGGTTTTTAGGCATGTTTCTTACATTACACCCCCTCCCACCCAAACATGAGTCCTTTTGGTGTTTGCCTACATGAGATGTTCCTGAGGGTGTACAATGAATGGATTCCAATGGAATACCCCTAACATTACCACCTGCTAATGAGTGGGAAGATTCTGGAGGAATCCACCTTTCAAAGCATATTTGCAGGCAGTGTTTTATTTCTCTCAAAGCAGAGCAAAAGTAAAGAGTAAAGACTATTTTGCCTTGCTTTGCTCTTTACTTTTACACTCTGCGTTGAGAGCATTCTGAAAGCTGCAAGCAGGATAACGGCAATACGTCACTATAAGGCTTGATGGTCTCCTGCATACAATTATATTTTTTATACAAAATGACCCAAAATATGTGCATAGTTTCTAGCCATGTGGTTTTCGCTCATATACACTTAGGTGTAATTACACAAAGCACTCCCGGGAAAGTGCTTAATGTATATTTAATATTTACAGGATATGTTTCTGGGTTTTTAAGTCAACGTGTTTAAAGCTTCTGGCCTTTTGATTTATGTTCTGCTAACTATAGCTAACTAGAGCGCTTTTTCAGCGAAGAGCTTTTTTGAAAAGAGCTGTTGTGGCTGGGTCGTGCTGTGATTCCTGCTACGTGCGAGGACTTGTGCGAGCAAAAGAGTATGTTAGCTGCATCTTTAAGCGGATTATTGGACTAACGTTATCTATTACCAAGTACTTACTTATACTTTATTTGCTTAACAGGCAAAAGCAACACTCACAAAAGCAACGTTGAACTTTAACTATTTCCTGAAACTCCTCCTCCATTACCCATAAACCTATATCACCACAGGCCACACGCTTTTGCGGCAAAGAGCTTTTTTGAAAAGAGCTGTTGTGGCTGTTTGAGTTGTGTAGGGCCTTACTGCCTGAAGAATATCATTGCATGTTTAGTAAGTTTTATGTTTTTTTACTTTACTCTTCATACGTTTTCACTTGATATTTGGAGTTAAGGTAATTAAATATTTACTGTTAATCTACTGCTAATTTATTTTATTTATTTTTTATTTTTCTTCGGAGCCCCATAATCATTTACTGAAGTTTATGGAATTATATACGTTAACATCAGATATGCTGCCTAAGTCCCAAATTCTGAAACTTGTTCAACATCTCAAGGATACACCCGCCAAACAAAGTCATTCGTTATCTTCACATAAAATAATGACAATATCAGAGCGTCTTCGCGGCCATTCTTGCCCAGGCCGATATTCGTACATTTTACTCACCTGTTACCACCTCAGTAACAACCTTTCCTAAAAGCACTAATGATACCACAACGGCGGGCGCTCAGGTGTCGCTTACTATCCCCCTGATCTCCTTTATTAGCGACAGTGAAGCCCACCAGCGGACCCGGAGACCGCACCGAGATGCAGCAGCAGCACCACCCACACTTGCCTGCACTGCAGGTAAGCCCAAGGGCCACTAACATTCTCATACCCATTCTCGGACATTATCCGTGCATCGAGCGCACCCGGAAAAAATGCCCAGAATTGCCTGAATGAGTATCGCGTTAGCTACGTGAGCCACAATATCCTTGAAATAAGCAGCCACAGAGGGAAATGCATCCGTCCCTGCTCGCTGCCATAGAGAACCACAAGGGTTCCATCAGCTCCAAGATGGCCGCCGCCATCATTTTCATTTAATCGTATGCTGCACTGCTTGCCAGCAACCCACCCCACCAGCTGATTAGGCGTCCCATTGTTGAAGAATCGGATCCGGCCTATAACGCAGGCACAGAACAAAGGCATAGCTCCTGTCCATGCCTGTCTTCACTCCAGAAGCCCACCAGCGGACCCAGAGACCGCACTGAGCTGCAGAAGCAGCACCACCCACAACTGCCTGCACTGCAGGTAAGCCCAAGGGCCACTACCATTCTCTTGCTTGCCAGCAGCCCACCCCACCAGCTGATTGGGTGTCCCATTGTTGAAGAATCGGATCCTGATTCACCGGAAGGCGAAGCCGGCCCATAACGAAGGCACGGAACAAAGGCATAGCTCCTGTCCTTGCCGGTCCCTGCCGCCTGCCAGGAATTCTGCTCCATTGCATACAGACCCTTATCCAAACGCCGCTCGTGCTTTAATGTGTCTCTGAATACGACCCGTCGGCCAGGACCCCTGCATTGACAAACCAGCTGACTTGCAACTTGTAAGTACCATACCCATTCGGTTGCTATGATTGCCGTGCTACACACATACATACTGAACCTTTGCCTCATCCCCATAACAGTATACACTAATGCATTTTGCACCTCTACTTCCGCCTTGAAGTGCTAACAAGAGATACTTTAAGCATGCAAAGTGCATCTACCACAATGGCACACTACGAGGTCACCGAATTCCAAGAAAAAGTAAGGTAAAAATACCGTACTTAAGACTGGTGCTCTCAGTTGACCTTAAATAAGGTTGCTCAATCATATATAGCTCTTGCGTAAAATAATTCAAATGTCAGACAAAATATATTTCCAAATGGTACAAAGTTTTTCCAAGAGAAATGTTTAATTCACATTTCCTGGTTTTATATCTTTCTTGATTAGTTCAGATATTGCGAGGCAACTCAAAATCGATAGGTCAATTATTAACAATAGTACATATGCCAATGCATTTCGGTCTGAGACCATCTTCAGGGCTGTACTGAAGTGAGTGTAGAATCTGCTAATTGTGAGTTGTCCTCTCCTGTGAATGCGTTCGTAGAACGTCTCCAGTGTTCCTGCACTCGTATGATTCGCGCGCGGGACCGATCGCGCTCCCTGTGAGAGGTCACCGCCATATTTTAATGATCGCCATTATTTGTCTCAGAGCATAAGTACTCCGTATATAAATACGCTTCCTACTCATCTTGCGTATATTACTCTGACTACCTTACACCGAGCCACCTGTGATCCTTTAACTAGAAAGCCTTCTGCTTTTTGTAATACAACTCAACCTTGTATATCCTGTGAGCCTTTTTGCGAATTTGAAGTTGGCTATTTTGTGAGCCTTTAGCCAATGTGATTCTGCACATTTTGCAAGCCTGCAGACAAAATCGAACCTGCCTATCTGTATTTTTTAGCTATAACTTGACCCTGCACATGCTGTGAGCCTTTTTACTAAATTGAAGTCGGCTATTTGTGAACCCTTAGATACAATTGATTCTGCACTTTTTGTGAGCCTTCTGCCAATTTCGCACTTGCCTATCCGTGAACATTCTCTGACAAACTGACCTCGCACATTTGTAAGACCTTGCTATAGACGATTCCGCCCTCCTGTGAACCATAACCATTATTGTATTTGTTTATCAGTGAGCTTCACGCTACTGCCAAATTTGACCATGATGAGTCTCTAGCTTAAGTTGACATACATAGACTAGACTGTTTTGCCTATCTTGAGCATTGCCACCCAGACCTTATTGTATTAATCATGCTCACCTGGCTTTTACTCACTATGTTCCCCTTCGGTATCATGCAAGATACCATTCCCTGCAGTGGTAATAGTTACATTACTTTCAGTAATGGCCTCACCAAACTTGGATGCCCAAGACATTCCCCTACACCCTTCTTACCCACCACTTCACCCTTTCCACAACTCCACCATCAACATCTCATTACCAATGACATCAGCCGCCCACTTGACATTCCTACCAATACCACATCTGACAGAACCCTGCAGCACCCCAGGCCAAGTGTCCCATGCGTGACTGGGAACACCGCGCCAAGTATCCAGCCTAACGATATTAAAGATAGACCCAAACACTCTACAACCAAGCAGTCACCAGGTAACACACTTACTGTCAATCCTAACCTTATAACCCGTAACAGTAGACTAGGTATGAGACTTCCTATCACAATAAGTAAGTGTCCTACTAAACCTCTCATGAAGTCTAACTTCAAGGACACAACCTCAACCAAACTTAAAGTACCCCCCTTAAAAGGAGCTCTACTTAATGTCAGATCCCTTATTGCCCATTCCACAGAAATCGCCAACATCATCCTAACTAACGATCTCGACTTCCTGGCCATAGTGGAAACTTTGCTACATGAAGCTGCAGGACCACACCTAACATTAGCCATTCCCAACAAATACTCCATCCTTAGAGCAGTCAGACCCAATGCGCGCGGAGGAGGTTTAGCCATCATTTTGAAATCCTCCCTATACATCAGAGCAGTCACCTCCCCTACACTAAAATCTTGTGAGAATCTTACAATTAAGCTACAAACATCTCCCAAAAGCACGATTACCATTCACCTAATATATAGACCCCCAGGCCCACCAGGTCCCTTTGAGGAAGATATCTATTCCCTTATAGCCGAGAACTCTGCTCAAACTATCATCTTTGGAGATTTTAACCTTGGATACAATGATCCCAATCACTCTCCCGCCTCCTCCCTAGCCTATGCCCTAGCAGAGCATGGCTTCACACAACTTAGCCCTCAACCTACTCATCAGAAGGGTAGGATTATCGACTGGGTAGCGGTGTACAACTGTAACATCACCTGTAATACCCCTCACCCTCTCGCATGGACTGACCACTATCTTGCTCCCTTTGAGATTAACATCCTTATCCAACCTCTAAAAAAATGACCTACTGCACCAGCCTGCCCGACCAGGAATGAGCATAACATCACTGCCGAGGCACTACTCCCTCCTGTCCTGCCCACCCTCAACTCACTCCCTGCTACTGCCAACATTAATCTACTTGTCAAAACTTACAATGACTCCATGGCCAGTGCCATAGATACCATCGCCCCATTAAAACTGTGCAAAGAAAAACCTAGAGCTCATCTGAACTCCTGGTACACCCCCGAACTCAAAACACTAAGAAAAAAGAAAGCTATGCTCTAAATACTATGGAAAACAACACCATCTGCTGAAAATAAAACCAATCTAACAAATATCTCCTCACTCTATAAAAGAGAGATTATTCACGCTAAGAAAGAAACCTATAGCGTCAGGATCAACCAGGCAGGTTCCTGCACCAAAGAGCTTTTCACCATACTCAAGGAATTAGAAAACCCTAACCCTCCAACAGATACCTGTAGCAAAGATAAAACTTGGTGCACCAGTATCCAGAATGCCCTTGCCAACAAAATTGTTGGGCTCCAAACCAAAATAGAAGATAAACGACATCAACTCACCAGTAGCAAGCCCACTAACCCTAGTACCCCATTATCCACTGACTCCAGCCTAGGCTTCACTTTCAAAAAGGTAACAATACTGGAAGTAGAAAAAATTATAGCATCCTTAAAACCCTCTAACTGCAAAGGGGACAGCTGCCCCGCCCAGATCATAAAAGACGCAGCCAGAGAATTATCCCCTTTTATCACTAAACTTATAAACCTGTCTTTCTCCACTAGCCTTGTCCCCAGTAATCTGAAACAATCTTGGGTTCTCCCCCTTTTAAAAAAACAAACCTTAGACCCTGCCATACCTACTAATTACAGACCTATCACCACGGTCCCATTCCTGTTAAAAATCCTAGACAGAGTTGCCTACCTGCAAATTCAGGAGTACCTAGAAACTAACCAACTTTTAGGAATACGTCAATCTAGTTTTAGACCTCAACATGGAACAGAAACAGCCCTTGTTGACCTCAAAAGCCAAATCGATGAAATTAAAGACAAAGGTAACGCCGCCATCCTACTCCTCCTAGACCTCTCAGCAGCGTTCGATATTTGGTCGACCACAAAATCCTTTGTAACCACCTCTCATCTGCAGCTCATTTCTCCTCCTCTGCCGTCATGTGGATACAATTCTTCCTGGCTAACAGAACCATGAGGGTCTTCTCCCCAGTAGCCACAGCAGACCCTATCCCTATCACATGTGATGTCCAACAAGGCTCCTATGTTTTGCCCACTTTGTACAATATATTTACAAAGCCACTCTTTGACAAACTGGACCATCTGGGTGTCACCCACACTAATTACGCAGATGACACCCAGATACTCCTTACCCTCTCTGGTAACTACAATGCCAACCTCACCCGGATCAACAACATTTTCTCCATCATTCAGGTATGGATGGCCACACATGGCTTATGCCTTAATAATGAGAAAACTGAGCTTCTCCTTGTCGGTACACATAATCATTTGCTGAAACTCAGCGCCAACTACAACAGCTTTATCATTGATGGTAACATCATCCCCATTGTCAATAATGTGAAAATGCTTCGTTTCTACCATGATGCCAACACTAACCTTTCCAAACAATTGAACATGACCACCTCTGCTACGGCCTGCACAGGTAAGCTGATCAGGGCATGCAGACTGTTCCTTTCCACAAATAGTTGCCTTGCACTGGCCAGGGCTTTTATACAATCCAAACTGGACTACTATAACAGTCTATATCTAGGCGCAAACCAATCCATAATCAAAAAACTTCAGGTGCTCCAAAATAATGCTCTGCGAGCAGTTCTTAACATATCAAGACGTGAGCATATCTCCACCACCAGATTATCATGCAAATGGCTTACTATCCAACACAAAATTGACTTAAAGACTATTTGTCTTATATACAAAGCCTTAAACCACCTAGCTCCGCCTTATCTCACCAACAAATTCAGCCTGAAATCCACGAATAGAACCACTAGATCCACCAACACATTATGCCTATCAGTATCTAGATTCTCCCTAAAAAGAGCTGTAGGCTCCAGCTTTACGGTCCTTGCCTCCCAACTCTGGAATACCCTACTATTCAACATTAAATCCATCGGTTCATTTCAATCCTTTAGAAAACAGGTTATCATCTGGTTATTGGACAAAAACTAGCATCCCTGACGTCACAGACCGTTCTTAAATGATGCCCCTCACCTGTATATTGTATATTATAAACTTGCAATCTGCTAATTGTATATATTATGTAAAATGCATGTAATGTACTATGTTACTGTCTATAATGCACCTGTAACCTTGTCCTTGTCCATATGCGCCCTTTTACCCCTGGGTCCGGAGCGCTATACAAATAAATAAACAAACAAAAAAACAAACAGTACGATGGCCTCTGTCCCAATTGCCGGTCCTTCATTGACTGCAGCTTATAACAATGCTCAATCAGATAATCTTCAGGATCCTCCACGTGACGAAAAAATAATTTCTGATACGTTACCTAGTAGCATCACTGACCTGCCAATCGATCCTATGCTAAATATTCAACCACCGACAAAAGCAAAATATTTTGATGCTCTTGCTGAGGATGCTCAGTTTGCCAATATTTCAATGCAGGCGGGCCACTATTTTCAGGCATCCAGTCAAAGTAATTGCCTGAAAAGAAGTTTCAAAAATCAAGATGCTCCACCTTTCAACTTATCCCAGTCCCCTGTTATGTTCCCAAATCCAACCCAACCTTGTTCATCCCCTTGTCCTGATTCATACTCCTCCGTGTTCCTACCAAAGCCATGTCCTCAAATTTCTACCTTATCACCTTTAACTGTACCGCTGCCTGCGACGCTTGCATTACCCCCGTTATTACAAACTACCTTAGATTCATTGAACTTGACAACTGCAATGCTACTGAAACTATATGAAACTCTAGATATGCATTTAAAACACCAAAACGTTCTTATAAGTAACCTATTATATCAACAAACATTGAGTTCTAACTCATTAGACTCTCTTCTTTTAAATAAACAGCAGCTATTAACAGACGAAGCAGCTTTTGCGTCGAACAATTCTTTGCATGTACCTTTGATATAAATTTGTGTATCTAAAATACTAACAGAACTGAAAGCTCATTTCCAGCTTACACCGGATGCAGTTTTGCCTGTGCTTTCGGATAAAATGGCAAACACCACCTCATAAGAAAATCTAATGAGTTCTGAGCTAGGCCAGGAGAAATCTGTGATCGATCTTACAGCCCCAGACAAAGGGAAAGAGAACTCCTTCACTGTACCTGAAAAAGGGAAGCCCAATTCAAAGCAAACACAAAATAAAAAGAATTATAACCCAAATAAACCAATCATGGTACAAGACATTGCCAAGTTCTGTAAGCCTGTTAGAAGAAAACGGTGTTCTTTGGAAAAAAATAAGTAAACGGAGCAAGCTGCTACTAAACTATTTTTAAAAAACTTAACTAAACCCAAAAATGGTTTACTAGAAACATCAGCAGCTATTTCCAAAAAATATGCTAAATTTAACAAAGTATCTGCTATTTTAAAAGAATCAACCAAGAAAAATAAAAGTACGCCCAGTCATCAACCTTTAGATGATCTTGGGCACGAAATCGATGCACAATTCTAATCATTGAAAGTTTCTTCTTTTTCTTTTCATATCCTCCCTCAGAAATCAGTAAATGGACCAATAAGTAAGATAACATCCGATATAGAACGACGTATTTTGCAGTTGGAAAATTCAATGAACCTACAAACTCTGATATCAAATTTCCCTGCAATTCACTATTCTATTCAGCCTAGTTGTGCTGTAAGTCTGCAACAACTCTACTCTAGGGTCACAGATTTAAGATCATCTGTTCCTTTACAGACTGAAACAATGTCCTGTGACCTGCATGACCAGACTTCATTACATTTACCTTCAGTTTCATCAGAAGACCAGTCCTTACATACTAGGCTAGCACAAATAAAGAATCGTCTGACGCATCAAACGACTCTCAATCAGAAACCTCTATCAAATACTTCTTCACATATCGAAACATCTTTGCACTCTGCTCTAAACACTCAAGACAAATCTATAATTGCTAATAAAGGCAAGGCCCCTGTTTCCGGATCAAATTATCATACATTGATTATAAAGTGCAGACCTGGACTATGCAACATATTTGATTTGAACCACTCATCGGTCCTAAATATTTTCACGGACATTCCATCATTTAAAGATTTGACCTCCTTTGTCATCGACAGAGTTGAATTTCTAGATGACTCAATTCTTACAAGCGCGCAATTGTGGATCAGATCTGGTGTCATCTTAAATCTGATCTGGCAGGCCAGACAAGACATCTTTAACTTAGGTTTTACAATGCAGTATGAAACTTTTCAGAAAGAATTACCGACACAGAAATTGCAAGCAAATTCGTATCAAAGACATCCGAAATTGACAGGCTCAGGTCTTACGACTTTTCGAAACTCTCGTAGTGAGTCCTGATCATGATTGTCACAACTGCAAATAACATCCTAACTAACATTACTTAGTTGGAATGCACAGGGTTCAACTTCTTTTTTAAATAACCAACAATCCATTCTGCAACTCAATGATATTGTAGCCATCCAGGAGACTTGGCTAACTAATATCCCTGTTTGGAACAACTACGAACTTATATCGTTGAAAGCAATCAAACAACCTAAAGATAGACCTAAGGCTGGTCTGCTTACTGCAGTAAGAAAGTTGTCAGGTCTTTCAATCTCTGAATGGGCAACTCCAAATGACCATATGCGCTTAGTCAAAATCCAAAACCTGCTGATTTTCTTTGCAGAAATAGAGCTCCTTTTCAATCTGGTTGCTCTAGATAACACAATCTTCTTGATTCTAGTAGTAGGAGATTTAAATGTGCATTGTTTCCAACAGGACTGTAAACATAAGAAAAATCTCTCAGAGATGGTCTGATATTATGACTAATAATGACCTGTACATGATAAATAGCTCAATTGAAGAAGACATCCCGCATAGACCAACATGGCATCGACTTAACCAAAATTCCACCATTGACTATACATACACTGACTCTAGGACGTTCCTATTAGCAAAAAGGTTTGAAATACAATCTCAAACGTTCAGTGATCATGATTATCTCATCTTTACATGGACACATGATGTTTCTGCTACACAATCAGAACATTTAAAAACGTCCTTTACTGTAAATAGTGGACAAAAAAGACTACTTTTAAAAGAGGACTCTTTGCATAGCCTCTTCTATTGTCTAAAATTTAATGTCGGCCGATCTCATCTCCAAACTGCATCGGAGGGCTCATATGTTGACGCATGCAATTTTTCTGAGAAATTGATAATGGCCTAAATAAACCATTTTTTTACATAAACATGTCTTTGAACCGGAGCTAAAACTATAACTAAAAGTCTATATTGCAGAAAGAAATTAAGAACGTTCAAAAATCTAAACTATCTGGTTATCAGAATCAGATTAGACATTTAAGAACAGGATATAAAAATTGGACAACTGCGAGAACATTTCTTCTCTTACAAAATGATACCGAAGACATGTTGAACTCCTTTGCTGCTAAAAACTCACGGGATATATGGCTGCTCTTAAATAAACTGATCAATCCATCACAGATCGCTCTAGAAGTCAACCCAATAAGCGAAAAAAAATGGACTGAACACTTTTTACATTTGTTTGCTTCTCCGGATAATACCGTAGCTACAATCAAGGAGAGGTGGACCCCGACATACAGACTGGAAATAAATTTGGATGTAGACGATATAGAATTCTATATTTCTAAACTCAAAAGGTCAAGAGCACCAGGGCCAGATGGCCTGTCAAACGTCATAATTAAAGCAAACCCAAAATTGTGGGAACAAATCCTGTTTATCATCTTTAATGACGTTTTAAAATCAGGTAAAATCCCATTGTCTTGGCGAGAATCGGTGATTGTACCTATTTTTAAAAAAGGAGATCGTCAGCAGCCCCAGAATTATCGACCAATTACACTACTCGATGTTCCAAGGAAGCTATTCTCTAGATTTATTTTACGAGATTTTTCCAAGTGGTTGACCGAAAACGACCTGAATGACCCACATCAAACAGGGTTCATTCCTGGTGCCGGGACTGCCATAAACCTGACTACTCTAACTGCACTACTTGAGCAGGCGAAGACATCGAAGCAGACTATATATTTTGCCTTTGTTGACTTTAAGTCAGCGTTCGACCGAATCAGTCGTGAACTTCTACTTAATAAACTATTAGTAGCGCAATGCCCGCCATCCTTGGTCGACCTAATCTCACAACTTCACTTCGATACATCAATTTGTGTAAAATTGAACATGCAAGGTCTATTGTCCGCGCCCATCCAGACCCTTCGTGGCCTTAAACAGAGCTATGTTCTGGCCTTTAAAAAAAATGTATCCATGATCTACGCAAACATTTCTTAGATTTAATCCACAACCCCCCTCGACTAGGTAATGAAGGTGTTTCTTGTCTATTTTACGCGGATGATCTGGTCTTACTCTCCAAAACTCCAGCAGGCCTTCAAAATGTATTGACTGCTTTGGAGCAATATGCATGTACTAACAACTTGGAAATAAAAACAAATAAAACAAAAGTCCTACGGTCACAAAAAAAAAACATCCAGAACTAATACCTTCAACTGGCAACTAAACACCATCTCCCTAGAGATAGTGAATGAGTACAGATATTTAGGTATTAATATAAATAATCACTCAAAGGATGATCCTTACCTCTTTGAGCTAAAAAGAAGAATCTCAGCATGTGCTTCGCAAGCAATCCGTATTCAGGGAAAATACGAGAAGTTTTCTATTCAACCAGTTATTACCTTTTATCTGCAGAAGGAGTCGGCCATAATCCTATATGGAAGTGAAACGAAACCAATAAAGAACACAACATTTTGGACAAAACTAGAAGGTCTCTATTGGAAAAGAGTCTTAAAGTTGCCGACCAGTCTTCCAATGTGTCTTTTAAGGCATGAATTGGGCATTCCTTCACTAAATACTATGGCTAACTGGAAGATTCTTGCTTTATATCGCAAGTTCACTCTCGTATTGGATTATAACCCTGCTCTTATAACGGTAAAACTTGCGAAGTACATGATAGAATCTAGTCATAAATATCCTCGATCATGGTGTAATCTTATCAATACCCTGTTGATTTCAGCAAATATCTCATAGGCTCTCCTGAGAGAAAATATAACTCGTGCAAAATTGCAACTATGGTGGTCCGATTGGAGCTTAACAATGGAATCTTGTAAAAACTATAAAATCTTTCGAGAAAATCCATTCGGTATAAAGAAATTGAAACAACCGAAAAATATTTAATAAGATTCCCCCATGGAAATCTACAAAACATATTTTTACGATTTTGTTTAAATTTATGCTCTACTAGAGATCTTTGAGCTACTAGAAAACAGTTGGACAGCCGCGAGAACTTCTGTAGATTTTGCTCTAATTGTCTAGTTAATGAAACATCTTGGGAGTGAATGTCCGGAATTACTAAATTACCGAATTGATCTATTTAAACCACATTTTGAAGATCAGACAATCCTCACTTCTGAGGATCTATGGAAGAGACTTTTTTTTATAGAAACTTACCTCATCTGCAAATAGCAATTGTCAAATACATACAGTTACTTGACTTAGAATCAGAATTGCTGCTGTAATAATGTAAGAGCCCTGAAGTGTTGTATTCTTAAGAGCTTATAATCTACATTACTGTAGAAGTTCCAAGAAATATGAAATCCACAAAACAACTAAAGTAATTACGGAATGTAAAATTATTCAATGAACCAATGCTAAATGATTATATTTTTATGTTAGTATGAGATTTTTGTCATGTAATTCTTTGTTGTATTTTCTATTCTCTCTTTTTGTTGTTTGTTGTATTTTTCTTTTTTTCTCCTGTGCAATGGAGCTGTATAATGTTTTATATCTGCACTTGGAGATCAAGCACCATAAGATTTTAAGTTTTGATCTTTCGTTCCCCCTTTTTCCTATTCTCTTTTTATTTTATATAATTTTTATTTTTTATTTTACCAAAAATTGTATACAAATGAATTGAATCTTTTTTCTTATGACAAATATTGAAAAGTTGTACCAACAACTATATCAATAAAAAAAAGATACATGTATGTATCTAAAACAGGTTAACCATACCCCATAAATTGACTCCTCCCAAAAGGCAAACTATCTCTGCGGTATGTGGTAGACCTCAATCTATTTGTAAGTAGAGAGATAGAAACTCTAAGTTACAACTCAGTCACTCATAAAAGGTGAACTGCCCTTAGCTCTTTTATTTCCAATTGTCCTGAAAAGATTGACACGGTAACACTAGATAAATATTTCCATATAACCTGATTCAATTTATTGATTCAAATATCACAAACAATTAATTAAAAAACCAGTAGAATCACAAAGCAAGTTGAATATCATACAATATCACAAAGACAAGATAAAGAAATGCATCAACATTAAAGAATTCAATAGACACAGATGCCAACAATGTAAACTTCAATACTCATAAAGTGTTTCTACATTCCTTTCCCAACATGTTTCTGTTCCTAACACCACGCTGGTTGATCATTCATCAGGGGATGTTCTTTTGTTTTTTAAATTCTTCAACACTTTCTGCTGTGGGTAGTTCTCATAAAAGTGCAATGCAGTTCTAAAACCCTGCCAATGGTACTTCTTCCACGGCATAAAGATATTTCTGCCAATTCCAAATTAATAGGGACTGTTCATTCTACACTGCTCTTGTGGAGCATGTGAGCTCATCTACCGCTTAAGCTGCCATTGTTGCAGGCATCGACCAATTACTATTGATTGTAGGGCTGACCAATTTGACGAACTCAATCTTAGTCAATGTGTGGCTTCTCATGTCTAAGACATGCTTTTTTGTTGTTTAGAAATTACTTTTTAAATAAACAAATCACACAATAAATCAACCTGACAAAATAAATATTGTTACAAAAACAAGTTGGCAAAAGGAGTATCACTGTAGCTTTATTTTCACTTTCCAGAAATGAAAGGCAGCAGGCAGGCCAGGCATCTGTGCATGGAGGCCTGGTAAAGGTGGGGCATGGGACTGGAGCAGGCAAACATATTTCCTCTTTGATCCCCAGAGCAAGACAGCAGAAGAGTGGCAATCATGGTACTCCTCTGTCATGCAATATGCCTTGGTTTACCACCAGCTAAAGACCAGGGTCCAGGTTCTCAGATCATCTCCACACTTGCACCCAAAAAATGTGGCAGTCCAATTCACAAAAGGCATCTGAATTAAAGCATATTAGATGCGTTACTTCAGATGCATTCATTCAGATGCCCCCACTTTGTGCATTTTTCTGCAAATACAGTCGTGTTTCTGGGGATTTACATATAAAGTGCATTTCAAATTTGGAAACGGGGCATGCTTTAACGAGGGTCTTCCCACTCCCTCTGTTCAGAACAGGCAAATGGGAAGGTGCATATAATGCCAGGGTCATTTCTGACAATGTCATGATTTGTGTTTGAAGTGTGACATCCGCTACTTATCACGCGGCTTATCAAACAGAGATGGAAATACTTTTTTTTCTGTCACTTCCCCGGGACAGGCCCTTTAACAGCCTGTCTCTGTGAAATGCACTTCCACTAAAATTGTGGATTGCTGGGAGCCGGCCATACATTACTTATTAGCTCATGACGCTAATGTATGCAAAGGGGCTAGGCAGGGCATCCTTACACTACTGTCTAGCCCCTCCTGAAATGCTCAGGTCGCCTTTGTGAATAAGGTTTCCTGAGCATTTCTCAAAATAGCGCAAATGAAATGAGCGCATTCTCTGTGTTTCCTTTCATGTGCACTATTTTGTGAGAATATGTGTTTATTCTACTGGAATCCATTACAGAGCGCTGTCTGTTAAGCGTAATAATCAGGCAGCATGTTATCTCCAACAAAGCAGAGAGAAAAAGTAAAGCGTACACGCAATTTCATCTTCATTTACTATTCACAATTACACTCTGCTCCGTGAGTTTTGAAAACTGTATGCAGGGGACCAAGAGCACGCATGTATAAGTGTTGGTGGTCCCCTGCATGCAACTGGCATTTTTTACAAAATTACCCCTGGAGAGGTCTCTCTAGCTAGGACCCACATTAGCCAATTAATTGTTTATTGGAGTTCCACGCTCTTTACCTCACACATTGGCTTGAGTTAATCACATACAACCACATTGAAAGTATGTGTTAACTTTGTCTATTGGTTGACCGCACTTCTCTTTGTTTCTAGCTCCGGTCAGTGGTGTATATCTCTTGATAGGGACCACTTTGAAGGTGTGAAGGCAAGTGTAGGGCATACAGGAACTGACTCTTCCCTCGACACAACGCCGTCCTACCCTACAGGATTTCCTTTAGTGGAGTTCATTGCATGCTTCCGGTAGCTCGCAGTGTTTATTTTTTTGTTTGTATTTTTTTCTTAGAGTTTATTACCTCTGTTTTACCTCAGCCAGACTTCCCCGTCGCGGGAATACTGTGAAAATGAGAACGTGTAGAAAGCAAAGCCTTTTCTTATCCACACCAGAGCGAGCTGACACAATATGGCCCACAACAGGATAGCCCAGTATGTGTTATATATTTCCCACCTGACTGGAGAGTTGCTGCGTGTTCATAAATGGAGAGCTTGTTTATCACTCTCAAAAGAGGCCTGTTGCGTGCAAACGTTGTTTGTTTAACTCACGTCTTTCCAGATCACTCCGGTTTGCTGCAGTTATTGTTTCAAATGGAAATATGTCCCTTGCAAAGCCAACATTAAAACGGTATTCGGGGAGAATATGAAAGCAGCACACCCCTGTTTTTATTACCACATTTTGAGGATGCTCCATTTCAATGAGTTTATTCGGAAAAATTATCTATAAACAACATTACAGAATAAAATACATAAAAAAATAGAAAGTACGATTCTATTGTTAAAAACCAATGGCTCAAACATAAATATATTTCACATAACAGGTACAAAGTGCATGTGTGCAATACAGTTACAGTACAGATAGTATCCACCAGTAAAGTTCTAAGATGGTTTTAAGATTATCATTGTTCAGTCAGGCTGCGAGAGGTAACTTTAATTCACAGATGCCAAGCTTTTCTCAAATAGTCCACTGCGCCCCAAGCCACCGGCATCGTAGCAGCTGAGAGAAAATAGCACAAGGCAGGTCTTGCCTGGGTGATGCCTTCAGTCCTAAGTAATGGAAATAGTGATGTCTTTCTAACGTCCATGTAGGCTGGGCAAAGCAACACAAAATGTAAAACATCCTCCACAGGCCATTGACAGCATGGGCATGCTAGGGGCTGTACATTGTCTGTCCAACTTTTCATTCGAGCCCTGAGCCAGAGAGAATCAAATCGGCTTGCGTCAAGGCCCAGCGTTCTGAGGGTTGATCACTATAGAGCAGGTACGGCTGAATGCCGTCTACAGTTGTTAAAACAATGTGCCTTCTATTTGCAGGTGTGCCCAGAGCAAGGGACTCCCTGTTTGACACAAGAATGTTACTAAACGATTGCTTAAACTTCCTTACGGAACAGGGAGTCAGAAAAGTTGGTGGACATAACAGGCTCGCACAGTTTAGCTGGCTGATACATTTCTGAATGTAAGAAAGCCACAAATTTTCTTTGCGGCTGGACTACTCATCAAGGCTCTTACAATCTTATCAGAGAGAATAGCTATAGCTTTCCGGTTTGATCATAAAGCCAGCCAATGCGAAATAGGGGCCAACGACCACTCATCAGCAATATGGGGGCACCCCAATTCCAAATGCGTACCGTAATTAGGCGAGGACTGTGGTAGCCTGAGTAGTTTTTTAAGAAAAGTACTCACATTTTCAATCTTTGTAATCTTTTCCATGCCCCACAATACCACCCCATAGTTAGTGGCAGTTTTGGTTTGTGCTCTATACACTTCAAGAATTAGGTTAAAAGGTTGCCCTACACAGTTATTTTGAAAGTGAGACAGACACCCAAGGGCCTATCTCATCCTCAAACATTGTTTGTCTACATGGCCAAACCCCGCCCAGTTCTCAGTAAAACAAATTCCTAGATATTCAAATTTGGAAACCCTGGGTATACTTTCTCCATCACTCCAAATCGTACGCATCTTGAGATGTTTTCCACCTGAGCTCCTACAGGCCATAACGGCAGATTTTTTGGAATTCACCGTCAATTTGTGAGTAGTCATAAATTGTGTATAAACATCCACCAAACATTGTAGGGCTATGGGGGTGCAAGCAATTATGACCATATCGTCAGCATAGCCCAGTACTGGGAGCGGAAGTCCTCCTACCATAACATAGTCAACATTGGACTTAACCAATGCCTGGTAGACACCATTTATGTACAGGGCGAAAAATACTGGTGCCACAAAACAGCCCTCGTGAACACCCAAAAAGGTCTAAAAAAAGCTGTACACTGTCCCTGGTCTCCAAATCTGACACAAGCCGTTGTGTTTTCATGAATTATTTGGAGAACACCAGGTCCTCCGGGCAACCCATGGACGTGAGCACAGCCCAGAGCATAGCCCTGTCTACTTTATCAAATGATGTGCTCAGGTCTATAAATGGTAAATACAGTGGTTCACTACTCACAAATATAGATGTCGCACCCACCAAGTACAAATTCAGAGCCTGGTCTCTAGTCCCCAGACCGGGTCGAAAACCATATTGTGTCTCTCTAAGTACCTCTGAGTCAGAGATACCAAAGATTTTAAATGAAGTGTTCAACAGCGATATTGGTCTGTAAATAAGGGGGCTGCCTGGATCACCCTTCTTAAAAATAGGGAAAATGATTGCCTGCCTCCAAGTTGCTGGATAAATGCCCAGTTCCAAAAATGTGTTAAAACACGTAGTCAATAGTGGGGCCCATGCGTCCACCTCACCGCAAAAAATATCAGCAGGAATGGCATCCGGGCAGGGGGCTCGGTTATAGAGTTGCTTATTTACAGCCACTTCAACCTCTTTTACAGTTAGGCGCATAGATGTGCCACTGGGCCCAGTATATCCAGTGGGGGGAGCTGCTTTATATAGAGAGCTGAAATGGTTGGACCATGTCATCGCACTTACATTATTCTCTTTGTGGGACCTTGTTCTTTTATAGGGGGGCCCCTCAGCCACGAATTCCCAAATCTTTTTGGAGTCTCTTAACTGTACGGCCTGAATAGGTTCTGCCCAAGCCAGCTCTTCCAAATGCCACGTCATTTTAGTCAGGGCGCATTTATAATGCGCTCACACACTAACTATCTCCAGCCTTGTGATATCTTTTGCATGAATGGTTCCTTTAAGGCTCTCCTGTGCTGTCCGACAAGGTGCATCAAACCAGGTCTGCGGGTTCATTCTCCATGTTTTAAAATCCTTTTGAAAGATGTCAGACATGGTGCTCCATATTTTTTGTGAAGCCAAATAATTGTACCAGGGGACGAACCATTTGAGAGGATGGTGGTGATTTCCTCTAAATTCAATTTATAAACGGTAAATTGGGTATCCTTACGATCCAGCCTAGCCCATTTTACTCTACGCTTACACAATGGGTTAATTCCGAAGTGATCTAATTGTGAGAAATTAACAAGTGAAGCCGCTGTCAAATCAGTTCTTAGTACCAACCGCAGCGCATGATGATCACTAAAAAGATTATTAACCACCTCAAACTCCTTTATTAGATGCCAATCCTTTACATAAATTCAGAAATAATCGATCGTGGATGTCTCTTGTGTGCCAAAAAAGGTTGGCTTCCCAGGATGGTCCACTCCTACCCGGCCATTCAGTGATCGAATACCCCACTCCATAAACGACTCACTGAACTGCAATCCTCTTGCGCAGGTTCTTACATCTGCCATTTGGACAGGGGCTATCCCGTATACAAAATCTTCACCGGGATCTATATTCTCTAGCAATACCCCCAAACCCAGTTTCGCATTAAAATCACCACCCATGATTAGCAAAGAATCCTGACTCCCGTTAGCAATGCCCTGTAAATCAATCAGATCCCTCAGTGCCCCTGGGCACCTTTGGTTAGCAATATGTGAGCTGTTATAAAAGTTCACCAGAGTTAATGGGCAACCATGCTCAGGGCGTGCAATAATACATTGTATGTTCACATTTTTTGTATCTTTGACTATTAGGGTTAAAGAAAAAGAAGCCTTCAGCAAAATTGCCAGGCCACCATAACATCTCCCACGTCCACCTTTCTTAGCTTGAACATAACCGTTGAAACATAGTGGAGAGAGAGACCACGTCTCCTGAAGGAATATGATATCATATTCCCGTAAAGCTGTGGCTATCTCCCTCGGCAAGATCTTAGTAACAGCTCCTCCCATATTCCAGGATAGGAAGGACATGTGTGTATGAGATGGCATCAGGTTGTTATCAAACAGATTTTGCCCGACCCAAACTCCTTTTCCAGGTTTCCCCATTGATTGAGCTGCCTCCCCCTTGGCAGCAGGTCAATCCAGTTCCTCAATTTCCCCCAAAACCTTGTAACAGTTTACCAAATCCACAGTAACCGCTGGATTCTTTAGTACCTTTTGACTCGCTCCCCCCGTGCCCTCATATGCCCCACATAGATTTGGTAGTATTCCTTGATACTGACAGAAAGGGGTTTGCAGGATAAAAAGCGCCCAAAGGAAAAAAAGCACTATTTTGGGAGTGGTTTCTGCGAGACCGCCACTCAGGATTAATGGAAGTGACCACATAGTCAAGTATAGCTGGAGCAATCAGCAAGACCCCCACACAATCTCCCTCTACCCATTTTGGTTCCTTGCCCACCCATAAAACCCTTCTAGCCATGAGGATACCTCTGGGATTCACCTTCATCCCCAGGAGGTGTGTGTTTATCCACTGTGCCGTTTTATTTCAAAGGGACAAAAGTGGATTCCACCGAGACGGGGTCTGGGGGGCGGGGCGTCCTGTGATTGCTCCAACTAGGGGGGCAGCCTCTGGGGGTAGATTGAGCACTATTTGCTCGCTAGGGGGACCTTTGTCCTTTAAAATCATGTGGGAGCCCACAGCCGAGTCCCTTGTTACCCTTCCATACAGTGCTCTCCAAAAGGGAGGTATTATGTCGTAGAGGGATAGGGATTGGGCGGCAGAGGCTATAGGATTCTGAAGTACCGTTTCACCCACATGTTGTTTATTAGTGGGGATAGGCAGTAGAGAAGTTGGGTTTTCCCCCACAGACCCAATTACTACTGATCCTATGCGTTCTGCAACAAGGTCTTTAATTTCCAAAATATCTTTTTTATGCCTCATATTAGATCATCCATAATACATAATGTTGTGCTCAATGAGTTTTTGAGGGCCCCTATTTTATCTAGGAATGGTGCTGGTTTTCTATCTAGCACCTCATCCAGGATTTTAAAATCACTTGATACTGACTCCATCGAGTCATTCAGAAATACAACTGAGGGGGGCTTCCGTCCTCTGCCCTCCAAACTACCAGTAGCGATATCTGCTTCCTCTTCATCATGTGCAATAACCCCCGTAGTAGCCCCCACCCTACCATCATCCAATAAGTCCTTTTCTAAAGCATTATTGTTCAAAGTGTTTTCCAGACAGTGCGAAAGACTTGGAAGTGAGGTATTTGGGAAAGGTAGAGGTGGCATCATTCTTTTATCACCAACTGCACTAGGCTGTAAGCTGGCAACTTCAATGGATCTTTCTGTGTGTTGGATGCGCTCTTCTAGTTTACCTGCCATTTATTTAAGATAATCATTTACTGTTGATTGTCTAAGTGGGGCCTGCGTGCTTTTGCTCTTTTTAGGCTTCGTTTTGGGAGCATTACCACCTACGTCTGGACCACCTAAGGAACTGGACTTACTTTTTTTGGTTTTATTAGGAACCAAAGGAGGGACCCAGAATTAAAACTAAAGAAGAAAAACAAAAAGGGACCAGAGGCAGATTGTTACTTCTATCCCACGGTATTTAAGACACAGCACAGCTTTCCTCCAACAAAGACTCTGAGGAAAAGTAAGTGCCACCTCCAGGGACAGGGCAAAGAAAAGTGAGTTGATATGCAACTGTTTACCATAAAGTGACTGATTGAAGTTAGGGTTCTGCCATTAACATGTGTATATTTTCAAGCAGTGTGTGTGATAGTGAAAGGTAATTGAGAAACATTCTCCTGGATGGCATAGTCTGATATTGTTATATATTTAGATACAAGGGAAGCTCGAATTTGGTTGAATTACATTTCCTAAGCCATGTAGAGTCATTCATCACATTATGCAAATTTCATTGTAATTCATCATATCATCAATTTAAAGCACTGTATTTCTACACGAAGGGACAGTGTAAATGAATAAATGGTTCCATAAATGTGTAAACTTGCTTCCAATGATCCACACCAAACAAAATAAGGGAGCAAACCATGGTGCAAGAAGAAACCAGCTTTATTGATACATTGATATCATTGGCTGCTACATTACATTACATATATTTCCATATATATTTCTACTCTTGCTTGGAGGGTCCTTATCTTTATGTCCTGGGTCTGTCCCACTATGCAAGACGTCATATACCTGGCATCCGCGGACCACGTTCTGATTGGTTGGCACCACAACCTGCGGACACCATTTCAACAATGGTGTCTGATACTACTGTGGCCTTGGATGTTTCACTTATCCACAAATGCCCAATTAAATTCTGGTGGGAAAGGAGGTATGGAAACGCTTCCTTGGCCAAAAACAATCTCATATTTTCATGCCGAGCCCCAATTTCCCAGACTGTTTGCTTAACCTTGGACAATTCGTCCCGTGCTCCCTTTTGATACATCCTACTCCCTGCAGGTGCTCAATCAAATTGGATCATGATGTGCATAGTCTATTGATTATAGTGTGAGGATAGTGTATGAGACCTTCTGCCTTTAGTTTATGCAACCTATTTGTGCGTTCTTCATGCATGTGTTGAACAGCTTTCACCATGGTGGCCGATACAAATACATATTGTTAATGTGTACTTGGAAATGTTACTGCATGCACCTGGCAAATAAACCTATGCATGTTTCTGTCTGCTATCAACAATAATAAGTGAATTGCTGCTTATCTGAACTGGAACCATAAGAAATGTCTCTATGTGCAGTTTCAGCTATCCTCCCTTTTCTTCCAGCTGTGATACTTTCAATTGGTTGGACACCACTTGTGGAAAAACAAAAATCCATATTAAGCTATTTAAACCAAAATGCTGTGCATTCTTAACGTAGTTTCAGGGGGTCCAATCTGCCTGTCTATCGCAACCATTCTAATTTTATTTGGGTCAAATGGTGTATCGGTTTGTGTATCAGTGTGCACTGGGCTAGCAGTGGCGTCTATGTTAGCCATGTTAAGGGACATTATTTTACTCTCTTCCTTTGCCTATTTAAATACTTTACAATATCCCATTACTATATGCAGCAGCACACACATACTTACTAGTAGCACCAACAACACAGCTACTTTAAATATTTTACCCAACCAAGTAGGGACCCATGAGAACATAAAATGATATACTCATCTACTACCTTTGTGCTCTTTTTGCCATGTGTGTGCAGGGTATGCAAGGCAAATGTATCTTCTATTACACTGCCATTCTGCTCATTGTTTGCAGGTGTTAGGGTGCAGCAACTTTCCCACATTTCTGCACACACTCCTCCCGCATGGCAGTGAGGAGATCTAGCACATATCTGTTCGGCAGAGCAGTTAGGCTGGCAGCCCGTAATTCTTCATTGATGGGGTTGAGTCCTTTTTCTGTGGCATTTGTCAATTGCAACAACTCAGACCTAGTGATTTGGAGCCATTTCGCATTTGCTGCCGCCTGTATCACACGGGCCAGCAGAGATTCAAAGAATATTGCTGCCTTACTGAACAGTCTGTACTTTGCCAGTAGTGCTGCTAAGCTGTCTGCAGAATCTCATGAGAAATAATTCTCTCTCTTACTCCTTTGTAGGCCCAAACTCCTAGGAGGCCTGTTCTTTTTTGCCACTTCCACTACTGCAGAATGTTCATCAATAGCCCCAACATGGCTCTGGGGCACTAAAAGTGCTGGTGAGTGCATGGTGGTAAGAGAATAAATACTGTCCCTCTTGTAGAGTGGACTCAAAGGCCCCAAACAGAAGTCCTGCTCACATGAACAGCAGGATTTTCAACACTGAACCAAAAACAGCTTGCCCTGTGTTTCTTTTTCAAGTAAAATTGAAGAGCCTTGTGGAAAAGGGGCCTACCTGTCATTATCAAGGGAAAAACAGCATTTTAATTCACAAAGGATCCCTTTGACTGTATTTGTTTAACAGTGACACAAAAACAGCTTGCACAGATGTGTGCAAATAAAATCAGTTTAAATTTGAAAATGTATCACTGCTAACAGAAACATGTTTGGGAAAAGGCATGATGTGCAGGTTGACAAAAAGCAAGGTATATTATGTTTCACATATAAAATACCAGTGACATTTGAAAAGCCACTTTGTTTTCATGGAAAAATGTCAGCCCAAGACAAACACTTTTGCTGCCTGTGGGAAAACTTCACAAGGACATCTCTCACTGCCAGTCTGGATGTTACATCTCCCATATAATTGCCAACTGCAATAAAGTGCCCTGCTAAAGGTGTCAAAATTCAGTGTTCTCCAGACCTGCTGGATCTGAAGGCATTGACTGCAGGAGTAGTTGCCCTTGGCTGGAGCATGTGAACATGGGGGTAATAACTTTAGACAGCAAACTTCCAACACAAAGAGACTGATAACAACATAAATCTGGGTATAGGCTGACCAAGTGAAAAAAATGGCCAGAAGGCAGGAGAATGGCCATTTGCCCCACATGAAGATTCAAAATTATTGTTAAAGAAATATTATCATATAGGTATTTTTCTCAGCAACCATACAGTGGATTTTCTTCATTTTCATAAACATTTTTATGTAATGTTCAGGCGATTGTAGTGATATACAATCCCTCCACCTGCGACTTTGGGAACTGTAATGGTCAGTTAAACTAGGTTTCTGGCTGATCTGAACATATTCCAAATGTGAGAGTTGGTGACAGGGTGGAGAATAAAATGAGGGATATGGGTAATAACTTACATATTCATAACGGTCATGCTTTTTATGGAAATGGCAGAAAGGTGCCACATGGCCTGCTACATTGAATGGACCTGGTGGTCGGCATATCTAATTCCCCCGTGATAAGCTGAATCAAAAAATATTTATATTATGGCATTTGCTAGTAAAATTATGAAGTTGTGATACATAACTAATTTTTGCCCAAAATTTGAAAGGAGATCAAATGGCGATTACAAATGGGAATTGCCATACGTTGCTCCAGACCCCTAAACCAATCCTGACTTGAAGGCAGGGTTTGGGAGGAGAGAAATGGGTAACTGTCCAATCCTAGTTGCAGGAATTATTGCAGGGTAGTTCCCCAAGATTGAAAAATTGGTGGTGTCATCGCTGCTATATAAGGGGGACTGCACTAGGAGGGAGAGACAAAGAAAAAACACAGAGAAACAGACAGAGATGGCTGCTGAAACTTACCATCCGAGAGCTGGAAGAAAACAACAGAGGAGATTGCTGAGAGTACATCTGGTGGAACTGTCTTTTTCGAGGAAGGCCTCAAAGCTGACTGGGTCCTATGGTGGAGAGCATGAGGCCATCTTTGAGAGTGATGTCACCAGACCCCTGCCTTATCTTTTCAGAGTGTCCTGAGAAGCAGCTGGCTTTCCAGAGTTTTAACAGAGGCATTCGATGTAAGTCGAACAGAGTCCTGGGAAACCAAAAGGTGGGGGAGTCTGCTTGCCTTGAATCCTTTCCCTTTATACTGGGCCGGGGGAGGGGGGACACAACTGTGTAGATCCTTAGCCTATTTAACAAAAACTAATCATTTTATTAACTCCCCAATTGGCAGAATACTGCAGGGTGAATTTTGTTAAAATTCGAAATGAACAAAACTCACTTCCCAGTACCCGTTGAAACTATTGCATATCATTTAATTGGGTAATCATTTTTGTCCTGCTGACCTGGACTTCTTTAAGGTAGAGGAGTGTCTTTGTTCTGAAATCAGTCCAACCTGTTTATCCAGCTTCCCCAACACAGGCTTACAGTGCATGGGATGTCTGAAATCCAGAATTCCGCAAATCATTCCAGTTTTTCTTTCTGACTTTCCCACCATAGACCATAGTAGGGGGTGTCTGAAAAAAACGCTAAATCACCCTGTGTTTATTTTAAACCAAATGTGTGGGACAAATAATGATTACCATATGTATTTGTACCAATCTTGAAATCCTACTGTTAGCCTTTTAAGCCCGCAGGGAAATCAAAATTGCACAACACTACATTTATAATTATTTCTTGAACTTAAATTGGTAGAAAGTGAAGAATTGCAATTGTGTTCTTTTTAACTCACTTTTGTGACTTGTTGAGAAAAGTTGATCGTGTTGTGCCACGGATAAAGTGGTGTTTGACATTTTCGTGCTCATTTCTATTACTTTTAATTTAAATGAATACCATTATATTTCCCGTACACCAGCCTGGTTCTTGTCCCATTATTAGGTCAGGGGGAGGGATCCAAGGGGCATGATATGTGTCTGAGGTAGGGCTAAAGAAAATAATGTGTCAGTTTGTTGCATCACACCTTAAGTGGGAAAGGAAATCCCTGTGTTGAGGGTGGCTTCTCAATAAACCGTTACTAATTGGAAGCTCCTGGTCAGGATTTAGCTGCCTATTTCTGACCCATGACAAGTACATTGTGACAGACTATTCATTTTGATGCAGTTGCATTAAGGTGAAGGGACAGTCATCTTTGTTTTGTTAAAGTGCAGCCAAGGACTTGACCCCTGAGTTCCAGGGAGGTGAAAAATTAAGAGTGTGTAAGAATTTTTTTGTGTAAGGAAATCAAGCAGGAACAGGGTGATTTTGCCCATGCATAAAGAAGGTTTTACTAAGGTGCAAAAAGCCAATAGTGGAAATGACTACTGTACAAATTGGTGAAGCCAGTGAACATCTCCTATCTAAATTATTTCTTAAAGGAGAATGGGTTGAAGATGATGCCGGAAAGTGGCAAACCAGAATTGTGTGGGAGGTTACCTCAGTAAGCAATGATATTTGGTTTGAAGGTCGAATATTGCACAAAGCACTTGAGGCATTTTAAATGACCACAACTGCTTGTGATGAACAGATACAAATAGCTCAGCTAAATGCTCAGTTAAGTTTTCATTTTCCGTTAGTAGAAAAGCGTTGCAAAATACTGAGGCTAGAAGGATGAATCAGGCAAGAGACAAGTCACAGGCAGGTTCCTGTTCAACACCTCAAAGCTCAGTTAAAAACAATGCAGCCAGAGAGTGCAGAGCGTGAAACACAGCTATTTACACTGAGAAATGCACATAAAGTGTATGTAGACAATCTGAGTGCACTGCAACATAAGCTAAATGACCAGGCTGCTCATAATAGAGTCTTTTGGAGGACATTATCACATTCCAATCAGAAATAAAACTATTGAGAACTGAAAATAGTCAATTAATTACCAAAGGGCTTGATTCCCAAAATTATTATAATCAGATACCTCAGCGGGTAAGTACTCTGAAACAACAGAGGATGCAGCTGGCTCAGGAAAAAGACCTTTCGAATCAGGACAAGATTGTCCTATCACAGGGGATAATTCAGTTGGAAATGGAGGTAGAAAAGAGTCAGTCAGAGTCTCATGAACTGCCCAGAATGAGAGAAGAAAGGAATGAGCTAGAAAGGCGCGTGAGACAATAGAAGCTGAACTATCAGAAGCAGCGAATGGTAGGGATGAGCAAGAAATAGAGATTAGTCTCCTGCTTGAATATACACGCAGCATACAAGGCTCACAAAGGGGAAATTAATCACTTCAGCATGAGGTGCAGCAAACAAAGGATCAGTTGGTAGCTCAGAGCAGGATGCTTGACACTAATCAGGCCTTAGTGTCAGAATTAAAAAGCCAGCTCTTTGACTACCAACACTTGATAAATAGAGACACAGGTGTGAGATCCTCAACAAGGAAATCAAAAATGATAAACGGGCTCTTAGGCATCCTGACCAATCAGGATACGGGACAAGCCACACTGATCAAGATGAGGCACCCTTCCCAACAAGGGCCTCATGACAGTCATTTACAACCTCTCATGCACAAATGGGAACCAACCTCATGCCTGCCACCTATTAAGAACAGGGTCACATGCGGCAGTTAGACTTACCCAGGTCTAGTCCAACTGATCAAGAAGGCCAGTCCCTGTCGGATATTGATGAGTTTCATATCTAACACACAGAAGGGAAAGTGGCAGGACCAGTGTTTACTGGAAACTAAGGAATAATACTTTAAGTACCTCAGACTATAAAAACTCTTATGATGAGAAAGTCAGAGAGTTAGATTGGCTGAAAATGCTACTACAAAGAGACCCGCTTGCCTGCTTCGCTGAAGGAGAAAAGCCTGACCCTCAGCGTAGGAAGGGCATTCAAAACACCTCTGCAATTTCTGGGGTAGGGGAGTGCTGGGCGTAATTCTCCAGACTCCCTGGTAGGAGGGATGAGAAAACTGGGTTCTACCCTGGCCCTGAAAGGAACTCTAGGAATGACCCTGAGGGTTAACCTTGGTCCAGGCGAGAGGAGTCCAGACCCCATGGTTCTTGGAGACATTCCCAGTCTCATAGAGATAGGCAGCACCTAGAAGACAGGGAAGGGACTACCAATAGAACCTCTGAGTCAGAAGGTGAATGGACCTAGTTGCAGAGGAAGAAAAAGACAGCAAAACAGAACAAGGGTTTTGTGAAAGACCCAATAAAACAAATCAAGGCCATAAAGATCTTCCTTTCCCCATGCCGCAAGAATGCTAAAAATTTGGCATGGGAACACCTGTGTCATGATCTCTGCTTCCAAAAGGTCAGGGTTTTCCCAACTCCCTTGGAAGCAGATCCATAACCCAGGTTCCGAGTGCCAACCAGTCCCAATTGGGACCTTTTGGACCCAGTCCTGGCGCCAGTGGCACCAGGCTCATAAATGTGCCCAGTCCCAGCAATGGAAGTGCCGGGCTCATAATGCTTGGGTGGACTTACCTGCAGCAGACCATGCTGCTTACTTGCCTGCCAGTTGAGCCTCTGATCCTCTTCTGTTTGGAACTACTTTTCCTGTTGGGTGGGGCTGGAGCCACTCCCTAGATTCAGAACACTGGAACTCTTCTGGAAGGAAGGAACTCTTTTCTTACCAGGAACTCTTTTCTTACTTAGGCGTGGCTGTGGAAGGAGACACCTAAGCACTACAGGAGGCTATTTAAACCACACCCGGTGGATGAATCTTGCTTTGCGTTATTCTGCACCCTCTGCAGCAGAACGCTCATCGTGTCTTCTGCATCCGGTCCTGGGCCTAAGGAAAAAGGCTTACCATCCTGAATCCAGTCTTCAGCAACACCTATAAAGACAAGAAAGAACAGGTTAGCATTCCGGCATCTGAAAGGCAAAGGCTTACCTACTCTTCGTGCTCTCCGGAGGTCTTCACACTGCATTCCGGCATCTGAAAGGCAAAGGCTTACCTACTCTTCGTGCGCTCCGGAGGTCTTCATACTGCATTCCGGCATCTGAAAGACAAAAGCTTACCAACTCTTCGCACGCTCCGGAGGCCTTCGGCGCTGCATCCCGCATCTGAAAGACAAAACAAGGTGCGTTTAAAGACATTGGGGAACTTTAATACTCATGGGCCATTACTCCTTTCCACATCTAATCCAGTGGGTATTCCGGCACCCTGAAGCCGCTCCGAACTCGTACCTGCAAAATAAAAGGACAGTTAGAGCGCATCGTGAAGCAGGCAACAAGCGCTTACTTACGTGCTTCCAGGCGCTTCTATTCATCACACGGGCTCCATCTTCAACTCACTTCAGCCCGTCATCCGCCATCGCCGGAACCCTGCAAAACAAGAGACATCATTACTAAAGACTTTAAAGACATTTGAATGACTCGAAACTTACCGTTCGTGCAGTAAACGACGGACAGCAGTCCTCTGAAGTCAAGAGGCCTGCGCTACCTATCCAGTGAAGAAACTGGTTACAGCACCCTGCCCCGAGGCAGATGGAGAGCTCGGCATTCACTTACCTAAGGTGAGAGCGTTAACCTTTGGGGGTCTACAGGAGAGGAGAAGAGGAAAGAGATAGGGACACCCCAATAACCCCAGTTCATTAACCCCATATTTTCTATCTGCAGACATCTTACTCTGCACGTCAGGCATACAGTGCACAGAGGTCCAGCCCAAAGAGCCAACCGGGTGCTACACATCACCTTTGAAGATACGGTAGTCGCCCAGTCAAGACCGGCGCCTCTGCGAGAATCAGGTGAGCGTTACAACCTGGAACTTTATGAGCAGATGATGGTATCATTGCAAATCAGGAATGATGTGAATTGCATAGCATTTGCAAAATGACTGTCTCACCTCCAGTTTCTTTGCGGGACTGGATGGCCAGGGTCATTGAACCCTTAGGCTCTTTAAGAGGAGTTAACACTCTACAGGGTGGATTTGGATGAAGAAATTACTCAAACATCAATAATAAAACCAATGCAGGAAGTTGGCAAGTTGGCAATTATCTAAAACAGGGAGTACAACAGACATCATCAGATGTCTGACAGCAAGATCTCAGCGTACAACATAAAAAACACATTTATGCACCAGAAACTCATCATCATTGATGTCCCACTATGTGGCAAACTGAGAAAAATGTATGTCTGTCTATGATTGGGTAACAGGAGTTATCTAGATATACTTTATATAAGGGTTGGTGTTGTGATTGGATCTTTACTGTCAGGTGGGCAACTCTGCCCACCCCTAGTGCAAGTCATTGTGAGCATCATCAAATACACAATGTCTCATTGGACCTCTAAACTATAGGGCTCTTTGGTACGTGGCCCTTTATAATTTGTTGACAGGCGGGTACCATTCTGGAATATTCTACTCATTAGCAGCATGCAAGCTGGTACCCCAGGTGCTGGTGGTTTCGGCCTGGTCATGCCTCCCCACACAATTAACCCTTCATCCATCATCACTCAAGCTGTCTGCCATGAGACTAGTCTTTGAACTCGGCCTTGCAAAGTATCACTGCTCCTGGTAATAAAAGGGAGTATAAGAATGACCTTATCTTCTTGTCTCAGTGTATCCTGCACATCTGATCATGTGATTGGAGACCATGTTTTGAGCTTCCTTGTTGTATTTAATAATATTTAATTAATAAAACTTTGCTTTCAATGTCCTTCCGCCCCACATTAATAGGAGCTCAGCTCTCGCCTTCTCATCCATTTAATCTTTTCATTATAATTAACTTGTTTATTGGCTGCCTCATCCCTTAGCAAGGGGCCAGGCTGTGCCACACTTTTCCAGCCCTTCTATTCATGGGGTCCAGTTTGCCCAAATACGATTGTGGAACTTCCAGATTCTTATGCATATATACACCGCACCGCAATTACGCTGTGATACCTCCGGGTTTGGGCGAGTAACAAATGTAATAAATAAATAAATAAATACATCTATTCACTATATAGCCAGTCTTATGATTACTTTGTCTACTTGCATTACTGCATCTGTACAATTATAAAATGGTTGTCTGTTTCTTCCATGCACTTCACACGTGTGATCATCATCTCATATATGAGAGTTTACTCTATTCTTACTTTGTCATCAGAGTCTATATGGTCTATTCATCTTCTTTTCTGTCATCTCTTCTGAGGTGTGTCACTTTACTTCATGTGACATCAACAGTCTCGGCTTTCATCCATCTTCACATGCTCTTCAGGGATCTTCCCCAAGAGTCTGTCAGTCTCTGTGGATACATAAAGAATGGTTTCCTTAATGGATACTTTGCTTCTAAGGTTGCTCGTGTTATAGGCAACATTACAGGTGTCTTGCTTGTCAGTATTTCCAGTTCCCAGCATATAGGCAATTTCGGGACGGGGCTTCCTGCAGAGGCTTTTGGCTCATCCTCTACATCATTATAAATGGTTCACCTATAAAGTGGCCATATTGAAACATTTTTCGACCCATAGGCACCCACAAGAGGTCCGTAAGGCTGCATTTAACTTGCAGTGTCGGGAAGATCAGGGACCTAGGGCGTTTGTGCAGGAGTTAAAGGGGGCATTTGCTCAGATCTCCCAGTGGGTGAACATCAATAGTAGGTAGTTAATAACTACATATTTCCATGCTCTGCCTAAATACATAGTGGTGTGTGTCTTTCACGAGCATAGGAGCCTGGATTGGGTGAATGAACAGGCCACCAGTATGTATGAGGTCCAAAAGCCTGCTGAGAGTAAAAATACTGCCAAAACCCCCAAACCCTCTAACACCCCTGCTGCTGCAAAGGTGGTGGAGGTAGAATCTACCACTCCATTAGTTATGCGGATAGGGCGGCCTAAAATTAACACTCCTGCCAAGAAGAAAATGATAAGTAGAAGGGACCTCCAACACGGCCCAATTGAATGGTAGTCAGGCAGGGGTCCAGAACAATGACCCCTCTGACCCTGCCACCTATATAAGTCCTAGGTACAAAGTTACTAAACCAATCCTGAGGTATGTATACAATCCCCAGGCCCAAGGGGGGTGAACTAATCAAGTAAGTAGGGAAACTTGCCACCAAACTTCCCTCAGGAGAGAATTATCACTTCACCTCCCAATCTGAACTTTTTCCCCAGATATCCCCCAAATCAGAACTTCCAAAACAATCCTCCACTCTCTCTCTGGTTCCAGGACAAAAGATCCCTGAACCCGGGGGAAGGGAGATTCAGGATGGAAAATGATGGGGGAAATTTCCAGTACCCAAGCTACTCTGGGAGGAGGGACAGTTAACCTTTTCAGGAGCAGCAGAGGTATGACTAGAGACCTCACTACCACCCAGACAAGGTTTCGCAACTGGAGCGACAGGTCCAGCAACTGACCAATGATCTGGGGTGCAGGTTGAGGGCTAAGTCCAACTCTCAACCTAACCCTCCAACCCAGAATTCCCCAAGACCCTGGTCTGATGCCCATGGGGGAAATGACGGGAAGAACCCTCTGAAAAACAACAGGTTCTGAGGAAGGGGCCCAGGTGGAGGGGAGATGACAAGCCCTAGAGGAGGCTTCCTTTCTCTCCCAAACAGAACAACTGAAAACCTCTCAGCCTGAAAGAGTCTCTTCTACTCCTGAAATGTTAGAACCAAAAGAACAAATGGTAAGTAGGAGAGGCCAAAGAAGAACCCACTTTGTGGAGGAACTCCGGATTATCCCCTTTGAAAAAGAAGAATCCCTGGAGGATTCAGTTAAGCAGACCTTCGCTTTCAAAAATGGGGGGATCCCTCCCAAAGAAAAATGGGTCCTAAGAGACCCTGAGTGGGACAGGGTAAGTATGGAGACGGACCCAGAACCAGAAACTATTCAACTGCAAACATGTGAGCCAGACAGAAGTGAAACAGAAGGGATATCCTTTCTCCAAACAGGATGTGAAAACTGTTGCCAGGTAACAGGGGACAGCCAAAGAGCTGGGGAAAATGCTGATTCCCCAGCAACTCCCATTGCAGGTTGCAAAGTTCTTTTTTACAGATTCCCGAACTCCGACACAGAAAACTGCACAAGATCACAGTGTCGGAGTTCAAGATTGAGAAAATGACCATCAGGCTGTCAAAGAACTCACACTCTCTTTGCACCTTGGAGGAGAGAGAAGGCCGATTTTATGCACCGGTCATTGTGCAGGGTCAGAGTGAATTACCAGCTCTGGTGAATACTAGATCCCAAGCCACCCTCCTGTCGAAAAGGGCCTTTGACCAACTAAAATCAGGATAGGGGGGCACCAGATTCCACTCACACCACTTCTCAGACAACTCCAAAGTGTTGACGGGAATGATATTTCCATTGATGGGACTGCAGATCTGGAGATCCGGTGACAGTTGTAACTCCAGAGAGCACACCTTGTTTACTGTGGAGCGATCTGTGTAAAGAAGGTCCTCCGGACTCAGACTAACCGCCCTACCAAATATGTAAGCCTGAACTGGACCTGTGATGGAATTGATCAACGTTCTGAGAATGTACATTTCCACTTCAAGAATAACCAAGTCCCAGGCATCACTGACATCTCTTTAGGAGAACAAACTGGTGATTGGAACGCTTCTCCATTCTTAAAAATCAACCTTCCTCCCAGTTTTACGTGGCAATACATACTGGAAGGGAACACCCTAAAATTTTACACCAGCCCAAAATCAGAAGAAACCTTGTGTACCGTGAAACCAGTCAAGGAAGAACCCGCTCAAAGTCTGAAGGACATTCAGGAAAAGAGCATGCAGTGGTTTTTCCCCATTCAGTTCAATGAGACGTGAGGAAACAGTGCTCACCAGAGTATGCCTGAATAATGGAAGGAGCTTCATCAGCGAAGAATTATTCAGGAAACTCCCAAAAGATCAGACCATTCCCACATTTAAATGTATTGACAATTGGGAAGTAGGTCTGGAAACCATACATTCCAAACATCTCCTACATGCTAAACGTTTTCCATTGGCAACAAAAGCATAGACCATAATTGTGGGGTCATGAGAGATGTCCCTTCTGCCTTTTATCTAGGAAGGGACAATCTTAACCGATTCGCAATTAATTTGGATCAAATTAATTGTGGGCTGGGCAACACTGAAAAAGCATTCCGGTCAGCTCAATTGCTGCCTTATGCCATTGAAGTTCAAGTGCGAGAAGAGGTTACCATCCAGGACACGGGTGACAATGTTCTCTTCCCCTCGAAATTAAGCGAGGACAGAATCTCAAACATCAGGACGCATATATAAATCTAAATTCCCATCTCCAACAACTAGGTTTGTAGTTAAATCTGACACCTCTAGTAGACCTAGAACATGACACCATTTGAATATTGGTGGATAACAGCGACCCACGGAGTGTCACTTTAGGTGCAGACACCTTTATTGGAATAGCGGTTGATGCCCAACATTATTGTAGTGATTTTGGTATTTAAATCATGGGACCAATCCCAAACGACTGTTTCGACATCAGTGATGGTATTCCTCCAGAAAAGATTTTTACTAGGCATGGGGGTAATTTCCTGGTGTACACTTCCTGTCCCTACAGTGTGGAAGAGGTGACCTGTGACATTAGGCGAGAGGAGGTAGTGTTCAGAGTTAAGGACCACAAAATAGAATCCCCTGTCCAGGTCAACACCATCAGATCTCTCCACCCAACTAGAGGATACCGCTGAAATTGCCAAGCCCAAGGTTTTTCCAGGTTTCAAGCAGGTGGTTGAGGAAAGGATCAATCTTGCTGATGCCTGTAAGACCGAGGATCGAAGACAAAAGTTGAAACATTTCTTCCTGGAATTCCAAGAAATCTTTTCAGTGGACTCATCCATTCATTCAACCACCATTCCCACGGACCCTGAGATGGCTCCCGTATTTGTGAAACAATACTGGTTACCTCTTGCATCCACAGAGTCACTATCAGAGATTATTAAGAAGTTAGAATCCCGTGGGATAATTTGTCTGGTCCACAGTACCTTCAACAACCCGTTACTGGGGATCCTCATACCAAATGGCCAATGGAGACTGTGTGCAGACCTGAGGGAGTTGAACAAACAGGTCCAGATGTCAAGGTGGCCCCTTCCCTACATCGATCAGGGACTGGCCCAGATCCAAAGTTCAAACGTGTACACCACCATTGACCTGAACAACAGTTACTGGACAGTACCTGTAAGTAGGGAAGACCAGTAAAAGCTTGCCTTTACCTTCAGGGGGCAGCAGTACATGTGGACCCGAACCTTCTTTGGATACATAAACTGCGGCTATGAGTTCAACATCTTCCTATATAAGGCTATACCAGATTTGGGCAAAAGGGTAAAACCTGGCTTCTGTGGATGATGTTTTGATCAAGAGCTCAACTGTGGAGGAACATATAGCAGAAATCTGCTATGTTCTAACCCAGTTGCAGAAAGCCGGAGCAAAACTGTCCTTTCAGAATGCACAGTGGTGTAAGACCCGAGTGAACTTCTTAGGGCACAAGATCAGACCTGAGGGTCTTAATCCCCAGGCAAAGAAAGTGGAAGCTTTATTGAAATTAAAAGACCCTACCACTCTGTGAGAATTAAGAAGCCTTCTTGGACTCACACATTATAGTCAGAGGTTCATTGAAAACTACGCAGAGGTCACTCAACCCTTGGTCCAATCATTGAAGGCGGGAGTTAAGTGGGAGTGGGGTCCAGAACAATGTGAGGCAGTTAAACAACTGAAGAGTAGCCTTTCCCAGGTTTCTTGCTTAGCTTACCCCATAAAGAACAAGAAGTTCTTCTTGGAGATGGGGTTCTCAGATACTTGCCTAACAGCGGTATTGTACCAAAAGCATGATCAGGTCAACGAAGTCATCTCATATGCGAGCAAGTCTTTGTCCTCTGTGGAGGAAAAATTCAATGACTGCGAGAAGGCACTCCTGGCAACAGTGTGGGCGCTGAAAAATTACCACCCATTCATACAGGGGGAGGACATCATTGTCGCAACTCCTCTCCAAACCTTGCAATATCTACAAAGTGCCAGAATCCGGGTGGGGAACGTTAGTAATTTCCGAATTACTTCTGGGATTCTGTCCATGCAAGGCTTTCCTATGGAGGTCAGATATGGCAAAAACAAAAGAGTCCACTAGCGCAAGGGTTGGTGGCTGTCATGATTCCTGCCCCTCATGTCCCCAGCCCTCCAAGATGTCAGGCTGGAGCCAGGCCACAATCACCTACATGGCCCTCAAGGGCCTCTCCATCCATCCAAAGAGCCACTTGAAGTCAGACTTGGTGCTTGTGGCACCAGACTCACTCACTCCCATATGATAACATTGGGGTTTGGACTTGTAGTACATTGATGGGGACAAGATGGATGCCCCCACATATTTCGGTTCCCAGAACTGCATGTGCAGTCTAGTCTTTTGGGTGTGGTTCAGCCCAGAGACACCTGGGATACCCAGAGACTATTTAAGCCATGCCCAGGCTGAGAAACATGCTCGTGTTTGGATCGGTCTCCAGTAGGCCTGCATCTTTCTTCTGCGCTCAGCTCCTGCAAGAACAAGAACACCATTAGGAACAGCCTTACCTTGCAGCGCTTCTACCCATCATTCATCGCTTCTTCTGTTCTGCGTGCATCTTCGGCGTTGCCATTCCCATCCCGGCACGCTGCTTCCTAAGGAAAAGGGAAAAGAACAGAAAAAAGGCATTAGTAAGCATTCAGCAAATCTTTGCTTATTTTTAAAGACTGTACGAGCTTCCAATGCTTATCTGAATCCCAGCCGCTCTGGGGGAACTCTGTCTCCGGAACTTCTCATCCATCTGCAAGAGGGAAAAGACACTCCAGGTTAGCATGGAAACATCTAGAGGCGCCGCATATCGCGCTTGCCCACTGCATTTCTTCTTCATAACCGGCATCCACGCTGGAAACGTCATGGCACCTAAAAGACACAGAAAAAGAACTCAGTTCAATACAAATACGAAAGGGTTGCATCGTGCACCGCGCTCTCACTCACCTTCAGCGCTACTCATCTCAGCAGCATGTTGCCATCTCCGGACGCCGGCCATCATCTAAGGAAGGAAAGGAACGAAGTTAGAGAACTGTTAAAAAAACTCATTATACTTACCTGCCGCACTCTTGCCAGTGATGTAACTATGCAGCAATGAGTCTGCATCAATCAACACGCCCATGCACTGAAAGCAGGACAGAGAGCACACTTTCCAAGAAAACAAGGTGAGCTGTGGATCAAAGGGAAGGGTTGGACCCCGGGGAAGAAGGGGTTCAAGCACACAGAGACAATAGAGAGTTAAACTCTACCAATCCTGTGTTTCAGGCCCAGTCCCCAGTCGAGTAGACTCCAGGGAAGGGTTAGAGGTCGTAAGAGGTCAGAACAGGCTGAGTGACGTCCTGGTGGATACCAGGTGAGCGTTACAGCGGAAGTACATGATTGTGCTCAAGAGAACTGTCTCGAGGACAAAAGTCCAATGACCAACAACAACAACATGGAGGCATACTTAACTTCCCCACACAAGGTCTATGAAGAAGGCACATGTCAAGGGATACCCACAGTTTATGTGGATGAGTGCTCCTCCCATGTTCATAACAACAGGGAAAATAACTGGTGGCTGGTATTGGGAATGCCTGCTATTTATAAAATTGGTCCCAAAAGTAGTCAGGTTGCAGAGTTGATGACTGTTTATCAAGCCATTCTCACTAAAGTGCACCACCAACTCAATGAACTGGTCATAATCACTGACTCTGATTATGTCAGGAATGGGTTTGTGGAGCGCCTCATTAACTGGAAGAATAAAGGCATGCTTTGTGCCAACAACAAACCCATAAAGCATGCCAAACTGAACCAGTCAAACAACAATCGCTTGACCTCCAATGAGATAACCATCTATTGGAAGAACATAAGAGGTAATTCTAAGATAGAGTGGCCAGATAAGACCGGTATGACCTGGCTGACCAGCTGGCTAAAAACGGAGCTGTGCAGGGGGATTTCATAGAACCGGAATCCCTGCGGGTGAAATCCAGACGGTAGCTGCCACCAGGTCACAAACTCGGGCTAACAGTGAAGTCTCGACAGCCCAGTGGATTACAGATACCCCAGATACAGATTTGATCACTCTACAGAACGGGGACCCTATCATTCACAAATGTTATTGACACATTGAAAACCCTGTGAGCTTTGCTCTGACAGAGTCGGATTGTACGGGTAAAGAGGATTTCTGGTTGTTGATGAAGTTTTCCAATATGTTCCGGATCCAAGGCGGTTTGTTGGTAAGGAGAGCCCTATTTGGCTGTGACCTGTGGGTGGTACCTTCCTCATTCCGAAGCCTGGTGTTGAACCACGCCCATGACCCGACTACTGTCGGTCATAGGGGGTTTCATATGACATTGGAAATCTTGCACAATGTTGCCTACTGGCCATACATGGGTCAGGACCTCAACACTTACCTAAAGGGATGTCTTGTGTGTGCTCCATTCCAACTCAGGTCACTCACACATAGAGCTCCCCTTCAAAAAAGGGAAATGACTCTCCCTTGGTCAGATTTGCAAATCGATTTCATTGGGTCAGTGATTCGCTCCTCTAGAGGAAACAAGTACATGTTGACTCTGACATGCTTGTTCACAAAGTGGGTAGAATGTATTCCAGCCCTGAACTGTAAGGCAGAGACAGCTGCTGCACTAATGATCAACCACATCTTCTCTCATTTCGCCTCCCGCCAAGGATTCAGTTGGACCGGGGAAGCCATTTTACCAGTAAGGTGATGGCAAAGATGTGGGAGATTCTAGGGGTAAAAAGAAAGCTCCACATTACCTACCGCTGGCCTTTAGTGGCTGGGTAGAGAGATACAACAAAACAATTGTGAGTATCTTAAAGAAGTTTGTGGCAGATTCTGGGCCCAGTTGGGACATCCGACTGCTGCTTGTCCTGATGGCTATTAGGTCTACACCATCTTCTGCAACAAAGATGTCTCCATTTGAGCTCAAAATCCAGACGAAAATGGTGTTAACGGTGTTAACGGAGCATCTGGTCTATATGACTCAGGAGCAGACACTGATCAATGCATCCACTACTCATGAGTCCATTGAGAATGTAAGGAATCAACTCCAGCATGCTTTTGCCTATGCTCAGTGCAATTGAGAAAAGTCAGCTGAAGGAAGGAAGACCTACTATGATCTAAAGACCACCAAAAAAGAGTATGAAATAGGTGACAAGGTTTACCTGTACAATTTTCAACGGAATCAGGACAAGGAGTAGAAATTCCTCCCATCTTGGTGTGGTGACTTTGAAATTGTAGATAAAAAATCTCCTGCTGCTTACAAGATCTGCATCCCAAAGGAGAACAGGCAGAAGAAAAATGGGTCCACATCAATCAAGTAAAAATCTGTCACCCCAGACATGCTGTACGACTGATTGAAGAGCCAAATGAGTCATGCCGAGGAACCATCTGAAGAATGAAAAGAAAGGATGAAAAATCGATTGATAACTAAGACAATTGTATATATATAACAGGGTGTAATTTACTTGGTGTTATTGTACAAAAGAAGAAAATAAATAAAATATGTTTTGTGAAATGGTGAAAATGTCATGTTATAATTGTATGTTGTTGTACATTCTATGAAAATCTTCAGGGGAAATATGTGTGTAAAAAGTACTGAAACTCTTTTTCTATCTTTTATTAGAGAACTAACCTCAACTTCTAGTCTGGAGGTAAGAGTGGAGTCCGGTGAGAACCACAGGGACCTGGAAAGGATAGAAGACAGGGGGTGCCGTGTCATACCCCAAAACCCAGCGATGGAAGAGGAGACTTGAGTGCCCACTCCCTAATGAAGGAAATTAGGTATAATGAAACCCCACTCTGCCCTGCTCTTCCCCAACAAAGGATCATGGATGAACAGGTGGGTGGGCGCATATGGGGTGCATTGAAAGGCCCCAAACAGAAGCCCTATTCACTTGAACAGCAGGATTTCTTTAAACACTGAACCAAAAATGGCTTGCCCTATGTTTCTTTTTCAAGTACAATTGAAGAGCCATGTGGAAAAGGGGCCTACCTGTCATTAACAATGGAAATAATTCACAAAAGAGGGAGGAATCAAAGATCCCTTTCACATGGGAACGAATATTTTTAAACACTGATACAACAACTTCTTGCATAGGTGTGTGCAAATAAAAGCAGTTTAAATGTGAAAATGTATCACTGCTCACAGAAAAATGTCAGGGAAAAGGCATTATGTGCGGGTTGACAAAAAGCAAGGTATATTGTGTTTCACATACAAAACACCTGTGACATTTGAAAAGCCACTTTGTTTTCATGAAAAAATGTCAGCCCAAGACAAACCCTTCTGCTGCCTGTGGGCAAACTTTACAAGGAAATCTCCCACTGCCAATCTGGATGTTACATCTTCCATCTAATTACCAACTGCAATAAAGTGTCCTGCTAAAGGTGTCAAAATTAAGTGTTCTCCAGACCTGCTAACTCAGAGGGCATTGACTTCAAAGATCAAGCTCTCAACAAAACGAGACTCATACAAAAAAAAACACTCGGTACAGGCTGACCAAGTGAAAACAAATGGCCGGAAGGCAGGAGAATGGCCATTTGTCCCACATGAAGATTCACAATTAATTCAAGGACTATTATCATTTCTGCCTTTTTCTCAGCAAGGTGAATTTTCTTCATTTTCATACCATTGTTTATGTAATTTTCAGGTGATTGTAGTGATATGACATTCTTCCACCTGCAAATCAGGAAACTGTAATGGCCAGTTTCTGGCTGATCGAAACATGTTCCAAATGTAAGAGTTGGTGTGCGGGTGGAGGATAAAATTAGGTCTATGGGTAATAACTTACATATTCATAACTGTTATGCTTTTTATGGAAACGGCAGAAAGGTGCCACATGGCCATGCTACATGGAACGGACCTTTGTGATCAGCTTACTCATTTCTCTATGATTAGCTGAAATCAGAAAATAAATTCATATTATGGTAGTTACTAGTAAAATTATGAAGTTGTGATACCTAAATAGTTTTTGCCAAAAATGTGAAAGGAGAATACATGATGATTACAAATGGCAATTGTCATATGTTGCTCCAGACCCCTAAACCAATCCTGACTTGGAGGCTGGGTTTGGAAGGAAAGAGAAGGGTAACTGTCCAATCCTAGTTGCAGGAATTATTGCAGGGTACTTCCCCAAGATTGTAAAATTGGTGGTGTCATCACTGCTATATAAGGGGACTGCACTAGGAGGAAGAGACAAAGAAACAACACAGAGACACACAGACAGACAGAGTGACAGAGAAGGCTGCTGAAACTTACCATCTGAGAGCTGGAAGGAAACACCAGAGGAGATTGCTGAGAGTGCATCTGGGTGGAGCTGTCTATTTCTAGGAAGGCCTCAAAGCTGACTTGGTCCTATGGTGGAGAATGGGAGGCCATATGTGCTGTGAGAGTGCATTGACCAGACCCCTGCCCTATCTTTACAGAGTGTCCTGAGAAGCAGCGGGCTTTTTTGAACTGTAAACAGAGGCTTTCTAGGTAAGTTGAACTGAGCCCTGTGAAACCAAAAGATGGGGGAGTCTGCTTTCCTTGAATGCTTTCTTTTTATAGTGGGTGGGGGGGGCAAACTGTATGGATCCTTAACCTATTCAACTAAATGTATTAATTTAATTAATTACTCTTTTGACAGAACAGTACGGGGGTATTTTGTCAAAATTTGAAATTAACGAAGCTCACGTGCCATTGTGAGCTGAAAACTATAGCCTATAATTTAACTGGGTAATCCTGTTTGTCCTGCTGACCCCAACCTCTTTAAGGAAGAGGAGTGTCTTTGTTCTGAAATCAGCACAACTTTTTTATCCGGCTCTGCCAACACAGGCTTTTCAGTGGAACGGGGTCTGAAAACCAAAATTCCCCAAATAATTCCAATTTTTTTGTCTGACTTCCACAACATGGACCAAAGTAGGGTGTCTGAAAACCAAACCGCTAAATCACCCTGTGTATATTTTAAACCAAAAGTGTGGGCACAATCATAATTGCCATATGTATTTGTACCAATCTTGAAATCCTACTGCTAGCCTTTTATGCCTGCAGGGAAATCAAAATCGCACAACACTAAATTTATAATGAATTATATCTTGAAGTGAAATTGGTGTAAAGTGAATATTGCAATTGTGTTCTTTTTAACTCACTTTTGTGACTTATTTATGATGAGCAAAGTTGTTTGTGTTGTGACTCGAATAAAGTGGTGTTTCACATTTTCGTGCTAATTTCTATTATTTTTAATTTAAATAAAAACCAATATATTTTGCTTATACCGGCCTGGTTCTTGCCTCATTATTAGGTCAGAGGGAGGGATCCAAGGATCATGATATGTGTCTGAAGTAGGGATAAAGAACATAATACATTAAACAGTTTGTTGCATCACACCTTAAGTAGGGAAGGAAGGAAACACCTGTGTTGAGATTGGCTTCTATTAGGGAGAATTCTCCAGAATGGCTAATTTCCCTTACCTACTGAGTCCCTCAGCAGCTTTGCTGGGTTTCTAGGATTTTCTTTTTCACCTGGTAAGAGTGTGAGCCTTTTTTCCCACTCTTACATGTGTTTTGATGTGTTTATTTAACATTTTCTTGTGTGACTGTGGAGCCTCACCTACTCCATAGGCATCATCTTTTTACTGTGTGTTACACAGCACCTTCAGTGCAGTGACACAGGGTTGTCTTTTTCAGACTTCCCATCTCCAACTCCAATTTCTGAGACTGACTACTGTCTCTCAGAACATGTAAAGTTCCCATTGACTTTATTAGTCTTTTTAAACTCACAGACCCAGTACAAACTATCTTACATAGCGTTCTGGAAAGGGTTAATAGTTATCCCATGTTGTCTGTTTCTCATGGAACATTGTTTTGTTCCCTTTTCATTAAGACTTGGCTGGTGGCAGTGGTAACTACCCTATTTTTCCTACCGTGGTTATATTATATAGCCTTGGTATTGTTTTAGGCTATCCTGGTAGTCTCGAACTTAAACCTGCTGGACCATATATGTTTTTATACGGTTCTGGCTGGGTTTATTCCCCATTTCTTTTTGTAAAGGTCTTTCTCGTGTTTTACTCTGCGCACCATACCAGGTGTGGTTCCTTTGTTCACCATCCTTTCGCGGGCTTCTGCACAGAAGCCCTCCTTAGGCGCCTGAATGTCGTGAGGGGGACAGGATGTGAGGGAGGGGTTTAGGACTCCTTGCACAGGGTCTCCCTGGAGACCCATGTCGCACTCTGATCTAATTGGCTGTGGTGACTGTCCCGTCGGGACAGCCACCCTGCTGTGTGATTGACAGCCAGGATGTGTGAATGGGGGAAAACTGCATAAAAAACAGGTCTCTGGTGCTGGAAAGGCAGATTTGCCACTGGATCAAGAGAACCAAAGAGAAGCTAACAGAAGAGGACCTCTACTACGACTGAACCTCCCGGTGAAGCACTGCTGTGGGTCCAAATATTCAATTTCGACGACAGGGAAGATCTGCAAGGAATCTTCTCCCCTTGAGCTGGTGGGAACAACCAGTTTACCAAACTGCTCGTCAGGCCTCCCTTTTCTGGTCGAATGTGCTGTACAGAGCTACAGTGAACCGGATAGCCAGGAGGAACGGACCCTGCTTGCATTTTAAGGAGTGCACTTTTATTTGTCGCTTTGCTCTGCTGCTGGTTTCTTCACTGGGCAGTGCAGGACCCTCCAGTCTTCCTCCTTCTTTTCAGTCCGACAGTCGCTTCAGGTACCCTGAGCCTGCAGGACCTGCCAGGAACTTCTGCTTCCGCTACAGCATTCTTCTTCTTTAAAGGTACTGTGCTAACTCGGTTGTTCGTTTCGTCCAGCCGCGGTGGAAGTGTGTGAAATCTTTCACCAATCTGAGGGCTTGTCCTTTTTCATTCTTTAAAGTAACTTTTCATCTGACCAGCTTCGTTCTGAACTCTTGGCAAAGACTTAACCGCAAACTACCCTGAACTGTGTGATCCTCTGAGAAGACTTTGGTCCATTGACTTTGGGCCAGGCCCTTTCATTTGATCTCCTCACTTTAGTTTTTTTTCTAGATTGCCATGCTTACTTACTTGTTGGTGCTGCTCAATTTCTGTCTAATTTTGTCTTTCCCTCCTTTTTCAATTACTGGAGTGCCATTTTGCTCACACTTCATTTTGAGCCTAACTTGTCCAGAATCTATTGGTGTGGTGTAGTGTATTAGCAACATGATTTTCTACTGCTTAATAATAGTGAAATGTTTAATAACTGATGTGTAAATAAATACATATTCTTTTACTCAGTAACTTTGAGTCAGTGTTTGTTTGAATCATAGTAATTACTGTCCTTTGTGTAACTATTGATACTGCGCACTTAACTCTTGAGATAAGTCTGACTGCTCAGCCATCGCTACCTCTTTACTGTGTAGTACAGGCTTGTACCAAAGGTGAATTTGTACTGTCACTTGTAGTCCAATTTGTGTGTGGTGTTCCCAAAGGGTACTGCATATAATTCTGCCTAGCAGCTTCTCAATAAACCATCACACACTGAGGCGGGAGATTCATATATGCTCTGATTCCACAAGACCAATATGGCTACATCAACACTGCAGAACCCATTTGCCTCTTTGACAAATCCATTATTCATAAGCATCCTGCATTTCTCCTGATATGTACTGTGGCGTTATTCCTAAAACATAATGATGGTGGCTTAATTTTCTGTATCAGCAATGGCTCTTAATCACCATCAACCCAAGTGCACAAATTAGCGTAACTGGCCCAATCAGCAAGACACTTCCTGTTAAGAAATGTAACAATTTATTCTGCTAGCACAGTCATTACTTCTGCAAGGCTTCTCATCACTCCATCTGTCCAACCGTAATTTGCAAAATCACTCTCCAGTATGTGCATTTGCGACCTGGTCCAACACCATGGCAGCACTTCTCGTGTGACATTTGTACAGTTTTTTGCTTTGTGTCCTGGATGAGCTATCTCTCCCCTATATGGACCATACAAACATATATTTAACTACTGTGTGTTTGCTGTCCTCACTTTCAATGAGCCTTTGTTCCTTATATAATCATCTACTAAAGTGTGCCAATAATCACTACTATCTCCTTAATATAAGTATCTAAACAGGTATGCCAATAATCACTGCTATCACCTTAATATAATTATGTAAACAGGTGTGCCAATAATCACTATTATCTACCCATTTAATATATGCTCAGTGGCCTGGAATAGTCCTCTTATTCTACAAAATGTGAGATGGGCCATGCAGTGTGCTGTGTCAACCGGCACTTCCAGTGCTACAAACAACATGGGGCACCCACGGCATGAAAAAGGAGAGAGCAAACGTATCAACTTTCATTTGATCTCTCTCTTCTGCCATACCATGTGTTCTCTACGTCTGATCAAAATACCACATACTTATTTCTTCATCGTGCATCTCTCTTTTTGTTCTTACATTTCTTCAATTTTTTTCGTTACTTTACTTATATCTTCTATCTGTTTATTTCTTATATTTCTACAATATTCTAGTCAAAGAAAAGAAAGAGAAAACAGGAACGTTATTACACATACTGCGAGTTTTTCTTCAAATTATCGTGTCTCCCAAAACATGGAGCATAAATGCCTAAGTCTGTGGCACTGCTGGTTGCACAATGTTGAAAAAATGCAGGGCAATCAAGGGCCCACATCCTCTTCTTCTCCTTCGTCTTGCTCCTGGGCGTTGGACAGGAGGGCACTGCATGTGCTCTTCTTTATGTTGCTGAGGTGGAGCCATGCCCGTCTTCCTATGACCTTGACAGCTGATTCAGTAGCCCAATGTACTTTGTAAGGTCCTAGAAATCACGGGGCATCCAACAATCTAACAAAATTCTTTATCAGAACCCTATCACCAGGATACATTGGTAAGGGCAGTGGAATCTGAGCTGTTGGACCTGGATTTTCTCCTCCACTTCTGGTTGCTATGGCTGGACCCCCCTGACGCAGCTTCACCTGGTGGGATATAAACTTCAGAGTATCAGTCACTGCAGTCAAATATGCATGAAACCATTACCCAAAACAGTAGCTATACTGAGGGCATCATATTTGCTGCATTCATAAACAAGGGGAGCATTCATTTGTCTGCCACTAACAAGTTAATGTGGGATGCAGTGGTGGTCGGAACCTGGCTGATTTCGTAAGGCAACTAGAGCCATAGACAGCAATATAACCAATTTTTGTTTAATGCAGTGTACAACTTAGCAAGGGGTTCTTTTAGCAGGCCGTTGAGGCATTCTACCATGCCATTCACCTGATGTGATAAGCACAACATAATTTATGATTTATGCCCAATAAGGTGACAATTTCTTTAAACAGATCATTTGCAGAGTGCTGTCCATTATCGAATTGTAACACTTCACACAAATCCCAGCGGGGAAACACCTCACCCACAAGGAATTTCGCAGCTGATGTAGCATCTGGATGAGCATATGGACCTGCCTCTATCAAATGTGAAAAGGGAAAACCAAGACAATCATAGCCATTACATCATTATGTTATATCACCATAATTAAAATGTCAGGGTAAATGGAAGGGTAATATTGCCTTAACTGCTCTCAATGTGTGCCCCACAGTAAATTGCTGACTGTTAAGATGGATTTCTGAACTCTGTCCTGGAGGGGCAGAGGTTCAGAAGGCCAGCCTAGTTTCTTGGAACAGGGTAACCTCTGGAAAAGTCAGACCAATCAAGGTAGCGATCGCAGCAGTCAACACTAGGTCGCAAGAGGGGTGAGGGTGACTGAAAGCCTGCAATGAGCACACAAAGCAAGGACACTTACAAATTACTCCAAGCAGGTGTTATATTAAAAATATAGACACATTTATTACAAGGCCTTTGTAACATTGACCGTAGCGAGAAATCACAATAAAACTCAAGTAAACCAACACATCACAATCAAATACAATATATATACAATTACCAACAAGTCTAACTAGTTAGACACACGAAATGTGCCGACCACCTAGATGGGGAGGAAAACAGGCAGTGCGAATAATAGTTAGACCCAGTCCGCCTTCAGAGGCACCTAACTAGAAGGAAGTCCGAGCCCTACGAAGAGTGGAGCTTTGTGCTCAAAAGTACCTGCACACGTGGGTGTCAACGGGCAAAGGGGAGTCTCCTCGAGGGAATCAGGCTGTTCAGTTCGGTGAAAAAATGAAGATGAACAGAGCTCCGTGACTCAAGCGCAGCCTCCACTGTGGGCAGAAGCAGAGCGCAAGTACGGAAAGGTGTGCTGTTTAACACAGCGGGGAAAAGCTATGGGCTACTGCAGGAGGGCGACCAGTTCCTAGCAATGCTACTCACCGGTCCCCGATGCAGGCAGACCCAGGCTTCTCCGCGTCAGTTTCAGTGCTGGCAGACTCAGATACGAGCAGGGGACATCTCACCGTCCTGTAGATTCCGCAGCAGCAGAAGTTAGAGTTGAGGATGTCCCAAACGCAGTGAACCCGCACAGTTTGTTACCACAGCAGGGCAACGGAGCGGTCGTGTGTTTTTCAGCCCAATGTACACTGCTCACTTCAGACCTGGGAATGCCAAGTGTACGAATCATGTGAGAGTGGCAAGAACTCGTAATACAGCAGCAACCTGATGGCGGTTACAGAGCAAGACTCCTGGGTAGGCTGGTCAGTCCACTGGATGGCCCAGAGACACTTCCGAAGGCTTACGTGCAGGAGATGGTGAAGATGACGAGAATAGTTGTTCCCACTATTCCAAAGGGTCGAAGTACCAGTACAGGCCTTCTCATTCGATCAGAGGTAGAAAGGGTTTCACAAAGCGACAGCGGTGCAGAGGAGCAGTCCTTCAGCGGGTCACCAGCGATTCCTCGTTTCAGCCTCGTAGTTGCAGGATACTTGGCTCCTGGATCCCTTCGTTCGTGAGAACTCAGGAGATCAACATGGTAGTGGTGTTTCCAGCCTCCTCTTATCCACAGTTCCCTTCACGCCAAAACGGTGGGGACCCAATTGGAGATCTGCTCACAAAACACTCACACCATACGTGGACCTATCACGGACCACAGTGGTCTCAGGAATTCATGACACACTAGACTCTCTGGCACCCAGGATGTGTATTGGGACCAGACATTCCAGCCCACATCCTGGAGGCACACACAAGGCCTGTAGAAGCCCGCGAAAGCATCTGTGTTTCGCGGAAAAGTACATGCCCAAATAAGGAAGGCCCCGGGTCGGCTCGACCTGGGGAAGGTGAAGGGGGCATGACGGTCAGCGGACAGGACAAAGAGCCTCGTGGTCTGGCCATTTTGGAAGCCAGGCCACCATTTTGGGCTAAGTGAGAGAAATGCGCTTAAACAGCCAAAAGGAGCTCAAAACACAAAGAAACGATCGCTGCCACCAGTCCCGTTCGTGATTCAGTTGCACCGTTTGTTAACAATCCAAAGAGAGTGTCTAGGGCCTGTAGAAGACTAGAGACCCAAGAGAGCAGTAACTTAGCTTACAGTGCCCTCTTGTGCCATTTTGCGCGAAAGCTACAACATGATAAAAGAACTACGGAAAACAACGTTTCCCGGTACTGACTGTCTTAAGGGCATGTCAGTTTCCCCGTAAGAATGGAGCGAAAGCCCAGAGGAGTGCGGCAGAAGGCTGCACTTCTCTGGCAAAGTCTAGATCATGGTGAAAACAACAGCAAAAAGTTTAGGGGTTGCCACATGGAAGGAAAATTACACACAATTAAGAAATCTTTCCTAACACTCGCCCCTCCTGGACTATGGACAGGGGGAACTAATCCACCCCTGGATGAGTCTCTTGTTCAGGTCGGTTAAAAATTCTGGACAACCCATCAGCTTTGCTATGTTGGACACCTGGCCTATGCTCAATAGTGAAGTCAAAGCCTTGTAGACTTATGGACCACCTAAGCAACTTTGGATTCTCTCCCTTCATGTTCATCAGCCACTTTAAGGGCTTATGGTCAGTTTGCACAGTGAAGTGGGTCCCATAGAGGTAGGGCCTCAGCTTCCGTAGGGCCCACACAACAGAGAAACATTCTTTCTCCACTGTGGACCATCTGAGCTCTCTGTCCTTAAGCTGGCGACTAATAAAACCAATAGGGTGATCCTTACCCTTCTCATCTTCTTGCGATAGTACACCTCCTATCCCAGTGTCAGAGGCGTCCGTCTGCTCAATAAAAGGTCTTTGATAATCAGGGCCCCTGAGGACAGGGGCCTGGCACAAGGAGTCTTTTAAGCCATTGAAGGCCTTCTCACACTCGTCGGTCTAAGTTACCTTGTTGGGTTTCTCCGGAGTGGTGAGGGCAGTCAGAGGGGCATCTATGGTGCCATAGTCTGCCATGAAGTTGCGGTAATACCCCGTGAGTCCTAAGAAGGCCCTCACTTTGGTCTGTGTAGTGGGGGTAGGTCAGTATTGTACTGCTTGTACTTTACTGGGAAGAGGCTGTATCCTCCCTCCACCTACTTCATGTCCAAGGTAAACCACTGAGCCTTGTCCAATCTGGCATTTACTAGCCTTTATGGTCAAGTGTGCTTTCTGAAGAGCCTGGAGCACAAACCCGAGGTGTTTCACATGGTCTTCCCAGGTGGTACTGAAACTGAAAACTGCTATAGCATCCAGATATGCAAGACAGAATTCATCCAACCCATTCAACACATGATTAACAAGCCTCTGGAAAGTGGCAGGTGCATTCTTCAACCTGACCGGCATTACCCTGAATTGGTAAAGACCGTCTGGAGTGGAAAACGCTGTCTTCTCCTTGGCATGCTCTGCTAAAGCTATTTGCCAATAGCCAGCAGTGAGGTCAAACGTGCTGAGGTACTTGGAGACACCCAAGGTATCCACCAGCTCATCTGTTCGAGGCAAGGGGTGTGCATCTGTCTTGGTGACAGCATTCAGAGCCCTGTAATCCACACAGAACCTCAATTCAGAAGTGCCTGCCTTTGGAACCAAAACCACAGGGCTGGACCAAGGACTACTAGAGGGTTCAATCACCCCAAGGTCTAACATCTTGTTGACCTCTGTCTTAATATAAGACCGTACTTTGTCTGACATCCTGTATCCCCTACTTTTGGTAGGTACAATGTCTCCTGTGTCTATGTTATGTTTGCACCAAGGTGTCAAACCAGGCGACTGTGAAAACAGTGGGGAAAACTGCCTAAGCAAACTTTTCACCTCATCCTGCTGATCAGAAGTCAGGTGAGGGGCCACTCGGACACCCTCAAAGGAGCTATCTGAAGGACCGCTTTGGAACAGGTCGGGGAGAGGTTCAGACTCCTCTTCCTCAACATCTGAAGCCAGTAGCAGTGCTGCGATTTCGACTCTTGGGACGAAAGCCTTCAGCCTATTTATGTGGAACACTTTTGGAGCCTGTCCAGGCCTTCCAAGGTCCACTAAATAGTTAACCTCACCCAGGGGCTCCACCACTGTGTAAGGGCCTGACCATTTGTCCTGGAAAGCTCGAGGCCTTATGGGATTCATGATCAGGACTTGCTGACCAGGTGTAAAGTTGATGAGGGAAGCTTTCTGGTTGTACCAATGTTTCACCAGTGCTTGTCCTGCCTTCAATTTATCACTAGCCAAGCCCATCAGAAGTACCATCCGTTTTCGAGCCCCAGCACATAATCTACTACGTTGGTAGTAACAGGGGGAGCTGGCATTTCCCATCCCTCTTTGACTATGGCTAAGGGTCCCCGCACAGGATGACCAAACAGAAGTTCGAAGGGGCTGAAGCTAACACCCTCCTGCGGTACCTCTCGGTAAGCAAACAGTAAGCATGGTAAAAGAAGATCCCATTTTCTTCTCTGAGGTTCTTCCAGAGCCCCAATCATGCTCTTTAACGTTCTGTTGGAACGTTCCACCAGACCATTGGTCTGGGGGTGGTATGCAGAAGAGAACTTGTAGGTGACCCCACATTCCTTCCACATAGCCTGCATATACTTTGACATAAAGTTGCTGCCTCTGTCAGACACAACTTCTTTAGGGAAGCCAACACTAGTAAAGATGCCAAGTAACGCTTTTGCAACTGACTTGGGAGTTACAGTTTTCAATGGGATAACCTCAGGATATCTGGTAGCATAGTCGACTAGCACCAAGATAAACCTATTGCCTGAGGATGTCTGCGAGTCAAGGGGACCAACAATGTTGATCCCTACCCTTTCATATGGAATTCCCACAACTGCGAGTGGTACCAATGGAGCTTGGATTGTTGAGCCACTCTTACCAGATAACTGGCAGGAGGCACAACTCCTGCAGTGACTTTCTACTTGCACCCCCATCTTGGGCCAGTAGAAGTGCATGGATAACCTTTGCTTGGTCCTCTTAATACCAAGGTGACCAGCAAGGGGCACTTCATGCGCCAGCTGCAAGAGGAAGGGTCTTAAAGCAAGGGGAACCACCAACCTCCTATGGTCTTCTTCTGTAGACTCTGTGGGCTCACTATACATGAGTCCACCTTCCCAATAAATCTGATCCGTCTCAGGAGGTTCACCTTCAAGCTGGGAGCAGGCCTGTCTCCTTAGGCCTTCCAGAGATGGGCACTCACGTTGGCCTTTACTAAATTCTTCCCTGTCAGGACCACCTTCTACTAACAAGTCTTTTAGTTCAGGATGGTTGTTGGGGTCAAATACTTCAGGCATCGCCACCTCCTCGTCAGGCCCGGGCGATTGACCAACTTCCTCCACCGCAGTGGTAGGCGAGTACGGGGGAATGTTCTCTTTCCCTCATCTTGACTTTCTTACTCCTTTCGCCTTGGGTTTCCCCTTTGGCTGGGGCGGCGTATTGGTCTTGGCCAATGCTGCCCGTGTTTGAGACCGTGTGCAGGGTCTGTCGGCAGTGTCTCCTACGAGCCCTAAAGCTCTGAGATCGTTGCCTAACAAGACCTTTCCTGGGACGTTTCTCTGAATGCTCACTGGAATCCTAACTGCTGTACCATTTAAAGTAAGATTTACAGGTATTACTGGAAACATGCGAGGTGGGCCGTCAGCCAACTTAGTGGGCATCAGAGTAGCTCTGGCAACTTCCTCTGAGTCTACCAAGGTAGAATCCACTACAGTTCGACTGCACCCACTATCCCTAAGAGCTGGAGTATCTACTCCATTGATAAGCACACTGTCTTTAAAGTAGTGCTTGGTATTATCTGGAATCCTAGCATGAGCCTCTGCGACTTTAGGCTCCCAGGAACCCAGGAAAACTAAAACTACCTCAGCTTCTATCCCGCTGGGGAAGGAGTCTGAGGAAAAGGATGCTCCTGTAATCTCTTCTTCCTTGTAGGAGGAGAAGGCCAGATTAGCGGAGTGGACCCCCAAAGGTTTAACCTTACACCGGGGATCCCCCTTCACGTGGTCAGCTGCTCCACAAGCAAAACAAGATCCATTGGGTCTGTTTAGATAGGGAGGCTTATTGTAACCAGATTTCTGTTTCGGAGGCTGACCTCCACTACCCTCTGAGTTCTCTTGTGTCTTACCCTTATTTTTCTTTTTGTGGCCCTTTTGAGAAGAAGATTTATCAGATTCTCCACCCTCCTTATCTTTGGACTTTTCCCTTCCTCCTGCTTACCAGGATGAGTTTTGTCCTTATGGGACACTCGATGTGACACCCATAAATCTGCGGCAATGGCAAGCTTCTTAGGATCTATTTCCTTCGAATGGGCCAAATGCTGCTTAAGCTCCGGGGAAGAAGATGCAAAAATATGTTCCAGCATGACAAGACTTATCATGTCTTCAAAGGTAGAAACCTTATAACCTTCGACCCAGCCAGTCAAGTTTTTTAAGGATTCGGTTACATAAGATACCCAAATACCACCTTCTTTTTTCTTATACTCTCGGAATCGTTTTAAATATTGGGCAGGAGTCTTTCCAAACTTTAAAATGAGAGTTTGCTTTAACATTGCAAAATCCGCTCGCTCAGCCTTCGACATTTCCATAATGGCACTACAGCCAGAATGGGGCAGTCTGCTGAGTAACCAGGCAATCTTATCAGCATTGTCAACTTGTTGAACTTCACATACATACTCAAACGTATTCAGCCAGTCCATAATGTCATTTTTTTCCTCATACACACTGAGCAGATCTTTTGGAAACCCTGGATGAGAGGAGGCCCCAGACCCATGTCCAGGACCCTTGGATCCATTTGCAACATGAAGCTTGGCCAGTTCCAACAGGTGATCCCTGTCTTTCTGTTTTTCTGCCTGTTCGATTTTTAGCTTTACCCTATTAAACTCAAGCTCTTCCTGTAGTTTGGACATATTGAACTCCAGCTCCTTCTGCCTAAACAGCAGCTCTTGCTTCTTGAATTCAAGCATGGCCTCCCCATCGACACTGGCAGAGGAAACATTAGACATCACATCCTCCCTGTCCTCGTGGTCACGGTGGACCAGTGCAGCGGCAGAACCGTCGGTTCTACCAGTGAGAGCAGCCCCACCTCTTTCCGCACTGTCCTCAGAAGTTATAGCGTCAAGCTGTGCTTCTTGCCACGCCACGATTCTTTGGATCATATCCAATTTGGTGCTTTGAGAGGAGACACCTCTCTACACACAATCTTTTTCAATGTTTCGGATTTAGAAGCATTTAAAGTTAACAAGGTATTTGTGTCCATACTGATAGATAGGACTATGGCCTTTTAAAAGATATACTACAACAATTCACTACGTGTCCTGGTAGGAATAACTTGAAATGCCTTCGCTCGTGCGCAACACTGGATACCTTCAGTCGTATCCCACCGCTGTACACCAATTTGTTAAGATGGATTTCTGAACTCTGTCCTGGAGGGTCAGAGGTTCAGAAGGCCAGCCTAGTTTCTTGGAACAGGGTAACCTCGGACAAGCCAGACCAATCAAGGTAGCGATCGCGGCCGTCAAAACTAGGTCTCAAGAGGGGTGAGGGTGACTGAAAGCCCGCAATGAGCACACAAAGCAAGGACACTTACAAATTACTCCAAGCAGGTGTTATATTAAAAATATAGACACATTTATTACAAGGCCTTTGTAACATTGACCGTAGCGAGAAATCACAATAAAACTCATGTAAACCAACACATCACAATCAAATACAATATATTTACAATTACCAACGAGTCTAACGAGTTAGACGCACAAAATGTGCAGACCACCTAGATGGGGAGGAAAACAGGCAGTGCGAATAATAGTTAGACCCAGTCTGCCTTCAGAGGCACCTAACTAGAAGGAAGTCGAGCCCTACGAGAGTGGAGCCTTGTGCTCAAAACTACCTGCACACGTAAGTGCCAACGGGCAAAGGGGAGTCTCCTCAAGGGAATCAGGCAGTTCAGTTCAGTGAACAAATGAAGATGAACAGGGCTCTGCGACTCAAGCACAGCCTCCACTGTGGGCAGAAGCAGAAGCAGAGCGCGAGTACGGAAAGGTGTGCTCTTTGACACAGCAGGGAAAAGCTATGGGCTACTGCAGGAGGGCGACCAGTTCCTAGCGATGCTACTCACCGGTCCTCGATGCAGGCAGACCCAGGCTTCTCCGCGTCAGTTTCAGTGCTGGCAGGCTCAGATATGAGCAGGGGACGTCTCGCTGTCGTGTAGATTCCGCGGCAGCAGAAATTAGAGTTGAGGATGTCCCAAACGCAGTGAACCCGCACAGTTTGTTACCACAGCAGGGCAACGGAGCGGCCGTGTGTATTTCAGCCCAATGTACACTGCTCACTTCAGACCTGGGAATGCCAAGTGTACGAATCGTGTGAGAGTGGCAAGGACTCCTAATACAGCAGCAACCTGACGGCGGTTACAGAGCAAGACTCCTGGGTAGGCTGGTCAGTCCACTGGATGGCCCAGAGACACTTCCGAAGGCTTACGTGCAGGAGATGGTGAAGATGCCAAGAATAGTTGTTCGCACTATTCCAAAGGGTCGAAGTACCAGTACAGGCCTTCTCGTTCGATCAGAGGTAGAAAGGGTTTCACAAAACGACAGCGGTGCAGAGGAGCAGTCCTTCAGCGGGTCACCAGCGATTCCTCGGTTCAGCCTCGTAGTTGCAGGATACTTGGCTCCTGTATCCCTTCGTTCGTGAGAACTCAGGAGATCGACATGGTAGTGGTGTTTCCAGCCTCCTCTTATCCATGGTTCCCTTCGCGCCAAAACGGAGGGGACCCAATGGGAGATCTGCTCAAAAAACACTCACACCATACGTGGACCTATCACGGACCCAGGCATTCATGACACACTAGACTCTCTGGCACCCAGGATGTGTATTGGGACCAGACATCCCAGCCCACATCCTGGAGGCACACACAAGGCCTGTAGAAGCCCACAAAAGCATCTGTGTTTCGCGGGAAGGTACATGCCCAAATAAGGAAGGCCCCGGGTCGGCTCGACCTGGGGAAGGTGAAGGGGGCAAGACGGGCAGCGGACAGGACAAAGTGCCTCGTGGTCTGGCCATTTTGGAAGCCAGGCCACCATTTTGGGCTAAGTGAGAGAAATGCACTTAAACAGCCAAAGGAGCTCAAAACACAAAGAAACAATCGCTGCCACCAGTCCCGTCCGTGATTCACTTGCACCATTCGTTAACAATCCAAAGAGAGTGTCTAGGGCGTGTAGAAGACTAGAGACCCAAGAGAGCAGTAACTTAGCTTACAGTGCCCTCTTGTGCCATGATGCGCGAAAGCTGCAACATGATAAAAGAACTATGGAAAACAACGTTTCCCGGTACTGCCTGTCTTAAGGGCATGTCAGTTTCGCCATAAGAATGGAGCGAAAGCCCAGAGGAGTGAAGCAGAAGGCTGCACTTCTCTGGCAAAGTCTAGATCATGGTGAAAACAACAGCAAAAAGTTTAGGGGTTGCCACATGGAAGGAAAATTACCCACAATTAAGAAATCTTTCCTAACACTGACAAACTGTACGATAAACAATAGAATTCTGTACATGTTCATGCTAATTGGGAGTAAACCAGTGCTCGTGTAGCTCTGCTGCTATAAAGGCTCTAGACACATGCACAGGATAGTGCAGCTGTTGTAATGCTACCATCAACAGTTCTAAAAGCATTACAGACTTTCTGGTACTGTTTTGCCACTACAATAATTCTATAGGGGACATCAAACAGCCCCTCTTGATCCATAATTCCTGCTCTTCCTGTGATGCACATTCTTGAAGTTCTATAATTTGTGTCAGGGGTAATGATGGTTCTGCCATGTCCTTCTTATTTTCTTTCTCACAATTTGCTAACATTACTAATTCTAAAATTTGTGTCAAATACACTGCGTCTGTGACCGCCATGTCTGCTGTGTCACTGCCACATGCTATTAAGTCACTACCATTAGAGTGGACACAATCTCTCCACCCCTCCTCAAGTTTTGTTTCCTTATCCTGGGGTATTGCCAGCATAAACATCGGCATATGTGGAACAGTCATGCACATTATTGCCTTCCTGTACCGGTCCAGCAATAAAAGCTGCCGGGTTCACAGTGTGGCATCTTAAAATTTTAACTGAAGGATTGGATATAATCACCTCATAGCCAGATGCTCACTCTATTGTCAACTTACTTTTTTCTTTCTGTAAAATCACAAACAGGGTGTGCTCTACATACAATGTCACTACAAAGCCCATTGTTATTGTCACAGATTTTTCAATAGCAAAGGTTGCTGCAGCCAATGCTTGCTCAACATGGGAAATGTCCCTTCATCAATGGATCTAACAGTCCACTATAATATGCTAAGGGTTTGTACCCTATTGGATATTTCTGTTTGAGGGCAGCCATCATCACATACCCATTTGAATACGATAACAGAAAAAATGTGGCATTGCCAAAACTGGGGCATGTGTGCATCTTTCAGTTCATTAAATGCTTCAACCATCTCTTATGTCCATCTAAGTGCTTCTTGCTCTTTCTGTGCCTTATTAACCCTTGCAACAGCAGTCTGATATATGCGGTGTAGTCAAACACCCAGGATCGACAATAGTTGCACAATCCTAAACATTGCTGCATTTCCTTCACTGTGGTTGATTGGGCATATTATGTATTGCTTCTGCTATTTCTGAGGTCACTTTCCCTCATTCTGCAGATATTATCTATCCTAAATAAATGACTTCTTTCTGACAATATTGCACTTTTTCCATCTCATCAGTGAATCTTTCCTACATTGCTCTTCTGAGGTGCTACACACTGGTTCTACAGCATATCGTGCTCAGGGTCTGTATGTTTGCCAAATCCATCTGTACAACTCTGTTAAACACACAAGGGGACACACAATACCCCTGTGGTAAACTGGTGGGCTGTAATATTCCCCTCTCTAGGTAAACGAGATGAGATTTTGTGAATCTGGATGCACAGGAATGAAAAAGAATGCATTTTTCTATCAGTTACTGTAAAAACTGTAAAAGCTGTGGCATTAATAGGTATGCTGCACAAGATTGTAGCTGAGTTCGAGACAATCGGGAACTCCGCTTCCATGACCCTCACTTTGCTATTTTGAGTGGGTGCACATCCATGTTACATGGGGATTCTGATGGCACTGTTATGGCTTACTGTAGCAGCACAGCTATTGTCTCATATATTCCTTCATCTGCCTCTCTTGACATCAGAGATTGCTTTACTCTCGGTAGCATTGCCCCCTTCTACAGTGTTATTCTAACTACTCCCATGCTTTGAAGGAGCCATTCATCATGGGGCTTACTAGCCCAAAATTCCTTGAGCACTTTCTCAAACATGTTCGTAACTATATGGTGATACTTATTTAGTTATTCATATTTTCTGGGGGACCTCTCTGTATTCTACTATCTCTTGATATGTGATGCTTGTCTGAAAAATAATCTCATCATCACTATCCTCATCTTGGAACAACAGTTTGTCACTAATGTCAGTAAGTCGCATTGCTGGGTCAATTGCTGAAACTGCATGACAATCAATGATTTCTTCATCTGTCGCATGCAAAATTACTATTTCTTACCATGCCACTACTTCTTCTGCATGCACTATAATCACTCTGGGGTTCATTATAAATATGGTGGTATATGTTAAAAGTAACAGTAATGGAATTACCACCATATTTACCGTTCTGCCAATATCAGTCAGCTGTAATTCTGCCATAAACACAACACAGTTACCCCCACCTATGAGGTGTAAGTAAGTTCATACATGTGCCACAAATGAAGCCACAGGTGCACCCAATTCACTCAAGAGACATACAAAAGAAAAACAACTTCCCCAAACACAATTCCTAACACGATGTTGCCACTAGCCATTGTGACCTGGGATATGCAACTGCTTATGCTGTCCATGGAACTACAGAGGCAGGAAAATCAGCCCAGGCCACAGGGTGTAGAGATGAGGAGGAGGATGGGGAGAAGGGGGAGCAGTAGACGCCATGTAAGGTGAGCGCTCCTGCCGTGGGTCAGGCCCTCGCCTTGGACACTCATGGACATCCAGCTTGTAGCACTCGACCGGCTCAACAGGTAGACCATAAGTGAACTGCTTACAATAATCCAGGGGGAGATTGAGAGCAGGATTAATATCAGGGCAGTTGTGCCCCTGCTGCTAAACTAATGTCCATCTTGCAATTCCTGGGAACTGGCACCTTTCAGCACTCCGTGGGCATGCTGCATGGCATGTCACAGCCAACATTACCTATCATGCTCAGACAGGTGCTGGAAGCCTTCCTGCACCATGTGCCATGGTGTAAATCTCTGCCCACCAGCCCGGCACAGTATCATGCTAAGAAGGCATGGTTTCATGCAGTGGAACACGCGTTAAATGTCATTGCAGCCCTGGACTGCACCCATGTGGCACTGAACATCCAGGTGACCTGCGATCTAGACCTCTACATCACACACTGCTGTGCCTGCTTCCCTGGTTTCACCCACAATGCCTTGATTTTACACAATAGGACACTGCCTGGATACATGGAGTGGAGAGGTGCAGATGACTATGGACGTGTATAGTGGGTGAGTGCAAGTGCCATCACACAATGTCAATGTGATGCACTACAGGAAATCATGTTGGGGGGTGCATGGGTATAACAGAAAAATGCATGCTCTGGCAAGGCCATGTAAAAGCAGGAACTGCCCTCTTACTGCACAAATGACAGCCTACAGACTAGTACATGATGACAATGCAGTGTGAAACCTACCAACACAACACACATGAATACCGGTACCACAATACAACATGATACATCCCTAATCATTGTATCTCAAAGTGCGGCAATACACCAAAGAACAATAACACTGGCAGTTCTTCAACCAACTACTCAGGTACATGACACCATCATGTAAGAGACACAGACACCAGAAACCCACTGAGGTACAACTAACAAACCACAGGAACAAAACAGGCATCATGGCTTCTTGCCATAATAATCATAGACCCGGAAAATCACAACTGCTGCCAGTGAGCTGAGTGCATGGGGTAACACAACAATGGAAATACTGTTGGATTCCACATGCTCATACTGTGATAGCAAGGCATGCGGTGCAATGAAGCCCCTAATGCATGCACAGAATGTCCATCAACATGCTGTAGTAAATGGCAAAACATGCACGATGCACTGTGAGTGACACCTATGACCTTTCTCCTTGCAGGTGACTCTGGATTCCCCTAGCTGCTGTGGCTAATGACATCTGGGCCGGATCCACAGACACGACAGGAGGTGGCCATCAATGATGCACACAGCAGGAATGGGCTCTGTTTTGAGCAGACCTTTGACATCTGAATGCCTGTCTCAGCTGCCTGCACCGTACCGGAGGGGCACTTATATGTAGGCCTGAAAAGGTTGGCAAGCTGTGTGTGACCATGCTGCACACAATGTGCCGCAGAAGCAATGTCCCTCTCACCCCTGATGTGGAAATGTCACCCCATGAGTAGGCAGATACTGCCTTTGGCTGAAGCAGTTGTATCAGTGGGCGGGATGAGGTCATAGCAGGACGAATGGTTTGTCAGGAACTCATGGACCATTTCTTCTGATCTCATTTATTCCTACATGCCATGCATCACTGTATATATTGTCACATTAATGAATAAACACATGTACACAAAAAGGAATGTCATTGCATTGCGTTAGGTGCACTAAGGTTTAATGTAAAGATGGTGACACACACCCTCCCCACAACGCCATCCCCAATACATCTTGGTGCCTATCATCAAGTTCCAAATCACTTGCATGGCCTCTTCCCCTTACTGGTGTCCCCCAGCACCTTTGGGGCCAGAATGCAACCAGAACGGTGCCCTATGGGGGTCACAGAACTGGATTCTTCTGATGTGTTGCATTGTGCGATCCATGTTCTGCTGTAAGGCTGAGATGCCTTCAGTCAGCTCACGTACCTTCTGCCCATAGACAGCCAATGTGGCAGATGTATTAGCCATCTGATCCCGGATACATTCCATGGCACACACTATCCATCGCGTGGCACCCTGCATAGAGTCCTGGATGGCCTGGAGGGCCTGTGTGTCGTAAATTGCCTTCAAGTGCACCTGAAGACTTTCCATCGCCTCAAGCCTCTGTATGAGTGTGTTTTCCAGTGTGACCTGGGGAATGGGTTGAGGGATATGGGGAGGCTGGGGCGGCAAAAAGGGGATCCATAGGACCGGGTGCCTGACTCACCCTGATATGACTGACCCTGCTGCCTAGGCTGAAGGTTGTCCTGTACAGGTGATGTGCAGGCTTCATGGGCCTGTTGGGTGGGTGGAACCACAGTGACTCCAGCATGCCTGGCTCACCCATCAGGACAACTTTGGCTGGCTTTTGGGGAGCAGTTGGAGTTGCCATTTCTGCATCATATGGAATTGGTGCAGTGCTTGCTTTGGCACTTGGCAGATGTGGTGATGCTGGACCGTGGTGTTCCATGACATCCCTCACGCCTGCCCTTCCTATCGGTTGGCCCATCAGGGCTGGTGGTTGATTATATTGCCCTGGAGGCCCAACCGTGGGATGATGATGGGCCTTCACCCTCCTCCTCCATTCCTTCAACATCGGCTGTGACCCTGTAGGGGGAATAATGACATGCTGTCAGTCATTGTGTATTCCTGTATGCAGAATTGAGAGTCATACTTGCTAATTGTTTGAGGAAAATCACACACATGCAAGCAGAAGGGTATGGTTGTTCATGGGACATTGCATATGACCACAGCAAGGTGGGTATGGTCGCTGCTGCGTGTGTCCACAACATGGGCAGCTGCTCTTTTCCCCTTGGGCTGCCAAGGTGGCCTGTCTATACAGTTGTTCTGGGGGTCCACTTTGGCACTTGGCCCGTCGCAGCAGACATGGGTGCTGCAATTGCAGTTTCATGCTGCTGTGCATGGTTACATGCACAGTTTACACACCACCCACAAATGCAGTCCCGGCGTTGACACAACAGCACACAGGGAATTATGTTATTCTGCACCCGACTGGCATTTTTGTGGGGCTGATGTGGCACCCGGGGCAACTGGCTGGATCACTCATGCCTGGATGTGGATGTGCATGGACTTGCACTGGGTGGCGTATACCTATGGACATTGCTGGCATCTAACCTTGTCCATTGGGCCAATCTGAGCTAAGGGACACATTGTTTGGTTGGTCATTTGCCCCTTTCATTTGCCGGGAGAGGGGACAAACTCACCTCCTGCCTCTTGGCTGTTGACACCAGCCTCTGCTTCACCGACTCCCTCAATCCCATGCATGTCGAGGATGGAGCTTGCCTTCTCCTCCCATGGGTCAGTGCAGGGGGCTCTGTGGTGCCGCCTCCTGTGTCCAGTGATTCCTGACTGTGTTGCGAGAGGAGGCAGCGCACCCTAACCCGGAGGTCACTCCATCTTTCACGGCAGTCCTCCTCATCCCCAGGGACCATGCCTACGGCCGTCACCTTCTGGCTGATGGATATCCAGATTGCTGAGTTCCGCTGTCCAGATGTTTTCCTTGGGCAGGTGCTGTACAGTTCCTTGCAATGGGCATCCATCTCAAGAGTGAGGACTCAGCCAATGTTTGGCCATCTTCGCTCTGGAAGTGTGGGATTCCATTTTTCAAAGTGGCTGCTGCCATGCTTCCCATTCCGACTATGACGCTATTTCCACTGTGATAATTCCGTTGGTGGAATTAGCACCGATTGACTGGCGGTAAAAGTAATTCCACTGAATATTGGCAGATTTAAAATTGGGGTGCCCTGTTTTGGAGAGAATTCCGCCAGGCTGAATTATTGTTACTGTCAGAGGTGTGTGCGTGCTCCCGACAGATTGTAATGCAGCGGTAATTCGGCTGCACACCACAGTGGTAATAATAATTCTGCTGTATTGCCACCAAACTCATAATGACCCCCTTTTGACCTGTATCCTCGGTGCCCATCCTAACAACACCTGTACTCCATAAAAAAACAATTCTGCAGTAAATGGCACTTTTCTCATAAATCTTTGGCCACAAAACCTTTAAATATATATTTTTAGCATGTAAATAATAAATACTTGGTGTACAACACGCTATAGCCTTTTCTGTGAATTAAATGGCCATGTTTAACTTGCACATTAAATCTCTACCTAGTGTAGTATTCAATGACATAATTGTAAGCAGAATAGTTCACAATAACTTTATGTTTTAGCTCTACGGCATGAATGGATGTAAAGGAATTTACTGTTTATTTACTGTTTAGTCTCACCGTCTCATGGTCCTTCCCGTGCGACCTGTCTCTACATGGTGCGCGGGATGGTGGTCGTTCATAACCCATGCAAGACGTCATGACGCCGGCGACACCATTTGACAGGTAGGTGCTTAGGACTTGCTAGTAACACACGTGAAAGTCTGAGGTTGTTTCATCTTTCTTCACTTTGAAGGTAAGCATTAATTTGTTGACTTTATTTGTCAACTTGAGCATTTGTACACGGGCAGGTTTCTTTCATCTGTTTTGTGTAAATATGTTGTTTTTATACAGATGTAGACAAGGGTTGCCTCATCTATTTCCAGTGTTTACTGCATTATCCAGATAAGCAGTCTTTGACTCTCCGATTTTTCACACATGGACATGGAGTTGTCATAATAATTAGTTTAGCTTAAGTTATGTATGATGAATACGTTTCCTAGTTTTGCTCATTTTTTCAAATATTTATTCAGAAAGCAGTCAGGTAAATGGGTTCCTTTTTCTGATTATATTAATATGGATTGGCATTTTGTGTATGAGATTTTGACTGTAACCTTTCTTTGGTTGTTTTGATCTGCGGACTATGGCTATGCATGTACTTACTTTATTTAACTCACCACATGTTTAGATGGTGTGTATTCATACCATCTTGAACATGTTTAAAACGTTTAAAGTGTCCTGCCCTGAAGACAGACTAGGATGTACACTGCCTTTATGAAGTAATAAAAAAGATACTGGGTTATTTTGTATGGACTGTTGACTATGATTTAAGGAACAGTTTAATCGACACAGAACAAATTGCTATATAACTTTGTGTAGTTGCAACTTTGACAATATGGCAATACGTGAGCGGATGATTAGCTAAGCGGCAACCCTTAACTTTGTTTTGTATGCTCAATATCATTGTGCCACAGGATTCTTTCCCTTACACGCTCCGATGACTTCAATGGTGAATTTTGGTATTTCATTCTAACGTTCAATATTGATAGGGAAAGAAATTTAGTGGTGCCCATTCTTCACTCCATTTTGTATCAACCCATATGGTGCCATCCCTCTGTGCTACATCCTCTTGCATAATGTCCTGTCATCCACATGTGCACCATTAACCTCCTATATTCCCGACGTCACTAAGCCTAGGACTCCCTCTGTCAAATCCTTCTCTATATGCCTCTCCAAATCCTCCTCTTCCTCTTTGTGAGTTCCCTCTCCCTCTTTGATAATACAGCTGTACTCCTCCTCCTCCATTAAATCCCATTGGTCCTTGCTGCTGATAATTCTGCTGATATTGTTCCTCTGCTGCGTGTGTAATCATTTACTGCTATTCTCGCCAATTTCTTTTGTACTATCTTTGCTTCCTCACTCACTCTGTCTTCTACTATCTTTTTTTCCTGCTACTGTTTCATCCCATAATATTTGACAATATTCAATTGTATTTCGGGCCATGGATTGATCTCTAGCACCACTACCTTTCGTATTTGCGCTTACACGCTGCCAGGAGGGCCCTGGCATATGGTGTGATAAAACACTAGAATATTCCTGTATTGTTTCTATGCGTCACTTTTCTTTCATCTTCTCAATATGCTTCGCTGGGTACTCATCTGTTTTCTTTTTTTGCAACATTATGCCAGACATATCTGATGTATCTGAGTGCCTTACTCTTAACTCCTTCCACATAGTCACCCTACAATTATTAAATGGCGATCCATCATGCTGATTACTATTTGCTGTTATCCCTGCATATTCTGCCCTTCTCCACAGATCATCTGCTTGATCTCCTACTATCAAAGCAAATAAACTCTTCATGTCCCTCACTGCGAGGGTTACACCTGCTGTTCTCTTCTCTAGGTTGTGAATCCATTTGCACATTCCTGCTATAAGGGACAGCAACTTAGCTATTAAATGTTCCTTATCTGTCTGGGACTACCGGATGTACTGAACCAATCCCGTCTCCTTCTACAATAAAGGAAGCTGTGTGCTTTGCTACATGCATGTGGGCACACACTTTACCTTTACCTGTTGCCTTGGCTATATGGCCTGGCAGGCATCGAAGCCTGCTTCTTTATAATGATTCTCTTCTTGCATTTACCGAGGGCACAGGAAATGGAGGCTCTGGTAGGCCTTCTTTGTGCATTTTCTGGTCATTGCCCTGAATGTCCATACATTCATCCTCCTCTTCCTCCCATTCTTCCTCCTCTTCCTCATGCACTGAGTCATAACCAGCGCTGATAGGGTGACACAAACATGGAATAATCTCCCTACTTCTTTGTTCACTTACTCTATCCGGCATGCTTGGCTGGTCCCCCCTCTGCCTCTATACACTTACTCCTACTTGCAGTCTCACTTGGGGGTCTTTTACAGCTCTGACCTGGTGACTGTACCAGCACCCGCGAGAAGAACCAGTGCTACCACACTCCCCATTCAGCCCCGTCGGGCCGAATGGGGATGGGAAGTCCCTTATTACCGGCACCCGAGAATGGGCAATTCCCGTGTCTGCCAAACTCGGCATGACCTGGTAATTGCCCATTCACGGGTGCCGGAAAAAAATGGATACCGGCGGCAGCCGTGCCTGTATTACAGTAATGAGGCCCATTGTCTTCGTCGGGGGTATAAATTGGGGATTGGTATATCCCGCTGCTGGCTGTAACAGGAACTGTCCAGGCATGAGAAAATTGCAGCGGAGTAGGATCGGTTGGCAGAACGCGTATTTCATGGCCTAAACATTTTACATGCCTTTTCTTTTACCCATTCCTAATGGTATTTAACTACTTTCTCCTTATATTGGGGGAGTGATTTACACAAGTGGGCCAGCGGGCTAGCCATCATACACAATGATATATTTTACTTACCAATCAAGGGTGTTCCAGCGGCATTAATCACTTTATTTCCATTTTCCACCTTAATCAAATCACCCTTTCACATTTTTTTTATATGCCACAAAAGTGCTTTTATCACAATTTCATTTCAACTCTCACACTTTACACCCACCAATATATCACCACAAACCTCAACTGTCCTCAACATAAAAATCCTTTCCTACCACAATAAAACATAAATTTACACACAATTAAAGCACCTCTGCTATACCACCAGGTCCTCTCCTCATATGCAAGATGTCTTCTCAATTTCTCTTCACCATTTTTACTTTTGCAACCATGTGGTCTCTCTGGATCACATCAACAGGATATAACTCTATAATTCACTAGACATCTCTCTTTTTTCCCCATCTTTTTCTTGGCCACATTTAAACAAAAAATAAATCATGCATATGTACACTGCTGTCGTTCATCGTGCATGGGCATACTTACATCCTAGGATTTCACTGCACTCACCTCGGTCCTGCGTGTCTTCCCGGGAGAACATGTAGGACGCTCACCTAACTCTGCGCCTGCCAACCTCCTTGTTTGTGCGCACAGATATCGGTCTTGTTGGGCCAGCACATCCGTCCAATGGGTGTGGCTAGGAGCCTTTGACCCTTCTGAGGACTCTGGAAATCTTTCTGGGGCCTCCAAGTGTAAACTAGCTCCCAGTGGTTCACACCAACCAAAATAAGTGAGCAAATCCCGGTATAGCAAGAAACCAGCTTTCTTGATACATTCAGCTGGTAGAAAGTCCATAGATGTGCTCAATTCAGTTTCTGTCAGCTCGGGGTTTATAAACTAAAACAAAGCACATCATCATAATCATGAAAAAACGAAATCCACAAGCTACCATTGGCTGATACACTAAATTACATATATTACCCTATACATTTCTACTCTTGATTGGATGGTCCTTTAGCTATGCCAAGTGTCCGTCCCATTATGCAAGATTTCATATACCTGGCATCATCAGACTGCATTCTGATTGGTTGGCACCACAATGTTCTGGCACTATTATAATACAGTGATGAATCTGATGGTGTCATCACTCCTTTCCCAGCAGGGACTTCTCCCCATGTGGCCAGGGCACAGCAGCCGCTACCTGATCCTGACCCTGGGGGTGGCTATAGGAGGGGGATCACATGGGGGAGACGACCTCTGGCGGTAGTAGTGAGACACCTCAAACAAGGCATGGCATTTCCCATCCTCTCTTGTGGATACCCCATCCATACCCAATGCCCTCATGGCATATTGTTACACCTCCCCCCATTTCCCTAGGAAAAGTACTGAAAACCTTGTAACAAGATCTGCTTGTGAACCATCAAGATATGGCATGCCCCCTAAGATTCATTAAAGTATCATCTCAGACTCTTCTTACAAGTTATTCATAACCTTAAACACTTCTGAGAAACCTTCCACAGAGATAGACTACCATTCCCATAAGGAAGGGAATACTAAGAATGAGGAAGATAAGCCCAGTAATGCAGCGCAGAAAAGAACATGTTCCTCATTATGCGTCCGGTGGTAACGGTTCCGGTAAAGCCAGCAGGTAGCCACCAGACCTGTAATGATTTACCGGTGCCTGACTTGCCAGAAACACTGAAGCATTACAACCCAGCAGTCCGGTAAGTCAGTGTGAAAATGATAGACAGGAGACAAAACTCGTGCTGCAATAATCTTTATTATTGCCGTATGGTTGATCAGGAAAGAGTCAATAACTGAGGTGTGGTAAATCAATAATAAACTGAAAGTTCTGGCGGTTGCTTCACCGTGGGGTTTTTCCTTCCCCAATTGCCCTTGGGATAAGACTGTGGTCCTCTAACTCGGGTTATCCGGGTAGGCCCACCACTCGGGGTTGCCTGCGTGCTCCTCGGTGTCCTGTGAAAATAACAGACAGCCTTGTTTAGAAAAGGCGGGCCTTTATATACTTCACTGGGTTCAAATCGCCACCAATGAGCAGACGTCTTGCCTAGCTCGTCTGTTATTGGTTGGGAAGGTTTGGCCCCGCCTCCCTTAAGACCGGGTTTCCCTGCCGTCAGTTTCGCCTGCCCTTGTAGCATGGGGACTGTTCCTGAAGCGTTTCCGTCGGCGGCATCCATGCGACGCCGGGACTTGGGTACATAGGGGTGGCCTCTGATGTCGGGGTTCTTACTCCTCCTCGGCCGCGGCCTGCATCCTGACAAGGTTCCCGCCCCCTTCCCAGTCCGGGTCGGCGACTCCAGTAAGGTGAGTAGCTAACCCCGCTGTAGCGTTCAGCGGGGGCGGTTCCGCTCCCTTCAGGATCGCCGAGTTCGTCCGATGTGTGCGAGTTGGTGGCTTTTCCCAAGGCCGCTGCCGGCACCTCTTCACACATACTCACCCCGGGATCTGGCCGATCGGGCCAGTGAGAGCACCTGGACAGGTAGTCTGCCACCAGCTGAAATCTGCCTGGCCTATGCAGAGTCAGAAAGTCAAAGGGTTGTAGGGAGAGGAACCAGCGAAGAACCCTCTGGTTGGTATCCTTGTGTCGGGCAAGCCATTGTAGAGGTGCATGGTCCGAGAACAACGTGAACCGACGACCAACCAGATAGTACTTGAGGGATTCAATTGCCCATTTGATGGCCAGGCATTCTTTCTCAATCGTGGAGTACGCCGACTCATGTGGCAGCAACTTTCGGCTGATGAAGCAAATGGGCCGCATTTCCGATTCTTGTTCCTGAGACAGGACGGCGCCCAAGCCATGGTCCGAGGCAACAGTCTGGAGGAAGAACTGCTTCTGAAAGTCGGGACAACATAATACCGGATCAGATGTGATCCTTTCCTTTAGAAGATCTATGGCCCTTAGGGCGGCTTTGTTATTGGTCAGGTTTGGGTTCCCTTTGAGTCTTAGCGCATCGGTGAGTGGCGCGGCTATGGAAGAAAAATCGGGAATAAACCTCCTATAATAACCAACGAGCCCCAGAAAAGCCCGTATTTGTTTCCTGTTCACAGGTGTTGGGATGCGATGAATGGCCTCAGTTTTGGACATCTGTGGTTTCAGCATTCCACCCCCCACCACGTGTCCGAGGTACTTTGTTTCGTGAGTTCCCATCGTGGTCTTACTGGGATTGATGTGAAGGCCTGCTACATGTAGGTCGGCTACAACCGTTTCCAAATGGTTCAGATGATCCTCCCAGGTTTTGCTGTATACGATGATATCGTCAAGGTAGGCCGCTGCATATCCCTCATGCGGTCTTAGGATGATGTCCATAAGTCTTTGGAAGGTGGCTGGTGCCCCATGTAGGCCAAAAGGAAGAACCTTAAACTGATACAGTCCCCTTGGTGTGGAAAAGGCAGTTTTTTCTTTATCCTGGGGTCGCAAAGGGATCTGCCAGTATCCCTTTGTTAGGTCTAGCGTACTCAGATACCCGGCAGCCCCGAGTCCCTCTAACAACTCGTCCATCCGTGGCATTGGGTATGCTTCGTAACTAGACACGCTGTTCAGCTGCCTGTAGTCCATGCAGAAGCGGATTGAGCCATCAGGTTTAGGGACCAGAACGATGGGCGATGACCAAGCGCTGACTGAAGGCTCAATGATGTCTAGTTGCAACATTTCATCTACCTCCGTGTTTATGATTTGTCTCCGGGCTTCGGGTATCCGGTAGGGTCTGAGCCGTACTACTTGTCCGGACTCTGTTTTTATCTCATGCTCAAGTAATTTGGTCCTCCCTGGTAAGGTGGAAAAGGATTCTCTGTAGGGTAGTAGCCTATGCATCAGCTCCGTTCTCATGATTGGCGATAGGGCGTTCCCCCACTGGACGTGGTCCAGCAAACCGGGGTCCGGGTTCGTGGTTTCCAACGTTTCTATGTCTCCGATGGTTCCTAGTGCTGATACCAGGGGTTCATTCCACTCCTTCAACAAGTTGATGTGGTATATTTGATCCGGGTTGGTTCGGTCAGGTTGGTGCACCCTATAGGTCACGGGACTGAGAACATCCGTGATCTTGTACGGGCCTTTCCATCTGGCCAGTAATTTGTTGGCGCTGGTAGGTAAGAGTACGAGTACCTGGTCTCCTGGACTGAAACTTCTCATTCTGCTCCCTTTATTATAGTTTTTCTCTTGTATGTTCTGGGCATGAGAGAGGTTGGCTTCCGCCAAAGCACGCAGTGCGCTTAAATGTTCCTTCAGTTCCTCGGTATATTCGGTTAGGGTCGTTTCTTCGGAGGCTTCCCATTCTTCCTTAACCAGGTCTAGGATTGTTCGGGGTTGTCTCCCGAACAGGAGTTCAAAGGGGGAAAACCCCGTGGAGGATTGGGGCGTGTCTCGAAGGACCATCAGAACAAGAGGTATCGCCCTATCCCAGTTCTGGGCACCTGGTCCTGTCACCCTTTTCAACATTTTCTTTATCGTTTTGTTATATCTTTCGACTAAGCCGTCGGTTTGGGGATGATACACGGATGTTCTTAGCTGCTTGATGTGTAGGCGTTCACACACTTGTCGTAGTAAAGTCGACATGAAATTCGTCCCTTGGTCAGTGATGATTTCTGAGGGTAAGCCAACTCGGGCAAAGAAGGGTATGAGTTGATCACATAGTTGTCTGGCTGACGTCCCTTTAAGGGGAAATGCTTCAGGATAACGTGTAGCGTAGTCGACTACGACCAGCATGTATTTATACCCTCTACTGGCTGGTTCCAATGGACCGACAATATCCATGCCGATCCTCTGGAATGGTACTGTAATAAGGGGCATCTTTTGTAGAGGAGCTTTAGCTGGTTTTACTCCGCTCGTTAGTTGACAGGTAGGGCATCTTTTGCAAAACTGAGCCACCTCCCCATAAATTCCCGGCCAATAAAACCGTTTGAGTATATTTTGCTGTGTTTTCAGCGAAGCCATGTGGCCTCCACAAGGATGGTTGTGGGCTAATTGCAGTACTATGGGGCATTGCTTTCTGGGTAAAACTAACTGTTCCTTAACAGTCCCATCATCTGCCTTGTATCTTCGGTACAGTAGACCTTGATGAAGCACAAATCCTGGTCCCCTGGAAAGATCTGGATCCCCTTCCGGTGTAGCCCTCTCTCGGGCTATCTTGAGAGTGTTGTCCGTTAGGGTTTCGGTCCTTATGCTATCTTCATTATCCTCTAATCTCCAGTCGATGGCTCTAGTCGTATAACAAGCCTGACACCAGTCCATACGACTTCGTCTCTTTTTATTGATGAGGGGTCTTGGACCAGACATGCCCCTCCCGGGTTCTGGCTCGGGACCTACTTCCCTTCTCCCCTCCTTCGTCATCAGTGCCTGGTCAAAGTTAGGTAAATCAGTCCCTATGACTACCGGGGCAGGCAGAGAAGGTAGGACGGCAGCCTTCACGGGTGACAACTCCCCATTTATTTCAATAGCCACATTTTTCATCGGATAAAGTTTTATATCTCCATGTATACATTTAATAGGTACGGACACGTTAAGTAAGTTGGGTTTGCTACTTACAGTAGGTGATATGGCGGTTTGCCGGCTGCCGCTGTCAAGTAGACCACGTGTGGGTCTGCCGTCGACTCGTATGTCCACGATGTAAGGACCGGGTATGCTCTCTTCTTGTAGCGCGTGCAGGTACCCAATATCCATTGGTTCAGCGGATCTTCTCCTGGGACAGAACCGGGCTATGTGGCCCCATCCGTTGCACTCAAAGCACTGAGGTTGCCGATATCCTGGACTGGTCCCAGCGGACTTGTCTTCAATTCCAGACCTCTTCTCGTCTGGCCTCCGAACCGCCTCCTCGGGTTGTCTCCATCTCAACTGTTGTGGTCTGACCCCTTTGGTCAGTGGGGCATCAGTCGTTGGTACTGCTATGCGGGCTGTTATCCCTGTGGGTGGAAACCTGTGGTACCCAGCCTTTTGATACGCCGAGGCAATATCCACCGCTTCAGTTAGGGAGGGTCTGTGATGTTGCCTCACCCACCTCTGCATTTGTCCTGGCAGGGCTTCTACGAACTGCTCAAGGATAATCTTTTCAAGTATCGGTTGAGTTACGACCGTCGGAGTTGACAGCCATTTTTCCGCCAGGTCTTTTATTCGATGATACAACTGCCGTGGATTTTCCCCAGGTCGTAACTTGGTGTCCCTTAGTTGAATTCGATAGGCCTCTTCATCAAGGCCAAGGCGATCCAGTACAGCCGCCTTTATTTCACCATAGGGAGTATTCCCGGTGGGGTTTGCCGCCTGGTAGGCTCCTTGCATGACGCCGGACAACAAGGGGGCGACATATTGTCCCCATCATTCGGGGGGCCACTGTGCGTTCCTGGCTATTCTTTCGAAACTTGTAAAAAAGAAGGCAGGGTCCTCGCCGTCTTTGTACTTTTGTAGTAATGCGGATGGGACCATTGGTTGCGTCCTAGAGCTAGCCACCATCTCGGTTAGCTTCGATATTGTGTCATGATGTTTGTCCTGTGCAGTAGTTTGCACCGTGCTTTGTACCTGCAATGCCTGCTGGAAGGCCTGGCGGTCGGCAGCTGCTTGTTGGTTTTGTATCTGAACCAACTGCTGCAGTTGCTGCTGTCCTTCCGACAGCGTTTTGATCAATGCCTCCATCGCGCCGCCGTTTATCCCACCTTCGTCGCCAGTTGTGAAAATGATAGACAGGAGACCAACCATACGGCAATAATAAAGATTATTGCAGCACGAGTTTTATCAGGAAAGAGTCAATAACTGAGGTGTGGTAAATCAATAATAAACTGAAAGTTCTGGCGGTTGCTTCACCGTGGGGTTTTTCCTTCCCCAATTGCCCTTGGGATAAGGCTGTGGTCCTCTAACTCGGGTTATCCGGGTAGGCCCACCACTCGGGGTTGCCTGCGTGCTCCTCGGTGTCCTGTGAAAATAACAGACAGCCTTGTTTAGAAAAGGCGGGCCTTTATATACTTCACTGGGTTCAAATCCCCACCAATGAGCAGACGTCTTGCCTAGCTCTTCTGTTATTGGTTGGGAAGGTTTGGCCCCGCCTCCCTTAAGACCGGGTTTCCCTGCCGTCAGTTTCGCCTGCCCTTGTAGCATGGGGACTGTTCCTGAAGTGTTTCCGTCGGCGGCATCCATGCGACGCCGGGACTTGGGTACATAGGGGTGGCCTCTGATGTCGGGGTTCTTACTCCTCCTCGGCCGCGGGCCGCGGCCTGCATCCTGACAAGGTTCCCGCCCCCTTCCCAGTCCGGGTCGGCGACTCCAGTAAGGTGAGTAGCTAACCCCGCTGTAGCGTTCAGCGGGGGCGGTTCCACTCCCGTCAGGATCGCCGAGTTCGTCCGATGTGTGCGAGTTGGTGGCTTTTCCCAAGGCCGCTGCCGGCACCTCTTCACAGTCAGGCACCAGTAAAATGTTTATCCCCATTCCCATAGAATCCCGTAGGACTCTAAGGGAGTGGGGACCATGGAAGCACAGGCAACGTTAATAACGTTAATAACGGTGCCAGTGCTTCTGTGAAAGTCTGCACGCAGGTGCTCTTCCACCCGGCAAGTCAGACATGCCGAGCGGGAGGGCACCTGCCCCACAGACTTGTACTTTGCCGGTCTTGACACAAGGGTGCCGGTAAGCTTACCGGCACCGTTGTTTCCGGACCGGCAACATTGTAATGAGCCCCCATGAGTACAGGCTGTGCTCTAGTTCTTTTGAGCACAGACCTGTAACTGGGAGATTTAAACCACAGCCACAGCTGACTGCGGCGCACTGCTGCTAGAGAGAGAAAGCTGCTTCTCCCGGGATGGACCGCAAGACCAAAGGGCTGAAGAAGGTGTCACGGAGCAAACCGGCTCATGAAGCAAGAGAAAGAAATCAGACTGAGTGGTAAAACACCCTGCTGCCAGAAAAGGGCTTCTGGGTGTTCGCAGGTGTTACTAGACAGCCAAGCACCTACTTCAAGAAATAGAGAAGATGAATGAAGGTGGAGAGACAGGAAGAATCACTGAACACCCCCAAGGGCTTACCACAAGAGATAAGAAACACGTCAGCAATAGCAGTTGAGTCCCAAAAAAGGAAGCAGGGACACCGGGGCGTATTGGCAATATTAGCAAAGGCGAATTACTGCAAAGAAAGCATATTAAATATATGAGAGAAAAATGATCCATGAGCATTTCTTTAAAGGGAAAAACAGAGTGAAATCAGGACCTTTTGAAGTGATGAGTGTTTGCAAAAAACATATAAGAAAAAGCCCTGGCAAAGTAATATACCAGGCAAACCCAGTTTCAGATAAATTGTACATAAGTAAATCTTACCTTTGGGAGTGGGTGCAGAGCCCACACAAGATAAATCCTGGAAAGAGAGTATATTAGGCAGTGGCAAGAGGGTGCATTGGAGAAAGCCCTGTCAGGAGAGCATACCAGGCAGTTGCGGGAAAATGCATTAGATAAAATTCTGGCAGGAGAGTATACCAGGCAAGGACAAACAGAAGAGTGTACAGTAAACACCTTATGTAAAAAGGGTCCTGAGAAGGATAACATTAGGACTAGAAAAAAGACTGTGGGAAACCAAGAAGAAAAGAGGAGTAAAACCTGGCAGGAGAGTACATCAGGTATTCTGACAAGGAAAAGCCTAACAGCCAAGTTGTTTTGTGTATTCATTTTATTGTGGAACAAGAGGAACTCAAAGACAAAGAACCACGTAGTTTTGTGTCTCAATTGTATTCTGGAACAATAGAAAGCTGAAGACAAAGAGTCAAAGTTGTTTTATGTATCAGTTGTGTTGTGGAGCGAGAGAAACTCAAGAAACTTATATCTTTGAATCTGCAACAGAAAGAAGAGAAACCCAGGGGAAGGGAACCAACTTCTGGGATAAGAAACGCTATCCTTTGGAGTTATACCTTTTCCATTTTGTATGTTTATTCATCACAGAAGGCCAAAGACATTATCCCTTTCATCTTAGAATCGAATTTGTTAGAGTGTGAGGGACAGAATAGTACTTTTGACACAGGACCATTTTACTTTTGACATTACGGCCTTAACAGACCTTTAGTTTGGGTGTTAGGTAGGGAAACAATTCTAATGCAGGGACAGAGAGGCGTTCCCCCACCCCTTTTTATTTAAATAAAAAGTCTTTGACCAAAACCATGAACCCCACATTTCTGAGTCTCATTCCTGGATCATCACAACTGGTGTCTGTTACTACTGTGGCCTTGGATATTGCACTTATCCACAATGGCCCAATTAATTTCGGGTGGAAAGGAGGTATCACAACATTGCCTTGGCCAAAAACTATCAAATTCACGCCCATCCCATATTTTCAAGGTGGGCCCACACTTCCCAGACAGTTTGCTTAACCTTGGACAACGTTTCTCGTACTCCCATTTGATACATCCTACTGCCTGCAGGTGCTCAATCTAATTGGATCATGACCTGCATAGACTATCCATTGTAGTGTGAGGCCAGTGTATGAGACCTTTTGCCTTCAATGTATGCAACCTATTTGTGCGTTCTTCATGCATGCACCAAATTGATTTCACCATTGGGGCGCTACAAATACATCTTACTAAGGTGTCCTTGGCAATGCCACTGCGTGCCCCTGCCCATTAAGCCTATGCATGTTTCTGTCTGCTAGCAACAATTAACTGTTGGTTATCTAAACTAGAACCATGAGAAAGGTCTGTTCATGTAGTCCTATGGTCCTATTGAGCCTTATGGGGCAAAAATGGGAATGGGGAAGGGCCAACGTTCAATGGGGAATTACCGCCCCGCCAACCTTGGAATGGGGTGGTAATTCCCCATTGAACATTGGCGGACTCGTTACGATACCGGCACCAACCATGGTGCTAATAGTGCCATGGTTTAGCGCCAGTATTGTAATGAGGGCCACAGTGGCTGTGGTGCATTGTTATGTTCTCAGGGTTTATGCCACCCTCCCTGCCATTTGCATGGTCCTAGATGCTTCGGCAGACCTGAAACAGAAGGGGGTGGATGAGGTTAGAGTGAAGAGATGTAATTCATGTAAAAAGCAACACATGAATAAGGCTATACAATGCAAAACAACCTGGTGTCCTACTCGCAATCCTACAATCGTCCTTTTGCACACAGGTCCCATTTTACTTTCTTGAATTGCCATTGCCAGTTGATGCGTCTGTATTGCTCTCTCTCGTTTGTGCTCTCTCGCCCTCAAACATATATATTGTAATCTGTGTGCTGTAGTATCGGGGAAAAAAACAAATTAGTTAAAGGGTAGTCTGGAGACGCCACTCATTACCATTTGTGAAATGTTAATGGTTATGGGTGGAAAGAATGTTTGTTTCGGAAAAAAACAGCTGTTTGAGATGTGAAGACCCCACTTCAACTCTCATATTATGTAGGTTGGCAGTGTGATGAATCAGAGATAATTCCCTCAGAAAACCTGGCTTGGGACCCCTCATGTGGCCAGAGAAAGGCAGACGCTTCCTGATCCTGACCCTGGGGGTGGTGTTCTGTGGGAGGATCACCTGGGGGGAAGCAGTTCAAGAAGAATGGGAAAACCCATCTTTCAACTTCCCCAAAGACCCTACTATCCTAATGGCTTATTGTATAATTGAAGCTGTCGGAAAAGGTAATTTGGACCATTTTGGACTTCAAGTTCCACAATGCACAAAGTACTGGAATGAAGAAGAGGGCTGCGGAGACACGAGACTGCAAGTTGCAGCCTAATGGTTTTAATGACCCACACCTGAGGGAGACTGGGAAGCATAAAAGGCCCCACAGGTGCAGGCTATAAATAGCAGTAGCAGTCGGTGGACTAGTCGTGGTACCTCCATGTTACAGCAGAAGCAGAAATTGGAATATAGCAGAGACGCTGGGACCACTGTCATGTGTCAAGCAGAAGAGGGTCCTCAGAGGGTCTCTGACTCCAGAGACTTTGATTGCAGGGGTCACGCAGCAGGAAACGTTGGATTTGAAAGCTTTCCCCCTGAAGACTGAGGCTGCAGAGGTCGCAGCGGGAAGCGTAAAATGTAAAAGCTTTCCCCAAAGTCTGGCTCTGGTGGCAGGCAAGCACCAGAGAGCCTTTTGAGTGAAGATCACTCCTTTATCGATTGGCGTGAACCACAAGGGACCAAGAGAAGCAGGTTGCTGGGCAGAGCACAGCAGCAGAAGCAGAAGAGCCGGAGGCAGGGGACCGAGTGGAAGGGCACACCAGAACCGGTGAGTTCACTACAGTATTGTGACCCCGGAGTGCTCCATGATTGCCCGCTGGCCAAGTCTGGGTACTTTAAGTATGGAACTAATATAAAAAGAGTGAAGTGGCAAAACAAATATTATTTTAAATACCCAAACTGAAGTAAAGCAGAACAATAGTCTGTTTGAAAATCAAGCTGACTTAAAGAGGAAAAGGTGGCAGAATAAGAACTGGACAAGCAGACCAAAAAGGTGTGATTATATTAATGTGGGTCAGAATAATTGCCAGCTACAATGGGGAGCAATATTACAAGAAACCAATGCAATCAACAATTGGCAAAGCCAAAAGAGTATAATACCAAGGCAAGTTAAAAATAACCAAAATTGCCAATGCCAAGACATGGCAATTAAGAATCTAAGTGTTTGTAAAGCATTCTGCTAGTGTGTGAAAGAGTCTATAAGAGGAACTGACTTAAACCCACATTGCCAAACCCAAAGAAGTGTAAGAGTGAGAGAAAACCATTGTCAGCATTTGGTTAATGCGGAAGTGGGGAAACGAGAGTGGCAGGAGGACTGTCCTTCTGACAGAAGATATTCAGGAAGAATGGAGCATAATCTGCATTGTATGTGGCAATCATATGTGTATAACAAACAGCACCAATGTGTTTCTTTTCTTCCCAGAAGAAGTAGTTAAACTTGACATTGTGAAACAAAAGACATAGCTAATTTGTTGGAAGAAACCTTTACCTCAGAAGTACTTGCAGTAGTTAGTAGTTTAATTTTGTCCTGGCAGCAGAGTACACCCAGGCAAAGGATCTTGTACTAGTAGATCTGGCAGGTAAGTGTGCCAGGTGGAAATTGTTTAAGTACTGTGGTGTGGTTAAAAATCATCCTGAAGAGATGGCAGAACCACTAAAGTGTTTTTGTGAACTGTTGCAGAATCATCCCGACAAATTAATATTGCTGAAGCAAGTGCTGTGTGAACTGCTGCAGAATCATCAAACATTGCTGAAACAAGTGTTTTGTGAACTGTCGCAAAAATATCCTGAAGGAAGACATTTTTGTTGATCCTAATGAACTATGGAAGTATTCTTGGTTTATGAGAAGAAGTTGCTTTGAACATTTGATCCCAAGTGGAACAAAAAGAACTGTATTGAACTTTTGTTGCAAGACAGGATTTCCTTATTCCTTTGCCTTTGAACTGCTGTTTGTAATCATGCTTGAATCTGGGGAAGGGGAATTCATAAAGATTATAAGGAGAGACAGTTATCAGGTTGTGAGTATAACTGTGATTTCTGTTATATTTGAATTGCCATATATTACCTTGTTTGTGTATGTACAAGTGTGAGGGACAGAAAACTTTTGTTAGAGTGCTTCCTTTAGTTTATTTTGATAGGCAGGGCAATACTCATCAGGGTAGGGAAAATGAGGCGTTTATCCAACCTTTTCGGTTCATAAAATGACATCTTTTGAAAAACCTTCACACAGGTCCTTTCTCACTGATCGACCTCCCCCCCCAGGTCTAGCTGGGGTCCTTCCTCTCTTCTATCTCCCTCTCTACCTGTGGTGTACCCTAGGGGTCTAACATTTCTCCCTGGCTGTTCAGCCAATACCTGGCACCTCTTTCCCACCGCATTGCTGCTCTCTGTCCCAACCTTCAGTGTAATGCGAATGAGACCCAGCTCCCCTCGGCTGCCTCTACTCCTTCTCTCATTCCAGACTGTCTGTGCACAATTCAGGAGTGGTGTGCCGCGTAGGATCTCTGTCTTAATGCGAGTAAGACTGACATCCTCCTCATCGGAACACCAGCTCCATCCTTTCCTCTCTCTCTCTGGCTGCCCACTCTGTGCCCTCTTCCTACTCCTACCTGTGAGGCTAAGAACTTTGTCATCATCTTTGGCTCCACCCTCTCCTTCTCTCCTCACATCTCTAACATCTCTAAGAAGTCAAACTATCAGCTGCACCTCCTCAGAGGTATTCTTCCTTTCCTTACTTCCCCCAGAAGCTCATTGTCTCCAAAGCTCTGGTCCTCTCTAGTCTGGACTGCTGCAACAGCCTTTTTCTAAATCTTCCTGCTTCTGTTCTCCATCCTCTACAACTTATCCAGAACAGGACTGCAAAACTTGTCCTTGGCCTCAAGCCCAGGGATCATATCTCTCCAGCACTGAAATCTCTTCACTGGCTCCCAGTGGCATCAAGGATCAATTTCAAGACCCTCTGCGTCATCCACAAGGGTTTCTGGGGCCTGGGACCGCACTACCTCCAATCCAATGGTGTCTTTCTAAGCATCTCCCTTCTTGAGCTCTCCCTCATCCACCTCCAACTCTCTAAGGGTCTGTTGCTTTTCCAAGCAGACAGTTGGTGGCAGATCTCTTTCTCCGGCTGGGTCCTCTCTCTAGAATAGCCTCTCTGCCTTTCTCAAACTTGAGCAGAATCATCTCCGGTTCCAGAAGCAACTCAAGACCTTCCTCTGTGCTTCAGCTTTCTCTCTTCATCTCCTACGCTGATGACCCATCTGGTCCACGCACTGGTCACATGCCCCCCCCTCCTGACTTGGTCCTGGTTCCCCAAGTGTCCAGTTGCACCTCACACTGCCTCTTAGCTCCCCCAGCACTTGTGGTCTGTATCTGTAACCCTACAGTCACCTCCCTCTGCGTTAAAGTGCCACCCATTAGCTGCCCTTTTCTTTACCTGCACTGAGCCACCAGCTGGCTTCACTTTGATTACCTGCACTTCTCCATCCCCCTGACCCTTTTGGCACTTCTCTATAATAATTTTATAATTTAGCATTTATATAGCGCTACAAACCCTCAGGTATCTGAGCGCTGCTTATTACCCACAGTGTGTGGTGCTCATTCATCGACCTCGGAAGGATGAAAGGCTGAGTTTGGCCCTGCCGGGATTCGAACCTGTGTCAGCAGGCTCTGCACAGATGTCAAAGCGAGCGCTCTACTCGCTGTGCTATCGGACCGTCTCCATGCCCTTCCCTGTACTTGCGCAATCTGAATGACACAAGGCCTAGTAAGATTGTTGTTTTGTCCTCCCTCTGTTTCCCCATGTCTTGTCGCGCCTAGAAACACTTGTGTAGAGGCGCGCTATGAATGCCAAATCATATCAAAGTCATCCACCCCACATTTCTGACCTCTCACAGCAGGTTAGTGCCATCTCAAACCTCACTCTAACTTGCTCCAGTGCTGTTCTCAATGGCCACCGGAGACATCTGTCTGTTAGTCAAGGAATGACATTTGTCAGGGGCTCATCAGGAGATCAGAGATGGGGCCAGAATCCCTAGTCATTACTCTTATATGTCTGCCCAAGTGTGGCATAAGTTGTACTGTCTTTTAATAGTGATTTGGTAGAAAAGTAATCTCTTGTGCATTGTTGGTGTACCAGGCCCAATGTTGTTCAGCTGCCCTGCATGTAGCTGAATTTGTAAGGTTTACTAACATTAACTGTTTGGTCTCCATAGAGGACAAGGTTTATTGTCAATTTTTAAGGGCCTCTCTCTTTTCCTTAAGATGTGAGTTAGAGGTTTTTTCCATAGCTGAGGAGTCTGCCTCAATCCCATTCCATTACTAGGATCATCCCAGGACTAATTCTGTGACTTTTCTGCACATTGTGCCTCTTAAGGATATAATCCTCATCAAGCAATACCGTTTAATTCCATGATTGGCATACCTAGTTGAGCAGTTAGAAACAATGGTGCTGCATGATTTTTGGGTTCGCCCCACAGCAAAACTCAAGAAAGATGCACTGCTGGTGTGCACTAGGTAATGGGCAGGGAGAAAGCACCTAGTCCTGCCTGCTGTCGGCAGGTATTATCTGTAGCATATCCTGCTAACAAACACTTGCCGTCCTTATCTGAAACAGGTTCCACCACACTTTTTATATAAAGGTTAGGACTGCTGCCATTGGCCTCTATCATGGCCCCCTGGATTGGATCTCCTAACTTGCAAGGATTATGCTTCTTCAACAATTTAACAAACGAAACTCTTTTAGCACTAACATCAGGTGCTGAGATTTAAATTACAGCTGTCATGGATTCTAACTGGAGGTTCAGTGACAGTATAATTAATTTGATAATATGTCAGGCCTCAGAGTCATCTTGTATCCATTTTGATCTAGTCACATTTATCTGTGCATCTTGGCAATTATACACACATATGGTATGTTAAAGGATATTTATACCACACACTATCACCACCGGAGTGATCCACTGGTGCTCTGGCAGATAAGAAAAGCAAGAGGGTATGATAAGCTAGTAGTAGTGAGCAGGAAAAAGTGTGAGAGAGCTGTGACGTGCTGCTGGCAGCTTCAGTTTGGTTTACACTGTTCACTGGTGGGATTTTACTGTTGATAGTATGTGTGGTTTGTTTCATTGTTGTGGTAGTGTAGTGTGTGCAGTTTGTTGTGGGATATAGTTAAGGTTGTGTTATGTTTAGAATTCGAGATGTGTAAGTAGAGCGATGAGATTTTTAGTGGGTCGGTTAGTGGTGGCGCTCCATCGTACCTCCTCTGCTTTGGCTTCCTATGGTATGTATCCCTGCTAGTGTCACGTATTGTGGTGTGCTAGTGGGGGTCTCCCTTCTATGTTCTGTTCAGGGTTATGGGTTGACTGCAGGGCTTTTGAGTGGTGATGCCACCTCCACCCCAAATAATAATAGATTTATTCACCGCTTTGGCCTCTGACATAATTTAGTGTGCAGCCGCCAGCACCTTCCTGGGACCCTTGAGGATGGGTGGGAGGGTTTAGGGGGAACCTCTTCCCTGTGCCCTTGAGCTGCATGGTCCCAGTGGTTTATCGGTTTGGTCACCACTCTTTCCGCTTCAACTCTTATGTCCTCTGTCTGTGGTTCAACCTAGGACACACCCATCCCTCTCGTCAGACCCCGTTATGTCATTACATAGGAACCCGGGTCTCCCTCCCACTCAGAAGTCTCTCCACCTCCTTGCACTTATCGTGGGAATGTTTTAGTCTTCCATCTTGCGATATGTGTGTTCATTCTGAGGGCTGTGGGTGCTCCTCATTCAATTCTGTCCGGGTATGAGTTGAAGAGCCAGAATTTTAGATGGTCCTTTATGTTTCGTATTTCTCCCCTGGGGGGTGTTCCAAATGTGTGCAGCTAGGCAAGAGAATGCTGATCCACCAGGTTTTTTCCATGTGTACAGTTTAGGTTCCAGGTGCATGTCCAGGTGCATGTCGTTGCTGGACCTGAGTGTTCTGGTTGGCTGGTAAATGGGGATTTTCTTTTGTAGGAATTTTGCTCCTTGGCCGTGGATTGCTCTGTGCATTATGCACATTGGGCCTCATTATGACCCTGGTGCTCCCGTAATGATGCCGGTGCCCTTCATTACGGGAGCGCCTATTATGAGGTTCCCTTTGCAGGACTCGGAACAGACGTCTGGTAAAACCAGACGTCCTTTCTGGGTCCTGCGAGGGGAAGAGGGAGGTAATAATGGGCCATTTGTAATGTGCACTTTATTACCTCTCTCCCCATTCCCTTTGAGCCCTATGGGGGCTCAAATGGGAATGGGGAACGGTTCCTTCAAGGAGGAATTACAGGGTCCTCCAATGTTGGAATGACCCGGTTATTCCTCATTGAAGGAACCCGGTAATGGAGCCCGGTTTGGCGTCAACCATGGTGCTAATAGCACCATGGCTGCCTCCAAACTCGTAATGAGGCCCATTGTGTTCAATGTGATTCGTTTTTTGATTGTCAGCCTATGTAGCACCTTAGGCGCAGGAGTGATGTGGTTTCTTCGTGAGAGTTTGAGGAGGAGTCCGTCCGCTGCATTCTGGATATCTTGCTTTTTCCTCAGTAGATAATCTGGCATTCCGAGATATAGGCTGTTGACCTAGACTAGTCTGGACATGATGAGGGAAATGATGGCTAGTGTTTTGTGCATGAAGGAGAGGAATGGTAGGATCTTGTTGATCGTTTGTAAGTGGAAGAAGCATTTCTTGATTATTGCGTTTACTTGCGGTTCTAGTGTTAGCTCGTTGTCCATTTTCTATGGCGGGGGCGCTGTTCCTAGTTCTGTTGGCGATGGGATGTATTGGTTGCTTTCCTGGTTTTTGGATATGATCATGACGTCTTGCCCGGGTTGAGTTTGAGGTTGTTTGTGTAAATCCAATCGTAGAGTTCTTTCAGACAGTCTACTAGCATTGTGTTCTCCTCTTGTGTATCTTTGATTTTGTAGATGATTTGGGCATCATCTGCGTAGTTGTAGCAGGTGAGGCCATGCCCTTTGATGAGGTTCATTAGTGGGGTCAAGTAGATGTGGAAGAGGAGTGGGGATAATGAGGATTCTTGCGGTACTCCCCAGGTGGTGTCCCACAGCGCTGATTTCAATGGGTTTATCCATACTGTTTTTCTTCTTTCCAATAGGAACGATTTAATCCAGAGCAGCACTGTGTCAGTGATTCCTATTTCTTCCAGTCTCTTCATTAGAATATTGTAGATGACTGTGTTGAACGCTGCAGAGAGGTCAAGTAGTATCAGTGCAGAGTTTGTGTTGGAGTCTTTGTTGGTCTTTAGGTCATCCCCGATGGAGACAAGTGCTGTCTTTGTCCTTCACATAGGTCTGAAGCCAACTTGTGCCTGGTCCAATAGTTGGTGTGTTTTCTATGTGTTACGGTGTTTGTTAGTAGACAAGTTTCTAGCAGTTTTGCCGGATAGGGAATGTTTGATATCGGTGTGTAGTTGGAGTGGTCTTCCACATCACCCATAGTATCCTTGAGGAGTGGTTTTAAGTATGCAGATTTGAAAGACCAAAGTACTCTCCCTGTTGAGATTGATTGGTTGATTGGTTGATGTGGCATTCCAATGGCGTGCCTTGTGTAAGGATTGGTTTATACATGTTCGGTGGGCAGGTGTTCATTGGTGATCCTTCTGTATTGCTAAGTTTCACCAGCTTGATGGACTCTCTCTACTGAAACTTGTGTGAAGCTTTGCAGGTTATTCTGTGGTTCCAGGTTGGTGGAGCATGGTGCACGATCTGGTCGTTTGGTCTGCGTTGTATGATTCGATGTATGTCTGTGATTTTAGTTTTGAAATGGTCTGCAAGGTTGTTGCATAGTTTTTGTGACGGTACCAGTGTGTTGTTGCATCCAGGTTGGTTGCTCATCTCATTTATGATGTTGAATAGTCCTTTTTGGGTGTTGCTGGCTATTGCGATTCAGTGGTTGTAGTGTTTCTTTTTGGCTTAGAATTTTCATTTGTATGCTCGAATTTGTTTTTGATAGTTTATTCTTTTTGCCTGGTCATAGTTTTTCCTCCATTCTAGTTCAAGTTTCTGTTTTTTTTTTATTTTTCTTTCATTGTACTGAGGTGGGGTGTGAACCATCTTGCCACTGCTTTCCTTTGTGAAGGGATGAATGGCTTTTTCGGGAGAAATGCTGTCTATTGTTTGGGCAAACTATTTCTGGATTAAGTTGCTCTTTCATCTAGGTCGGTTCCGTCCAGGTTTGCGGTTGATGGTTTTCAGAATTCCAAATGTTTGTTTATGGAATAGTGCTTCATATATTAGCTTTTTAAATTGATATGTTTATCATAATTCTATTAAGCTGTATTGTTGAAATGATTAGAGTATATGTATTATGACCTAAACAAAGGCCTTCTTGTTTTCCCTCGCAATAAACTGAAATGAGAATATCATCTTTGTATACCACTTTTTGCTGAATTGCTCCCACCTGTAAGCACTTTAGTAATTATTGGTCTTATGTAATTTCCATTGTATCTTTTGCATAAAAACACAACTGGGAGGTGTGCATTAGTGAAGACAGGCCTGTCATGATCTAGGGCAGAGTCTGCCATGATGCTTTGACGCTGGGTTGCAAGGAGTAATTCAACCAGTGATTTTTAATAATGTGCAGTGCTATTTATTGCTTTTAACACAACTGAAAGTCTAGTGCTAATGTTGTCTGGACCTGTACTGAGATGTTCACTTGTGTCCATTTGTGTGTCCCATTGATGACCTCCAACTCTCTCTCATCTAGGCCCATTTGAAATTTTATTGACGCCACAGCCCTTTTTCAGGGGTTAAGAGTAGAGAGCACGTGTAGGAGAGGAGCTGGTATGGGTAGAGGGAGCAGGGGAGGGGAGAATCTCCAGAGGTGGAGAAAGAGTTGAGTGGAGGGTTTAGTGACTGGAAAGATGTATTGGATCTTCATGTAATTTCTGAAGTATAAGCTGCAGGGGGACAGTCGTATTTGTATTGGTAACATCTTCCATAGACCAAGTGCATAGAAGGAAAAGGCCTGTGGCTCTTGTTAGTATAGTGTTGCCACCATCCAGGTGAGAGTTTGACCAGGGCTTCTACAACTTTTCTTAAACTCAGGAGAGGGATAAGAGGCTTGACCTTCCAGAGTTGTTACCATTTTGCTTGAGTTTCCTTGGCGATGTGAGCTTTGAATGATCTTCTATCCAGTTTAATGCTTGACAGCCAATTCTGGACTTGGGCATTCTTGGTTGTGGAGCATTCACTTAGTCTTTGTAATGTTAGCCTTCAGGTAGGCACTTTAAAAGCAGAATTGGAATGGGGATCAGACAGTGTTAGAGTTGAAGGATGTCCCCATTGCAATTCATCTTTAGGTAAAGCTGTGTGTCATCTTCATATCAGTGCATCTTGATATTGGTGTTAACGAGGAGTTCCCCCAGAGGTCCCATGTAGAGATTGAAGATAATCAGGGACTGCATAGAGTCTTGTGGAACTAGGTTACTCAATGGTTCTGAAATCTTTTTAGGCCCACCTGGATGAATTGGTCTCTGTTGGAGATGTACAAGGTGAACCACTGCAGTACAGTTCCATCAAAGACCATGCAGGTGGTGAGAATGGTGATGATATCTTTATTGTTAAAAGTATTGAAGGCATTGGAGAGGTAGAGTAGAATGAATAACCAGGATGAAAATCCTTTGTTCAGGATATTTGGATCATCGTCAATTATTAGGATGGCGGATGTATTTGTGCTGCATCGTGGTCAGAAAGCAGATTGTTAGTCCACTAGGAATTTGTGCTGAGTGATTTTTCATGAAATGGGATGTCAACAGCCTTTTCAATCTATAATGGGTTGATAGTCAACCAGGTCCTCTGGGTTGACTGTGGCATTCTTACTTAGGTGCTAAACCCTCTCATCAAGCCATGTTAGGTGCTATGTACCATTTTAAAAGAACAGTTTGGCAACTATTTATAAATTGGGCCCTGTCAAAGGTAACTTCCTTGAATGATGGATTTGTTTCTCCTGATTGTATCCTGGTAAAATGTTTTGAAATTGATAACTAGACTTGTGGAGTCCTTGAGAGAATAACAACATAATAATTGCAGTGTTGATTTCTTAAAGGTAGTAATTGGTAGCCTAGGATAATGTGATTTTATTTTTGCATAAACTGTTCAATTATTTGGCACCTTCGGAGTCTTCTGGAGGCACTAAAGGGGTACGCCTTTACTCCTTCTCTCATAGCAAAAGAAGGCAAAGGTAGGTAACTGCTGATGCAGAACAATGAAATGAACAGTACAGTTTAGACGGTCAGATCAATTGAAACTTTCAGACAGTTAGCTTCAATGGATGCACATTTGAAGAACCACTTTGAAGGGTCTGTCTTTCCCATCCTGACCAGTGCCACCTGCCTGTAATCCTTTGCATCCCCATCATTTCATACCCTTCAAGCTGTGCTACCAATTTTCTATGCCTCTAACTTTACCCTCTTCTTCTACACTATTACTGTATCATATACTTTTATCGCACCAGGTTATTTCCTAGCTAGTCTTGGTCCAGGCACTTAGATAGTTGGCTAAAGGTATGGTCACAATATTGCTGCAACATCCATCAAGATTTCATGAACTTGGGCCCTTGATCCTAAACATCATCATCATCAGGCACTAGCACCAAAAATCAGTAGACTCTTGCCAGACGCCTAAGGGAAATATGAGAGTGCTTTTTGCCGATATCAGTCACTCACCACAATCACAGCGGATGCAAGGCAAAGACACTAAGCTTAAAAGTTCTCAAGGAGGACCAGAATCTACTCAGCCTAAAGGCCTAAAGCGAAGACACTCAGCATCAGGCCAAGAACGACTGTCTTCCCAGGCCGACAACAAAGGGAAACACAGCGGTCGTGAGGTCCGAAAGGACAAAGAGGAAAAACACAAAGACCTCAACCCCCGCTCTATCGGAGGGATGGACAATAGTCGCGGATTCATGAAAACAAAAATACATTATAGGTCAAGGGTTCCTGACTCAAAAGAAAACTCAGCCTTGCATTGTGGAAAAGACAAGTATCGGGCAAATGAACAGAACAGGAGTACAAAATCCATTCCAACGCGCACATTTAAGCTGCAAAGATGTAGAGAAGAACGAGATAACTGGACTTTGAATTACAAAGCGATATCAAAGATTTTTGATCAAATCAAGCCCCTTCAATCTTTGTCGCTAGATATCATTGACATCCTGGAACCCAACCCAAATGGAAGAAAAGACAGCTCCTACCTACATGTCAACTCCAGTAAAGCACAGAAATTATTATGGAGCACAAAAGACGACCTTAGGGACTTTGGGCTGGACCTTAGCCTAGCAACCAATGCGTTGTCTAAATTTGTGGCTAAAGCAACCCGAGAGGTTGCTTCTCGAAGCACCTGACCGGCGCTAAAAGGAAGAAGTCCCATGAGCCAGCAAGATTCGCATTCACCAAGATCTAGTCGCCCCCTCCTAAGACAACCTCAAGGACCATCAGTGAGAGCAAACCCATCTTGGGAAATCGCGGGGGAAAAGCAGCAAAGGATACACGGATGTTTAATGCGCATATACAGCCAAGAGACCAGACTACAGCAAAGCTACACTACCCTCTGGACAGATACCACAGGAAAGAAGAGCTAGCGGTCAAAACTGTTCAAAAAAGAGCCTACCACACGACTGAAAGTGGATTAGATTACAAAGGTAAGCAAGGGTGGAGCTCTGCTGAACAATCGTCCACTAGTCTAAACAAAAACAATGACTGGTTCAAGAAACAAGTCAATAGGCTGAGAACAGAATAGCCACCATACAAGGATACTGGAAGTCTGGGAGACACGCCGCAGGGACCAGACTTAACACCGACAGTGAAATTGGCCTCGTGGAACACGAGGGGATTCTCCCACTTAACTACAAAATCCGACGTGTCCCTATCCAGTTTTGAAGTAATATGTCTCCAAGAGACGTGGCTCATGCAAAAACCCTCCCTGGATGGATTTGAGCTGGGCCACTCCCCGGCTTACAAAGGTCCTAGAGGAAGACGTTGATCAGGAATAATAACAGCTATTAAATCAGGAAGTACCTTAATGTTGAATAAGGTTACTAAATGAATTGAATTTATCCTGGCATCCATCATCAACTGGTCTGTTCCATCTCCTGGCACTAAAAAAGAGACCCAAGAAAAGATCCTGGTTCTCAACATTTACTGGAACCCGCTGCGCATACCGAATGAAAAATTCCTGACGGAGCTGGAATGGACAATTGACTCTGCCTTAATTGAGGAGGAAGTACAATATATAGTGATTGTACGAGACTTGAACGTTGACCTACTTGCCGCTCAGAAAAACTCACAAGGCAGAGCCGCACTCTGGTCCAAACTCATGGAATCCAGAGACCTACACAACCTACATCTAACCAGTGTCACAAAGGGGAGCCACATTCCAACATGGGAAAGAAATGGCAAAGGGGCGGTTATTGACTACATTTTTGTGTCCAGAAGTTTTCTAAAACATCTCGCCTCCTTCAAATTAAGAAGAACAGTAAACAGTGACCATAATTTGCTGCTATGAGTGGCACACAAACACTAAGGAAAAACGAACAATGAACTCCTCCCTGGAATCAGATTCTCAGGGTATTCGAATTCGGCTCTCGGACGCTGCAATCAATGCTTTGTCAAATGAATACTCAGCCTACACGATCCGGGCCAAACTAAACTCTGAGAACACGACAAAAGCAATGCAAAAAAGAGGGCTTCACTACCATCTCCAACATTACACGTTTTTAATAAACAACTGGTGGAAAGAAGGAAGCACGTCAGAAAACTAAAAAGAAAAGCAAATAAATCTGGCCTTGCAATCCTCATCGATGAATCAAACAATGCAACAAAAGAATACCAACTGTGGTTAAGAGTGAGCAAGGAACAGCGAAATCAAGACAATGCTGAAATGATGCTGCGTACAATCTGCAGCAAGAAAATGAAGGAGTTTTGGTCGCTAATCAACACCAAACTGAAGGGTGACAACTTGCCTCTTACCAATGCAGTGGGGGAACTGAGTTGGATTAAGCATTTTGAGCAACTTTACAAAGCGGCCAAGAAACCCTTAACTTTGCCATCCGCTACAATAAAAGTAGAATGGAAGATCCCAACGGATCAAGAAACCATCACCATCAAAATAAAAAAACTCAATGGTTCATGAGCCGCCGGCCCTGACGGCATCACCAACTTCGATCTTAAGTAGAAGGTCGAAAGTTGGTCTCAGTTCGTGGGGTAGGTTTTCAAGAACTGTAACACATCGGCAACCATCCTTCCATCATGGAAGAAGGCGATAGTTGTGCCAATTTTTAAAAAAGGTGCGAGAGACAACCCAAGCCACTATCGACCTATATCTCTTTTAGATTAAATCGGGAAACTTTTTGCTTCATTCATCCTGGAAAGGTTCCAAGGCTGGACAATCTCGAGCGACATGATTGATCCACTACAAGCAGGCTTCGTAAAAAATCTTGGAACGTCAGGCAACATCTTAGCCATAAGCACCCCAAAGGCCAAAATCATCGAGGGTCATCTTAAAATCTACATGGCGTTCATCGATTTAACAAAAGCCTTCGACTGTGTGGACCGAAAGCTTCTGTAGGAAAAATTAGAAAACCACAGTTGCCCACTGGAAATCCTCAATCCATCAAGGAATTTTACAGCACCACATCGATGTGTGCACGGTTGAACCAGCATGGTCTATTATCATCATGGATCAAAACTGGTCGTGGAATGAAGCAAGGATGTCCTCTCACTCCGGCACTCTACAACGCTTATATTGCGGACTACAAAGAACTAGAGACCAAAGTACGTGCATTTCCTCCAAGAATGGGTAAAGAGAAAATACAAAGAATGCTGTACGCAGACGATATTGTCCTGATGGACCAAACACTGATAGGTTTGCAAAGACAACTAACAAGCCTTGACTTTTATCTCAAAGCCAACCATTTACAAATGAACCAAGAAAAAAACAAAGTCCAGATCTTGGAAAAAAGCACGAGCAAAAGAGTCAAATTTGCCTGGAAGGTAGGAGAGGAGATTCTGGAAATTGTTGATGAATTCAGATACCTTGGAGTCACACTAAGCAAAAACACAAAAGAAACACCAATGTGTGACATTATTCTGAAAAAACTACACCTTTTAACAACGCAGGCCAGAATACTGTCTAAGAAATATGGCCGCTTTTCCATAGCTCCGCTCTTGACATTCTATAGAATGAAAGTCATCCGTACACTAACCTACAGTGCGGAATCTATGCCTTACATTCCAGCCTCTTTCTGGTTGAAAGTTGAAGGGCTGTATTGGCGCACAGTGCTAAGTCTACCACAATCTGCACGAGTTGTCATAATCAGGAAAGAACTAACTCCCCAATCTCTAAACTCCATCGTAACACGGAACAAACTTTTGCTTTATCGAAAGATACTCTTGCCAAATCCTAAATTGATACTTAAGGCAATAGAGCAAGAACTCAGGGCAGGAACGTGTAAGTTGCTTCAGCGATGGGAGGAAAAAAACCAACAACGCCTTGACTGGGCAGGCTGTACCCAGGACGATCTCATCTATAACCCAGGAAAAGTAAAAACGTGACTGATGGAGAGAGACTGGATACAAACTCTAGACGAAGCACAACTAGTAAAATCTACGAAGAAAGGCCCGGACAACCTGGCAAAAGTCAACAGAACCAGAGCCTACTTATTGAAGTGCCTGTTTAGGAAACTTCGCAAAAACTTTCTGCGAATCCGTCTGAATATTATATACACAAACGAGTTATTATACAGGCAAAAACAACCAAAGACCAGCCTCTGTAGATTCTGCAACCAACCAGATGCAATTGAAACACTCAAGCATCTGCTCCTCACCTGTAGTGGGGTGGATACGGCTCGCACCCTTTACTTGAGACCCATATTTGGCAACGCTTGGTGTATGGAGGAAGAGGAGAGATGGAACAAGTTGATGAGTGGAGAAAACACTAGATGGACCATAGCGGTGACAAGCTTCTTCAAAAGCCTTGGTTTACATAAAAGCCCGGAGCCCGGTAAAACAGACCTCACAATTTGAGGTTAAACAAACCTCCCTCCCTCTCTCTCTTTTTTCTCAACTTCTTGCAACTGCAGAGGCTGCCACGATTGGGACTTTTTTCTTTTACTTCTATCTCGAAAGAATAACTTTTAAGGAGAAATCTTGTTAAAATGTTTTTTTTCTAAACAATTAAATCAAGTAAATAAACAAACACAAATCCAAATTTTTCAGCCTATATGGGAACAAATGACACTGTTGATATAATGAGATCTGTACCAATGTTTACATTGTGCTCTTGGCAGAACAGTTGTTGCCACTACCACGCAGCACCAGCACTGCCGGAGCACATAGTGTACATGGTGTGCGAGAAGCCAGCAGAACTTCGTTGAGCTCGAGCGCTGACCAAACAGGGTTCTCCGCTCGCTTCCTGAGAGATGCCGACAGACGAAGAGGAGACACTGATGAGCCCATGAGAAGGCACGCTGGAGGAAGATAGAGTATGAGACACCAGCAAGCCCACAAGAAGGCTGCCACCAGAGAAGACTGAAGACTGCCATCAGAAAAGAGGCACCGGCAAGCCCTCAAGAAGGCTGTCATTGAAGAAGGCCGGAGAGGGAGAGTCAGGCGAGCCTATGAGAAGGCTTCTGTTGGAGAAAGCCAAAGGAAGAGATACCTGTGAGCCCACAAGACTGTCTTCGCCGGAGAAAAAACACAGAAAGAGATGACGGTGGGCAACCAAGAAGGTTATGAGAGGAGAAAGTGAAGGAACGACATATTGGCAAGCCACCAAGAAGGTCGATGCTCAAAAGCACCAGAAGGCGGTCTGGCTTGAGTGAGTTTGCCAACTCCGGAGCTACCGGCCCTCCCTAGAGAGAGCACCATGAAACATCAGGTACATGGCTTGGGCACGAGAAAGGGTGCTGGGCGATGATTCTCCACAATGAACCTGCATAACTATAATACCCGATGATACCCTGGGGAGGTGAAGTCTATGAATATGCTAGTCGCCAAACCCCTGCAGAGATGCATTGAAACCCCAAGGGAACAGAAACGCAAATCCAGCCTGGGAAAGAGGAAACATACAACCAGGGTGTGAAACGAGGGGCTAGAGGGAACATTGAAGGGCTAAACTGAACCAAGCAAAGGTACAGTAGTTGAGGATAAAGAAAAGGGGCAGGAGGTCCACAAGAGAAAGTTACAAATTGCACATATACTGACTCCTAGGTTGAGATGAGGTGTAATTGCCCTGGAAAGGAGACTACAAAGATACATCCCAAGTATTTGAAAGGGGGTGACAAAACTAACCTTTTTTTTGAATTTCAAAGTTTGTGAAGGACTAAAAGGGAAACCAGGTCATTTGGAAATGCTTGAGAAGCGAATGGTGCTTTCACCAAACTAAGTGACGTTTGTACAAGGAACTGTGGCCAACTGCCAAAAGCAAGAACGGTGATGGAGATTTATTTTCAACAATTATACATTTTTTACAAGGGACTGTTGGCAACAACCAAATACAGAGAACTGTGATGAAGAGTCATTTTCAAGAAACTTTATCAGAGAAGTGGGTCAGCTACAAGATCCTAACAATTCAAGTCTGTCAGGTATTTATTTGATATATTGTAATCTCTGTTTAGTGGTAGGGTCAGTTAGTTAGATTAGTTTTTGGACTGAGAACAGACTTTTTATGTTGACTATGGGCTCTGACGAGCACCTTAGGGTTTTCAGTTATAGCCAAAGGGCAAAGGTAGGCAGTTTTTGCGTTTAAATTAATAAACCATTTTCTGTACAATCCCGTCCAGTGGTCTGGCTCCTATATCTGGCTCGCCACAGTAACTATAAGTTTAGATTACTACTTTGGGTTAAACATAACACAGAGTAAGACATAGGGCCTCATTACAAGTTGGGTGGTATCCTTTAGTAAATGCGGCAAACTCTATTAACATTACTGCAACTCGGTCCAGCACAATTTGCGGCAGTTCCCAACTTGCAGTGGCGCTGTTAATCCCCATTTATTCGGGGTCCATAGGACTCTATGCAGTTTTACGGTGCTATTACTGCCATCGTTAATAGCGCCGGTAGTAATAGCGTTGAAAATGGGCGGAAAGGGGAGGTTTTTAACTCCAGCAAAATGCTGTAGGTAAACCGCCCGCTTTCCACCCAAACTCGGGATTCGGCGCAGCGGTTATAGCGTTACTGCTGCATTTTTACTGCTCCGCCCAACCACTAATGAGGCCCATAGTGTATGTGCAAAAACAGCAAAAGACCAGGGGTGGAACACTTGCATTCCTGTGCTAATCGTTTGGCCATTACCTGTTGGTGAACCCATTACTTATAACTCTAATTGGTGGGGAGAAAAACAGAATCATAGACAGTGAAATGAACACATTTACAGTCATAATCAGGACCCACAATGCCAGCACACGAAAAGTCTGTTTATTACCCCAGAGCCTCTAACGCATAGTAAAAGTAGTATTACACATTTATACCTTATAATAGATATAGAACCTTAAGGGTGTAAAAGGGGTTAACACTTTCACGACAATGTAGGAAATAAAAGGATGTACCATAATCAGCAGTTATATATTATAGTCTAATACATTTCCATAGACAGAAGGGTAACACAATGATTTAAAATGACCTAATGGACACGTTTTATAAGCTAAAAGTTCAGTCTTTTTTTTTTTATAGAACTCCAGAGACACATGGAGTACCCAGGAAACTAGTCAGTTTTCAGGTAAGTACCTTTCAAACAAACTTTAGTGGAGCACTGTTGAAAGGTTCTCTATAGGAATCAACAGGACATATACAATAGGTAGACCCAGAGTTATGGGGGAAAGGCAAGTAAGTTTGTGTTCTACCCCTTAGGTACAGACAAGCATGCAACCAACCCCTTGGGACATCAGAGGCGGCCCCTTGAATAGCTGCAGCTCTAGGTTCAAGACGCAGAAGAATCTGGAAGGCAGGAAGCAAAGCAAGTTTTGGGCCAATGGAAATTAATAGTGAACTGAGGTAGAGGGGAACCTGTTGAAGCCCACTGCTATAGGATCCAGAAAAAACCTGATGGAAAATCTGACAAATAATGCAGCAGCCCGGAACCCATTGTTAAGTACTCAAAATGCCAGATTCAGAGAACTTGGCTCAGAAATGGTAAAAAAAAACAAGTTAGTACAAGATATTTTTTAAAGGCCTTGGCCAACATCTGGTACCCAAGAACTTGGACCCCAGATCAGTGATGAACCAAACAACTCAAAAGAATAATAATCGGCCTTTCAAGGAAAGTGACTCACTGGCCAGAAGCAGAAGCAATGATGAAGAAGTCACCAGGAAAATATAGAAACCCAAAAAGTGGTGGCAGAAAACAGCAGCCATCCGCCATGGTCCCAAAATAGGGGCAATACTGGTGGTGACAAAGATAGCCCAGAAAAAGAGCAGAGTTGGGATCCTGCTATCTCACCACCCTTCTGTCTGACAGAGACTTCCTACCATGAGGTGCAAGGTCAACAAGGGTAAACTCGTAAGACAGAAATAAAATAGTCCAAAAACAATCCCAGCATGGCACAACCAGTCCAGGCAGCCAGTGAGGAGAACCAGGAGCAGGATGATGATCAGACCAGAATGAACGTGCAGAAGGTAAGAGGGCAAACCGGAGTCCAGGACAAAGGACACAGAGCCCTGCCACTATGTCCAAACCCGGTCCTAGAGATTCAGCATCCCATCTTCATGTCAAATGCTCCAGCAATTCCGGTAAGAAACCAGCAGAATTGAGCAATGCACATGGTCTGCCTTAGATATGTACAGTCGCTCAAGGACTGGCCTAAACCACCCCTCCAATTCTTAGGTAACTCTGTCGCTGTTTCATCAACAACTCTGGATGGTAAACTGCCCTCCTGTTCCGTGCACACTTGAACAAGGCACAGTCGCTCTAGAGCTAGGTTCACGGTATATAAAACAAAAATACAAACAAATACAGCATTGGTCTGTTAACACATTTATTTATAATAATTATTTATTTATAATAATTTATATAGCGCAGCCACTGATCCAGGGACTTAAGGGTGCTGACATAAACAACAAACATGTCCAGGCTCAGAAAAAACAAGTAAGGACAAAAGAGAGCCAGGAAAGAGAAGGACGGTTTAACTCAAGGCAAGATGTCAACAAAACATTTTAGCTAAAGAAGTGAGTTTTTAAACCTTTTCTAAAAAATCTGCTAGAAGTTTCTTCTCTAAGCTTGCTCGGCGGATTATTCCAGACAATAGGAGCTATTGAATAGAAGGCTCCAAATTTGACATGTGAAAGTCTGCAGGCGGGAGTGGTTAACAAATGACAGTTATTTGATCTAAGACTGTATTTGTTAGTTTTAGTCATCAAGTCATTTTAGCATTAAAAACTGCTGGACTCCTGGTGAAGTAAACAACTAAATTTCAGTCGCCACCAGCTTTCACGACACACGTTCAATGCAATATAATTAACCTGCAGCCAATACAGGATGCTTAAAATCATTCATGACCCAAGAGCGATATGGGCTACCATAGGACAATATAGGAAAATGGGTTGAAGTAGCACAGTGGAAGTCTCCGTGACCAAAAGGAAAATTCCAAAGTTTATGGCTCCCATAAAATGGGACAGTGGTGTTAGACAGAATCATATGCAGTGCCCTTAGGGACCACTACACACAATTAAGACTACAAGTGGTAATACAATTTCACCTTTGGTACAAGCCTGTACTACACAGTAAAGTGGTAGCAATGGCTGAGCAGCCAGACTTATCTCAAGAGCAAATGAGCAGTAGTAGAGATTACACAAAGGACTACAATTACTATGACTCAAGCAAACACTGACTCAAGGTTTCTGGTTAAGAAATATAAGTACATTTATTTTTAAACCATCTGTTCACAAAACACTTCACTTCTATTAAAATAAAACCACACTTCAAATATACTATGCACAACCAATACTCCTCGTGTAGCTCAGTTCAAGCTAAGTACATTGGGATTTGACAGACCAGTGTTGTGAAACAAAGACGTTACCGTGGGTTCATACACGATCACTTTTTGACAGTAATGACAGTTCGGTCTTGCGAAAGATAAGCGTACCCGTGGGAAGAAATGTAACCGAAGTCAAACACACTTAGCACATGAATTAACACAAGAGAATTGGGGATAAAAATCATAGGCAATACTTTTGAATTTGAATCAGCAGACACTTTCTAAAACGTAGATAAAACTCAATAGGCCTGCGCCAGTGTCAAATGGAACAGGAATCCTGTTGTCGAGGATCACAAGGTTAGAACAGTTCACAATTCGAGATTCGCTAGGAGTACTTGGATATTGTCAAAAAGGGGAAGCAAAATTTATAAGAGGGAAGGAAGAAAAGGACAAGCCTTTGGTGAGGAAAAAGGGTTCACCCCAATTCCTCGAAGTCGGACACAGTACCTTATTTGTTTGAAGAAAGCTTGTGCTACGGCAGTTGTTCCTGGTAGTTCCTGCAGACTCACGGTTCTTGGAGCTTCAGTCGTGGGGACAAGAAGGAGGACGACTGGAGCAATCTGCACTACCCAGGGATGAAGCCAGCAGCAGCGAAGCAACGGTGAATAAAAGGTGTGCTCCTTTAAAACAGGAGAGGCTCTTCAGAAGGCTATCTGGACCACTACAGCTGTGTGCAGCGATTTCGACCAAGAAGAGGATCCTCTGGCTGTTGAAGGTGAGCTGATTGTTCCCACCAGGCTCAAGGGAAGAAGACTCCGGATGGGATCTTCTCTGTCGTTGAAGGGTAGATAGCTCAGGACTGCAGCAGGGCTTCACCGGGACTCGGGAGTTGCAGTAGCCGTCTTCTTCTCCGCTTCTCTTCGGTTCTTGCAGTTCCAGTGGCGACTCTGACTTTCAGCCCAAGAGTCCTGCCTTTTATGCCAAAATCCCCCATTCACACAGCCTGGCTGTCAATCACTCAGAAGGGGGCTTGTCTGGCTCGGACAACCACCTCAGCCAATCGACACAAAGTTCAAGGAGACCCTGTGCAGGGGCTCACTAAACCCCTCCCTCACATTCAGCCCACCTAGACACCGAGACGCCAAAGGAGGGCATCAGGGCCGAAGGCCGCCAAAGAATGGCGAACAAAGAAGGCAAACCTGGTTTGGCGCAAAAAGTAAAACACAAGAAGGACTTTCACAAAAAGAAATTGCGACTAAACCCAACCGGAGCCAAAATAAAAAGTATTTGGACAAGCGGGTTTATGTTCGAGGGGTGTGCAGTCATAATGTCGAAAAAATAATGTTACAAAAATGTCTAAAACATAATGGTGAAAAAAAAAATGTCGATTTTTTTTTTTTTTTTAATTTATATGTTTTGTTTGGGTTCCAGGGGTAAAAAAAAAGGGTTAAAAATATTACAAAAAAAGGGGGTTGGGGGAAGCCTCCCATTTCGAACAAAAAGCAACCAAAAAAAAGAAATTCAACATTTATTTTTTCGACTTTATTTTTTAGACATTTTGAATTTCGACATTATGACATTCGACTTTATGACTATAAACCTATTTGAGGATAATACAATGGCCTAAAACAGTACCACATTTCTACGGTATAATCGCGGTAGAAAAGTTAGGGTAGGTACATCTGCCACCAGCCAAGTTTTAATGTTTTAAGAGAGCGAAACAAAACTCCAAGAGGCACAGACAAAAAGGGGTAGGAATTAACCCTTTCCAATACTCCATGTAAGATGGGATGTACTGGGTCTGTAGTTTTAAAGAGACTACATAAAGTTAATAGACATTTTACATGTTTCTGAGGGACAGTAGTCAGCCCCAGAAAAATAGAGTCAGTGGGAAGTCTCAAAAGACAACCCTGTGTCACTGCACTGAAGGTGCTGTGTAACACACAAAAAAGTGGGGCTCATGGAGTGGTGTGGCTCCAGAGCCCAAGATCACACAAAAAGTAGAAATACACATGGCAAAACACATGTAAGAGTAGGGAAAAGGCTCACACTCTTACCAGGTGGAAAAAAATAAACCCCATAAATCCAGCAAAGCTGCTAGGTGAGGGAATTTAGCCATTAATGAGAATTCTCCCTTACAAGTGGAACCCACAAACTTTGATTTCTGTGGTAAGAATTGCTATCGCCTAATATTCAATATATCGGTCACTATTGTCTTCTTATCTTACATTAGTGGTTGCTGCAGCTTAATATTTAACTGCTATGGTCAACACTGGCATATGCTCATCACTGTTTATTCTTATTTATTTTATTTTTGGGATTCACTGGGTGTCAAACTTCCTACAAGAAGAGAGATAGACAGCAGTGAGTGAATGCTGATCTAGGAAGGAGCTTCCTGATTTCTGCCGACACAAAGCGGCAAGCATCAAGCATTCTATTTTTTAGAATGTAAGCGCGATAGCCAGCACCAGTGAGCCACTTTTGCAAAGGGAAGGAACTCCAGATCGCTGCCGGCATGAAGTAGCATGCATAATTGAATGGCTGCACAGATCACATCTGAAACAGGTTTTTCCAGAGGTATTGCCGCCTGTGAAAACAGAAGCGTGGGGAATATATCAACACTTAGAAGTGAAACTTAACGTCAGAAGTAAAATATCAAGAACAGCATTAGCTGCAATTGAAGGGGATAAAAATCGAGAGTGCCAAGAGCGGCCCCTTGAGAAAACAAGGGTCTATTACGACATTCAATTTAAACCACATATTACAGTTTATACATAGGGATATACATTATCTGTTTGTCCTGATGAAGGCCTAAGAAAAATGTAGGAGCAGACCCTTCCCTAAAAAGCTTGAAATACGTTTGTCGACATTTTTTCGGTTAACATTTACACAGTGCATTAGTGAACTAATGCTGAAATGAGACGGAGTACACACAGATTATCATCTGTTTTTTGTGTTTGCGGATGTCATTTGGCAAGTAGGAAATGCTGGAGATGATCATGACTAATTTACATGGCCAGATTAAATTAATTTAGGTTGCAAGTCCAGAACTATGTCTGTGTAATATAGAAGGAAAATTCGCTGTTACTGTATACAACAAATATTTGTTGCGAGTAGTCAAAACTGGCTATTGCTCACCTCTGACTCAACACGCACAGCACACCAGGGGAGTTTGGTGCCCTGCATTCCGGTTGCATGCCTCCTGCCCTTTTGTGCCCTGCACTTTCTGCTCCATTGGCATAATTTCCCCCATTCCTCTTACCCATCCCAAACCGGTCCTTAAAGGGCACTGTGAGTGTCTCTTGTTCTAAGCTCATCCAACCCATTTGTCCTCCTCTTTGTACTATATTGTCCCCTCCCACTCCCAAACCCCAACATCATTACTCATGGATTCTGGAATTAAATATAAGGTGTCCGCCAATACAGAGCAATTTGCCTCCCACCATACCGAACTCAAGCCCTGGGCATTTTTCAAATATAGAGGATTGCTCATGGCACGGTAATGCTAGCTACTCTGCACTTCTGCACTCAGACTCTGACATTATATTTACGCTCCCACAGTTGATTCAGAGCAATCAAAAGGCTGGCTTCTTGATTAGCAAGGACAGCAGTTCTGTGCCCCCACATCATCACACATTATCTATCTGTCCCTAAAACATACTCACATTGAATTCTTGCTTCCACCACTTTGACTAGTGCCATTGCCTATAGACTGTATTGCCCCTTGAACTCCTTCACCACGACTCCTCACCCACTGAGGCCCCCATCCCGCTCTTGGTAGGCTATACATGTATGAAAATATCACTGTCCTCTTGTGCCTATCATCACTGGTCACTCTTTTGATTCATCTCATATACAACCATCACATAACTGAAGCATTTCTCTTTCTATAATCCTTCCTCATCTTGTCCATCCCCTCCCTTAACCCCTCTCAGTCTGTCCTCTACTTTAACCCCTCTCTGTCTGACCACTCACCCCTATATTTCAATTTGACTGACCCTAATCCATCACTCTTTCCCATGCCGACCTGCTTAAATATACATTAAACCCTGATTCTTATTCATCCGATTGGGCTGAGGTTAGATCCTTTCTCCGAGCTCTCTCTTCATGCCAGGCCTCCTCCCTTGAGGAGGCCTTCTTGATTTCTTGTCTGCTCCCCATTCTCCCTCTCAGAATTACTACCTAGCTCACTGTGGATGTTCACCAATTCAAGATGACTATGCAACTCTATCTGTGCTGGTGGCACAAATCTTGCTCCCTATCATATCTTTTCTCCTACACTTTATCTTCTACCTTATGTCACAGAAGGGGTCTTTTGGGGATAACCACTGGCCTTCCATTGGGAAATATCATCTGTGACTGCTTCCTCCATTGTCCTGTGTCAGCATCACTTTACCTACTGAGGGTTGATTTGCAGGAAGCAGCCTCTTAGATGTGTCGTCTCTTCCAACAACAAGCAAGTATGATATGATATGGTATGATAGTTTATTTATATAGCGCCTACACACAATGTGTTTGAAAGCGCTTCAAGGCAAGGGAGGGAACAAGGGAAAATACAATGATATTCTTACAGGCCATGAACAGTAAGGATGCGAAGGTACCACCCATATCCCCATGGAGGACAATCAAACACCGGACATCATCTTCAGTGGAAACATAGATTAAAATACAATCATCTTGTTTGTGATTTAGCAAGGACCGCCCTTTGCTGCCCCCAACCTCGTGCTTTCCATTGTAATATATACCCTATCTCTCCTGTGCATACAATATGCATGGAACACATCCGCAAATGTAATCCTTCCCTTAACACATGTTAACCCTCATGTTCTTAGTAAGTCTAAAGTTAACCTTGTGTCTTGCAAGTCTAAACTTGTCAGTGTGAAGTTGATGTATGATGGTGAACCATTCTCTCGGGAGAGTTACTAGCATTTGGCTGACTAATAAAGGGATACTGTTTACTTCATAGAGATGGGAGGGTAATTAAGAGAGTCTAATCCTTTTGCAGTTTTTCACAGTCACCTCTGGAAGGGGGCCTTGTACAGGAGGGACTGTAGCATTCTTATTGTATTTGCTGTATAGGCCTGTGTAGAATGTAGAATGTGTAGGTGTAGAATATGTAAGATTGAATGGGAATGTGAGAGGGTGAGTGTCAGTTGTAAGAAGCTGTTGACAAGGCCTGTGGGGACATACAGTAAATCTTAACTTTGTACAAATAAATGATCTCCACAATCTACCTGCGTAAGAGAGATCTTTTCACTCGTGACAAGGTCTTCGTGTTGCATTGGTCCCACCGAGTAACTCCGACACCGAACCAAATTGAAGCAGAGGGAATATTATCCCGCTTAACAGCTAAGCGGAACGAACTGCCCAGGACCGTATCACAGATCAGAGCGCATATTGTCATTGCAGAGAAAATTAACTTTCGGCAGCGGAACAGGCGATACAAGCGCAAGCAAGCTTTGATTATTGGCACACCAGCAGGGTCAGTACGAGCATGCATCTGGTCGCGTAGCACCTCTATAATAACAATACAGTAAACGTTTGTATGCTACAGTTGGAACCCTTGCCAACATCACTGCGCCCTCGCCATCTTTTTCAGTAACCGCAAGCTCCAAGAAAGGACAAAACATCCACAATGTTTTGTTTCTCCGATGCGCTAGAGGAAAGGACCTAGCACCGTCAGTTTACGCGATTCCATTTTGGGTTGCCAAGACAACCACAATAACAATTCAAACAACGGCAGTTAAAGCACGATAAACTTTACGGCGGCTTCCATGAATACCATTATCAAACGTCACAGCGCATTTCAAACCGCACTGTCGGTTTATTAAGAAATTCACAGACAACCACAAAGAATAATTAGTGCAAGTAAACCTCGATGTCTTCTGATCAAATTTTGATATTGATCAAAAGGAACAAACCTGAGCAAGCACATACAACTTTGCAGTAACTGTCTTGTCAACTTAAATAAACAAGGAACACTACTGAATATTAAATGTTGCATTAAAACCTGGAGAAAGGCTGTCCAACCAGAATCTTGGGTTCAAATTGTGTGTATCAGATACAAAGTGCATCTGAGGCAATTCAAGTAGTGTTGCACCCACAAACAGTGCAAGACACATATACATCAATGAAATACTGATATTCCACATAAGAAAGGGGCAGCACAAGTCAACACAGCAGTCAAATTAGTCAGCTCCAGCTCAGCAAGCAGCTCCAGCAAATTCAGCACAGCTGAACTTTTGGATAGAACACCAGCATCAGGTAAGACAGCAGTGGAATTGAACCATTGTACCACTGCACAGTGTGCTAACAGAGCAGTCATTCGACTCCACCACTCCATAATCGTATCTGCTTTCTCAAAACAGTGCCTCTCACTTCAATCAGAAGCAAACATATTAAAGAAGGTTTTGCATCTATAAATCAAACTCCAAGGATGGCTATACAGGGAGTACCACATCCAAACTACTTTCTGGAGATACAAGGATACCTTGGAAGAGGTGGAAGAAGAGGTTTGACCATTATGTTTAGCCATGCATGGAGTAGACTTTGCAGGGGAGAGGAAGAAATGCCTCCTTATGCACTGTCTTGGGAATTATGGCCAAGAACAAATTGAAAACCTGCCGTCTCTAGCTGAAGAAGAAACTGATGGTCTATCCCAATATGAGAAATGCTTTAGGATGTTGAACACACACTATGAAAAGTGCACAAGCATTATCTTGGAAAGATATCACTTTGGAAAGAGGAAACAGGGAAAGGATGAGTCAGTGGAACAATACATCACAGCCTTGAGAGGTTTAGCTGCTTTGTGCAAATCTGGTCACACGTTAAATGAAAGGCTACATGATCATTAAATGCTTGAATGTTGCAACGAAAAAGTGAGAGACGCACTGTGGGCCAAGAACAATCCAACGATTGATGAAGTCAGAAGGGTAGCAAAGGAACTGGAGCATACCCACAGATGTGTCAAGGAGTTGGAGAACAGGATGGAAAGGGATGAGAAGTGACCTGTAGAGGATCAAGTAATGGAAGTAATGTCTGGTCAGACAAAGAAATACAACAGGAAACAATATGTGAGGAAAGATAAGGATAATGGAAAAAGGAGAAATGTTAAGAACAGAGGCAGAAAGAATGACTCCAACAAGGAAAGATGTTTCCGCTGTGATAGTCCTTCTCATTTTGCAAGCAGTGACAAATGCCCAGCAATTAAAGCTATGTGCAAAAGATAAAATAGGCGAGGGCATTTTACCTCATGTTGCAAGAAAAAAAGTGAGAATATTGCTCTCTTGAATGAACTATGTGAGGACATGGAAGACTGCAATTGTCTCATTGATTTTACCTCGGATGAAGTCACCATGGTTCAGAATGATGATGCTGACACACACAAGCCCATGGCCAATATCGGCCTTCAAGGAATAAAACTGGATATGGTGATAGATTCAGGGGCCAAGTACACTTTGCTTCCCAAGCATTTGTTTGGAAAGGGATGACAAAGTTCTATATCTCTCATGTGGTCGATATACATCCAGTTGCTTATGGTGGTAAAAGAATAGATTTGGAGGGTTGGTTTTGGGTGGGTTTGAAATTCAAACACAGGTCAGTGAAATGCAAAGTGTATGTTTCCAAAAAAGGTAGTAATCCATTACTAAGTTGGTCTCATCAGAAACGTCTCAAGGTTAAGTTAGATCCCAATGCTGAGGAATCTGTTATGTTGTAGAAAGTAGTAATTGTTTGGGGCACCATGCAGTGTTTTGTGATGAGCAAGGCAGTCTCAAAGGTTTAATGCACAAGACAAGATTAAAACCAGACTATGTTCCTATTGTGCATAAACCTAAGTGTGTACCATTAGCCATCAGGGATGCAGTTAAGGAGGAATTGCTAACAATGGAGAAAAATGAAGTTATTGAAAGAATAGAGGCAGCTCAATGAGTTTCCCCTTTGGTGGTTGTACATAAGCCCAATGGCAAACTTAGATTGTGCATTGATTTAAGGTCTGTAAATCATTGCATAATTCCAGATAGCCATCCATTACCCAACATTTCAGAAATGCTGGGTACCATTAAGGAAGCGAAGATTATCAGTATGCTAGATTTGAAGTCTGCTTACCACCAGATTGTACTACATCCATCCTGCAGGAATATGACAGCATTCATTAGGCCGCAAGGCTTATTTCAATGCAAACGCATGCCATTTGGATTAATTTCAGGTGCTTCTGTTTTCCAGCGTATTATGTATCAGTTATTTCATGAGATGGAGGGTGTGTTGTGCTTCCAGGATGATGTATTGGTATATGGGAAAGACCATGAAGAACATGATAAAAGGTTGAAGGAGGTTCTAAATATATTTATGGAAGCAGGATTGATCTTATGTAAGGATACATGTCAGTTTAGTAAAACATCCATCCAGTATTTGGGGCACACTATATCTGAATGAGGTATTGAACCTTAACCTGAGTTAGTCGGCAGCATTGTGAATTGTCCAAGTCCCGCTGACAAGGAGAAGATAGTATCTTTTTCAGGCATGGCGGAATATTATTCCAAATGTGTGCCCGGTCTAGTGAGAAAATCCACTCACTTGAGGGATTTAGTAAAAAAGGGGCTAAGATTCCAATGGTCTGAACAGTGTGAAAGGGAGTTCCCTGAAATGAAGTGTGTGAGTACCATAATCACCACTGATGCCAGTAACCTTGGTTTGGGTGCTGTTCCCTTCACAAAGGGGTGAGAAAGAGGAATACACCATTGCATTTGCATCTATGGTGTTGAGACCTGCTGAAAATATCTACTCCACGATAAAGAAATAACTATTAGCTGTCAGATGGGCTATAGAGAAATGTTGTCCTTTTCTGTGAGGTATATGGTTTGTCATTAGATCAGATCATAAACTTTTGAGAGAACTTCTCAGCTCTAAGGGACTGGATAAAGTGTCAGTCAGAATCTGCAAGTGGGTATCTGGTCAACAGGATTTTAATTGGGAGTTTGAGTACCTACCGGGGTTAAGAATAAGGCAGAGGATTGCTTATGCAGACTAACAAATGTAGTGGAGGATGAGAAAGAAGATGAGGACAAGGATGAACACATTTTGAGTATTGATCAAGCAGTGTAAGCAATGTTGTCTGATGTGATTCTCATCAATATTAAAGAAAGATTGTAGTGTGGTATGAAGGGCTCTGAGATAAGGAAGGGGGTGCTTCCTGATCCCTTTAAGCATGTCTTCAATGATTATGCATTAAAGGTGAGGGGTGATAAAATACTTCCTCCACAGGTGTTAGGAAAAACATTCTTGAAATTGCATATGAGGGCCATCAGGGAATGACCAAAACTAAACAGTTGGTTACACAGGACGATTGGTGATCAGGGATAGATGTGCAGATAGAAGGGATCATCAGGGAGTGTGCTGTCTGTGAAGGAGCGGCCAAAGATGTGTTTCGAGAGTTGAACCAATGACTCTTATGTCTATTCCTTATTTTCCATAGCAAAGAGTAGGATTGGACATAGTTTGTCCAGTGAAGTCCCAGGGTTCCAATAGATATGGTATAGTGTTAGTTGAAATGCTGTCTCATTAGGTCGAATTGTCGTGGGTACAAAATATGTGTGCTAAGGATGAGATTGGGTTTTTGGATGGAATCTTTAGGAGGGAAGGATATCCCACTTCTATAGTCACTGAAAATGGGGTACAATTTGTAGCAGACGAGATGAAGGAGTATCTCAGGATCAATGGCATTAAGCATAAGGCTAGTTCCATTTACCATTTTGAAACGGAATAGTCGAAAGGTTTAATGGGGTGATTAGGAACAGTATAAGAGTGGCTATCTCGGAAGGTGGTGATTGGAAGCAGGCTGCAGAGGGCACAGTAGTAGCATACACATTCACTCCCCATGTGACAACGGGCATTTCTCCATTTGAAATGTTAAGAGGAAGAAAGCCCAACACAAACGTATGCCCAGGTTGGTTGGGTAAGACATGTCAGAGGAATATTGATTTGGATAATGTCAAGGAGAAAATTACTCTTAGACAATTAAGCAATAAATCTAAATTTGATTTGAGGAAACCAACTAAACAATGTGTAGTTAAAGAAGGTGAGTGGGTCCGTATAAAACTGGAAGGTGGTCTTGGATGGTCGATGCCCATGAGGGTTATCAAGAAGTTACATAGTGCTGTAAAAGTATCAGATGGGCGGGTGTTCAATATGAATTGGGTGTGTAAACTCAATAAAAATCACATGGATGAGCAGGAGAGTGAACAGGGTAAGGATGCACTGAGGAGTAAGCAACCTTGGGTGATGCACAAAAAGGACAGAATGGAATGTTCCAGTAGGAGAGTGCTTCCCACTAACAAGTGTGGGAGACCTTACAATTTAAAATATTATTTAAAAGATTATGTTGAGTAATGGGTCTTTATGTTATTTCTTTCACTTAAGTTGGCACACCCAACTTAAGACACGAGGGGCCTCATTACGAGGTTGGAGGTAGCCGTGGTGCTATTAGCACCATGGCTACCCCTTTAACGCATTCCAGGTCTGGGTTCCCTGGATGGGGAATTGCCGGGCCATTCCAACCTTGGAGGACACAGTATTTCCCCATTCAGGGAACCCATCCCCATTCCCATTGGAGCCCCCATAGGGCTCAATGGGAATGGGGAGCATGCTAATAACGGGCCCGTTAATAACAGGCTCGTTATTAGAATGCTGGTCCTTAAGCGGCACCCGCTAAGGGTGCCTAGTAAAACCAGCCGTCCTTAGCGGGACCTGCTGAAGGACCTCGTAATGCAGAGGTAAGGGCTTAACGGCAACGGCACCTTTACCAGCACCGTTAATCCCTTACCTCCAACCTCGTAATGATGCCCAAGATATGTGTACTCACTTGTTGCAATCATTATGTATGCATTGTCAGTCATATGTTGCAATACCGCAACTGAAACAGTTATTCTTAGATGCTTCTTTAGTTAAAAATGCATTCGTGTTTTCTCTTTTATGTGGTTCATATACTGTTTGTTTTAACCAATTTTACAGTTCTGTGTTATGGGAAAAAAGGGAGATGTGTAGCATTCTTGCATTTGATGTATAGGCCTGTGTAGAATGCAGAATTCGTAGGTGTAGAATGTGTAAGATGGAATGGGAATGTGAGAGGGGTCCTGTCAGTTGTAACACGCTGTGGACAAGGCCGGTGGGGCATACCGTAGATCTTAACTTTGTACAAATAAATAATCTCCACAATCTACCTGCATAAGATAGGTCTTTTCAGGGGCCTTTCCCCTACCTTGACTATTTTGTTCAACACTTATTCAGCTGACACAGTATCCTTGCTGAGCCCTTTTCAGCCATGTTAACTCTTAATACTACTATTCAGAATATTAAGCCCAGACAAGCAATCTACATGGAAACTAAAAGGAGTACACAGTATGGTGTCCGTATTGCTGATCTTAGATTTTTGTTGCTGCTGGGTGCAGCTACTGTAAATACCATATCTTGTGTCTCCACTCCAACTTTTCATTATCTTTCAGGCCATGCTGCATCCTCTTCAACTACACTCAATCTTCTTTCTATTTATCTCCCTCTCTCACACACTCTATCTCTAGCAACTACTTCGGCCTTTACTTCTTTTCTAAGATCTCAAAATCTCTAAAATCAGAGCTGCTCAAACTGCCCTACATTCTGTCCCTCCTCCTCAAACCTTGTTGATGCCACCTCTCTTCCTTGCAGTATCTACTTTATCCTCTTGTGGCTCCTTTTCCCCACCTCCCCCTGCTCAACTGGCACCCATCCTGCAGGCAGAGAACTCTTCATGTGCTACCTCTGCTGCACAAACAAAGAAGGACACAAACCACTAACCTACTCAAGCCTTTCTATCCTCGTTTACAACTTTCTTTATACTGAGACTATGGCCACCTTCTTCAAAATCGGTGCTGGTATACTCTTCTTACAAAAAGCTTTTTCTTACCATAATAACCCTGCTAACAACCAGCCTGTTTCCCTTCTCCCATACCTTATAAAGTTATTGAACATCTGGTGGTCAGCAGGAAGACCAAATACTTTGGGGGTCGATGGGCTGTGTGATATGTGATCCCCTTCGATCTGAGTTCCACAACTGGCACTCTGTGAAAATATTCCTTACTCTCAGACCTTCTGCTCCTTTCCATTCATTATCCCTCAACTATCCATGCATATTTGTAATTGTTTCTCTCTCATCCATCACTCAATAACACTTTGAATTATCATGCTGCACTCCACCAAGACCAAATAATGCATCTCTCTGCCATTAATGCCTAAACCTTGTTGCTACTCCCCTGCATCTTTTCCCCCTAACCTTCTCACACCAGTTCTGCTTTGTTAGGGAAATCAAGCTCCACCCATTCTTTAACTCCACCATAAATTAGCCTAACAAATATTAGGAAGATCCACCCCATCTCATTGAAATATCTCATGCCTACACTTCTACTTAATAGACTGGGCTACTGTTACAGCCTCCTATTGTGCCCCCCTTGCTACTCATTTGCCATCTAAATACAATGATCATCTATGAACGCTCTTTATAAGTTCCCTTCCTTCCCTTTTTACTCTGTCCATTGCCTCTATGTTAACTGACTCTCTATAATGATTTAATTATAATTGTTCTTTCAGAACACATTTAATACCAGCGAATGGTTCCTAAACACGGGATCAGGATTTTAACTTGTGTTGGGCTGCGTTGTTTTGCTTCCAAGACAAATGTGTTACCCTGAGCTATCCTTCATCCCCTTGTCTCCCCTCATATCCCCTCATCTCCCCTCTGCAAACTGCTCTCCCTCTGTCCCGTACTCACTCAGAGGGGCAGCTCACATACTCACTGTAAGTGATTTCAATACAGCACTCACCTAAGTCAACGCCTAGCGTGTAATGCACAAATGAAATCCTTATTTATTTGTGTCTAAAAGTTATTTTATTCTGAACGATGTACCACTCATATCACACCCCTCTCCTGGAACCCCCCCCCCGGTCACACTGAACCAGGAATCAGGCTGGTTTTCAAAGTTAAAATATTTATTTATATATTCACAATTTAATCACACTATGTTTTAATGGGTATACAATAATCACCAGTGGAGTGATGTACCACTAAATAATCTCTTTAATACACAAGGAGTAATAGTGAGCAAAACAATTCAGCACAGAAATAATACTTTTGTGTGGGTGTTCAGCTCAAATAGCAGTGTGGTTACGATTTCCCCCTGCACACCCTTCAACCCCCCAACAGGCAATGCAAAGAGTTGAGAAGAGAGAGCAGGTATTCAGGAATGGCAGAATTCAAACAAAATATCAATCCCAATTTCCCCCCAGCAACACAAGAGAGAAACAGAATTGATTGGCAAGCAGTCAGAATGGTTTTAAAGTTATTTTTATTTATTTTTATTTATTTATTTGCATTTGTTAAGCGCACTTGCAGCCCAAAAGGCATCAAGGCGCTGTTACAGAGGATACACAGATGTAAGATTAATATGGGTGCCAGAGGCTCTTAGTTACAGAGGATACACATATTTAAGATTACATACGGGTGCCAGAGGCTCTTAGCTACAATTTGGCAGGCATATAGGCTGTGGAGGATACAGATTTAAATCACACAAAGAGTCTGGTTTTGATAGCCTTACGAAAGGCTAGGTGGGACTCAATGAGTCTTAGGTGAGGAGGCAGGGCGTTCCAATGCATGGCTGCTAGGGTAGGGAAACTGGAGCCACCAGCGCGCACTTTCCGAGAGGTAGGCCAAACAATGGTGTTGGCGTAGATGTATCTAAGCGGTCTTGTGGCGGAGTGCCTGGTAATTCTGTTAGTTAGGTAGGGGGGGGCAAGTTTGTGAAGGCAAAGAGTTTTAAAGACAATTCTTTCTTTAACCGGGAGCCAGTGTACTTGCCTTCTGATTTTGGAGATGTGGTTTCTCCTCGCGGTGCCGGTGGCTGCCCTTAGTGCATTGTTCTGGACTAGCTGAAGTTTGGCGAGGTTTTTGTTGGAGGGCCCAACGAGAAGGGCATTACAGTAGTCAAGTCTTGACCCGATGATTGCCCTGGCAATCGTGAGACAGCTTTGACGGGCCAAGAAGGGCCTGGCTGCTGTAACGCTCACCTGATTCCCGCAGAGGCGCCGGTCTTGACTGGGTGAATGCCGTATCTTCAAAGGTGATGTGTAACACACGGTTGGCTCTTTGGGCTGGACCTCTGTGCACTGTATGTCTGACTTGAAGAGTAAGATGTCTTAGGTAAGTGAACGCCGAGCTCTCCATCTGCCTCGGGGCAGGGTACCGTAACCAGTTTCTTCACTGGATAAGGGTGCAGGCCTCTTGACCTCAGAGGACTGCTGTCCGTCGTTAACTGCACGAACGGTAAGTTCTGGGCACTTCAAATGTCTTAAAAGTCTTTTGTAATGATATCTCTTGTTTTGCAGGGTTCCGGCAATGGCGGATGACGGGCTAATGAGAGTTGAGGATCGAACCCGCGTGAGGAATAGAAGCGCCTGGAAGCACGTAAGTAAGCGCTTGTAGCCTGCTTCACGATGCGCACTAACTGTCCCTTTTATCTTGCAGGTACAAGTTCAGAGCTTTAGAGAAGCTGAAGGGTGCTGGAATACCCACTGGATTCGGCGTGGGAAGGAGTAATGGCACGTGAGTAATAAAGTTGCCCAATGTCTTTAAACGCACCTTCTTTTGTCTTTCAGATGCGGGATGCAGCGCCGAAGGCCTCCGGAGCGTGCGAAGAGTAGGTAAGCCTTTGTCTTTCAGATGCCGGAATGCAGCGCGAGGCGTTGGTGACAGCCGATGGACCAGGTAAGAGATGCGCTGCCACTGAAGACCCTAGTGCTAACCTGTTCTTTCTTTGTCTTTACAGGTGCTGCTGAAGACTGGATTCCAGGATGGTAAGCCTTTGTTCCCTTAGGCCCAGGATCAGAAGCAGAAGAGACGATGAGCGTTCTGCTGCAGAGAATGCAGAATAACACAAAGCAAGATTCATCCATCGGGTGTGGTTTAAATAGCCTCCTGTAGTGCTTAGGTGTCTCCTTCCACAGCCACGCCTAGGTAAGAAAAGAGTTCCTGCTTTCCAGAAGAGTTCCAGTGTTCTGAACCTATGGAGTGGCTCCTGCCCCACCCAACAGGAAAAGTAGTCCCAAACAGAAGAGGATCAGGGGTTCAACTGGCAGGTAAGTAAGCAGCATGGTCTGCTGCAGGTAAGTCCACCCAAGCATTATGAGCCCGGCGCTTCCAGCGCTGGGACTGGGCATCTTTATGAGCCTGGTGCCACTGGCACCAGGACAGGGTCCAAAAGGTCCCAATTGGGACTGGCTGGCACTCGGAACCGGGGTTATGGGTCTGCTTCCAAGGGAGTCGGGCAAGTCCTGATCTTTTGGAAGCAGAGATCATGACAGCACCCCCCCTCAAGGCCCCTCCCAAACCGGGCTTCTCCGGGGGTTTGGGCTTGTTAGGAAATGTTCGATGAAATCTTTTGATTAGACGAGGCGCGTGGACATATTCTGCAGGTTCCCAGGATCTTTCTTGGGGACCGTAGCCTTTCCAGTCAATCAGGTAAAATAGTTTAGATTTGGAGATCTTGGAATCCAGGATGCTTTTGACTTCAAACTCGAGTTCTCCATCAACTAGAATAGGTTTTGGAGATGTAGTTAGTCGGGTTTGAGGTTGCACGGGTTTTAATAGAGAGACGTGGAAGACCGGATGTATCTTCATGTGAGGGGGCAAGTCCAACTTGACCGCTACTGGATTTACTATGGTAGTGATGGAATAGGGACCCAGGTATCTTGGGTTGAATGTGCGTGGTCCTTTTAGAGGTAGATATTTGGTGGATAACCAGACTTGATCTCCTACTTGATATTGGGGGGCTTCCTTCCGATGTTGGTCTGCTCCTTTCTTGTATTGTTCTTTAGCCCTTTGAAGGTGAGAAACGGCTTCCTTAAAGGCTTGGGTGATTGTAGAATGCAGGTGGTCTACTGCTGGTGTTCCAAGATCTTGGAGTGGATCCAACTCCGAGGTTCGAGGGTGACTACCGTATAAAAGAAAAAACGGGGTCTTCCCAGTTCCCGAGTGGACAGAGTTATTGTAGGCATATTCGGCTATCCAAAGGATATCTTTCCAAGTTTTTTCAGTTTGTTGTAGCATGCAGCGCAAATACTGTTCCAGAGTTTGATTGGTCCTCTCGGTTTGTCCGTCGGTTTGAGGGTGGTGGCTGGTCGAAAGTCTCACATCAATTTGAGCCGACCGACAGCAACTTCGCCAAAAATGAGAAATAAATTGACTACCTCGATCCGAAATTAGAACTGAAGGAAAACCGTGCAGTCGGACGATGTTTTCGAGAAATTCTCGGGCCAGAGTTGCTGCTGTTGGTAAGCCTTTGAGTGGAATGAAATGCGCCATCTTGGAGAATAGGTCCACGATTACTAGGATCGTATTGTATCCGGAGCATGGAGGTAGATCGGTGATGAAGTCCATAGAAAGCGTATGCCAAGGGCGAGGCGGGATGTCAATAGGGCGTAAGAGGCCGGCTGATTTTTCCTTTTGACTCTTGTTTTGGGCGCATACTCCACAGGACATTATAAAGTCTCTGATATCTTTTTTCCAAGATGGCCACCAGAAGTAGCGCTTGATCTTTTCCGAGGTCTTGGTCATACCGGGATGTCCTTCCATTAAAGAATCGTGATAACAAGAGATTACCTTTTTCTGTAAATCTGTGCTGGGCAGGTATAACCGTTCTTGGAAATATAATAGGTTGTCCTTCACCGTAAAGTCCTTTCCCTGCAGATGCCAATTCTGTATGTCTGCTGGAGTTACCAGTAGCCTGGCTTTATCCTTAACTTCCTCTATGGATTGTGTGGCGATTACACCTAGAATTCTTTGTTCGGGAATGATAGGTACAGGTTTAGGATTGATCAAATGTTCTTCCACTCCCATCCGAGAAAGGGCATCAGCTTTACCGTTTTTTGTACCAGGTCGATAGGTAATTATGAAGTCAAACTCGGCAAAGAATAGTGCCCAACGGAGTTGCCTAGAGGATTGAGCTTTTGCGGTTTTCAAATATTGCAGGTTTCGGTGATCTGTAATCACAGTAACGGTGTGTCGGGCCCCCAGAAGATAATGCCGCCAAGCCTTAAAGGCGGACTTGATACTGATAAGGAACTTCTAGCTAATAGTGTAATTGATTTCAGGAGGCGAGAATTTGCGGGACCAAAATGCCACGGGATGCAACTGATTGGTTACTAGGTCCTTTTATGATAGAACTGCCCCCGTGGCAAGGCTCGAAGCATCAGTTTCAACGATGTAGGGGAGTTCTGGGCGAGGATGTTTTAAGATCGGTGCAGAGATAAATCTAGTCTTCAAATTCTGGAAAGCTTGTTCCGCCTCGGTAGACCATTCAAAACGTTTGTTTTTCTTTAACAAGGCGGTGATGGGCTGGACTATTTGAGAGAATTCGGGGATAAACCTGCGGTAAAAGTTAGCGAAGCCTAACATGCTTTGAACACCTTTTACGGAGGATGGCGATGGCCATTTGAGAATTGCATCGACCTTTGAATCCATACGCACTCCGCTAGGTGATAATATGAATCCCAAGAATTCAACTTCAGTCACGTTGAAAACACATTTTTCCAACTTAGCGAAAAGTTTGTGTTGACGCAATCTCTCGAGGACCATTTTCACGTGTTTCCGATGTTCAGTTTCCGATGAAGAATAAACGAGGATGTCGTCAATGTAAACAACAACACACACATCTATGAGCTCTCTGAGGACATCGTTCATAAAATATTGAAAGGCGGCCGGGGCATTGCAAAGTCCGAAGGGCATGACCTGATATTCAAATAGCCGATACTTGGTGCGGAAGGCCGTCTTCCATTCATCGCCCTCTTTTACTCGTACCAAGTGGTAGGCTCCTCTAAGATCCAGCTTTGTATATATGCATGCTTTTCTGACTTGGTCCAGGAGTTCAGGGATCAAAGGTAACGGATATCTATTCTTAACGGTGATCTGGTTCAGGGTGCGATAATCTATACAAGTTCTAAGGTCCCCTTCTTTTTTTGGAACGAAGAACAAAGCTGAGGAAGCAGGGGACTTGGAAGGACGAATAAACCCATTTGCTAGGCATTGATCCAGGTATTGTCGGAGGTGAAGATTCTCAGGCTCGGTGAGGGCATAAATTCTACTACAAGGAGGAGTAGATCCAGGTATCAGGTCTATCTGGCAGTCATAAGACCTATGAGGAGGTAGAGAGTTAGCCTGATCCTTCCGGAAAACATCTTGGAATTCTAGGTATTCAGGAGGTAACTGGGGAGCCTCCGAGGAAATTGCTGCCAGTGCAACACCAGGTCGAGGGTGACAAGTAGAGACACATTCTGGAAACTGAACCGTTCTTGCTCGCCAATCGATCTGAGGATTGTGCTTCTCTAACCAAGGAATTCCTAGAATAATCTGGAACTGAGGGGCCTTGATCACATCGAACACGATCTTCTCATGGTGTCCATCTTGACTTACTAGCGTCACTTCTTGGGTGGTATGCGTTACTGGTCCGGAGGCTATCTCCGTACCATCCACCGTAGTAATGACGTCCTTTACAGCCTTTGGACAAAGAGTCAGATTCATCCTCAAAACCATTTCATGATCCACATAATTGCCGATGGCACCGCTGTCGACGTAAGCTTCAATCGCATGTAATCGATCCGGATGTTCAGGGCTAATGAGGACCATAGGTATCACGAAATGCGAGGTCACTGAACTGGTTTTAACGCTCGGCAAGAGGACCTCTATTCTTGTCGGGCGAGGTCGTTTCCCTGCTCAGAGTTTGTGACCCTGGTAACTGCAGCTCCTACTGCCTTCTTGGCTGGTTTCACCGGACAGTCTCGAAGAAAGTGCCCCGAGTTTCCGCAATAGAGGCATAATTGCAGCTGTTTTCTCCTTTCCCGCTCCTTTTGTGTTAGTGGTCCTTTCAGGCCCCCTATTTGCATGGGTTCCCCGGAGTCTACTCCTTTGGTAGGAGTTGGTGGTTTGGAAAATACTCGAGCATCAAACTTGGAACGATCGGCCTTCCTGTTCTGCAGTCTGTGGTCAATTTGAACGACTAAGTCAATATAGTCCGAACAGTCTTGCGGGGGATTCACTACTTGGGCTAACACATCTTTGAGCTCTCCACGTAGACCTCTATAAAACAGCGTAATCCTTTTGTCCTCAGGCCATCGAGTTTCCACTATCAGTCTGTTGAAAGACGCAATATAAGCCAAAAGGTCTTGATTACCCTGTCGCAATGAAAGGAGCTCATTGTCCAAGGCCTGCCCCTGTGAATGTCTTGCAAACAGTTTTTCCATACTGAGCTGAAAGGCTTGAAAATCATGGAGATCCGGATCATCTTGATTAACTAGAGGGATCGACCAGTCTGCCGCATTGCCACTAAGGTACGAAAGCACGAAAGCTACCTTAGCTTGATCAGTTGGAAAGGCTGCTGGCTGGCATAAGAAGTGCAACCGGCACTGATTAATAAATACTGCAAACCTCTTTGGGTCACCAGAAAATCGTTCGGGCGGAGCCAGAGGTACATTCCCAGGTAGGTTGATCTGCACTGGGTTCGTAGAGGATGTTGAAGGAAGATTTGCCCCTGATGCGGGTAACAGAGTTTGTCCGGCTAGTGACTGTAGCAATTGTCTAGCGAGATCGTCTGTTCGCTCCTTGGAAATAATCAGTTCCCTTCTTAGAGCATTCGTTTCCTGACGGGCTGCATGCACTTCTGCTCTTAGTTCCCCAAGTAACTGGGCTAGCTGGTCGGTATCCGAGGTTTCCATAGCGCCTGGGTGGGAGTTTTGCGGTAGGCTTTGTGTTCTGTAACGCTCACCTGATTCCCGCAGAGGCGCCGGTCTTGACTGGGTGAATGCCGTATCTTCAAAGGTGATGTGTAACACACGGTTGGCTCTTTGGGCTGGACCTCTGTGCACTGTATGTCTGACTTGAAGAGTAAGATGTCTTAGGTAAGTGAACGCCGAGCTCTCCATCTGCCTCGGGGCAGGGTGCCGTAACCAGTTTCTTCACTGGATAAGGGTGCAGGCCTCTTGACCTCATAGGACTGCTGTCCGTCGTTAACTGCACGAACTGTAAGTTCTGGGCACTTCAAATGTCTTAAAAGTCTTTTGTAATGATATCTCTTGTTTTGCAGGGTTCCGGCGATGGCGGATGGCGGGCTGATGAGAGTTGAGGATCGAACCCGCGTGAGGAATAGAAGCGCCTGGAAGCACGTAAGTAAGCGCTTGTAGCCTGCTTCACGATGCGCACTAACTGTCCCTTTTATCTTGCAGGTACAAGTTCAGAGCTTTAGAGAAGCTGAAGGGTGCTGGAATACCCACTGGATTCGGCGTGGGAAGGAGTAATGGCACGTGAGTAATAAAGTTGCCCAATGTCTTTAAACGCACCTTCTTTTGTCTTTCAGATGCGGGATGCAGCGCCGAAGGCCTCCGGAGCGTGCGAAGAGTAGGTAAGCCTTTGTCTTTCAGATGCCGGAATGCAGCGCGAGGCGTTGGTGACAGCCGATGGACCAGGTAAGAGATGCGCTGCCACTGAAGACCGTAGTGCTAACCTGTTCTTTCTTTGTCTTTACAGGTGCTGCTGAAGACTGGATTCCAGGATGGTAAGCCTTTGTTCCCTTAGGCCCAGGATCAGAAGCAGAAGACACGATGAGCGTTCTGCTGCAGAGAATGCAGAATAACACAAAGCAAGATTCATCCATCGGGTGTGGTTTAAATAGCCTCCTGTAGTGCTTAGGTGTCTCCTTCCACAGCCACGCCTAGGTAAGAAAAGAGTTCCTGCTTTCCAGAAGAGTTCCAGTGTTCTGAACCTAGGGAGTGGCTCCTGCCCCACCCAACAGGAAAAGTAGTCCCAAACAGAAGAGGATCAGGGGTTCAACTGGCAGGTAAGTAAGCAGCATGGTCTGCTGCAGGTAAGTCCACCCAAGCATTATGAGCCCGGCGCTTCCAGCGCTGGGACTGGGCATCTTTATGAGCCTGGTGCCACTGGCGCCAGGACAGGGTCCAAAAGGTCCCAATTGGGACTGGCTGGCACTCGGAACCGGGGTTATGGGTCTGCTTCCAAGGGAGTCGGGCAAGTCCTGATCTTTTGGAAGCAGAGATCATGACAGCTGCGTTGAGGACTTTGGGGTAGTAGGCTGAGGATGCGGCAATGGCATTCACCTGTCTGTCCATTGACAGGTCAGAGTCAAGGTAGACTCCGAGTGTCTTAATATGGTTTGAGACCTTGTTTGGAATATTATCAATAGTGAAGGAGGCGTACTGTTCTCCAAGATTGCCGAGAGTGAAAGGTGAGCCAATAAGGAGGAGTTCGCTTTTTTCACTATTGAGGCAAAGCCAATTCTCCGCCATCCAGGATTGGATAGTAGAGTAGATAGAGGAGAGGGTGTTGGAGTCTGCTAGGTAGTCGCCCGTGAGTGGGATGAGTACCTGCGTATCGTCCGCATAGTTGGTATAAGAGATACCAAGGGAGTCCAGGATGCTAAACAGAGGCCTCGTAAAGAGGTTGTAGAGAGTAGGTACGATACAGGATCCCTGGGGGACACTGCAGGTGAGGAGGCTGGGGGTGGCGGTGGCAACTTCAGAAAAGACTTTCATGGTGATCCATTGAAAGGCTTTGGGGGAGAAGTTGGCTTGGGTGGCTAAGTGGTGACACAGAGTATTGTGGTCAACCAAATCGAACGCTGCAGAGAGGTCAAGGAGCAGTAGTAGGGCAGGTTTGCCTGCGTCTCCGAGATCATCCATTTGGTTTTTAAGGTCTAGGAGGGCCGTTTCAGTGCCATGCCGGGGGCGGATCCCAGATTGCCATAGGCCGAGGAGACGGTTGTCCTCTAGGAACTTCTGGACTTGCAGGTAAGCTGCTTTGTCCAGGATTTTGAGCAGGAACGGTACAGTCGTGATGGGCCTGTAGTTTCCCGGGATGGTTGGGTCGAGTGAAGGTTTCTTGAGAAGTGGGCGTACCCAAGCTTCCTTAAGTCCTGATGGGACATGGCCTGATTGGAAGGATGAGTTGATAAAGGCTGTAAGGAAGGGGGCTAGGCTGGGTGCGGAGTCTTTGATGAGGCTGGCGGGGCAGGCATCGACTTTGCAATTGGAGGGTTTAATGGAATTGAGCAGGGTGATGACCTCTTGCACCGTAATGTTTTTGAATTCGAACAGCGGCAGGACGTGGTCTTGGTGGGTGGCTTAGCGTGCATGTTCGCTATAATGTCTGAGAGGGCTTTTTGGTGGCCACAAATTTTGCTTTGGAGGGTGTTGAGCTTCTCTAGCATGGCAGATTGAATGCTATTACACCATTTGTCATCTTTAATGATTGAGAAGGGGGGGCAGATGGTTTTTCGAGTTCCCTGAAAATGGTGAAGAGTTCCTTAGATCCTGACTTAGTGTCAGCGATCCGGGTGTTAAAGGAAGCAACCTTTGCCAGAGTGATGTTGGTCTTGTATGATTTGGAGATGGCTTTGAACTTCTGTTTAGTGGCGTCATACGGGTTTGCTTTCCATCTGGATAATGCAATCCTCTTCTGCACACGTTGGTCAAGGAGTTCTTTGGAGAACCATGAGTTGGCATGTTTGGCTTTTTTAGCTTTTATGAGAGTCAGGGGGCAATAGCATCCACAGCTGACGTGATGACATCCTTAAAGGTGTTAGCTAAGGTATCGGGGTTGTTCGAAGAGGGGGTTTGAAGGGCTGGGTTAAGGAGGTAGGGTGCCAAGTTCTCAACTGTGAGGAGGCGTGAGCTCCTGGTGTACGTGGCGGGGCATGGTGGTGGCGGAGAAAGAGCCACTTTGTTGGTTCCGAGGTTGAATTGGATGTAGTGATGGTCGGACCAAGGAACAGGGTTGTTGTCCTTGATGAGAAGGGAGCAGCTGTGATGGCTGACCCAGTCGAGGGTGCGTCCTTTGATGTGCGTGGGCTGGGAGATGGAATACATGAAGCCTAGGTTGGAGAGTGCCTTCTTGAGGTGTTTCGCAGGGGAGTCTTTGGGGTCATTCAGCCCTAAGTTGAGGTCACTGAGGAGTAGAACCTGTGAGGTCTTTTTGATGTTGTGAGGCAGTGCAGTGATAAGGGTGTCGTGGAAGTCGGTGCACGGTCCTGGTGGTCTGTAGACAATGTGCATGGATATGGTGCAGTTGGGTGAGACATTAATTTTTAAAGGGAGGTAGTTGCTATTGCTGTCAAGGATGCCTTCAACTTCTCTGATGGAGAAGGTGTCTCTGGCGATGAGGGCGACGCCTCCACCTCTCTGAGAGGTGCGTTCTTTCCTGAAGATGGAATAACCAGGTGGGATAGTCAGTGATAAGGCTGGGCCTGAGCTTTCATTCAGCCATGTTTCTGTAAGGATGAGGAGGTCGAGCTCGTCTTTTATGAGCAGGTCGTTGATGTCAAGGGCGTGGGCTGGTACGGAGCAGGCATTGACCAGGGAGCACATGAGCGTGCGGGTGGAGGGAGGCAGGGGGAGGGGTGGGCTGGTGGGTGATGGAGGATCAGAGGAGCTAGGTGGGGTGGTCAACGATAAGATCAGAGGGCACAGAGGCATCATTGAGCTGCACACAATCAGTGGGGGCACCAGCAATAGGACCAGTAAACATATGAACATCATTGGGCTGCACACGATCAATGGGGGCGCCAGCAATAGGACCAGTAAACATATGAACATCATTGGGCTGCACACAATCAATGGGGGTGCCAGCAATAGGACCAGTAAACATTTGAACATCATTGGGCTGCACACAATCAATGGGGGCGCCAGCAATAGGACCAGTAAACATATGAACATCATTGGCTGCACACAATCAATGGGAGTGGCAGCAATAGGTCCAGTAAACATATGAACATCATTGGGCTGCACACAATCAATGGGGGCGCCAGCAATAGGACCAGTAAACATATGAACATCATTGTGCTGCACACAATCCAGAGTGGCAGTGGGGGCAATAGCGGTGGGTACAGTGGGGCAGAAGGGCGGAAGTAGAGATAGAGAGTTAATGTTGTTGGAGGGGTAGTGTTTGTAAGTACAACCCTTGAAGACCTGTCGTGTCGTGGCAGAGGACTGCGGGGCAACCCTAGGGCCCAAGGCGCATTTTGTGGCAGCGCACCAGAGTGCTGGCAGCTGGCTTCTTGTGGCCAACCTAGCGTTGCGATAACCCACGGTAGGGGTATAGCTGATGGGGTTAGTAGGCAGGGTGCGGGACCGTAGTCGCGCATTCCTGCTGTTGTACAGCGGAGGGCGTGCAGATGCTAGCAGAGTGGGCGCATATGAGGCGTGAATCAAGTGGGCATAGAAGATGTTGGCCTTACCTTGACCTGGTTTGGCAGAGGTTTGGGGCGCCATCTGCGCCCTCGAGCAGCGCAGAGCTGCAGAGAGGGTTGGAGGCCTTGTCCGTGGGCCTTTGCCTGGTGGCAGCTGTGCCTGGTGGTGGTCTTCCTCTCCCTTTAAAGCGGGAGAGGAGGGGCTGCGGGCTACAATGGCTGCGGTCATGCGTGAGTCAGCTAACTCCGCTTCCTTCGTGTTACGGCCGGTTACCATGGAAGCGAGACACGGCTTCCATGGTTTGTGGATTGCGGCTGAGGCCGCGTGGAGGCCGATGGCCGCAGAGGCTGTGCTGGATTCCTCCGCGGGATCGGCCATGGTGCTCTGGCGTGCTTCTGGGGTCATCCGGGTCATCCCTCGCAGCGGAGCTGCAGAGAGGGTTGGATGCCTTGTCCGTGGGCCTTTGCCTGGTGGCGGATTGTCATCAGACTGAGGGAAACAGTGGACATCTAGACAACCTGAGCTGAAGAACAGGCCTCTGAAGACCATAAAAGGCTGCCTAACGGCTGCCTGGGCAAGTCGCTGCCGCGTTTCCTGCCCACAACACAAGCGCCTGATTCAGCGCCTCTGACTCCGTCCACCGAGCATGTCCAACAAGGGACATATCTTGAGAATTGATTGGGTAAAAACACTAAATATGGTTTAAATTGCTGAAATTGTTTAAATTCTTATGGGAGCCGCTTTGGATAGTTACACACAAACACTAGCAATGATTTAATACTAAGAAGCAATGTGAAATCTTAAAATTAAGGTTGGAAGCAATCAAAAGCTGTTTTACACGTGTCAGAATTTCCCTAAAATGAAATTCGTGGCAAACTTTTCAGTGCACGGTATTCGTAAGGATTTGGGATGCGGTTTTAGATGCAAATTAAAGCTGTGGATGTTAGCTACAAGCAGAAGCTGACATTTTGTTTCTAGCAGAAGAACTAGAACTGACAAAAAGGATTTCTTATACTAGAGGATGACTACGAATAAACGAATACCACACAGGAACACAGCCACTGGATCAGGGCAACTGCCTGCAGTGGAGCTCGCCTACTTCAGATGAAAATTATCAGTGCAAAGATAGTTTTAACAATACTAGCACAGGAGTAAAACAGGAGGGATAGGATAGAGCGTTTAGGCAATTCAAAAGTACTCCTAACAATGCAGGTTCTGAAGACAAGATAGGATGTATTTAATATAGCGATTGGCTATGGACAGTACATATGCTAGTGACACAGTTCTATCTATAGATACTCACTAGATATGTTTTTACACAGAACCATCAGGATTCTGGCCAGGGATTCTGGTCAGGGATTCTGGTCAGGGATTCTGGTCAGAACAGACTGCTGAGCACACTGGACTGGACTGCGTCTGCAATCAGCAAGGTGCTCTGGTCACCGCACGACAGGACTGGACTGAATCTGTCGTTTTTGGTTTCTGATGATAATTGTTTCAGCAGGCAAGCAGTACAGCACAGCCCGGGTGTATATATTTTGAAGCTTCCCCTTAGGTGGTGGGATTGGTTCTGGTTCTGGAATTTAAGGCCTAGCTGAGAATGGTTCAGCTTTAAAATGGGCCTTTCTGCTTTGCCAAGTTTCTAGAGTAAGTAAGATGGATATTTCTGCTGCAGGGTGCTTCGCCAGCATCGGGATAGTAGGTAAATCTGTGTGTGTTTCTGAGTGGTGAGCTGTCTCTCTTTATGCTTATGATAAAGGGGTGTCTGTGCTGGTTTATCCTAAACTCGCCCCTTGGACAGGGATTGGTCAAGGTCTCCTCTCTGCCTTGATAGGAGGAGAGAAACAGGGTGTCACCTTAATGGTGTGGGTTTATGAGGCCTAGAGTCCACCCCTAGCCTCTTGAACACAAAATCTACTTTTGGTACAATACATATTTCCACATGTGCGACTTCTATAACAATCATATATACAGATTACATATTTTGTGTAGCAGCTACTCCTCCAAGCCCCGTCGCTGTAGGATCTTGTGTCTGCTTTCCACTGAATTTTGCCCTTTTTATCAGGAACACAATGTCCAGTTTATCAGCAAATTTGTACAAGTGTGCACGTATAACATGGGCATAAGTGTACAACGTTTCACACTTCTAGCCTAAATACATTTTGTGTAATATCACATTTTCCGCTGTTTCTCCCCAGAACATGCCACAGAGTTCTGGCGCCTTTTCACCCGTGCATCCAGAAATGACATTAACAATGCTGTTATTTCTATAGTTTGCACAATTTTACGTAGTCAGTTTTATGTATTTAAACAAAATGTTCTTTGCAAATGTTCAGCCACAGATGGCTCTTTGTCATAGCCTCCTTCTGTCTCCCTGCAGTTCAAGAGCAGTCTCCTCCCTGTTGTTTCTGGCAGAGGACATTTACAACCCTTCACAATTAGCATTTCCTTTAGCTGGAGGATGTCCATTGTTTACCTCCCCACTGCAGCCCAAATTCTTCCCCCACCCTATAATCATCACTTAGGTGTGATTTCCTGGAGGAGAGGCGCTGGAAGGAGAGCTGTTAATCCAGTTTGGGTGGCTTTTAGCCAGGCTGAGTTTAAAGGTTAAATGTGTTGCATTTTTCCTTGGCTTAAAAACAAACTTGTGATTTCAAACTAGCAGCTAGAACACTTATTTCAGATTCTAAACCATGGGCTTAACAATTACAACATAGGTTACTCCCAGGAACAGGCCATTTAGATTTCAAACATTTGGCTCCAGTTTATACAGGTTTTCAAGTTTATCATGCAGGCTTCTGACAGCTGTCATTCAGGCGGCCGAGGGTACTGCGCCCACATTTTGACAGATTCCACAGGCAGGCAACTTTTGCTGTGGATATTTCTTTGATACCTTCGGCTTTTCAGGACATTGTATGTTCATAATGATTTCTTGAACTAAGTGAATTGTAGCACCCAGCAAGAATTGTCGATGTTTAAGGGTGTGTGGTACTGGCATTCTGCAGTTTCAGCAACCAAGAAAAAGGATTGAAAGTAAGATGTTTGGATTTCCTTTAGCAGAACACTGCTTTTCCCTCTGTACTCCATTTTCACTTGTTGTGGATCCCAGTGACATATTTCAGGAGTGAGATCTCTGTTCCACCACTGACAACATGCGTGGTAGATTGGGCATCCAGCTTTTTGTGTTTTGCAGAGCGCAATTTTCAGAGGTTTTGGCGCGCACAAGGGTTTTGCAGCCATTTTGATGTTTCTGGCAACATCAGAACACATGGATGCCGCATGGCAGAGCAAAATTGGGTCAAGACATCCCACAGAGCCCCCCCCTGCCGACTTAAGTTTGACCGCCCGTTAAGGGGAAGTCGGGAGATTGGGATGTTCTTTCTTTCTTTGGTCCAGGTGGAGAAAGTCGTCTGCTTCTCCCATCAGTGCTGGATCGAAAGGTTCTCCTTGCCGGTTCTGGATGGGAGTATGGAGCGATACTCCGGGCCCCTTGGATCTTTCCTCCCGGTCCCCGAGTGGTCCTCCTTGGTACTTAGAATCCTTGGTTTCAGTGCTATGAGACAGAACAGAGCATGGTTATGGAATTTTCCCCACTACTATTCATGTCGTGGGGCAGATGCATACATTGAATACCGTTTACAATACCCCCCGTCTGTAATTCCTAATTATTTTGACAGGTGGAATGGTTTTAACAGTTGGAATTTTCTAGGGATCCAGAAAGTCCCCCTCTGGGTTTCCGGATGGCTCCTCCATTTGCCGCAGAGTATGCCTAGGATGGCAACACTTCAGCTGGTTGATGTGGACCCACTTGTCTTCCCCTTCTGCAAACTGCCCTTGGGGATGCAAATTTTGTAGGCGACTGGTGAGATTCTGTCATAGTGGATCTTCATACTGTCTGCAGATCTTTCTAGATTCCGCTGAGCATAGGCAAAAGCATGTTGAAGGTGTTTTCTTAGATTCCCAACATACTCATGAGTTGTGGAGGCATTTATCAAGGTCTGCTCTTGGGTTCTGTAGAGCAGATGCTGGGGAAGCACCATCCTTCGTCCAGTCATCAGCTCAAACAGAGATATTTTTTTTGCAGAAGAAGGGGTAGATCTGATGGCCATCAGGACAAGAGGTAATCGAATGTCCCAACTTGGCCCAGAATCTGCCACAATCTTTTTTAATATTCTCACAATTGTCCTGTTGTATCTCTCAACTCCACCGCTAGATGCTATCCGGGAGGCAATGTGTAGTTTCCTTTTGACCCCAAGTATCTCCTACATCTTTGTCATCATTTCGCTAGAGAAGTGGCTACATCGGTCTGACTCAATCCTTTGGGGTAGTCCAAAATGCGAAAAGATGCGATTGATCGTCAAGGCAGCTGCTGTTTCTGCCTTGCAATTTGGGGCCAGGAGACATTCCACCCATTTAGTGAAAAAGCATGTCACGGTCAACATGTACTTGTTCCCCCTAGAGGAGTGAATCAAGGGCCCGATAAAATAGATTTGTAAATCTGACCAAGGCAGTGTCATCCCCCTCTTTTGGAGGGGAGCACGGTGTGCGAGTGATGTTGGCTGAAATTGTGCACACACAAGACACCCCTTCAAGTATTGGTCGAGGTCCTGCCCCATGAGTGGCCAGTATGCAACCTCTCGCAAGATTTCTAGTGTCGTATGAAACCCCTGATGACCGGCTGTGGCCGCATCTTGGGCGTGACTTAGCATCAGGCTTTGGAATAAGGTGAGGACCACCCATTGGTCATGGCCAGCTATGAATCTCCTCACCAACAAACCTTCTTGGATTCGGAACATTTTTGGACATTTCATCAACACTCTGAGGTCCTCTTTCCCTATGTAATCGGTAACAGGGGAAAGTTCTCCTGGTCCTCAATGTGTTGATAAAACTTACCAATTATTGGATCTCCCTTTTGAGCCGTAATCAAATCAGTATCTGGGGTCTCCTTACTCCATTGTGCAGTTGAGAGTTCATTGTGAGCATTTGTCTGGGACCTAGTGATAGCCGTGACCTGGATTTCCCCCAACAGGGACTCAATCTCAAGTAGATCCCCTTGGATGACTCCGGCTTTGGCCAGCTGATCAGCTAGGTCATTTCCAGTTTTGTCTGGTCCCTCTACTTTAAAATGAACCTTGATCTTTTTCCAGTAGATGGTCATCCCATTCGAGGTGACCAGATCATCAATATTTTGTATTAATTGTTCATGTTTCAATGGTTTATTATTAGCACATAGCATGCCTCTGGTTTTCTAGTTAACCAGGTGCTCCACAAACCCGTTCCATACATAATCTGAATCAGGAGTTTATGACCAGTTCGTGGGGTTGGTGTTGGACAGCAGTGAGGATGGCTTGATGCACAGCCATCAGCTCTGCCACTTGACTACTTCAGGGACCGATTTTGTACCCAGCTGAGGGTTCTGGGGCATCATGCACCCATGCATTCCCTACGCCGGCCACAAGTTCATTTTCCCTGTTGTTGTCAACATGGTAAGAGCACCCATGCACATAGACAGTGGGCATTCCCTCACACTGGTCTTCTTCATAGAGTTTGTGTGGGGAATTAAGGTATGCCTCCATGTTGTCCTTGGTTTTAAGACTTTCGTCCTCGAGACAGTTTTCTCTGGCACAATCATGCAAGTCAGCCAGACCTTGCACGAGGGGACTCTTCTTGTTTTGGCCTTATCTGACCTCCACAGGAAAGCCTTGCATTGACAGAATCCAGGAAGTAATTCGGGAATTACTCACACGGCCCGGATTCTGTCACTCTGAAGATATTGCAAAGGTTGGTGTGGAGTCTCCACTATGATGTGTTCCCCCTGGATGAACGGGCGGTAATTCTTCAATGCACACACCTTTGCCAGGAGTGCCTTCTAACAATCGTTGAATTTTTCCTCCACAGAGGATAAAGTCTTACTCGCATAGGAGATTACTTTATTGACCTTGTGATGCTTTTGATATAATACTGCAGTCAAGCATGTTTTTGAGAACCCTGTCTCCAAGAAGAACTCCTTGTTTTTGACAGGGTAAGCTAGGCAAGGTGCTTTTGAGTTGTCTTACTGCCTCGGCTTGTTCTGGACCCCACTCCCACTTGACCCCCCCCTTCGAAAGATGGATCAGGGGTCTTGTGATCTCTGCGTAGTTCTCAATGAACTTTCTGCTATAATTAGTTAGTCCAAGGAGGCTCCTTAGTTCCCGCAGAGTTGTGGGGTCTTTTATTTTCTGGAGTGCTTCTACTTTCTTTTTCTGGGGACAGAGACCCTGGGGAGTAATCTCATGCCCCAAGAAATTGACATGGGTTCTGCACCACTGTGCCTTTTGAAAGGAGAGTTTTGCTCCGGCAGCCCTCAACTGTGTCAGAACATAACGGATCTCTGCTATGTGTTCCTCCACAGTTGAGCTTTTGACTAGAACATCGTCTACATAGGCCAGGTTACCCCTTTCACCCAGGTTGGGCATGGCCTTATGTAGAAAGATGTTAAATTCATTGCCGGAGTTGATGTATCCGAAGGGAGTCCGGGTCCACGTGTACTGGTGCCCCCCGAAGGTGAATGCCAGCTTGTATTGGTCCTCCCTACTGACAGGTACAGTCCAGTACCCATTTTCAGGTCAATGGCAGTGAATACCTTTGACCCCTGGATCTGGGCCAGCCCTTGGTCAATGTAGGGAAGAGTCCATCGGGAAGTATGGGCCCGTTTGTTGAGCTCCCTTAGATCAGCACAGAGTCTCCACTGGTGTTTGGTTTCAAAATCCCCAGCACCGGATTATTGAAGGTGCTGTGGACTGGACGAATTATCCCACGGGACTCAAGGTTCTTAATTATTTCAGTAAGGGACTCCATTGATGCGAGAGGCAAGCGATATTGCTTCACAAACACTGGAGTCATGCCAGGGTCCGTGGGAATTGTTGTTGTGTGGATGTCGGTGCGACCACAGTCATATGAGTCCACTGCAAAGAGATCTTGAAAATCCAAGAAAACTTGTTTCAATTTTTGCTTTTGCTCCAGAGTCTCACAGGCATCAGCTAGGTTGACTCTCTCTTCAACCATCTGCCTGAAGCCTGGAAAGACTTCCAGTTTGGCTATCTCAGAGGCCTCCTCAAGCTGGGTGGAGAAGCCCCTGGTTAAAGAGTTGATTTGGACTGATGGCTTCAGGTGGGGAAGGCAGTCCTCGTGGACTTGAAAAATCACCTCATCCTTCCTGAAGTCACAAATCACATCTTCTTTACCATAAGGGCAGGAAGAGTACACCAGGAAATTCCCCCCATGCCGAGTGAATATCCTGTCTGGTGTTGTGTCATTGTCGCTATCACTGTCAAAACAGTCCTTGGGGATTGGTCCTAACAGTTCATTACCTAAATCTATGGAAAAATGTCGGTCATCAACCGCCATTCCAATAATGGTGCCTGCGCCCAGAGTGATACTCTTTAGGTCACTGTTATCCACCTCTATTGGAATGGTGTTGTGTTCTATGTTGACTAGTGTTGTTGGGTTTACCCCCAACTCTTGCTGTTGGAAGTGAGCATTAAGATGGACACAGGCGTCAGGGTTTTTCAGTCTCTGTCCTCTTTTCATTTTTAGTTCCAGTGAGAATTGTTGGGTCCGTTCTGGGATGGTGACTTCCTCTCCAATCTGAATTTCAACTGCATACGGCAGCAGTTGTGCTGACTGAAATGCTTTCTCTGGGTAATCAAAGTCCTTGGGATTACCCGCTAATCGGGACCAAGCTTTGAAGTTTATTAGGTCCAAACTAATGGCAAAGCGATTGAGAATGTCACTGCCTAAATAAAATGCAGCAGGGACATCTCACACGACCCAACAATTATGGTCTATGCTCTTGCTGCCTATGGACATTTTGAGCATGCACCTGCTAGGCAGGAGATGTTTGGAATTGGGTGTTTCCAGGTCCATTTCCCATTTGTCTAACAGTTTAAATGTGGGAATGGCTGGATCTTTTGGGAGCTTGCGGAACATGGCCTCGCTGATGAAGCTCTTACCGTTGTTCACACATACTCGGTCGAGAACAGAGTACTTCCCTTCATTTAATTGAATAGGGATGAACAACTGCTCTCCATTTTTCTGAATATCATTCAAGCTTTGAGCTGATTTCTCATCATTTTGGACTATGGAAGTGGGATTTTCTGATTGTGAATTGCTATAGAATTTCAGAGTATTTCCTTCCAGTGTGGAATGCCACTTTAGACTAGAAGGAAGGTTGATTTTCAGAAATAGAGAGGACGCCCCATCAGCAGTTTGTTGTCCTACTGCAATTACTGTCACATCTGGGATTTGATTATTCTGGAAGTGAAATTCAATTTGGTCATGTGTTTGTTCCACCATGTGGCATGTGCCATTTAAACTAACATGGTTGATGCTATGTTTTAATTTTATTGGTCGGCTAGTCTGGGTCCAGAGGACCTTGTTTACACAATCTATGAGGGGAGACAACCTACGCAGGATGTCATTCCCTAGTAAACAAGGTGTGCCCTCTGGAGTGCACTTTGTGTCACCCAATTTTAATGTCCAAATCCGCAATGGGAATTTCCTTCCCGTCGAAGTTCTGAAGTTGTCCAGGAAGAGGGGTGAGAGGAATTTGGTATTTCTCCCCCTTCCCGAATTCAGTTGATCAAAGGCCCTTTTTGGCAGATGGGTAGCTTGGCATCCAGTTTCCACCAGAGCCAAAATGGTACATTGACCCTGTATTTGGACCAAGGCATAAAATCTTCCCTCCTTTTCATCAAGGGGGCAAAGATAATGCACATTTTTGGCCAACTGGTGGGTTCATTTCCTTGCTTTGGATACTGACAGAGAGGTGATTTGGGCTGGATTTTGTTTGGGATCTTGGGAACCCGTAAGAAAAAGGTGACAGCTAGATATGAGGGAAGTTTTGGGTTCCCCTGGTTCTGATTCTGGGCTGCCCCTGCCCCCTTTTTGGAGGCAGTCACCAGAATGGGTTTGAACAAGGGGATTTTTGTGCTGGTCATTCTGGGGTTTGATGATGGGCGGTTTTAACTCTATCCCCACATCTACCCAGTCTGGATTGGGATCCTTTGGGACCCATTTTTCTTTGGGATGAGTTCCCCCATCCCTGAAGGAGAAGATCCTTTTCCCAGAATCCCCTGAGGACCCCTCTCCTTCAAACTGGAAGATTTGCACCTCGTCCACAATATGTGTCTTTTTAGGCTCTTTATTTCTCCTACCCGCCCTCTGTTCCTTGGGTTGCAGACTTTCGGGGCAGGAGATTTTGGTTCCCGTTCCTGGGTTTCCAGGGGCTTTTCACAAGTGGGGAAGTAAGCTTCCTCCAAGGCTTTACACCCCCCTTCCCCTTGTGCCTCCTCCCTGGGAAATGGTGGGTTGTCGGGGTTCTTCCCCTGTCATTCTTCTGGAGCACCAGACCCTGGATTCGCCGAGTTCTGGCCCGCCATGCTCATCTGAGGGTTCTGTTGAGACCTCAGCATGCGACCCAGATCCTGTGCCATGTTCTGGACCTGGTGCTCTAGTTGGGACACCCGCTCTGGCTGATACAGGGTCCTCAGATCTACCCTGGGTTGATCCCAGGAAGGGTAACTATCCCTTCTCGCAAAATACCCTGGGTTAGGAAAGTTCAGATACCCCTCCACCCTTGGCCTGCCCTCTCCTGGATTGGGCTGTCTGGCTCAGGAAAGTGGGGATAGAAAGAAGCGTTGTTTTGGGTGTTGAAATTTGGCGGGTAGATGGGAAAGAAATTTGGTCCGGCATTTTGGGGATTACTGCCCTGCTGGGAAAAATGAGGAGGGAAGTTTCCTGGGTTTCCTGCTGTCTGGTTGGATCCCCCCTCCCCTTGGGCTGGAGGAGTCCACACATAGCCCAGGATGGGCCTATTTCCCTTGTAGCGTGGGCTGATGTAGTCAGGGGAGTTAGGGGTCCCATTTGTGTGGTTACCTCCCTGGCTCCCTGTTTGGGATTGGCCTGAGGGTCTTCTGGGTTTGGGGTTGATTGGATTCTGCATGGGAAGGTTCCTAGGCCCCCCATCTCCAGATCTAAAATGAGGGCAACCTTCACCTTCACCACCTTAGCAGCAGCAGGGGTGTTGGTTGTTTTGGGCTTTTGCTACTACTTTTATTTTCCAATGGCTTCTGTACTTCATAGATGCGCATTGCTTGTTCAATGACCCAGTCTAGTGATCTTTTCTCATGAAAGTCCCTCACTAGCTGGGTCATAATATACTTAGGGAGAGCATGAAACAAGGTGTTCACAAATTATTTACTATCAGTGCGCACCCTTCTAGTGGTGTGTGCAAAGGTGCGTTTCAATTCCTGAACAAATTCTTGTGAGGCCTGGTCTTCCCCACATTATAAGTTGTAGGCTGCCTTGCGAGCCTCTTGAGAGTTCCTATGAACGGAAAAATGTTTCAGGATGGCCGCCCGATAGGTGGACCATCTGGAATGGTTCTGATCCTCCAGCCCCGCAAAGAAGCTGGAGTACTCGGGAGAAAATGTCCACTTTACATACTGAATACAGCTTTGGCTGTCCTTCAGATGGAAAGTCTCCATCATCTGTTCAAATAATTCAAGGTGCCCCCAAACCGAATATTTAGCATTTTTGTGGTAGGGCGTGATTACGCTCCTAATAGCTTTTATTTGTTTCAGGGGATCCTTGAGTAAAGCCCTCTTGACTTTGTGGGCCTGTTTAGTTCGGGTCACCGCGGTCCACTCATCCTCTGACTCAGAGGCACTGCTACCAGAGGTGGCTGTCTGGTCTTCTAGACTCTCCCGGATTTTGCGAGCTTGAGAATGGCTGGCAGAAAGTGGGGGCCTAGTTCCTTGGGTCCTGTGGCGCTCAGAAGAGACTTCTGACTCTTCCTTGCTCCCCGGATTGGTTGAGAACCCCTCCTGCCCCCACTGTCCTAGCTGGGAAGAGGTTTTTAGTATGCTCTTAGTGGGCCTAATCTCATGGAATTCCCCACCAAATTTCACCGCCTGATCTCTTGATGAGTTATATTTCTGAGGATCCATTTCTCTGAGTCTCCCCTCACTGGAGTCTCCCTGATCAGAGAAGATGGCCTTAGCACTTGGGAACCTGTACATAGATGCCTGCCCATCCATTTCTGGGAGGCGCTGTCCTATTAGCCCCATATTCCCCATTGGGTTGAAGTCTACCATCTCTGCGGCCCTTGGCTCATGTGAGCCAGTGAACATGGGGATGGCAGAGTCCATGGAATTGAATAGATTAAAGTCTCTGTTGCCAGGGTTCCTGAGGTTATGCTCAGGGGTTTCCCTCTCCCATCTGACCTCATCTCTCTCATCCCCTACTCCCTGTTGGCATGCAAGAATCTGACCCTTTTGTTCTTTTATTAAGGCCTGACTGGTTTCTATTAGTTGTTACTGCATGGCTATTTGTCTATGGAGCCTGTCATTTTTCTCACAGAGAGCCTCATTGCCTGTGCTTCCTGTCTGCTTTGGAAGTATTGGGCCAATTTTTTCTGCCGGAGACTCACCTCCTGAGTCCTATCCTTACTGGCCTGGTCATTCTTTGCCAGAGCTCTTCCACCCTCCTGGTGTGCTCTAACAGCTTCTCATAGTCCATTTTGAGTTCACCCAGTCCCTGAAGGGCCAGGTGATTTTCTTCCACCTTGGTTTTTAAATAGTTGACTTCCTGGCCTAAGGCGTCCCTTTCCTGAATTAGAGTACCCCTCTGTGCAGCCAGGTCGTCCCTTTGTTTTTTGAATGCACCAGCTTTCTGGTGCTCTTCATCAAATTCTGTTTGGGATTCAAGGTCTTTAAGAATTAATTTATTATTTTCTTCTTTTACTTGGTCTATCTGGTCTTGTTAAACGTGGAGCTGTTCTGCACAGACTCTGTTAAAAGTTAATTGTTGTGCCAGTTTTCGTTGGCTCTGTTTTAAAGAGTACAACCTTTCTTGACACTCTTTCTGCAGTGTCAGTAATTTGGTATCCTGCTCTACCTTCTCTTGCTGCAGGAGATCCAGATCTCCCTTTACTTTTGTCAGGTACTGTCTGGTTTCTCTCTCTGAATCTGGGCTCTTTTGTAGCCTTTGCTCTGCAGAGTCCAGATCAGTTTGGGTCTTATCTAGGGATTGTACTTGCCTTTTTGCCAGGTCTAGGTTTTCAGCATATTTTTCCTGTATTACTCCAATGTGGAGGTACAGGTACGCTACTGTTTTGGCAATTGTACATTGCTCTTCTTCTACCTTTGGTGCCATATACAGTTCACTAAGTGCCTGGTGTAGTGGACCCTGGTCCTGCCATGTATCTAATTATATGGCAGTGATTTGTTGTTTGATTTCCTGCAGCCAAGCATTCTCATCCTGCTCAACCCCCCAACAAGCAATGTAAAGAGATGAGAAGAGAGAGCAGGTATTCAGGAATGGCAGAATTCAAAGGAAATATCAATCCCAATTTCCCCCCAGCAACACAAGAGAGAAACAGAACTGATTGGCAAGCAGTCAGAATGCTTTAAAAGTTATCTTGAGAATGGATTGGGTAAAAACACTAAATATGATTTAAATTGCTGAAATTCTAATGGGAGCCACTTTGGATAGTTACATACAAACACTAGCAATAATTTAATACTAAGAAGCGATGTGAAATCTTAAAATTAAGGTCAGAAGCAATCAAAAGCTGTTTTACACGTGTCCGAATTTCCCTAAAATGGTATTTGCGGCAAACTTTTCAGTGAGTGGTAATCGCGATTACGGGAGAACCATATGGATTTGGGATGCGGTTTTAGATGCAAATTAAAGCTGTGGGTGTTAGCTACAAGCAGAAGTTAGAATTGTTTCTAGCACAAAAACCGAGGAAGTTATGGACGTTTTAGTGGAGGCCGTTTTTTTGAGATAGGTGCAAGAATGGGAAAACGGTAATGCTCTTTTATAATGACAAAAAGGATTTCTTACACTAGAGGATGACTACAAATAAACAAATACCACACAGGAGCACAGCCACTGGATCAGGGTGACTGCTTGCAGTGGAACTCGCCTACTTCAGATGAAAAATATCAGCGCAAAGATAGTTTTAACAATACTAGCACAGGAGGAAAACAGGAGGAATAGGATAGAGAGTTCAGGCAATTCAAAAGTACTCCTAACAATGCTAGCCGTGGGGTTTAGAAAGGCTCTTGTAAAACATGCACACTCTTTCCATCTGAAGAAGATGGAAAGAGCCTTTCTAAACCCCACTGCCCCATGGCCCTTTTATCTTGCCTGCCATTAGGCTTTTCCACATTTTGAACGACAAGTATTTCTGATTTATTGTGACCTATGGGAATGATTACAAGATTGACACGTGAAAAGAAATACTAATAGTTGACCTGATCTTAGGTCATTTCAACTACATCAAGGCAACTTCAGAATCCAATCCACAGTTCTGGACACTGCTGAAATAACCAAAGTGCATTTGCCTCCCCTTCCAACACTCCCCGCCTTGTTCTTGAGTTTGAGCAAATTGTATCATCAGTTTTCCGTTTCACAGAAACCAATGAATTGCTCCTTTCCTACAAAACCATTGTTTTTTGTGCTACCACATCTATCCTGTTAACGGTTAAAAGGAACCCAACGGCTTGTCCGTGCCATCTTGCTTACAGTAGTTTACCCTGTTTGTTGTTATTCTAGCTGAGAATGGTTCAGCTTTAACATGGGCCTTTCTGTTTTGCCAAGTTTCTGGAGTCTGGAGCAAGTAAGATGGATATTTCTGCTGCAGGGTGCTTCGTCAGCATCGGGATAGTGGTTGAATCAGTGTGTGTTTCTGAGTGCTGAGCTGTCTCTCTTTATGCTTATGATGAAGGGGTGTGTGTGCTGGTTTATCCTAATCTCGCCCCTTGGACAAGGATTAGTCAAGGTCTCATCTCTGCCTTGATAGGAGGAGAGAAACAGGGTATCACCTTAATGGTGTGGGTTTATGAGGCCTAGTGTCCCCCCCCTAGCCTCTTGAACACAAAATCTACTTTTGGTACAATACATATTTCCACATGTGCGACTTCTATAACAATCATATATACAGATTACATATTTTGTGTAGCAGCTACTCCTCCAAGCCCCGTCGCTGTAGGATCTTGTGTCTGCTTTCCACTGAATTTTGCCCTTTTTATCAGGAACACAATGTCCAGTTTATCAGCAAATTTGTACAAGTGTGCACGTATAACATGGGCATAAGTGTACACTTCTAGCCTAAATACATTTTGTGTAATATCACATTTTCCCATGTTTCTCCCCAGAACATGCCACAAAGTTCTGGCGCCTTTTCACCTGTGCATCCAGAAATGACATTAACATTTGTTATTTCTATAGTTTGCACAATTTTACATAGTAAGTTATATGTATTTAAACAAAATTTTCTTTGTGAATGTTCTGTCACAGATGGCTGTTTGTCTTCGCCTCCTTCTGTCTCCCTGCAGTTCAAGAGCAGTCTCCTCCCTGTTGTTCCTGGCAGAGGACATTTACAAACCTTCACAATTAGCATTTCCTTTAGCTGGAGGATGTCCATTGTTCACTTCCCCACTGCAGCCCAAATTCTTCCCCCACCCTATAATCATCACTTAGGTGTGAGTTCCTGGTGGAGAGGAGCTGGAAGGAGAGCTGTTATTTCAGTTTGGGTGGCTTTTAGCCAGGCTGAGTTTAAAGGTTAATTCTGTTGCATTTTTCCTTGACTTAAAAACAAACTTGTGATTTCAAACTAGCAGCTAGAACACTTATTTCAGATTCTAAACCATGGGATTAACAATTACAATATAGGTTACTCTCAGGAACAGGCCATTTAGATTTCAAACATTTGGCTTCAGTTTATAAAGGTTTTCAAGTTTATCATGCAGGCTTCTGACAGCTGTCATTCAGGCGGCCGAGGGTACTGCGCCCACATTTTGACAGATTCCACAGGCAGGCAACTTTTGCTGTGGATATTTCTTTGATACCTTCAGCTTTTCAGGACATTGTATGTTCATAATGATTTCTTGAACTAAGTGAATTGTAGCACCCAGAAAGAATTTTGGATGTTTAAGGGTGTTTGGTACTGGCATTCTGCAGTTTCAGCAACCAAGAAAAAGGATTTAAAGCAAGATTTTTGGATTTCCTTTAGCAGAGCACTGCTTTTCCCTCTATACTCCATTTTCACTTGTTGTGTTGCCCAGTGACATATTTCAGGAGTGAGTTCTCTGTTCCACCACTGACAACATGCGTGTTTTGCAGAGCACAATTTTCAGAGGTTTTGGCGCGCACAAGGGTTTTGCGGCCATTTTGATGTTTCTGGCACCATCTGAACACAGGGATGCCGCATGGCAGAGCAGAAGTGGGCCAAGACATCCCACAACACCTTCACTCTCTTTGCACTCTAACAGTGGAATTGACCCTGACATATACATCATCAGTAAGACCCCAGCATTCAAATCTGCCCTCAAACAACTCATCTTCACCAAATGCTCCCAAAGCATTTCATCTGCATTCCATCTGAAGCCCTCATCTATACATAAATACATAAATACATGAATTATCTCAGGGTAGTTCTACTATATATCACTTGTATATAATTCTACTAACCATGTATGTATTGTCCCATTATTAAACACCATTTCAACCACTGGACCAAAATCTATTCCAACTAATCACACACAAAGCACCTGATCATGGGACAGCTCTGATTGGCAGACGGTACACAGGGCACCAGGGTAGGTGTGGGGTTGGCTATGCTGATGTAAGCGGACAATAAGGAAGAACAGACAAGGTAAATCAGAACAAGGGAACAGGAAGAAAGGGCACTTCTTAATGGTGAGTAAGATGGGGTGGGAATCATGTATTTGACAAACAAAGGGGAATCCCACTAGAGGTGTACACAGGTTAGAGCTGAATTGACCCAAAGAAATCATTGAAGCTCAATGCCTCTATGCGGCATCCCCCTTCTTTCAACACCTTTCCCCCTCCTTCCAAGTAGGATATTCTGAAACACTGCCCCCCCCTTTCCGACAAAGACACTTTCGCACACCACAAACAAAGGACTCAAATCTGTGATGTTTACCTAACATGTCCCAATAGAAGGGTCAGGCATGGTCAGGCAATTGACCAGAATCACACACACTGCACAGCCCTTTCCCTTCCCCACAACGATAAAAGGTGGAGCTCAAAAGCACACTACAAACAAGGCAGACTACAGGACTAGACCAGGCACGGCAGTTCAAGAGGAGGAAAAAGGCTGTGAATATCGAGAGACTGACCAGGAGAGACATGACCTTGCCCTTTCTGACGCAGACCCGCAAAACCTCCAGAGAAGGAATCGTAAGACCGCGGACAATAGCTCAAGTGTGTTGCAGTAGATGTTAATGGTACACAGAGCATGCCTACGCTGATAAACAGGACTGAGGGAGGCACCTGCTACCGCGTTACCGGCCTTGACTCCAGATATTCTGAAAAGCCAAGCGGTTCATCACAGCTGGTGAGTCTAGGGGAGAACCGATTAGAAAACTGAACTGTGTTGAATGAAAGCGGCAAAGTAGCAACTTAAGTGAGGTGCTTGAAGGTTGAGAGTGGAACTGTCACCTCGTGCTGGGGAAGCCCGAGAAGTGTGCTGTGCTAAGAGGTTCCACCTTATCCAGTGCTCAAAACGTGGGGAAGGGAGACCCCGACTATTGCATCCTGACACATTATTTGTGAACACTTCTTTCTTTCTTATGAATCCTGTCCCACACTCTTTTTGTAATTAGCTTCGGGATTGGCAATAGGTTTTTCTAAACATAGGCCCTTTTATTTGACACAACGTCACTAGGACTGCCTTATTTTCTTTTGAACGTCAGAGCTTGCTCCCAGCTTAGATTTAGGTTTAGATTAGGCATTTATCTCACCCACTTTTGCAGTTTAATAAACACCTTTGAACTGTGATCACTTGTGTCTGTCTTTACTGTTGCCACCATGAGATCCTTACAGAACCAATCTCTGTACAAAGGAATACACAGAGGCATGTGCGCGTACACCATACAACACTTTCCAGAGACTGAAAGCCACAAAAGGGAAACAAGTTCAGAACAGGAAAGCAGGAACTAGGATGGGCAGACAACTCTACACAGAAATGGTACAAGGCAACAGCAGCAAAGAACTGGCACATGGTAACAGATACAAAGAGCTGGTACAATGTAACAGAGACAAGGAACTGATACAAGATAACAGATGCAAGTTACTGGTCCAACTTAACTGAGCATGGTAGTGGTGCATGGTAACTGAAACTAGGTAACAAAAGCAGGCTGAAAAACTGGACTGGAAAAACACATTCTATACAAGATAAGACTATGGAAAACAGTACCAGACCTAAGGGGAAAGAGTACAAACAAAAAGATAACATTGACTGACTAATGGGGTAAAGATTGAGAGTAAGTAGACTGGAAAACAAGGAAAGGGTTGAGTAGGGAGCATAGAAGGAGGCTGAATGAAAACAGTGCAAGTAACAGAGGCTGAAAGCTGCAGGGACACAGTAGGGGGCCTGGGCTGGGCACTGCATGGAATCAAGACAAGAAACAGGGGTTAATTCCTGCAGAGCCACAGCACAAAGGGAATAAGAAAACACACTGGCAGCACGTTGAGGGTGCAGGACTGAGCCTGCAAGGAAAAGCTTTAAGAATTGGAGAAAAGAATCAGAAGAGCAGGGAAGAATCACAAGCAAAGCTCAAGGCAGAATAGTTAGCAAGGCGAAGAGAGCTTCCTAATGGGTGGTAGTTGTACAAGGATCTGAATGCAATGTGAGAACAAGGAAGCTTGACGGTGCGGCAGCTTATAATGTTCTATGAACCTCTTCCCAAATATTTCACCTAATGCATGTTCATCAAAGTGAAAAGTGAAAAATAAATGGTGAAAATACATTTGGCAAAACTGTTGGGGTCTAGAACCCTGACTCTTCCATTGTTGCCACAATTCTATTATACTACGCGACCTTCGGCTAAACATCAGCAGGCTTAGTACTGTGCCATACCCACATAATGTCCCTGTAACAATCAAAACCATAAATTGAATGGGCTTTAGGCACAATAGAAACCACCACACATTCTCACAGGTATGCACTTTATATGAAAATATTCAAACTTGTTATCAAGAAAACACTTCCATTTGCATTAGTTATAGGTGAGAAAACAAAATGTCTCAACAATTTGCATTGGTGAGCATGGGAAAACGAAATATGTCAATAATTTGCATTGGTGAATGTTAGAAAATGAAATACATTTCAAACACCGCCAATTTTCTTTTGTCCCGAGAAACCCTAACTGACGTTCATTGGTAATGGGTGCAGCACGGCATGGAGCAATTTCACCCTTAGTTAACTCCACACCCTTGTCTAACAGTAGATTAGTGATGAGATTAAGGAACTATGAACCCTACCGCATAGCAGCACAAGCCCCCACTACTAAATTTAGATTCAGACTACTTCATCCATGCCTCGGTACCTCACAGACAGGTGAATATGTGCCTTCCGTGTCAGTTTGACACCTTGCCAGATTACCCTCCAGAAGGGTCGTGGTTAATTTCCACCTTATTGATACTCACCCCCCATTTTCTTTGACTCTGGCGAACACAGCGCCCACCCCCCCAGGATGCCTTGAGCTTGTCCTTGGTTCAACTGCCCCACCTTGCAGCTAAGAAGGATCTCTGCCTGGCTGTCAGGACACCACCTTCGCATAACGCCCTGCGCTGCTCTGTCTCTCTCTCTTTCAGCTCCCAAACATAATGTGTGCTCAGCTTTCAGCAGCCCAAGGCTCCAGCTTCTCAATCTGGCCAGAAGTCTTGTACTCTGTAGCAGCACATGTCCCGATCCAGTCCCAGGTTTTCTCATTCGATGCAATCAGAGGTTGCAGAAAGGTTCTTCACTCATCCCCTACAAGAATCAGCCCATGTAGCCAGCTGAAGTAAAAATGTGTCTTCTCTTTTCTTAGATTCTTGGCCTCTTTTTCTTAGCTTTTACTTTGTCACCTATATATATCTTGATAGCCCCAGTCTCTTGTAAGAGCAAGGTTCTTGTCCAAAACAAAAAACAAACCCCAGGTCTTGAAAAGACCAAAAGGCCCATCCTTGATTCAGTAAACACAATATAATCCCTTCTCAACAATTCAGTCCTTTTCCAAATGGCTCCTATGGATTTTAAAATGTCTCCCTCCTGTTGTGTGATGTCACCTGTCACCACCCCCATATTTTCCAGCCCCTTTCAAGAAGTCACTTCCAACTACATCACGTACTAGAATCCTCAAGCCCTTTCCAGCACCTTCTAGCAATCATCACCCACTTCTGACACATCAACTTGCATCCCCTGGTTCTTGGCAACCTTTAAGCTTTATTCCTGTTCAGTGTCTCTTCCGGCAGCCTGGAGGAAAGTGACACATTCTCTCATGATTTCTTTCGGTGCTTGCTTTGTATGAACAATGAACGTGTTCTTTTTCAAGGCCCATGACTGCATGCTCTGAATCTCGCCTCACAAACACTGCTCTTCATCTCAATTCTTGCTTTATTTTCTGAACCTAGCAACAACCAGCAATACTGTGTGTTCATGTGCTTGTGGCGATGTTAGTAATATTGTGGCCTGGAGCCTACAACTCTAGCCCTCTTGGTTTGCCCCCCCAATACTACATGTCAGTGTTTCACACATTGAAACACTTGTGTATAAGCGCGTTATAAATGCCATATCATATCATATCATATCAGTACCAGTAACGTTATTACACACAGAATATGCTACACAGCTTATTAGCTCACAATCCCATCTACAAAACAAAAGCATAATATTTTCTGCATCATTTTGCATGTTGCAGTCCATTGACATGAGTCTGTCTCTTTCCAGTCACAGTGAGACCAGTGTGCATGCAACTCATATTTTAAAACGGTTTCTGAATTGGGCATCCAGGTTTTCCAGACATCTTGCAGATGCAGTATGGGAATGGTAGTCAATTTTTACAGAAATATAGATGTGTATAAGGAAATAGTACATAGTGTTTCAGGGTTTTCTCTTGTGATGGCTGACAATGCCCCACCGATATGAAGATAGTGTCACCCATAGCCAAAAATGCATAGACATGACACTGTGAGCCTCTTTTCACTGTTTCTAATAAAAACAACAAAAGCTTACACTTTAACAGAGTTTTCCTCTTCTCCACATCCTTGCACATATAGTGTACCTTTGGCTCTTCCGTTTCCTTTCCTTTCCTTTTCAGTCTCTATGGCCATCCCTTGGCCTTCCTCATTTTTTCCTTTGGGTATTCCCTTTACACCTATACCAACAGCACGCAACCACTTCCCTGTTTGGATGAGCAGCTTGGTGCCATGGCTTTTAGCTTTCAATCCTGCCTCTCTGCTACTGGATGTGCAACAACTCACCTTGACACTGATGAGACAGGAATCATCATATGTGGTGGTCCTCCCTGTCGGTAAGGCTCTCCGATCTGCCCTCCATCTGTTAGGGCCTACCACAGTCCTGCCTGCACTGTTACTAATCTTGGCTTTCATTTTGACAATGCTCTCTCCTTTATCCCTCAAATCAACTTGGTTGCTTCTTTCTTTCACGTATGTCTTCACATATTGCAGCAGATAGTTTCATTTCTCACACTTTCAACACGGATCTCTACTGCTTCTGCACTCATCCAAAGATAGTTTCAATATGCCAGTTCTCTCTTTCCAGGGCTTTCTGCGCACAACATTAAGGGGGTAATTCATGGAATAAATGTGCGCCGAAATTAGTGGCGCAAGCTGGTGCAAGCGTGAAAAAGCTAGCGCACGCGTGCAAATCGCACGTGTGCGATTCATGGATGGCCCTGCGCGTGTTTTTTTCCGGGATGTGCGCCAAATCCGTGCTAACCTCACACGTCACTGCGACTTTCCAAACGGGTGTGCGACAGGAACGGGGAAAGCGCAAAACTTCTGGGAACATGGGGAATGGGGAACAACTCATGAAAATGTAGGCGTAACGTGGGAAGTACCGCTGGGAAACACACGCAACGACCACACGCAAGTGAACAACACGTATTCATGGAATCAAATAGGGAAAACCTGCGCAAGTCAAAACACACACAAATGCACAAATACGTCTGCTGCGCGAAAGCAGGCGGAAGCGCCCCCGCGCAGCATAAAAGTGTGCGCAAACAACAAACAAGCATATACAGCTACCATTCCTCGCAGCAGTGATCATGGGACACCGCAGGAAGAGGAGAATAGCCAGGCAAGGACCAGCATTTTTGGGATGCATGACCAGGCCTATAGCAGGTATAGGTATCCACCTCATATCATCCTAGACCTGGTCACTGAGTGGGAGCATGAACTCACATCACCCACCCTGTGCTCCCAAGCATTGAGCCCCTTGTGGAAGGTGCTCAATGTACTGCATTTTTAGGCCACTGGGTAATTTCAGTGGACAACTGCCATAGTGGAGGGCGTCTCACAGCCCACGCAGTCACGTTGCCTACATCACGTGTTGGCAATCATCACTGCATGCCCCTCAGTCCGCAGGCACATGTACATGCCCAGAACACCCGCAGAAAGGCAGGGCGTGGTCCTGGACTTCTACAGGGTGGCACACTTCCCCATAGTGCTTGGTTCCATAGATTGCACCCATGTGGCCCTACGTCCACCTAGGGACACTGAAAACATCCACCGCAACCGCAAGCACTGGCATTCCATGAACGTGCAGGTTGTATGCGATGCCAAGGGAATCATCACCTCTATCTATGCAAACTATCCACGGTCCACCCTTGACAGTTCCATATACAGAATGTCCACCCTGATCCGGGCCCTGGAAGCTGGGAAGCTTGGCAACACATGGCTCATAGGTCAGTACAAATGCCTGTGCACATGCATGCATGTCACACACAAGCAAATACACAAACCCAACTAATGACAACCATCATCACCTCCCCAGGGGACAGCGCCTACCCTCTGAGCACCCACATGATGAAGCCAATATGGAACCCCACCACACCACCCCAGGTAAGATACACACAGACCATATTGCAACTAGAGCCATAGTGGAGTGCACATTCAGAGTGCTCAAGTCACACTTATTCTCCCTTGACCTCTGGTGGCCATCTACTATATGCACCCCCAGTAGTGTGCAGGATCATTGTGGCAGCATGTGCCCTGCACAACATTGCAACACAGCGGGACGTACCGGTGGACATGGTGGTGCCCCCACATACCGAACCACATGCACAGGCGCTGCTCATGGGAGGGCAAAGGGTACGTGGCGAGGCAGCCCGGGCCCAGCTTGCGGCCACATTTTTCACCTAAACTCCCACCCCTGCGGAGTGCACACAGACCTGGCACATACCAGGTGACAATCGATGATGACAAAGAGACAGTCAACTGTCACAACCTTACCACCCTGAGAATGTTTTCACGGAAGTGCTACATTGTGTGCATCCCTAGCTACTTAAACATAACCAATCTGGTGTGACCAAAAGGAACACATGCAAGGTGCATATCCCACCACCCCCTGCAAAACAGGCCTTGTAAATCAGTGGTATGTCACCCAAATCCTCCCAACACCCATGACCCCTGTCCTCCATGCCATGCCATGGCATGCAACAGCTGAACAGCCAAGCAAATACACAACACATGACACTATCGTCCTTAAGTGCAACTTGAGAAATGTAAACAGGCATGAGACATTCACACCTAACATGCAACCTCCGTACTGCCATATTATGAGTAACCCTTGTGGGTGCCGGGCTGTGTGGTGGTTGCCACAGCTGCACCTGCAGCTACCACTACCGGTGGGCCCGTGTCAGCACATGTTACTTACTGTCGGGTCGCAAGGGTGCCAGGGTCGGATGCAACAACAGCATCACCTGGAGTGGCAGGGGGTGGTGCCATGCTGCACCAGCAGGTGGCTGGACATCCTGCCCCTGTGGTGCACCCCTGCCTCTTCCCGCTCTACAGCCACCCTGGCCACCCTGGACTCCACGTACTCCCTGGTCCCCCCGGCCATGTGCCTGACCACTCCCAACACTGGCAGGATGCCCAGCTGAGCCCCCCTTAACCTTTGGTGGCCTCACAACCATGGCACGGATGTACTAATGCCAATGGGAGCTGCACTGAACAGTTGTCCTGGTCAAATGGGTGAAGGGGCCAGGGTACGTGATGGTAGACACACCCCTGTGCTCCTGCAAGGCTGCCTGTGGACCCTGGAGATAAATTACATTCACGCAACGCTCAGGCACCCCAAAAATACAGGAAAAACGTATACGCAACCCCTGTGGCCCACGTGCGTGTAAAAAAACCTCACACAATACGCTGTGGCACCCAGGAACACAAAAAAGCATAAACGATTAACACGCGGGCTACTATGACCTCAATAAATGGGGTACGCGACAAACAGGGGCACCCGCAGTGGGAAAAATAGCATGCAATAACGTGCGCGACTCACCGTCTGCGCTGTGAAGTAATCGCGTGCAAACACCAAGTAAGAAAAACACACGCGCTGGTCTCCACTGAAAGCACGTACAGCGCGCTGCAGACTCGCGCAGACCTTTTACACGTGCAGAAGGAAACGCCTGCGCGCTTTACATCACTTATGCGCTAAGGCCCTTTCCTCGAATTACACGCTGATGTGCTGTTTTTTTCCCGTGCCAATTCACTCTGCATCAAGCTGGCCACACGACAACACACGGAAGACCATGCTCCTGCCCAGAAGGCCATTTTCCTGCCCCCCAGACCCCCAGGGAACCTCCTACAAGCCATCTGCTGCTGCCTGCCTGCCTGCCTGCCTGCTGCCAACAGTGGCCTGCCATTTGGTGCCTGCACATCAGCCATCTGCAGGGGTCCAGTTGCTGTGACCACCCCTGCTGGAACAGAAGACTCCCGACTGGTGTTCCATCGCTCCACAGCCCAGCCCCAGGACCCATTGCCCACCCACACCTGCCTCGGGGGTTGCCATGTCCGAACCAACACCATCCGGCACCAGAGGCAACCCCCCAGCAGAGAGGCAGAGGGCTGCCAGCTTCAGTGCAAATGAAGTTGGCATCCTGGTGGAGCAAGTGTTACACATTGCGGGAGGTGGTCTCTGTGGGCCCATAATCGCTTGTGCGGTTTGCTTCACCGTAATTCTTCCAGGAGGACTGCCTATTGTGATCTCCAGACAGAGGGTAGCAGTCTAGTTGTTCCACGTTTTCCTGTGACGCTCGTAACCGCTCACGTGATCCTTTATCCGGACCCTGAGCCGACAGCAACTTGCGTCGCTTCTGTTTCCACAGACGCTCCATGAGTTAGTTTCTATACTATCTTCTACCTTGGATTCCTTTGAACTTCTCTACTGTACTAACTCTGTACTGTCCTACTTTTCAGATCCTGTTACCAGCTCTCCCCTTCGACTCTAGTTACTACTGCGTTGGGAATTACACGCCAATTCGGCGTCTCCTTCGGCTACGCTAATTTATTAGCTTCGACTCTGTCATTGCTTGAATACCCGCTTAGAGTAAGTGCTTTCCTCTCAGGGTCTCTCTCTTATTTTCGCCATTCGGCACTTACCTGCTATTATTTCTAGGGTACCCGCCTTCCAGTTATCACACTCCCAAGACCAAAGACCAATCATCTATTGATCGAGTCCTGCCGTCTCTGGTTAGAGAACTCGATATTCTACCTACCGCTGTACTATACGAATTCTATCTGTCTCTGGTATATTCTTACCTTGTCCGTTTGTGCACCTAGAAGAAGCTTTCCCACCAGCCAACTTCTGCCACGATTTGAGGACACTTCGGCATCCTTCCTGATCCACAAGGCTCCCGGACTCCACCAGGGTTTTTTCCCTCTGGAGGGTTTCCCTGGCCGTCCTGTCCTTTCCACCGGGTACTTCCATTCCGGCCCGGAGAGGACAGGGCAGTCACAGGGGAGCTTTCACTGCGGCATTTGATTGTTTCACATTGGATCATTCGATCTGTCAAGGTGAGATTATTGAAACCTTTGTTATTTCAATCGGGTGTAATAACAATATCCGTAACAGCAAGTCCTGGGGCATTATGATGCCCTCTTCACACCATTGCGCGCCAACAAGGAAGGACGGAAGAGGATCTGGAAGGACATAGTCGGTGCCATGAACGCGGAGGGGGTGGCATCCTGTGACATCAAACATGACCAGAAGCGCTGGGAGGATTGCAATTCCAGGACCCTCAAGAAGGCCAGGCGCCTCTTGGAGGCAGCGGATGCAGTGGGGCACCAGAGCCAGTTTACCACCCAGCAGATGAGGGTCCTGGAGCGCATTCACCCAGTGCTTCACCACCAGATCCTCAGGATGCAGGCCTGTCTGGAGACGAGCGGTAAGTGCCCATGCATTCCCGTTTAAAACAGTGCATGTTGCAGTGTGGTGGTAGTTAGCTACTTGGCTGTATGTGTGACATGGGTCATGTATGGATGTGTGTGTGCAGGGACATGATGGTGCTGCATGTGAGTTCAGTCTGGCGTGACCCACATGGATGGTGTATGTGTTACAATGCATCATGTGGAGCAGCATGCGGAATGCACACATGTACGCATGCCTGTGTCTGTACTTGGACATGTTTGGGGTGTGAGAGATGGGTGCTTCTGTCATGGACATGAATGGTATACATGTCCGCGTGTCTGAGTAGTGTGTGAGTGACTGGTAAATGCCATGGCTGCATGACACATGTCCGTGACAATGTGTTGATTCACTGATACAGCCTAGTCATCCTTGTATACACTGTCTGGGGATATACAGAGCCAGATGCATGACCCTCCGGTGATGTGTGTGCATGCGATCAGCATGAGTTTCAACCCACCATTGGATGTTTCTACGGTGCCTTGGACATGGATGCAAATGATTGTTGCATGTGCCATGCCTGTTCCTGCATGTGCGTTGCCTGCACTGACCCATGTGTTGTGGAGGGACATGATGGAAGTGACGTTTCACAGTGCCACTCATGTGCTATTGCTTTGTGTCTAGGGGACTATTGTACTGTACCCTGATGCTTGTGTTCAATGTCTCCCTTTACACAGCGGCGAGTGACGAAGAGGGCGGAGACGGCACTGTGGAGGAAAGCGGCAGGGATGCCTCCACTGGCCGGGGACGCAAGGCCCAGTCACCCTCCCAGGATATTCCATCATCCGGGAATGAGGGGATTGGTGCCGCGTCCGCCACTACGGCTGTAGCGGAAGGGTTGGGTGAGCCCGCACTGGGGCTGGCGATGGCAGAAGACGGTGCAGAGACATCCAGGTTGGTGGTGTGTACGGAGGAGGAGGAGGCCGCATCAAAGCTGCACATGGGGCATGGTGGGGGTGGTACCACTGGTGCAAGAGGTGCAGTCCAGAAGGCAGCACAGGTCGCCACGGAGGGGTCTGTGCATGTCACTGTCCATGACACTGTGACTGCATCACCATGCACCAGCAGGGATGCCCCGTCACAGGCCAGTCCGCAGGTAGGGGGGAGGTCCATGTCATCTGGCACTCCTCTACCTGCGGACGTGGGGACCCGTGACAGGATTGAGTCCGTCCTGGGGGGACCATGCACGTCATCACGAAGAGATGTATGTCAACGTGGCCCAGTTGGGAGGGCTCGTGGTCAGGGGTTTCCTCCATGTGTCACTCTGTCTTGAAGCACTCTCCTCCTCTGTGCACACTAAACGCCAGTGATTCTCTGTGCCGTCTTCCGGCCCAGATGACACCAGGGCCCCCTGTGGACCTGCCCCAACTAACACAGCTAAGCTGGTGGAGATCCCATCCCTGCCACAGTCAGGAGTCGGAGCTCCAGCACAGGTGGTTACCCCAGCAACTGGACCCCTGGCAATGGACGATGTGCAGGCACATTCAAGCAGGGCACCTGCACGACGGCCTCGGGTGTTGCCATCTACCCGGAGGCAGTCGTGGTGGTGGCGGCAGGCAGCAGAAAGGCGGCGGCAGGCTCGGCGTAGGAGGCATGTGGCCTTGGGGCCATTTACATCATCAGGGCAGGCAATGGCCGGCGGGCAGGAGGACCCAGGATTGGGAGTGTCTTCCATGTGGCAGCGGTTGGGCCAGCAAATAGGTGCAGAGTGGCGGCGGGCGGTGAGGGCACGGCTCACAATGGTCAGGGTGGAGAACTCCATGCACAGGGCATTGAGGCGGGCTGAGTGCCTCAAGGCATCTCGCAGGGAGTTGGAGGAGGCCATGGCTGCATCCCTGCGAGAACTCGAGGCCAGGGAAGAGGGCCACCTCCGGAACATCTCTGTGGAGTTCGATGATGCCCTGGCCCGGAACATCAAAAGTGAGCCGTCGGACTAGACTGCCGCCTTTGTATATAGTTATTTAGGTTTAGGTTTCATTTGGTTTATGTTTTTATTTGGAGTTCAGGGACTTTGCTCCACTTTTTGTATGTAGTTGTATTTTAGATAGGGTTTTAGGTAGGTTTCCTTTTGTTTTGGGATAATGGACCCTTCAGACTTTTGTTTTCATTATTATAGACTTGTACATATTTTTTTTTATTTTCACATGGAGTAAAGTTTTTGTTATGTTTTTCATCTTCGGCTTTCTTTCTATGGACTTTGGGTACGGACCACCTTTATTTTTTCATGTTTTGGATTTTTATTTTTCCTTGGATTTCACTTTCTTTTTAATATTGCTTTCATTAATACTTCATTTGTATGTGTGATTTTCATATTGTCATTAGTTTTTATTTTTAATACATTTCATAATTCTTCATTCTTGGTGTGGTCTACTATGATTTCATTTGTGCATGTCTCCATGGGCATTGGCTCAGTCATGTGTTGTCACTGTGTGGCTCTGTAGGACATTTGTTGATGGTCATGCTGGTTCTTTTCAGACTATCATGGAATGGGTGATTTAGTAGGGAGTGGGTGCAGTGGATCATTGGGTGTTTGTACTGGGGGGTGGGGGGATGGGATTTGGGTTGGCATTAGGGCCATGGGTCTGAATAGTTATGACGTGGTGTTTGTGGGGACATGAGTCGGGGCCTGCTGGCAGGTGCCCTTCAATAGGTGGAGTGGGGGGACATGAGTCGGAGCCTGCTGGCAGATGCCTGTCAATGGGGGGGGTGGGGACATGAGTCGGGGCCTGCTGGCAGGTGCCTGTCAATGGGGGGGTGGGGACATGAATCGGGGCCTGCTGGCAGGTGCCAGTCAATTGGGGGGGTGGGGACATGAGTTGGGGCCTGCTGGCAGGTGCCTGTCAATTGGGGGGACATGAGTCGGGGCTCCAAAGTGCATGGTGCCATGTGGCCTGCCTGCCGGGCATGGGGAGGGTGGATGGTCTGCCTGCGGGGCATGGGGAGGGTAGATGGTCTGTCTGCGGGGCATGGTCAGGGTGGATGGGCTGTCTGCAGGGCATGGGGAGGGTGGATGGTCTGCCTGCGGGGCATGGTCAGGGTGGATGGGCTGCCTGCGGGGCATGGGGAGGGTGGATGGGCTGCCACCGGGGTATGGTCAGGGTGGATGGGCTGACTGCGAGTCATAGGGAGGGTGGATGGGCTTCCTGCAGGGCATGGGGAGGGTGGATGGGCTGCCTGCGGGGCATGGGGAAGGTGGATGGGCTGCCTGCGGGGCATGGAGGGGTGTAGGGTGGACCCCTGTGGCGTGGTCTAACTGCAGGGGGTGCATGTGGCTTCTCACCACACTGCTGCATGAATCTGGGGGTACGGCAGTGAGAATTACACGTGATTTCACTGGCGCGAGCGGGGTACATGTGTTCCAGGGGTGTGCAGGGAGTTTTACACGCAATTTCGCTGGCTCAAGCGGGGTGCACATATTCCTGGTGTGCGCTGGGAGTTTTACACGCAATTTTGCTGGTGCGAGCGGGGTACATTTATTCCAGGGGTGCGTGGGGAGTTTTATATGCGGTTTTGCTGGTGCGAGCGGGGTACACTTATTCCAGGGGTGCGTGGGGAGTTTTACACACAATTTCGCTGGTGTGAGCAGGGTACATGTATTCCTGGAGTACGCGGGGAGTTTTACACGCAATTTCACTGGCGCGAGTGTGGTACACATATTCCAGGGGTGCGTGGGGAGTTTTACACGTGATTTCGCTGGCGCGAGCGGGGTACACGTATTCCAGGGGTGCGTGGGGAGTTTTCCATGCGATTTAGCTGGCACGAGCGGGGTACACATATTCCTGGGGTGCGCGGGGAGTTTTACACACGATTTCACGGGCGTGAGCGGGTTACACATATTCCTCGGGTGCGCAGGGAGTTTTACACGCGATTTCGCTGGCGCGAGCGGGGTACACGTATTCCAGGTGTGCGTGGGAAGTTTTGCATGCGATTTCGCTGGCGCGAGCGGGGTACACGTATTCCTGGGATGCGCGGGGAGTTTTACACGCGATTTTGCTGGCACGAGCTGGGTACACGTATTCCTGGGGTGTGCGGGTAGTTTTACACGCGATTTTGCTGGCACGAGCTGGGTACACGTATTCCTGGGGTGTGCGGGTAGTTTTACATGCGATTTCACTGGCGCGAGCGGGGTACACGTATTCCAGGTGTGCGTGGGAAGTTTTGCATGCGATTTCGCTGGCGCGAGCGGGGTACACGTATTCCTGGGATGCGCGGGGAGTTTTACACGCGATTTTGCTGGCGCGAGCGGGGTACACGTATTCCTGGGATGCGCGGGGAGTTTTACACGTGATTTTGCTGGCACGAGCTGGGTACACGTATTCCTGGGGTGTGCGGGTAGTTTTACATGCGATTTCACTGGCGCGAGCCAGGTACGCGTATTCCAAGTGTGCGCAGGGAGTTTTGCACACAATTTAGCTGGTGTGAGTGGGGTACACGTATTCCAGGGGTGCGCCGGGAGTTTTACACGCGATTTTGCTGGCACGAGCGGGGTACACGTATTCCTGGGGTGCGCAGGGAATTTTACACATGAGTTCGCTGGCGCGAGCGGGGTCCGTGTATTCCAGGGGTGCGCAGGGAGTTTTGCACACGATTTCGCTGGCGCGTGAGGGCTGAGTGGTGTTTTTAGTGCCTTTTCATGGTTGGGGGTCTGTATGATGGTGCACTGGCCTTTGCGCCATTTAGGGGAATTTTTCGCAATGTTTTTGGCGCACGAGGCAGGGTTGGGGGCATAACTGGCGCTGCTGCAGGGTCGCTGCGCCACTGTGCGCCACGGCTGGTTATGGATGTAAGTATCCATGAATACTGTGCGTGAAAATGTATTTTGGCGCACACGGCTGGCGCAGGCTGGTGAACGCTCGCTCTCTGCGCCAGCCGCGTGCACCACTTCTGCGCTAAATTCTATGAATTACCCCCTAAATGTCTTTAGATTCTTCACTGTTATACATTTTCTGTTTAAAAGTTTTTTTTTTGTGTACAATGCCCTTTAAAAAAGTTAGGTTGTATCACATTCTGTAGGACATCAATTGTTTTACTATTTATGTCAAGGGGATGATAACCGTAAATTCTGAATTTGCAGCTTGTGTTTTTCATGTGCACTTCTGGGCCAATTGGAAGGTCGTATGGACAACCTCAGTTACAAAGAACTTGTGTTTTCTCACCTTTGCAAATAAGTAACATCTACATAGGTATATGTTTTCAAAGCATATGTTTTTAAAGCAAAAGTCAGGGAAGGCTACAAATAGCAAAAACATAGAAGATAAGGAAATAGGACAGACACTGTATGCAGATAACCAGATCATTTATTGTCTAGACACTTGACTTTGTAGAGAATACTGAAATCATATAATTTCATAAATTAGGGGAATGGGAGAGAATTTGGTTAAATCATGTAAGGACTTCAAAGCTATTTTGCCCAAAAAACAAATATCCCTGTAAAACTGTACTTGTTAAGAATCTCCCAAGAAACCCTCAAATCATGCACTGAAGGCACTAGGAATGCACAAAGGTCTGATGAAATTCCCATCCCTTTTTCTCCTAATTATGAGAACATTTGCCACTCTCCTGCTGTGGTCACCCACAGTGAGTGTCCTTCATTCGCCTAGTTATTTCGCTTTTTTGTGTTAAGATTTAGCATTTTTAGATATACATTTATAAACAGCACCTTTTATCAGCATACATAAACCCACTCCTAGCTTTTCTTTGTTAAATGTTACTCTCATTATGCAACATTACAAGCATCTATCGTTCGTTTCGATGTTCATGCAATACTGAAATGTCTGCAAAGTTAAGAACGGTCTTTGGCCCTGTCCAAAGGCCCTGTTCTTCTCTTCATTTGTACAGACCTTCAAGAATGGGAGGTCTTATTTATTTTCTATTGTGATAAAAATGATTTTTGCCCTACAGCAGTAATAGGGTGAGTAGTAGTTAACGCACCTATTCCGCCTTCAAACTGTTACAATCCAAGAGGGATCCCAATCAAAAAGGTAAAACAGGCAGCATTGAGAGATATACCCCCTTCGGATTTTGTAGTAATGTGGGCCGGGGGAAAACTGTATTCTCAAGACGGGTGTAGATTTGATCAGTAGCAACCCAAACAGCAATAGAATAACCGTCACACATAAAGGGAATGTCCAATCAAGGTTCTATTCAAAATGGATATACTTTAACGGCTGGGGAACTATTGAAGTGGTGGGGTGCAAATGTACATTACACTGAAGAAGAGTTGTAAATAGGGGTTCTCCCACCATGAAAATGTTTTGATATGAGTGGAAATAGTGCATTTGTTAGCACAATTTTCATGAAAATGTGTAGAAAAGTGAATTTATTAGCATAATGTTCAAGTAAATATTTAGAAAAAGACCTAAGATACAAGCAATATTCTACTACCAGAGATTCCAACTTACTGACTGCCCACAGGGCCATTTTTCAGCAATAAATCACGTATGTGCCCATCTCCTACTAGGGAACAAATGTGCTTCCATCATTAAGGCAAGTGCTGGGTAAAGTGTTCCACTGCCTCCACTTTGAAAAATGCCACTTATATAATTTTCCTGGAGGAATTACACCAGTCTTAAATAATGTGAAATAAGATTTCAAAATGCACATTACTATTTCTGGGGTTGGTAGTTAAAAATGCAAACAGAATGTACTGCAACTCATCAGGGTACCACCAAAATGCCTTTACTACGAGTATGGCAGAGCGGTAAAAAAGTGTCGGTAATCAAATTACTGGCACTTTTACTGCTCTGCCATATTCAGAGTTTGGCCTTGTAGTGGAGGGGTTACCTCCAGCATCATGCTGTAGGTAAATCGTCCACCGTTCCGCCAACAAATTGGCAAAATCGGTGGAATTACTGCAAGTGATAATTCCGTCAATATCCCTACGGAGTCCTATTGACTCAAAAAAATCGAAACTAACTCTGCCTATCACCACTTGTAATCTGGCAGTAAATCTGCCAGACCAAGTTGTGTAACAGTAATAATGCTTATCGGTAGTTCAGTGGATTTACCGCTGGAATTCCGCCAAACTTGTAATGAGGGCCAAAGTATATTCAGGTGTTGCTCAAATACTCCCTGAGTTGCTAATAGGATATGCAATCTGGCAGTTGCCATGGGCGATGCTTAAATACACCTAAGTACTCCCAAATGTGTCAGAAATTCACTAAATATGGTAGCTTTGCTATAAAAGAATTGGCATGCACCTTTTTATATTGCAAGGCCAGTTTAAGCTTTGCCATTCTAGTTGATAACACATTGTTAATGCCATACCATATTAGTGTTACCCCAGTTGAGCATTGACATACAATTTCAGCAATGCCATACGATGCCTGCCTGCCAATATTGCCCCAAGTACACACTGTCATGATGGTATCCACCTTGTGCCCAGAAAACAAAGTTATGTCAGTGCCAACCTCAGTAAAAACACATTGAAATGCTTTCCCTACCTGTGAAATACTTCTGCTTCGCAACGCAACAGCAACGCAAGCCTAATGCCACACCCAGATAACTTAGCTACTATTTTGTATATTGGTACTTGTGGCATGAAGCAAAAAACTTTGAATAAACTCAACATTTCTTATCAAACTTGTTTACTTGTTCAAAGGTGCAAATACATTTTTTTTACGAAAAGGATAACAATATCCAGACTTGAAGATAAATCCAAATGTCTTATTAAACTTTTTAGTGGTTCACAGTTTCAGTATACCCTATGGAAACATTGATGCACATCAACAATCAAAAATCTCAATAGTGCTTAGTAACATAAAAGTGCCAAACCGTACCATAGATACAAACTGCAAATCAACACAGATTATGTGCCTCATCACGAGTCGGGTGGTAGCCCTTAAATGCAGCGTTAATGTGTTGCGGATGCATTTGGGGGTCCGCCCAATCATGAGTATGGCGTGTTTACCCAAAGCTCAGAGCTGAGAGTAAACACACTGGAAAAATGCTGATTTTCAGTGCAATTACCATGCAGTAATACCGCTTGCGGTAATTGCGCCGAAAATTCCCCATTGGGTCTAATGGACCCAATGGGGAATTGGGAATAAAGTTTAACGCCCAACCCCTGATCCAGCAGTAATACCGCCGGATCACGGGTGGCTGGTAACACAAATAAAGTTGGGCGGGAGACCGCCCAACTCGTGATGAGGCCCTATATATCCAAACTGGGACCATAAATGCAGACCAAGAATCAAAAAACTCAATATAGCTTAATAAACCTTTCATCGGCACAACTCATCGGCACACCTGCACACTCCTATCCTTTCACTCTCTGGCCCGGCCTCCCATGTGCCCTGTTCCTGCTCCCACCTGTGAGGCTAAGAACCTCAGGGTCATCTTTGACGCCACACTCTCCTTTTCTCTTCACATCTCTGAGAAGTCAAACTATCAACTGCACCTCCTCAGAGGTATTCTTCTTTTCCTCTCCTTCTGCCAGAAGCTCACTGTCACTAGAGCACTGGTTCTCTCTGGGCTGCACTGCTGCAACCGCCTCTTTCTAAATCTGCCAGCATCTTCTCTCCACCCCCTGCAACTCATCCAGAACAGGACTGCGAGCCTTGTCCTTGGCCTCAAGCCCAGGGATCGTATCGCTCCAGCACTAAAATCTCTGCATTGGCTCCCAGTGGAAGGATTAAGTTCAAGACCCTCTGCATTGTCCACAAGGCCTTCTGAGGCCTCGGCCCTCAATACCTCCAACTCCCTCTTCGCAAATACCTTCCAACTTGAGCTCTTCGCTCCTCCACCCCCAATGTCCTCAGGGTCAGTCGCTTCTGAAAGCAACAAGTTGGTAGTAGATCTCTTTCTTCGGCAGGGGCTTCCCTCTGGAACAGCCTCCCTGCCTCTCTGAAACTTGAGGAGAGCCATCTCTGGTTCTGGAAGCACCTCAACACCTTCCTCTTTGCTTCTGCCTTCTTTCTTCCTCTCCCCTGCTGAATTCCTTTCTGATACTGCATGGGTCACCTGGCTACCCTCTGATTCCGGGCTCAGGTCCCTGCCCGCCCAGTTGCACACCTGCACTGCCACCCAGCAACCCTTGCACTTGGAACTGTATATGTAACCCTACAGTGCCCCGAACTGCACTTTTGGACACATGTCTGCACTTACCCTTGCACCTGCCACTTGCTGGCCATACTTCTTGTTATTGTTTTGACCCCATGTACAGCACTACCACCTCCCCTTTCTCTCCTTTCCCCTGGCACCTTTCCCCTCCCCTGCACTTGCACGATCTCAATAACCCTTGGCCTAGTGAGATCGTTGTCTCTGTCCTCCCTCTGTTTCCCTTTCCTTGTTTCATCGCGCCTTGAAACACTTGTGTAGAGGCAGGTTACACATGCCATATCATATCATATCAATTGTTCAAAATTACATTTTGAGTTTACAAACATTAGCAAAGCACACAATATGACCATAGATAAAAACTGCAAATCAATACAAAGAAAGACAACTTCTTATTAAACTTTTTTTCAAAGTGTAAAGTCTCAGTTTAAAAAATAATAACTTAAACTGGACCACAGAGACAAAAAACAAAAAGTCAAAACATACACTTCGTATTATATAATATTTTCATGCATTGCATGCATTGCAGATAGGTGAATACAAATGTGCCCATACATGTATATGCACACCAGAAGCACAAAGGGGAGATCTCTTAATGACAAGTGGTCATAAACACAGACACAGGTCTATAGATATGTGGAAAAATGTGGTTTACCAAGCACTTGTTAGTGAATAACATTTCAAACCAATCGAGCACAGCAAATGCACCATCACATGACTGACAGGTAGGTTATTCATTTGTACAGACATTTTGCATGACGATCTTTAATAGTAGCAAGCTTCTCAACTATTCTCTTATTGAAATCTGGGATCTCTTTGATGAGCTCCTTTTTCGGTGGAGAGAATTGACATTGCATTGTGTCGGTCCTCTGTCATTGTGTTCCTCAGAAACGTTTGTATCCTCTTGAGAGTGGAGAAACACCACTCTGGCTCAGTTGTTGTCATGGGTGTTGTGATGAGTTTCTATAGGTATAAAACGGAAAATCTGTTTGTTCTTTATACGATTCCATACCGTTGCACCGAGCTGTACCAAATTTTGCATTGTTACCTGTGAGGACCCTCCAGATGTCACTGGCTACATTACATGTGAACACCCCACCCAGTTTCCCAGATTCCCTTGCACACATAAAATGGCTGCCTGGAAGTAGCAAAACATCAAGGTAAGCATTATTTTAAGCATCTCAATGCAAGGAACAAAACTTGAGGTCCCTATGGGACCTCAAGAATCACGTTTCAAGGCTCCAGGGTGCACCCTTTTCTGATATATTTACACTACAGCACACAAACTTGGTGAAACATCAATGTTTTCATAGAAGGAACAGACAAAGCTCATTTTAAGCCCAGGCACCAGGAACACAACTTGGAGGACAATATGGGAACTGAAAAACCATGCTTCAATGCCCTAGGACACACCGTTTATGGGATATTTGCACCACAATGCACTGCAGCAGTCTAGGGTGAGCCGACAGGTGGGGAGAGTGCACAGAAGGCCCAAGTATGCTACAGCATGCCAGCTCTGGCCTCCCCTCCACGTCTGCTCCAGGAGGGGTAAGCCATTTATCAGTGCAGTTTTCTTCAGAGTGCAAAGCACATAAATGATAAGTGACTCGGAACAGGGACTTACAGAATCATTGATTTTCCACAATTAGTGACAGTTATCATGTCTGTCTACTGGGTACACCGCATTTCCACACCACACCCCTTTCCTCGAAATTCGTCACCTCAACACATGACACGGTTGCCTGAAATTGGCAAAACATCAATGTGGTTGAGAATGACTGGACAAAGCTCATTTTAAGCGTTTAGACGTGAAAAATAAAACCTCAAGCTCCACATGGAACCTTGAAAACCATACTTCAAGGCCCAATGACGCAACGTTTCTGAGATATTTGCACCTCAACACACAGTAGTGTGCCAGGGTAAGGAAACATGTGGGGAAGCATCTCAATGCAAGAAACAAAACTCAAAAACCACATTTCAAGGCCCCAAGATGCACAGATTCTGAAATATTTGCACTGCAACGCACTATAACACAGAGCACTGCATCAGAGTGAGGTGACAGGAGGGGAAAGCGCAAAACGACAGGTGGTGAGAGCGCACAGAAGGTCCCAGTATGTTGCAGCACACCAACTCTCCCCTCCCATCCACATTTGCTCTCAGGTATCTAAGCCAGTCACAAACGCCCATTCTCAGTGCAGTTTACTTCAGAGTCCAAAGCAAATCAAGTGATAAGCAACTCGGAACAGCAACCTACAGGATCCATGGACAGATTTACAACAAGGCCGACTAGGCCCAGGCCTAGGGTGGCAGATTGCCAGAGGGGCAGCATTTTGTTGCAATTTATTTTCAAGTTACTGGCTGTCATTTTCTAAATATAAAAACAAAGTTGTTTCTCAGAGTCTGACTGATCCACAACACTGTGAGCAATCATCCCACTCTGATAGCTGAAGTCTTTGATGGCAAAACTTGCATATATGCTTGATATAATGCATAAGCTTTATTGTTAAGGTGACTTGTTTCAATGAAAAAAATAGAAAAAAGGAAACGCGTACCAAACCCAGCGTGCTTTAGGTATTTTGTGAATCAGTTATACAACTCTCACAGACATATATGACAGATATAAAGTTCTTTGGTCATTCTCATCTTCCCAAAACAGCCAAAAGCTTATTGGTATTATTGGTGCCACTTCACATTATGTTTGGAGTTCTTTCTAATCAATACACTCATACACTGTGTTAAGTTATCATTTTCATATTCAAAGATACAACATGCATTTTTCAAACGGTTGCCAAAATGCGAGTTTTCCCTTCAGAAAAGTAAAGGTTAAAAATGATGCAATATTATACTCATGCCTATGCATAAGTCAAACACAGACTTTCCACTGGTGGCACTAAAATGATGTTCAGAATCAAGCATTATTTTCCCTTCCTGGCCCTACATTTCATAGGTGTTTGGCTGCCCACAAGGTGCAAGCATGAAATAGATCAAGATAAAATACCAAAGAGTTATTTAGAATGCAAAAGTGCAGCAAGAAGCCTGTGAAAGGATACTCAAAGCCATAGAAGGGTAAGAACAAAAACTGTGTGCCAAAGGTACACACTGTTTCACACCTGTAAAGATATCCCTTCAGCCATCCTTACCGAAGCTGCTCAGTCCTAAGCAGAAAAATAGCATCCCTGCTGGGTTTATCATGTGTTTTTGATGACATTCTGAGGGACACTCAGTACTACCAGGAAACGAATTGCAAAGTATGTCACCCAATGCAGAACTGTGATGCTTATAAGTAATCTTTACATTTATTATATTTTAAATACAAGGTAGGACATTTACTGTAAAACAGTGCTTTAAACGACAGCAGAACATCTATATCTATACACACACATCTCAAAACATTCCTATCTATTGTACAGTCCAGCCAACTCTACATAGTTAACAAACACTTTCAATTACCTTAAATGCAAGCTCGCAAGACCCATAGCCTAAACCACACCAACAAAGGTAATATTGTGCTTGAACGCCCGATCCATTTCTCAATTTTACTCTTGGAGTGTTGGGTATTTTGAAAAATTGCACAAATAGCAATGATGTAAACAGTATTGACGCAAACCAAGGGCTCTTATCTTTATTACTGGTCTGCTCAGCGACTCCTCTATTGATATATTATCTTAATTTTAACTTCTTTTTTGCTGTTTAATTGTCAGGCTTGTTCTTGTCGCATCTCAGAAGAGTATGACAGTGAAAAGCCAAAAACCACTCAAAAAGACAAAATAACTAATATTCATTGAGACCAAGCACCAACTTGTATCACCATCAACACAGTTTAATAGTGCATTAGTGTGTGCCCTTTGGATGACACGTGTTTCGTCAATCTGCCTTTTTCAAATCCAGGCATATTTCCTTGTATGTCAGTTTAAACCAAAAATGGGTATGTCTACATCATAACAGTAAACACATTGCAAAACCAACATAATCATTTTCCAAAAATAGAAATCAAATATATGAGCAATTGAAAAAGATAATAGTAAATACGACAGACAAATAGGGTTGGGATCAGGGAGGAATTGATGGAGTTTAAGAGAGAGAAAATAAAATAATACACAATGATTATGCCGTAAAAAGTATAACATGATTAGGTTTAACAATCTAGTTATGCTTAGACAGTATAAGTCTTGAACATTCAGTGTTGGTATTTGCAGCATTTATCTGCTTAACAATTTCCTTGTATTAGGCTAACAGTAGAATATCTAGACAATAGTGCATTCTTGTTTGCATCAAATACATGCTCCTCGATTGATAGCTTTGTAACCAAGGTCAGAGTCTTAGCTCTTCAAAAGAACTTATTTAAATGTATGGGTCACTATTGTTGTGCATTTAGCATAGACAATTGTTGATAATCTTACCATTCGTCTTCTATGGTCCCTTGACCTGGTCATTGATTTAATGGGGTAAATCCCTGTAAGAATAAGTAATTTGTCACATGTGTCCTGCGTGTATCCCCCGAATTTGTTCTTCTTTGTGCTCGTATTGATTTCAGTTAAATAATTCTCATGATTACATTTTCGGTACTCTAGTATTTCTTATATTACATTAATAAATCTCAACTTTTGAAGTGCAAGGTTGTTAGGGGACACTTTTTCCTGGTATTGTTACTTCTATAACAGGTGTTTGTAGTTTCCCACTAGTATCTTGCACCCCGCAAACAAACGGGAGTTTTAAAATATACAAGTACTTTCAAAAGTTGTACGCTCATCTGCTCGAGTGTGTGCTTGATACTCATCAGAGCCATACTACGGCGTGATCCGATACCGCCTTTCATCTAATGCCTTTCCCTTGCTAGTGCTTGTATAGAGCACACATATCTGTTTATGTTGCTTGTCATTTCCATGCTACGATGTGATCTATTGTGCTCAAACATCTAATGAAATTTACTTTACTTTGTTGGTAAAGTGCCCACAAGTCTTTATAGTTTCAAAGTAATAGGAAACACCAGTGTCTCCACATCTTAAATCATACATGTCGGCTCTCCCTTGTGTGCAAGGTGCCGGAGCCATTGTATTAATGTTAGAATGTGCTCCCATCGCAACCATGGAGCCATCTTGCGGTTTTCTCTTTCTACACCCACATCATCGGCGCCATGTTTTGGGAATGTAATCCCTGTCACTACTTTGGTGTATAGCTGAGAAGCCCAATATAGTGAATTCTGAATAGTAAATATTTAAATTGGTCGGCGGCCTCATATTTTAACCTATGTTATTTAATGTGCTTAGATAAGATCATGCATAGCGTCTATCATTAATTACCAATATTTAACCATTCTAATTCCTTTTCACCGTGCGTATGTGCCGTTTATAATTTTGGGAATCTCACAGCTAGCGTATATATTCTAATAGTAAGGTATCGTCTTCAATGACTTTGTACATTTCCGATTGTTACAGTTTCCTGATACTTTTAAGAGTATGTACCACTTCATTTGTCATAAAATGTGCCTGCATTGTACAGCTATGAGGAATGCTATCGCTTCACACAGATGAATGTTCACTGTCACCTTTATCCATTGTTCCACCATGAGAATGCACAGCTAAAGATTCAAAGAACCCTCCAACTGTCAATTTGTGAGAGAAACCAAATATTGGCATTGAAACCAAAATTCCGTATTCCAACCTTCTCTCACTTCTGTCCGGTTGGCAGACAATTTATGTTCTTATCACTTCCTATAAAATATTGTTTTTAACAAATATATATATATATTTTATTGAGTGTTATAGTTCCTTACAAACTTTTCTCACTCATCTTTAACAAAATAAAAAAAGATCAACATTCAAAGTTAGCGTGGTGATCTTCCTGTTAAAATTTCAAAATCCATAGTCCTATTCTGTTTTAAGGGTTATTATTACATTCCAAAATTGGATAACTCTGCATGTCAAGAATTTATCATTTCCAGATTTGATTAAGTTTCATCTTCCTTCTTGGTTTAATTGTACCCTTTTATAAGGCAACATTCCACTGAATAGAGATCTTTGATTCTCCAAGGCTGCACAATCCATGATAAGATGTTGGATTGACTCCACTTGTTCTTGTTGTAAGCAGAATCCACCAGAGTTTGGTGAGTTTTTAACAAAACCTCTCTTGTAGGAAGGAGGTTTAAGCGTAGTCTCATGAAGGTGTCTCTTATTGCTCGATCAGGGAAATGCTGCAGGTATCGGGGCAATTCATTATTTGCCCTTATATCCATCTTGTTAATCAGGTCAAGTTGGTATGTTGATTTTTTGCTGCTGTGTGCGATACCAGTCATTTCTTAAAAGCTTGATCTTCGCCTTTTGTGGTCTATTCATAAGTTGTCTTCAGAGATCTCTTCATTCTGCATTAGTTGGATGCATGCTTCTTTCCATCTGTTTAAGACAAAAACATTTGTTGCATTTGTTTTCATCCCTAAGATATCAATTGCTGGGATGTCGTCTTTTGATATTATCTTCCTGTATAACATTAATGATTTCCATGATTTCATCGCCTCAAGTGACGGTAAGGTGATCTCGTGCCTTATCCGTGGCATTGGGTAGGAGAGAGGAAGGGCTAAAATCCTTCTCCAAATGATCCCTTCAAATTGTACCCATATTTCTGGAGGTAAATTCAGTGCTGTTTGGAATTAAGAGTAAGTTGACAATTAGCCGTAACAATTACCTTTCGTGCACTTAACTGTAGAACACACTGTCTTCTCCAAATCTTGGGCAGCAGAGATCTGAAAACACTCTTTAAACTAAAATAACATAGACAATGACTGGCCTCAATTAGTAGAGCAGAAGCAATAACCTTCTAATCCCTCCAACCTTAAAAAAGTCCTTATACTGTTATGGAGCCAAAATGTGGGTGAAACAGTGTACTTGGTGGAACACGGACATAGTTTGTTGAAGGGGTGGAATCCGGTGAAGGTGCAGTTTCTGGCAGAGGTGGAGTAAAGTTGAGAGGGGGTGCATGCACTTATTTGGGCCTAGGGTAGCAGAAAGCTTACATTCATCGCTGACAGGATCATTGATTTTCAGAAATTGGGGAGAGTGTTATCATGTCTGCCTACAGAACCCGTTTGGACGTGTGGAATATGGATACTTTCTGATAGTTATCAATAAAGTAACTGTCTCTGAGATAGTGTCCTCTATATTATTGTCTATGAATAACCCATTTAATGAAAGAGCACCCTTGGGACACTGGAATTCAGGTCTACCGTACATAAAAGATAGTTCAGTATGCAGTTTTTCTTCTTTGAATAAAATTGTATTAGCATACCCAATCTTAAGAGATTCTACTGGGATAGACCGGTTATGTTTTTGAAAAAAGTTCACCCTGCAACAACGTGGCTATTACTAACGGGCCGATTCATGGAATAAATGTGCACCTAAAAGGGGAGCGCAAGCGTGAAAATCGCAGCGCAAGCGTGAAAATCACAGCAAACGCGTGCCAAAGCCATGCACATTGATTCATGGAATTCAGTGCGCTAAAATCGTGGGTAGCGCACGCGGTCGCACACGTCATTAAACGGCGTGTGCTAAGCGCACAGGGAAAGCGCACATAGTGCAGCGCACACAACAAAAGTGGGCGTAACACGGGGCGTAACACGCGGAATGGGGAACAACACGTGAAAATGTGGGCGTTACGGGGGAAGTACAGGAGGTAAATGCTTGCAACGCCCACACGCGCGCCAACAACACGTATTCATGGAATCGAACAGGGGAAATCGAACAGGGGAAAGGCGTGCGCCAACAAAGATGTGCTAATCCGGAAACACGTACGCCAGCAGGAAGCAGGCGTAAGCGGCCCCGCGCAGCATAAAAGTGCGCGCAAACAACAAACAAGCTCAGACACTACAATGAATATACCGTTCCTCGCAGCAGTGGTCGTGGGACACCGCAGGAGGAGGAGGATAGCCAAGCCCCGCATTTTCTTACCCAGGACCAGCCTTTTTGGGATGCCTGATGACCAGGTGTATGGGAGGTACAGGTTTGCACCACACATAATCCTAGACCTGGTGAGTGAGTGGGAGGATGACCTCACATCACCCACCCTGTGCTCGCAAGCACTGAGCCCCTTGGAAAAGGTGCTCAATGTACTGCACTTCTTGGGTACTGGTTCATTTCAGTGGACAAGTGCCATAGTGGGGGGTGTGTCACAGGCCACGCAGTCACTCTGCCTACACCAGGTGTTGGCCATCATGACTGCACGCCCCTCCATCCGCAGGCACATATACATGCCCAGAACACCTGCAGAAAGGCAGGCCGTGGTCCAGGACTTTTATAGGGTGGCACACATCCCCAAAGTGCTGGGAGCCATTGATTGCACCCATGTGGCTTTACGCCCCCCCAGGGCCACTGAGCACATATATCGATACAGCAAGCACTGGCATTCAATCAATGTGCAGGTAGTATGTGATGCCAAGGGAATCATCACTTCAGTATATGCCAACTATCCAGGGTCAAGCCATGATAGTTTCATTTTCAGAATGTCACCCCTAAACCGGGAACTGGAAGCTGGGCGGCATGGCGACACATGGCTGATTGGTGAGTATAAATGCCTCTGCACATGCATGCATGTCAGATATTGATTAATGTGAAAACCACACTAATGATAGTCATCATCACCTCCCCAGGGGACAGTGCCTACCCTCTGAGCACCTACATGATGACGCCAATTCGGAACCCCACCACAACACCCGAGGTAAGATACAGCACAGCCCATATTGCAACCCGGGACATAGCGGAGCGCACATTCGGATTGCTCAAGTGACGCTTTCGCTCCCTTGACCGCTCTGGTGGGCAGCTGCTATGTGCGCCCCCAGTAGTGTGCAGGATCATAGTGGCAGCATGTGTCCTGCACAACGTTGCAATCCGCCAGGGGCGTGCCGGTGGACATGGTGGTGCCCCCACATCCTCAACCACATGCACGGCCGCTGTGCATGGGAGGTGAAAGGGCATGTGGTGAGGCAGCCCGTAACCAGCTAGTGGCAAATTACTTCACCTAAAATCCCACCCCTGCGGAGTGCACACAGCTGGGCACATACCAGCTGACAATCAATGATGATGACAAAAGGGACAGTCAACTGTCACAACCATACCAGCCTGAGATTGGTCACCTGGAAGTGTTACAATGTGTGCATCCCTACCTACTTAAAGACACCCAATGCTGTGTCACAAAAAGCCACACATTCATGCAGCATGAAAGACTACCCCCTTGCAAAATACCACATCAAAATAGTGGCATGTTACCCAACCCCTCCCCATCTCAGCTAACCAACACACCATGGCATGGCATGCAATGTGAAAGCAACCAAATTAATGCATGACACATGACACAAGTGTCACAAAGTGCACTGTCACAAATGGAAACAGGCCACAGACAATATGCTCCCAGTAATCAATCAAAAACAGCACACATGAACAAATACTTACCAGCAACACAAAACAGCAGCACAGTATGAAACAGTGGCAAACTATGACAGTATAAAATTAAAGTAGTGCAAGTCTGACAACCTGACTAAGGCAGCACATCGACCCCTTCCAACTGCAGAGTGTTGCTGTCAGGCAAATGTGTCAGTGTACTGCATACAACATGACCTGCATCTGCAAAGGAGACGGCCTTGTGAAGACATGAAGAAGCTACATGTAAATAAGGAGAAAGACATCGATGCACAAGCACATATCAATACACCATGCAGTATAGAATCCAACAACAATCCCCACTAGGGATGTACACACAGTTTTGACTACAGACTGCCCACACAACTCATGGGAGCCCAATGTCACTGTGTAAGTTACTGTCACTTGGTCACACCCTTTGCAAGCCCATGGAAAGGGGAAGCAGGAGGGGTGTGTGTGTAAGGAACCCAAGCATCTAACCCAAAGACAGGACAAGCCTGCATGTGCCCAGCTGGAATACACAGTGGATGCCCACACAAAGCAACACACTGTAAAAAAAAAAAAAATGTAAAAGTCAAAAATGGCCATGTGTGGACCGGGGGGGAGGCTACCCAGGAGGGACGAGGTACAGGGTGCACCCCAACACCCACATGCGTGGATGTTGAGAAAAAAAAATACCTCCATGGGCTCATGGCCTGCACAGCTACGCTACAGTGGGAGAACTTCCATCGCTCTCATCAACCTCTGCTGCTACATCAGGAGGTGGCCGTGATATGGGAGGCAGCCCATGCAAAGCCCTGGTGTGGTCCTCCATGGCAGCAAGCATGCGGGTCTGAAAGGTTTGGTTCTGCAGGATGATGGTATGGAGATCCCCGTACAGCACCTCATGGGTAGCCTGCATTTCTGCCTCCATGGCCTCGCGTGATGCCCGGATCACTGCATGGGTTGCCTGGAGCTCAGCTGAGAGTGAACGTGTGAGCTGCTCCAGCTGCTGTTCTGACCTAAAATTCCGGGAAACCTCAAGTTCACCCAAAGTATCTCTGAGGGACCCATTTTCTAACCTCAGGGCTTCCCTGTGGGCCTGTGACTGTACAGATATGGCTTTGCACAGAGTCTCCAGTCAGCCCGTTGGTCCCTGTTGGACGCCAACATGTCCTCCCTGTGTGAGTGGCAAATGGAGTCTGTTGCCTGCTGCTGGAGCTCCATCTGCCTTTCAGGGGGGGAGATTGGAAGTGGCCACCCTATCCATTGCCTGAGCCATCATTTCACATGATGCTCCCTGTGCTGCTATACTGTACATGGAGTTCTCCCACACAGTATTGCCTGGTGGGGCACGGCCACCACGTTGGCGGGCACCACACCTGTTTGGGGCAAGGCGATCTGCACCTTGCTGTGCTGGCACTGCTTGAGGCTGCAGGACTGCATTCCTCCTTTGATCTGCTGGGCCAGGAACAGGAGCAAATATTGTGGAGTGTGACCCTGCATCCGTAACCACCAAAGGCGGATTTACCAACACTGAAATCCCCAAAGAGGGGTCTACCCCCAGTGCAGGTGGGTTGGACAGAACAGCATCCCTGCCAGAAACACTCACCTGTGACGGCACATATGTCTCAGTGTCCAATTCAGCACCTGATTCATAGAGGTCTGCGGAGGTGTACCCAGAGTCACCTGTGGACAGCATGGTCTGTAAGACAAATGGGTTTTCACCCAGCACCACCCCACGTACTCCAGTGGTGCCCGGTTGTGGCTGTGATTCCTGCTGGGTCTGCACCATCTCCTCCTCCTTAACAGCATCAAGTGCCTCATTACCTGCAAAAACATGAAAGATAAATGGAAACAGGCATGAGCACCATAGCACACACATAGGCCTGACTAGGCAGAGATCCAGTACATAAATTACACATGTCCCACATGACTATAACCCTGGCATGCATGCACTGTCAATGAGTTGGAAAGGGAGGCAAAAAGCAGACACTGAGGACTCCAAGATGGAAAAGCAACACATGTTCTGCATGCTGGATAGCACTGGCATCACACATTAGCCTGTGAGTGGCATGTCCAATCCACATACATGACACATGCCAGCACACAGATGGCACGTAGCATAGCCATGGTACATTTGACAGGTACAGCCATATGGTAGGAAATAAGTACTGTCACCCATCCATGTGAGATGGACATCATGAGATAAAACATGCAAAATAGTGTGGCAAAACACGCATGTGCCACACGCTGCAACAGATCCAGTGTTCACTGATACAGTGATGGCAGGCAGATGGCTACATCAATGGTTGGTCACTTCAACATGACAGAAGTCAACAGTCATGTTCAACATTCAAACAGGGCCCAAAAATGATTGTGTGCAGGCCATTACTCAATCAGCCTGAATGGTTAAATCATTCCCATAACAAGGTAATACATGTGGGCCATTGTGGGGTGTAATCTATGACAGAAGTATGTTACATTTGTGGCAGTACGGCAAAAAATTGCGTCGTGAAAATGCCAAGGATTGAAACAATCAGGCTGAATGAACAGGAAAACATTTTGAACAATGTTGTTGTAAGATGACAGTTGAAGGGCAACTGCAGTAATCTGGTGCAAATTGGCAACTGTGGTCAGAAGGGATACTGTCATACCCAAACCCAAGGCCGGGGAATGGTTTGGAGGGACCACATGGGTGACCCATACCAGTCATGACTACACAGCCTCATCTGGCACTCAATCAGAACACATCACCCAAGCAACATACACATGGATTGCACACACATGCATGGGCACTCACCGGGCAATGCTTCAATATCTGGTAGGTCTCCCACGCCTCGGATCTGATCCTCTGTGATGAAGGCTCCAGCGACAGACTCATGTTCAGTGAGTTGGTCGTCCTCTGGTGGAGACCCACTGCCAGTCACCAGAGTAGAGGCATGATTGGAAGCCAGCTTGTTCTTTGCTCGGCATTTCAGGTCATTCCACCGCTTATAGCAATCATCAGCTGTGCGCTTCACGAATCCAAGGGAACTAATGCGTGTTGCGATGGTCTGCCAGTGGGCCCTACGTTGAGCAGGCGTAGTCTTGCACCCTGCAGTCACCACCATTTCACAGCTATGTGCCAACACATAGGCCACAAGTGCATCTACTTCGGCGTCATTGAAGCTAGGCTTCCTTGACGTGCCCGAGTGTGTAGCAGTGTCTGGGGTCCCAGCCTGTAGTGCAAAAGCACCCTTCTTCTTCTTGGAAGGTGGTGCGGATCCTGAGTGGCTTACGCCACTCTGGTTGGTAGGAGCAGAAGCGCAGGTGGACTGGGTACTGGAAGTTTCCAAAGGCGCAATGACCAAAGGTCTCGCTGCAGGCATTGGCTGCAGGGTGATGTTGACAGGACCAACCTCGGTGTGATGGACTTGGACCGACACTGTCAGGGCTGGGAGACTCGGAGCTGGGGTGGATTGAGCTGCAGCTGCCCCTGCAGCCTCCTCACCCTGGCTACTTGGGGCAGCAGATGACATTGCTGCCCCTGATCCACGTGCCCTGGTGACAGCAACTTTCACCGCCACACGTGGCTTAGACTTGGTGACACGTAAGTCAGCCTGGGAGTCATCCTGTGCCGGTTCAGTTGACAATATGGGCCGGTTTAACAAGGGCTACATTTCCCCCAACCATTGGGGGGGGCATAGGTGGCCCTGATTGGTCCTCCACACACTGGCCTCTTGGGCCACCCTGCGCATCCTGGCCACACCCCCTACCGCGCCCACCTCACCCACCTCTTTCCGCTGGGCCACCTTTGCCTCCCTTACTGCTTGGTCGCCTCCCAACCATGGCACTGATGTTGTTGTGCGTATGGGAGTTGCAGTAAACAATTGTCCTGGGCTATTGGGGGGAAACGGGTAGGGTACTAGATGGTATTCATACCCTAGTGCTCTAGCAAGGCTGTCTGTGACCCCTGGGGGAAGATGACGGGTCACGCAATGCACAGGCACCCCGAAAACGATATTAAATGTGCACGCAACCCCTGGTAGACCACGTGCGTGGAAAAGGGAACCCGCACTACGCTGTGGCACCCAGAAACACAAAAATAAGCATACGCGTGATACACGCAGTCTAAAATGACATCTGAAGGGGTACGCGACTCACGGGGGCATCCACAGTTGGAAAATACGTGCGTGACTCACCGTCTGCCTGGAAAAAGAATGGGAAAAAGAAGCACGTGTGCGCATTGGCAACACCCCCGCCATAAGAAGAATTGAACGCTGTCTGAGGAAACGGAACACGAACTGGAACCGTTGTGAAGTAATCGCGTGTGAACCGACAAGAAGTACAAAAGGCACGTACGAGGAAATGGCATAATACGCATGCCTTTTGAGCCAGCCCACACGTGCAACGTCACTTATGCGCGTACGCGCTGAGGCCCTTTCCTTCAATTGCACGCTGATGTATTGTTTTTTCACATGCTGATTCACTATGCACCCGTGTTGAGGGAAACGCCCGTGCGCGTTACGTCACAGATGCGCTTACGCGCTAAGGGCCTTTCCTCGAATTACACGCTGACGTGCAGTTTTTTCACGTGCCAAATCACTCCGTATCAAGCTGGCCACGCGACAACACACGGAAGACCATGCTCCTGCCCAAAAGGCCATTTTCCTGCCCCCCCAGACTCCCGAGCACGCTCCCACCTGCCATCTGCTGCTGCCTGCCTGCCTTCTGCCCACGTGCCCTGCTATTTGGTGCCTGCACGTCAGCCATCTGCAGGGGTCCAGTTGCTCTGTCCACCCCTGCTGGAACAGAAGACTCCCGACTGGGATACCATCGCTCCACAGCCCATCCCCAGGACCCAGTTGCCCACCCACACCTGCCTCGGGGCTTGGCATGTCAGGGCAAACACCATCCGAGACCACTGGTGACCCCCAGCCAGAGAGGCAGAGGGCTACCAGCTTCAGCGATAAGGAAGTTGGTATCCTGGTGGAGCAAGTTCTGAGGCATTATGATGCCCTCTTCACAACATCGCGCGCCGACAAGGAAGGTCGGAGGAGGATCTGGACGGACATAGTGGGTGCCATCAACGCGGAGGGGGTGGCACCCCGCAACATAAAAACACGTCCAGAAGCGCTGGGAGGACTACAAGTCCAGGACCCTCAAGAAGTCCCAGCGCTTCTTAGAGGCAGAGGATGCAGTGGGGCGCCGGGTCCAGCTTACCAACCAGCAGATGAGGGTCCTGCAGTGCATTCGCCCAGTGCTTCGCCACCAGATCCTCAGGATGCAGGCCCGTCTGGAGTCGAGCGGTAAGAGGCCATGCATTGCTGTGTGAAACAGGGCATGTGGGAGTGTGCTGGTAGTCATCTACTTGCCTGTATGTGTGACATAGGCCATGTATGGATGTGTGTGTACAGTGACATCATGGTAATGCATGTGAGACCACTCATGCATGAACCACATGGATGGTGCATGTGTTCCAATGCAACATGGGGAGCAGCATGCGGAATGCACACATGAATGCATGCCTGTCTCTGTTCTTGGACATGGATGGGGTGTGAGAGATTGGTGCTGCTCTCATGTACATGTATGGTGTACATGTCTGTGTGTCTGAGAAGCGTATGTGTGACTTAGAAACGCCATGGATGCAAGCCACATGTCCGTGACGATGTGTAGATTCACTTATGCAGTCTAGTAATCCTTGTATCCACTGTGTCTGTGGTGTACGTGCCCTGATGCATGACCCTCCGGTCATGTGTGTGCATGGGATCAATATGAGCCATGATGCATGTGAGTTTGAAGACAACATTTATGTCAATAGAGGCCCTTGTACATGGATGCTGATGTTGATTGCATGCGCCGTGGCTGTTTACATGTGTGTTGCCTGCATTGACCCATGTGTTGTGGAGGGACAGGATGGAAGTGACGTTTGACAGTGCCACTAATGTGTTATTGCTTCCTGTCTAGTGGACTGTTGTACAGTACCCTGATGCTTGTGTTCTATGTCTCCCTCTACGCAGCATCGAGTGAAGAAGAAGGTGGAGGCGGCGCTGTGGAGCAAAGTGGCGGGGATGCCTCCACCGGGCGGTGACGCAAGGCCCAGCCACCCTCCCAGGAATTGCCATCATCTGGGAGCGAGGGGACTGGTGCCGTGTCTGCCACTACGGCTGAAGCGGAAGGGCCGGGTGAGCCCCCGCAGGGGCTTGCGATGGCGGAAGACGGTGCGGAGACCTCCAGGTTGGTGGTCTCCACAGAGGAGGAGGAGGCTGCTACTGAACAGCACATGGGGCCTGGTGGGGGTAGTACCACTGGTGAAAGTGGTGCAGTCCAGGGCCAGAGGCAGGAGGCAGCACAGGTTGCCGCGGAGGGGCCTGTGCATGTCACCGTCCCTGACCCTGTGACTGCACCACCATGCACCAGCAGGGATGCCCCGTCCCAGGCCCAACCGCAGGTAGGGAGGAGGCCCACGTCATCTGTCACTCCCCTAGCTGCGGACGAGGAGACTCTTGACCGTATGGGTTCCGTCCTGATTGGTGTTGCGTTGCGCATGCGTGTAATTCGTGATGACGTGCGTGCTTCCTGGGGGGACCACACACGCCATCACGAAGAGCTGCGTGGTAACGTGGCACAGTTGGGAGGTGTCATGGTCGGAGGGTTCCTACATGTGTCGAGCACTCTGGCGGCCCTCTCCTCCTCTGTGGAGACTATGCGCCAGTCGTTCTCCCTGCCGTCTTCTGGCCCAGATTCCACCAGGGTCCCCTGTGGACCTGGCCCGACCAATGCAGCCAGCTTGGTGGAGCTCCCATCCCTGCCACAGTCAGGAGTTGGAGGTCCAGCAGGGTTAGACACCCCACCAACTGGAGACCAGCAGATGGAGGATGTACGGGCATCATCGGCCAGGGCACATGGACAGCAGCAGCAGGCTCAAGGTGGGAGTGATGATGGTTCGGGGCCATCAACATCAGAGGGGCAGGCATCGTCCGGAGGGCAGGAGGACCCTGGAATGGGAGTGACTTCCGTGTGGTGGCGGTTGGGCCACCGGATAGATGCGGAGCGGCGGGCGGAAGAGACGCGGCTCACCATGGTTATAGCGGAGTTCTCCATGCGCCGGGCGTTGATGCTGGCTGAGGGCCTCGAGGCAACTCGCAAGGAGTTGGAGGTGGACATGGCGTTATCCCTGCGAGACCTCGGGGCCAGGGCAGAGGCCCGCCTCCAGAACATCGATATGGAGTTCGATGATGCCCTGCCCCGGGACATCACAGAGTGAGCTGTAGGACTTGTCCGCCGCCATTGTATATAGTTAGTTAGTGTTGGGTTTCCTTTCTGTTTTCATTTCTGTTGGGGTGCTTGGACAATGCCCCACATTTTTGTATATAGTTCTTCATTAGGTAGGGTTTTTAGTAGGTTTCATTTCAATGGTTGGGCTCATGGACCCTGGATTTGTACTTTGTAGATAGTTTGACAATGGATTTGGCTTCTTATTATTATTTTTCCATGGATCAATGTTTTTTTATTGTTTTTCCACTTTGGATTTATTTTGCCGGAGTGACACTTTGGACACGTGCTTTTGGATTGCTTTGCATTTTGCTATCATGCGTTTTTGTTTTATATTTTGGACATGCAGCTTTTCATTATTTAGTTCCATTTTTGTGTGTTTCATTTCATTATCTTGCTTTTGTGTTTAATACATTTTTATTTCCAACTTCAGTGTGTGGTATTCTCTCTTTGGTTTCATGCATGTCACAATGTGTGTTTTCTCAATCACATGCACCCAGTGTGTGGGTGTGACGGAAATATGTTGATGTGCATACTTGCCATTTGGGATGTATCATGTGCTGGGGATTTCATTGTGGGGTGGATGTCATACCTGGTTGTGTGTTTGGACTGGGGTGGCGTGGGGTGTGATTGTGGATCGTCATGAGGTGTTGGGGGGGACATGAGTTGGGGCCTGCTGGCAGGTGCCTGACACTGCTGGGTGGGTGGAGGTGCAGGGGGACATGAGTCGGGGCCTGCTGGAAGGTGCCTGTCACTGCTGGGTGGGTGAGTGGGTGGGGGGACATGAGTCGGGGCCTGCTGCCAGGTGCCTGTCACTGCTCGGTGGGTGAGTGGGTGGGGGGACATGAGTCGGGGCCTGCTGGCAGGTGCCTGTCACTGCTGGGTGGGTGAGTGGGTGGGGGGACATGAGTCGGGGCTTGCTGGCAGGTTCCTGTCACTGCTGGGTGAGTTGGAGTGCAGGGGGACATGTGTCGGTGTTCACTTGTGCATGGTGTCATGCGGGGTAGCTGGGGGACATGGCCAGGGTGGTTGGGCTGCTTGCGGGGCATGGCCAGGGGTGCAGGGGAGTCCCCTGTGTTGTGGGCTGCAAGCAGGGCCTGGGGAGGGGTGAGAGGGCACACCTGGGAGGACACACACTGCCAATTCGCCCTCCCGTGGCAGCGAAAACACATGTAAGCCTACCACACACCCTCGGAATACACGTACCCCGCTCCCCAAGGCCTATCGCGTGTGATTCTCCCCACGCACCCCTCGGAATACATGTACCCCACTCCCCAAGGCCTATCGCGTGTGATTCTCCCCGCACACCCCTCGGAATACACGTACCCCGCTCGCACAAGCCCTGTCACGTGTAAAATGTCTCACGCACCCCTCGGAATACACGTACCCCGCTCCTCAAGGCCTATCGCATGTGATTCTCCCTGCACACCCCTCGGAATACACGTACCCCGCTCCCCAAACCCTATCGCGTGTGATTCTCCACGCGCACCCCTCAGAATACACGTACCCCGCACGCACAAGGCCTATCGCGTGTAAAACATCCTGCGCACCCCTCGGATTACACGTACCCCGCTCCCCAATGCCTAACGCGTGTGATTCTCACCGCGCACCCCTCGGAATACACATACCCCGCTCCCCAAGGCCTATTGCGTGTGGTTCTCCCCACGAACCCCTCGGAATACACGTACCCTGCGCTCCCCAAGGCCTATCGCGTGTGATTCTCCCTGCGCACCCCTCGGAATACACGTACCCCGCTTGCACAAGGCCTATCGCATGTAATACTACACGCTCACCCCCAGAATACGTGCAGGCAGCCCATCCACCCTCCCCATACCCCGCAGACAGCCCTTCACCCCAGGCTATGCCCCACAGGCAACCCATCCACCCTGGGCATGCCCCGCAGGCAGCCCATCCACCCTCCCCATACCCCGCAGGCAGCCCATCCACACTGGGCATGCCCCGCAGGCAGCCCATCCAACCTTGGCAAGCCCCGCAGGCAGCCCATCCACCCTTGGCATGCCCCACAGGCAGTCCATCCACCCTCCCCATACCCTGCAGGCAGCCCATCCACACTGGGCATGCCCGCAGGCAGCCCACTCTACAGGGGGGACTTTTCCCACGTTTTACACGTGATTTCGCTAGCATGAGCAGGGTACGTGTATTGTGGGGCGTGTGCAGGTAGTTTTACACGCTATTGGCCTAGCGCGAGCGGGGTATGTGTATTCTGGGGCGTGTGCAGGGAGGTTTACACACTATTGGCCTAGCGTGAGCGGGGTACGTGTATTCTGGGGCATGTGCAGGGAGTTTTACACGCTATTGGCCTAGCGCGAGCGGGGTACGTGTATTCTGGGGCGTGCGCGGGGAGTTTTACACGCGTTTTCGTGGTTGGGGGCTGTGTGCTGGTACACTGGCCTTTGCGCCATGTACTGGATTTGTGCGCTGTTCATGGCGCACAGGGCGTGGTTGGGGGCGTAACTGGCACTGCTGCAGGTTCGGTGTGCCACTCTGCGCCACGGCTGGTTATGGATGTTGAAATCCATGAATGCGCTGTGCGCTGAAATGGGTTTTGGCGCACGCTGTGCGCCAGCCGTGTGCGCCACTTCTGCAGCAAATTCTATGAATTACCCTGTAAATGTTCTGTGAGTGCAAAGAATGCTTTGAAGTTCACAATGATTTTATCACAAACATCGTTTGATTTACGGTCTCCAATTTAGGTTGTGGGTTAACAAAGAAAGAATCTTTTTGTAGCTTGGAAGCTTGGAATTTAAATGGTCTGTGGATTCATGCACCTTTGCACCTTGCTGATTCTACTGACAAAATCTGCCATTGATGTCTGTTTATATACATCAATTTTTTTCTTTTGTAGCTGATTGTACAAAATGTCAACATGTGTCACTATTTCATAAAATAATAGGAAGTAGAGGAACCTCAGGTGTCCCAGAATTCAGATAAACCCACTGGCCTCACCTGCAACACTCCGATTAAACCTACTTGCTGAAATATTTTATTAGATCTTCTCTGTGCTTTTTAAAGACTCCTAGCGTGGCAGAGGCTAAATTATATTAGGTTGGCGCCCATGGCTAAATTTGGCCTTTTTCACACTGCTTCATCACCCTGCCCCTGCACACTTTAAGGGCCTCATTACACGGATGGCGGTGAACCATGGCGCTATTAGCGCCATGGTTCATGCCGGTAAAATACCGGCACCGCCTTGGTGGAAAGGGGAATTTCCGCCCCATTCCAAGGTTGGCGGGGCGGTAATTACCCCTTCCACCATTGCCCTTCCCCATTCCCATTTTTGCCCCATAGGCTCTATGGGAATGGGGAAGGCGCTGATTATGGTACCGCAAATTGCGGTACCGTAATTAGCTCCACTGGTCCCTTTGCGGGTTGGTTTTTAACGCCTGCAAAAAGCAGGCGTTAAATTCCCCAACCCGCAAAGGGACCTCGTAGTAAGGCGGTAAGGGTTTACCGCTACCGGTAAAATACCGGTACCGGTAAACCCTTACCGCCATCCGTGTAATGAGGCCCTAAGTCTTGCTGTGTGCAGGGCCAGTGTGATTAAGGGGGGCACAGACCAGATGCTTGCATTATATTTATATTATCCCTAAAGAGGGCAAATCTTCACTGTCTTCAGGGAGAATAATGAATAAAAAATAAATGCAAGAAAGCATCTAGCCTCTGGGACGGTCGGGAGTTCCATGTGGGGGACTACCACAACACCTCGAAATTTTGCAAACCAAGGTCATTAAAAATTCTTCTTCTTTGCATGTAACTCCAAACAATGGCCCACAACTCTTCAATGAACAGTCCAGTTTGTTGAGCGCCATATCTTCCCCAATGAAGACAAAGAAATTGGACACTTTTTAAAAGTTTAATTGATCTGCAACAAACATTCACAAAGATGTATCTATCAATGGACACCCACCGTTATTTGCTGACATCAGGAGTCTCATTTCAATGCACACCGTGAAAAGGGAATGGCAGAGTTCCAGGATGGCAATGTGTGATGGGCACAAACAAGTGCACATGTCCTTGGATATCACAAATGGGACACACACAGGGTCTTTCGCTTTCTACATACAGATTGGCTGCATCCAAGCAACACCTACAAGAACATCCGCCAATCAGATGTATTAACACTTCAACAGTTCTGATGTATGACCACTGAGACTGCATTAGTGCTGTGCGTCAGAGCCTGCTCTATCACACAATGAGCATTAAAATCTTTGCAGCCTTATTGTTACGTTTACGGAATATACAGTCATCAACTTCTAAGAAGACATGCCACAGGTATATTGCCAATCAACCATTTAAAAAGTATTATTAAGCATACAAAAACATGTCAGTAGTTACCTGTACCTAGCATTGTACATGTTCACTTTAATCAAAATATATCTCATTAAAAAAGTTTTTCCTCCTTTGAAACTCTCTTTCCACATGAAATGGTAATCACTTGGGAAGTAAGGAGAAGTGCTAATGGGGGTCATTACGACCCAGGCGGTAACCATGGCAGCCTTATTGTTACGTTTACGGAATATACAGTCATCAACTTCTAAGAAGACATCCCACAGGTATATTGCCAATCAACCATTTAAAAAGTATTATTAAGCATACAAAAACATGTCAGTAGTTACCTGTACCTAGCATTGTACATGTTCACTTTAATTAAAATATATCTCATTAAAAAAGTTTTTCCTCATTTGAAACTCTCTTTCCACATGAAATGGTAATCACTTGGGAAGTAAGGAGAAGTGCTAATGGGGGTCATTACAACCCAGGCGGTAACCATGGCGCTAGCAGCGCCGTGGTTGCCGCCGGTATTTTACTGATTGCGCCACGGTGAATGGCGGAATTACCCCCCATTCCAAGGTTGGCGGGGTGGTAATTCCCCATTCAGCATTGGCCCTTCCCCATTCCCATTTTTGCCCCATAGGGCTCAATGGAAATGGGGAAGGCGTTAGTTACGGTACCGCAAATTGCGGTACCGTAAATACCTCCAAGCTACCTTTGCAGGTCCAATCCTTAACGGCTGCTAAAAACCAGCCGTTAAGGTCGCGACCCGCAACGGGACCTCGTAATTAGTCGTTAAGCGGTTAACGGCGCCGTGAATGTTTTGCATATATTTGGACTAGTAGTGCCCAATGCAGAAGGCAAATGATGAAAGATGATATCTGGGATACCAAGTGTATTGTTTTCACCATTTCCATACAGTATAATTGATACTAAACAGTTTTGAAAAATTCAAGCTGTAAAATGACCACCCTGTGTATTTTGCAAAGCTCTAAGGCACTCACAAATATAGGCACAACAATAGGTTTTTGCTATATTACTAAACACAGGATCCACTTTAAATTATGCTTAAATATTGATGAATTTTTAAATGTACAAAGTAGAATAAAATATATTTCAAATCATACGTACATAATGTGTATACTAACATTCACTTTAATATGTTCTTATTATTTTTAGAATCTCACATGGACAATAACTTGACAACATTTCAGAACCTTGGAATGATGACCCCTTGGACACTTTACAAGCTTAAAATATAAAGTTCTATATATACTATCTGCAAAATTCTCCAAACCTATTCGACACATATAATGAGCTGCAGCTCCACAACTCACAACATTCATCATACTCTCAAAGTGCGCTTCAATGTAAACAACATTGTGCACACACTGAAAGGCACTTTCCCCTTTTCAAATATGCATAAATCAAGCATTATCTCTGTACATTCTAAAATGCATTTTATGTTCACAAATGGGATACGCTTTCAAATTCTCAGAGCACCCATGAGTTTGCTGCTCCTCTTTGGAAAAGTTGCATAGGTATATACAAAGGATAACAAAATGAATTCTGACATTTTCATGCTTTCTTTTTAAGCTGAACTGCAGCAGTGCTAACACCTTCTATCCCACTTGCATTCCTATCCCTCAAATAGGTTTAGAAATGCTTCTTATATACACCTTTCATAAGAAGACATTAGCACGTATTACCATTTCCAAATACTGATGTAACATCATATCAGAGGGTTATGAAAAACAAACTTGCACCCAGAGAAGGGTGCTCATCCAATCAGGAGGCTGGAAACATAGGAAGAATCTGCTAGTGTTTGCCTGTGTTCCAGCAGCCATCCATGCCCCTTCCCCGGGTACCCCTAATCTTTTTCTGCATTGGCCCCAACCCCTTCCTATACTTTACCCTAGCCCCTCCACCCTACCCCTGACACCATCTCGCACCAACCCTGCCTCCTTCAGTACCCACTCACCTAATGGCCCGGTGCTTCCTATTCAAGCTGCCGCTCTCCATCACCGTCGTGCCACAGCCTCCTATAGAAATATAAAATAGACCTTGTCTCTTTTTGATGTACTGTGGTGGTGGCCAACTTTGCTTTTGGTTTTTTGATGGGAGATTGGGCTCACGGAATACATGCAGATTGAATCTCCTGGTTAAGATAAAAAAACATTAAAACTATATGCACCCTGCACAGCCCCCCCCAACTGAGAATAACAATCACCCCGTAGTCAAGGGATGTATAGAGCTGGTAATGGACCTGAGGCCTAAGCTCATGCTACTGTACAGATGGGCTATTACTGGCCCTGTATGCCACTGGACATGGAGGTAATAGCTATAATCAATTGCTATGACATCACATCAGGGTGAGAGAACATGTTCTTTGCCATGATGTTTTGGGGTGATAGGAGGGGGCACTTGAGGACCGATTAAAAGTTTGGCAGTATTTCATGAGTAATTAATGGCAAAATAATTTACATTTTCCACTACCTGCAATCACTGTTAATCTATCTGACTACAAGTGGCGCAATATCAGTGTTCAACCACGTTAATTGAGTCCAAAGAACTTCATTGGGGATTTGGAGGAATTACCACCAGCAGTAATTTCACTCATGGTAAATCCTTGATTATTTAGAGGTTTAGCAGAGGAAAAACCTCGAGAAAGTGCCTGAGTATGTTTCCCATTTTACCCCCAAACTCTGAATTTGATGAAATGTGAATTTAGTTGCAAAGTGGCAGCAATGGAATTACTGCCACTTTAACAACAAATAAAATGTCTGCACTGCTAAACTCCAAATACATCCCTTTCTTTTATAGCATACATAATCACTCATACTTCCACTCTTAAGCCTTTGCAGTATCACAGGGGGTGCACAAGGGGGCCAGAGAGGTCATACACAGGATAGAATTAGAGATGGGTATTTTTAAACTATAGTGTGCAGTTCAGGTTTCTACCTGACATCCTAGACAACTCAACTATCATTATCTTTGTCTATCACAGGGGTCGGCAACCTGTGGCTCTTCTGGTATTTTGGACTACAACTCTCATGGTCCCTCACCATTCACTCCGCTGTTTAGGCCTGATGGGAGTTGTAGTCAAAAATATCTGGAGAGCAAAAGGTTTCATACCCCTGGCTAGCAGATGTCACTCTATACCCTTCAATGAAATATAGCCATGTGCTTGATAGCAACCCATCTTTAATTCAAGATTTCATCTGTTATTACTTGTTGATAATATGATATCATTCAAGGACCCACCACTGTGAAATTTGGTCCGTGCACTCTTGTGGAAGCTAAGAGCCTCAATACATTATTGGTACAGCTTAGTCCCAACACTACTGTGTGCAAATAAACTTGCTATCACATCCTTTGCAGTGCACTCAGCCCTTTAGAAATATGAAAGACACCTTTCCGAATAAGGTAAACTGCAACTTGTTTAACCTAACACAAAGAAAAGAAAAGACATATTCTGTGTTTTATTTATTTCTGTTAGTTTGTGAGAATGTTGCCCTATATGTGTACACGTGCATTCTAAACTTTTTGTGTGTGTAATGTATATGCTACAATATGCAAAACAGTTGTTTTTACATTTTACATTCCAACCATACCCATTTACTTAAAGTTACTAAGACCACACTATAGCATTATTTTTCCACAACAGATACAAAAATGCCAACAGAAGCACCACTCTAAACAAGATAAGAAAAACAACTGATACTGCAGTATCATACTTCACCCTCCTCTAAAGACATACATTGCACATTTAAAAGCAAAAGAAAAGATTGATCTCGCTTCGCAAAATAGAAGTACACCAACCACGAATATGCTAACTACTCTTCCCTTTCCTTCAGAATGTAATTTAAACAATTGGTCTCCAAATCAATACTCTCAGAGAATCAATACACAACAAACACCATGGACAAGAAAGGCATACCTTCGAATGACAATAGGGTGCCAGTAAAACTTCCCAAAAATCATCTTTCTTAAAATATGTTCCATCACAGAGTTGTCCCCTAATCTGATACACATTTTGACAAATCACTTCAATCACTTGCTTATTATCAGAACAGTAGTACAAGAAGCATCAATTGATAGCACATTCAACTAAAAAGAAACTGTTTATTATAATCCTAAACAGAATTAAACTGTTAACAAAATTAGCCAAAAAACTAGATAAAACATAGATATTTATGCAATGTCAATGCAGGTAACTTTTATCACGGTGATCGGTTTCATACTAGCAACACAGCACCTTAACCAATAAACCTACCACCAGGAACAAAAAATCAAATTGCAATGGATGTTGACAGCAGAGACTATGAGATGGCTGAATGAAAAATTATGGGAAAAAACCTTACTCCCAGAACCCTCTCAAAATAATTTCAACCCAATGCTCCTCCACTCCAGGCACCATATCCAAAATACAGAACGTCATGCAGCTTGATTTGCAATGTATGACACTATTCGTTCACTGTTTTGGACTCAATACTTAAAAGGAAAAGACAAAGATAGAATCAAAACTCTTCAGAACATGGACTCCTGTCATGATCTTATCCAAAGTGGTTGATGTAGACATTCGTTCGGCTGCAATTCAAGAGCATCTTGCAAAGGCATTTTTAATCTTATAAAAATGCTGGCAACACAACTCTCTACAATGGGAAATGGTTTGTATACTGCTAAAGGTCAAGTTCTAGAATTATTCATAACTAAACCAAACTCCTTAGACAAACAAATGACATGCAAACTAATTATTTGGTACTGAAGTGGAGGAAGAAAACAGTACCAAACCAAAAACTGGAGCAGCAGTGTTTGTAAGCAATGTGTTCCGTTCCATTGCTTATCAAAACAAAATAAAAAAGTTAGAAAACAACTCTGCTGAAATTCCAGATAAATCATGTATCAGCTGTTATCAACCATTTTACATACAAAGTACTCAAACAGTAGACATCTCTCTGAAAATAGCGGACAAATAGCAATCTGAATAATTGAAATCGTCCTTGTAACTCAAAGCAAAAGATAAATATGATTTACCTTATCATTTTGCACATATTACAACAATAATCACATTAACAATCAGATGCCCTCTCATGCCATCTATAACAAGTTAGAAGAATTTTGACTTTCCCAGATTTCTCTAACTACTGAACATATATGTGAGCATTAGATAACAAACAGTACCTACTTTCCAAGCTGTCATGCAATTAGAACACAAAACTGCCAAATTGCCCTCATCAGAAGTATGTAGAGGCACTTGTGTCAAGATTGTATGTTTACGATTGGACCTTAAATAACATGTTGAAGATCTAGCAGTAGGATGTCAAATAAATAAATATGTTATTGTTTTAGTAAATAAAGTACCAACAAAAGACATAAAGAACTGACAAGCGCTAGAGGATATAAAGTGTAGGGGCTCTAATGTACCTCAAAGAGCACAATGAATACAACACATACATACACATTGACAAAAACATAAATGAAGCTTCCACAATATATGAACACAGACACAAACTGGTCAATTCTAACACTATGGATAGCATGTACACCACTACACAATCCACCCACTACATCCAAGAGAGATAATGCAAGATGCCTTAGAAACATACCAATCCATCAAGATAAAGGCTGGTTTTGGATGTATGGGAAGAAACTCTAGAAGCACAGTCTTCTCTACAAGGGGCGGTGGAAGACATGATAACAGATGTTTGCAAATCTGTGCACCACAGAACCATTCTCTCAGAATTTACTCTGGAGATCCAAAGTTTCCATCAAACATTGAGTTCATGTTTCATCTTTTGTTTGACAATGAACTGGCAACCCCATGCTATGATGTGGCTCATACATTAACACGTGAACTACATTTTACCAACATGTGAGCTAGTGAACTACTCTAAAAGACTAAAGACAACATTGAAATGTTGGAATCAAGTATCTCCAATATCTTGTCAAACGTGTGTAACAGAAAATAATGCTGGTTCCTCTGTCACACTGACAGTTATTGTATACTAGATCCTGGGTCCTCCCACTTGGTTCATTAAACATAGCTGTGACGAATAACCATCAGACAATTTACATGAATTCTTATGCTCGGAAAATAAAGATAAGGAAGTAACAGATGTAAAAAGCACAGGACATCTCTGCTCACTATACTTCGTGAATGTTTCACTCTACTTTCACTGCCATTTTATTACCATGTTATATTTCATCTGCAACAAAGATTGCCCTCCATTTGGGACAGGTGAAACATTTATATCGGAGAAAAGAACACCAAGCTAGAGTAGCTGCACATATGCATATGCTTTGTGGATAAAAGAATCTCCAAAATGTGTTCTTGACACTGACGAAACTGTCTTAGCATGTAGTGAAAAATACATTAATGTTGTAATCCCTATAGAGTACATGAATATTAACCCACAAGCCAAACACTTAGATTTCTAATGAGATACGTGCAGCAAATACTGCCGACACGTTAACGAAATGAGGGTATATACTTGGATTCCCACCTCCTGTATGCTCCAAAGGTCAGGCAAATAGTTTCATGTCTGTTGTAAGACACAGTGTCAAAGGCATGTTTCCCAAAACCATATGTAAGATCAAAAGATGAAACCTCAAAGTATATTGCATTCATGTGGCATTCTAATGTAGGCATTACATTAATTGCCTATAACTCAACTGCCATACAAAAAGGTTTGGGAGCCCTCAACTGTGTTTACAAGATAAGCCATAGCGTGTCTCACCAAAGTGTGAGAATACTTAGGTAAAGAGCTCTGGGATGGCAATTCTTCTGAAAAAAAGCCTTTCTAAAGATTGATACCGCTTTAGCATGAACATGCTCTCCAATAGAGAATACGTTTTTTACGAAGAATCAGACCATTGAACGGGTACAGCTTGGTACGTTAAATCCCGAAACATTCTCGGACTACACCTAGTCTCAACTGACACTTGTGATGGTTCCTCTGTCAAGTACTCCCGTCAGATCTTTCTAGTGCTCTTGTGTTTGGTGTTGAGACATTCATTGTAGAGATGAGGTCTGTCCCTTCCAGCTGCCACAATGTCTGCCTAATGAGACAGCTCAGAACAGTGGGGTGGTCTGAGGGGGTGAACCTCAAAGGGGTAAAGTCAAGGTAGGTACAAAAACCCCCAAATAATTTCAAAAATAGAGTCAACAGTGCTGGTAAATTCAGAGTATTGCAAGCATCCAACAGGAATCTGAAGAATCAATGGAGAAGATATGAAGCAGGGATCAAAGGACCAAAAGGAAAAGGGGATGCAAGTAAAGTAACCCAGGACACAGGGATGAACAGAAGATAAGGAGAATAGCTGGGAAAACAGACCATAGGAACGAGGCAAATGAAGGAATCAGGAGGATAAGCACAAGGAGCATTTTAGGGGAAATTAGAGGGTTGCAAAGCAGGGCACCACTTGTCCTGGAAAACTAAATTGGATGCGAGCACGGCTACAAGTGCCATTTTTAAAAAGACTAGACCGGTAATAAAAACGCTGGTCTAGCATGATGGCACACGTGAGCGTCCATGCCGCCACCGATGACATAGCGCCCAACGCGTCGCTATGAAACCTAGGTTTATCTTCAACTAAAAAAAGACTAATTGAACAATTTTGAGAAATTGAATGTCTAGCTCAACAAAATCCCTACAGTCAAGACACCCTAAATAATTATATTTTCAACACATACTAGCCAAGCATAAGTAATTCTTTGGTGAGCATATGTTTGGATGAAATACCAAAATACCACGCATACGAAAAATGCCTCTCCAAATGAAATAGCTGGATGATATAGAGTTTTCAATTGCAAAGGGTCCTTAGCGAGACATTCAAAATCAAAACCCAGTATAATTAACAATGCAAAACTATATTTTTAATCTTCAGACCACAAAGGATTCTCTCACATGGTTCTACTATAATTATTCAAACGTTGGTGACTGGGAGACGAATAGATAAGGCAATATGATACATTACAGACTGCTTTTGACACAACTGAAAGTAGCCTTTCAAAAAACATATAATTATGAACACAGTTTAGAAAACTATCTTAAATTAAAAGAACAAATGTATAGAGTAAGTGGTACAGAAAATCCTGAATGAAATCTGAAATCTATTGCAGGCAAACAAGAAGCACTCAAAGAACCATATACTCAAAATGAAGCCGAGGAAGACAGGAGTGAGGTGGAAAATGCCATTGTACAATTCAAACTATCTGAACAAGGTTAAGCTGTACCCAAGTTAAATAACAAACATCTTAACATTTACCTGAAAGTTACTGACTAAATAACACATTGGAATACACTATAGGAGCAACCGATGCAACTGTGATAATTTACCAGTCAATGCACCATCAGCATTAGTATTTCTGGAGCGTGGCTGCATCTCGGTTGAAACATTGATCTTCACCAGGCCTGTCCTTTTCTGGGTCTGACCATGGAAGCAATGCGGTCTTGAGACATATTGGAACAGTGTGCTTCACCTTTTGGCTATGGATGGGGGTAACATCCCTCCAGGATGTGGGATGGCACCACCCCACCAACTCAAGACCAACTACAGGTGTGGTGATAAAAGAACGGTCTAAACTGAGGGGAACTGAATCTCTGCTGGAGGATGCTGTAGGCCTCAAAGTGGGTCCTGAATACCTCAGACTAAGGCACTCAGCAGGTCATGAACAAAATGTGGACCTGATGTACCCTGCATTTGAAAAGGGCTTATATCTGCGAGTCCGACTGGGAACCCTCCCACTGGCTGTTGTCACGCAAAAATGGCTACCCGGCAACACAAGCACCTTCCCAATATGTAGGAAGGGCAAGGAGACTCTTATGCATTTCCTTCTATTCTGCAGTGGCTCCATCGTCCTTAGAATCATGTACTTGACCCCAATATGGAGAGCTACTAATATCCGGCAAGCCACTAGTGCAGTGAGATTTGTGGGCCAGTGTCTGGGCATCCATGTTGTCAGATTGACCACCCATTACACAGAGGGTGTGGATTTTAAGAGCTAAGTCCCAAGCGTGTCAGAAAGATACAAACATGGCAGTTTAAGTGAGGCTGCAAGCAGTTGGCTCTCCTCAGACTTTGTTTTACTTCTGTTTATGTAATTTGATTACCAAACTTTTAGAATTGTGCTGTCGAAACCTTTTTATTGTTGTTTATATCATCGTACTTTATTGACATTTTAATTGTGACTACACGGACGCCTGGATGTTTTGTATTCCTCATCTATTGAACTGTCCTGTTTTTCTTTTTTTCAAATAAGATGTGCTTTTATGGTTGATTATCTGAAATAAAGCTGATGATGAATTTACCAGCCCCTCTCTTACATATTAGTGGTAATGAGTGGTTTTGATAAACCGTTCTATTTGAAGCACACTGTATACTTGTAAAAGATCAAATAAGCAATTTGAGGTTGAAGGGGAACATCCCCTTCCCCTTCCTGTCTCCCCTCCCTCCCTTATCCTTCCCCTTGACTATTTCCCTCCCCTCCCCCACCTCCCCACTCTCTCCCTTCCCCCCCTCCTCCTACCCCTTCACCCGTCCCCTCCCCACCCAGTCCCACTCCACTACTTTCCCTATTCCCTTCAGTTAATTGCTCTTCTTGCTGTTTTGTTGACTGATTCATATTGTAACTTTGCTTCGACTGTTATATTGTTTGCGTTTATGTTTTATGTATTAAGTTGTTCACTTGTACAGCGCTTTGGTGTAAAGCTCTTTATAAACCAATAAATACAAAATACAAATGAGTTTTTACTGCCTCCACAGGTCTGACTGCTTACTACATAGGTGGTGTGACCTTACAACAACTCCCAACATAGGAGGTGTACGCATACGTCAACGTACTGCTCCCAGTTGAGAATCAAAACAATCTAGAGTATCACAAATTGACTGCAGGGGCAACATTGGAAGAATGCAGAATTTTATTTCAAATTAACGTCCTCCCAGTAGATGAGGTAAGCATGATCTCTAGCGTAATGATAACCTTCATTCAAATCATGAAGTCTCTAAGACTGGACAGGAAATACAATGATATGTTTGGAGGAAGTTATATCATTATATTTGGAGATCCCTTACAGTTAACACTAGTCAAAGGCAGTCTGAATTCAAAACCTTAGGTCATAAAGAATGTGGTAGCAAACTTGGCAGCATAGGAAATGTAAACCTCTAGCATACCTTTCACTACAGATGTATACACAAATGTGGGGCAAGCAGCAGACCCTGCATATGCTGAGCAGGAAAAAACAACCTTAAATAGTAGACATTTTATTGAACTATCTAGAAAAGACATGTAAGTGTCTCAAATGATGATTAGTTAAGACACATAAATCATCCATATGTGTGTTTCATGTCTACTCTTGCAGAGTGTGCCCAAGTTTATGAAAAACATTTCAGAATGAGAAGCGGCCAGCGGTACACATCAATTTCAGAGACAAATTAGAAGTATATGATATGACACTCCCTATGTGTCAACGAGTAATGCAGGCCGGAACAAACAAGAAACATGTGTATCCAATAGAGTGAATCTAAGACAAAATCTAGGAGTGGACCATGGTTTAATGAATGAAGCAATGGGTACAGTAGTTGGTTCACAACCATATTCAAATCAAGTTTGACATTGTCAAAGAATTCCCCACACATCATGTTTCCTTTGTTTTCCACATATTTATATGAGAAGAGAACACTTTTCCCTTTCATGAGCATATGCAGTGACAAACCAGAAGTCCCAAGGTCTTTACATTGGTACGGGCTATGCAGCGCTCTGATCTATGTGTGCACTCAGAGGTTTTCAGACCTGATGCAAGTAAACTTAAAGCAGACATTCCTTGCATTAGAGACTATAGTAGGCTTCATACTTTGTACATTCCACACTTGGAGGAGTACCCAGTACCTGACAAATGTGAACCTTCCAAAATATTACATTTAGGGCATAAAACTGTATCAGAGCTTATCCATTAAGAAGCAAGCAAATCACACATACTTCAATCCAAACACACTGCACATCCCTTTAAATTTGGGAACAACACTGGAGTCAGTTGTAATGCAAATGTAGCTATCGATCCACTGTTTTAATTTTCACAACATGTAAATAACCTGTACTTGCATGACTTACAACAGATGTGTGGTGCAGGTACACTCGCTCACCTGCACCACACAAGAGACATAAGAGACATAGGGTCCGATTCATGGAAATGTGTGCAGAAATCCTGCAGCGGCTGTGCGCCGAGAAGGACAATGCGCGAGCCTGCGCACAGATTAAAAAATGCGTGCCATGCGTATTCATGGAATTTACTGCGCAAAGTAACTGTATTCGCAAGTCGTGCCCGGAACACCCACGATACGCCCCCACGGAAAGCAAAAACAGCCAGAACAGCTACCTTTGCGTGCACCGCCCGGCGCAAATACACACACCCTTCAAACAGTGCATGGGATCTCGGGGGCCCTGTGTAGGGTCCCTGGTAAATGGTAACTGTATCCCGCACCCGACAACATGCGTATGAAAAATCATAACTCGGATTTGAAATCTCAAAAAATCTGTGTGCGCACCCACATAAAGAGTTCCGGCACCCCACTACACTGCGTACACGCACCCCTAAGTTGGATTGGTATCCTGGTTGCATACACGCACCCTAATATCCGACATACAAACACACCTCCATGCTGCGATTCCTATGCGCAAGTATACTTACGCCTACCTTCGGGTGGCGGATAGTATGAAGGTCTTGCATCGCCATTTCCCGGCTGAGAGGTTGCATGATAGAATCCATGAATATGTCCCGTGCAGCGCAATTGTGGGCGTGCAAGCGACTGGCCATTTTTGTCGTTCTTCCCGCTTCCCAGTCCTCTGCACAAGCCACACCCATGCTCTGTGTACAGTCTAGCGAAGGCCCTCGACAGCTCGCAGACACCTCGCAGAGAAATGCCGAGCCTTTGTGAACTCCACACAAATCCAGGAAAAGTACCACGCATTTGATTCCTTGAATCCACGAACGTGGATTTGCTCTCAGTTTGGCGCGCAAGTACCCTATTTTCTACACAAATAATTCCATGAATCGGGCTCTTAGTGGGTACATGTTCAAGAATTCTATCATTGACTGTAAACACACGAGAATCCTCAAGAATTTCTCATGTACATGCTAGAGGTTCAAGAGAGAGAAAAGATTCCTGTGAATGGAAATCTGGGCATTGCATACAATTGGAAACAAACTAAACATACATGTTGTTTCTGCAACCATGGTTTACAGGCCAATATTCCAAATGAGGGATTTGTGTACATATCTATGCAAAACTGTGTTATCATACCAATTAAACAATTCTTAAACAAAGATAGTCCCAACATGGTGTGCTGTTCTTACAATTCAGGGATTCTTTCCTCTCTAAATATTGATGGCAATAGCTAATTTATTAAATTAATTCTTCTGTAATATCGAACAAAAAAAAATACAAACTGACCAACGTCACTTATGACATAATATCGTATACAAGATTCAGTACTATATCTGGATACTACTTAGCATATGTAAACAATTCAGGGAGTTGGTTTGAATGTAATATTTGCATCACTCATAGAAATTATATGAAAACTTACCATTTAACTACTTAAAATTACTTATATCAAAATGCATCAATTAAAGTAATAGCTACAGTGAATATTCCAACAGGGTCTAACTACTTTAAAAAAACAACAGCACTATAAAGTTTAAAATCATAATATTAGAAATAAGGCGTTCTGTTAAATTTAAAAAACCTGCACTGTTTGTAAGTTAAAATTCACAAAATAAATGTATATCCACAGTGAACATTGTCTTTAGTGTTACAGTTAGAATATTTTAACTGGTGGCTAGCAAGTTTACAAAATTACCTAAACCGGTAGCTTGTATAATGCACAATAGTTCCCACACTTTGTTCTTTGTACACGTTGTACTTAAAGTAGAACAAATGAACGAGTTTGATTGACAAAATACATGCACTGCTTAGTAACCTGTACATTGAATACACATCATGCATTATTTACTGCATACATCAAAATAAACGTGTACCTTCATAATTCAGAGTTTTTAATGTTGCATTTAGAATACACCATCGGTGTCCTGCTACTTTAAAACTTTAACCTAACTGCAGGATTCATATCTAAAAGATGTATAAACATACACTAATGTGCAATTAAAAATAACTATTCTCTCATGAACTCAAAGTATGTGTTCTGTATCTCTCTTGTGTTTTTTCCCTATGTGACTGTCATTACCAACCCAATGGGATGAACGCAGATTGAGATTTAAGTTGCTTTCTATAAAAATGCACAGAAACACTAGCTGGACAGCAAGAATCTAAACAGCACCCCGCGTATAGAATTGTATTTGTAAATGCTCGGGCTGGTACAAAGCAAGTGCATATGAAACAAATAATTTTTTGAGTGTTTCTTAATGAGCCATGTAACATTTAAAACAATAAACATCATGTTTAGTAACATCCCGAGACTTCTGTAGCGACGACCTAGAAGCAACCACCACACGACAGGGATTCAAACCACAGTTATTGAAACTATTCCAAGATGGTGTCCATGCAATCACTGGAAACTAGCCATTTGACAGCTTGGTAGAAAGCAAGAAGGGACTACACCTAGGGAGTCCAAAGGAACACAATCAAGGCAACCGTGGAGCTACCGAAAGGAGATACACATGCTGTGAATTGGACAGGAGAGTGAGGACTAAGGGAAGGAGAAAACCAGGATACCGAGCGGCACGAGACAGCAACACGAGCGGCTTGCGGCAGTGTTGAGCTGATGACAATGAGCTCGCACGCACGGCAAGCCAAAAGAAAGTAGCCGGCAGCGGTCCGCACAGTCAGGTGAGACAACTGGGACACGGTATGAAAGGAAAGCATGGAAAAACGCTGAATTAGGGTTGGGTGACTGGGGCACAGCGCTATGATGTAGCGACTGTTCCCAGCACCAAACCCACTTACAAACACTCAAAATCCATGTAGAAAAACAAAGTCATATTCATTTTTTACAGATTGGGCGTAATACTCAAGACAAACATAAGAGAGGATGGATAAACAATACCAGAATGAAATTCACAAGTATTAGAGACTGACAGATGGGAGAGATCCACAGTATTACAGGTACATTGGTCAATCTAGTCCAAATGAATTGTGAAGGTATATGAAACATGAACTGAGGGTCTAAATAGAAATATGTATTTAATTTTCAGATACATCAGATTGAAGTATAGAATTTGGTCGCACCTGATGAAGGGCTAAGAGAGAGCCCGAAACGCGTTGTGCATCAACGGAAAGATAAGAGACTATTTGATCAATAGCCCCTTGATTTCATTTGAGAATTGTGGACTTTAAACTGTAAAGAACAGCAAGAAAAAGAGTGTTAAAGAGACATTAGAAACATTTTCGGATTGAAAAAGCTGTGAAAACACGGATATATTGTTTGGTTTATTGAATTTTTAAACACGAGACTGCATGTAACACTTTGCTGTAAAATGGGTATTTTTTGAAATACTAACAAAATTGAATAGAGACATTACCCAGACAGTCTTGGGTCATTGTTTTTGGTCAAGAATAAAATTTGAAAGTAAAAATTGCACTAAGATAATGTGTTTTGCATGTTCATGCCTTGAAGTGTGCACAGAGTATGATCATTTTTGCTGAAGTGATCTTTCAAACCATTGTTTATCCGATTCTGTAGCCCAGAATCGGATAAACTTAGGTTTAGCACCTAAGTTTGTATTTAATTCTAACAAGTAAGCATTTGAATTCACGTTAAGGTTCATGGTATTAAGGAGTGCTCCTCTACACCCAAATTGATCATTAGAAATATGTAGGTCAACGCCAATATTCTACGCATAAAATGAATAGAAAAACTTAGTATATAAAATGTGCTATCTTTAATGATAAAACATGTAATTTTTCTAAAGATTGTTGTAGTTCTAATTATACGTTCTTTTCGTTGCAGATATACTGATATGCAGGTGCTTCAGACTGGCACTTACCACAACCAAACCCACAAAACTACAACACAACTACCCATGCCTACAGTTCCAAAATACAAAAACACACCGTAAAAACTTCAAGTCCAGCCTGATACGCCCCCTAGTGAACAGAAAACAGAATATGCAGCCAACGTTAGACACACATATTTTACAAAACTATCATCCAACCAATTATGCACCCAACATTCTACAGACAAATGATATGTTCAACAATACTAGCACTATATTATTTGTGCCAGAAATAATTGGGCATTAGGTCAATCCTGCAACCTGACCCATGCCCAATTTACAATAGGACTGCTGATATTAACATATATACAAACAAACAGACACACACTCCACATATATCTTACAAGAGTACAATACATTTGTGTAGTGACAGCCCTATAGTTAAGGTGCACCATTGACACTCAACATTTAAAAGACTGGATGGATCTGGCGGAAATCTTCCCAAATAATTACCTGCCAAAGGCCCTGTTACACTGGAAAACGTTGTGCAAATGAATTTAATTATTCAAGAGATATTAATTTAGAAAAAAAGATGTTCTTGGTCCGAGCACATTTATTTTAAGTCTGGGAGCCCCTCTGCCAAGAACAAACAAAGTTCAAATAACCTCTTCTATGGGTTGAACCCCACTCAGGACGGTCTATAACCATGCTTCAGATCACTGCACCCTCCGCAGAGGAGAAATATCAATTTGCATAGTAGTCTGGTCAAACCAAAAGGGAAGTTTAGAGGCGAAATTCTAGGCTGCTCTCTTCTGAACAAGAGTACCATCTGCAACCCCAGTCGCATGGTTCAGGCTTGTTGGGGCCCATCAGTGAGGTGAAGGTAAATCCTTCTAAGGGTAGTGAGAAAGGGGTCCACGTCTGGATTAACCTTAATTACTTAGTGTAAAACCCCAAGTTTTACAAAATATACAGAGGTAGGGGCGCCAATCTATTGAAGAACATGGTTCAATGTACCTGTTCTACTGGTTTTAGCCCACTCAGGAGGGTCTACATCCATGTTTAGCCTTCACAGAGGAGAAATAACCATTTGCATATCACTCTGGGCCCAACCAAAAGGGCAATTCAGCAATGAAATATTATGCAATGCTCCAATGAACAAGAGTACCATCAGCAACCTCAGACTTGTTGGGCCTTATAACTAAGGTGAAGATGAGCCTCTCAAAGGCACAGTGAGCAATGGCTCCATGAATGGATTACCCTTATTTAGGGAAAACCTCAAAGTTTTACAAAATCTACAGAGGTGTGAGAGGCCCTCAACTGAGTATGAACATCGTTCAAATAGCCTGTTCTATGTCGTATACCTCTCCAGGTATGGTCTACAAACGTGTCTTAGCTCAGTACACTAGTAACATAGGAGAAATATCCATTTGCCTATCTGTCTGGTCCCACCCAAAAAGACAATTCAGCAGTGAAATACTATTAAATTCTCCTCTGAACATGAGTACCTTCGGCAACCCCAGACACATGTTTCGGCTTTGTTGAGCCACATAAGTGAGGTAAAGCTGAGCCTCTCCAAGCACAGTGAGCTTGGAGTCCATTCCTGGATTATCCTTAGTTAGAGAATAACCCACGTTTTACAAAAGGTACAGAGCTTTGGGAGCCAAAGATGAACATTGTTAAAATAACCTGATCTTCGGGTTGTACCCCATTTTAATTCACTACACTCTTCATAGAAGATACATATCCAGTTTCATACCAGTATGGTCACATCCAAAAGGGAAGTCCAGCACTGAAATGCTAGGCAGCTCTCTTCTGGCTAGTGTGCCATCATTAACCCCAGACAGGTGTTTCAGCCTTGTTGGGCCTCATCAGTGAAGAGAATTGCCTAGCATTTCTAACCACCTGAGTGGAAGAAATGATTTGAACCATGTTCATTCTCAGAAGAGGGGCTCCCACACTATTATTAATTTGGTAAAACTTGGAGTTTCACCCTAAGTCACTAAGGGTAATCCAGATGTTAGTCCATTGCTCAGTGTGGCTTAGAGAGGCTCAGCTTTGTCTAATTGAGGAGGCCCAACAAGGCTGACACATGTGGCTTGGGTTGCTGATGTCAATCTTGTTAAGATGAGAATTGCCTAGCATTTCAATGCTGAACTGTCCTTTTGGTAGGGATCGGACTGATATGCAAAAGCATATTTGTCATCTGTGAAGAGAAAAGTGAGCTAAAACATGGCTGTATATCTGCTTGAGTGGACGTAATTCCATATAACAGGTTAATTAAAAAAATGTTCTCAGTAGAGGGTCTCCCACACTCTTGTTGATTAAATAAAAAACAAGTTTTCCACAAAGTTTAGGCTCCCCTCAGCCACCTCTGCTCCTTCTCTCATACCAGATGGTCTGGCCACAATTCAGGAATGGTGTGCCGCCAATGATCTCTGCCTTAATGCCAGTAAGACTAAGATCCTGCTCAACTGTACTCCTGCTCCCTCCTTTCTCTCTCTTTCTCTGGCTGCCCACTCTGGGCCCTCTTCCTGCTCCCTCCTCTGAGGCTAAGAACCTTGGTGTCATCTTCGACTCCACCCTCTCCTTCTCTCCTCACATCTCCGACATCTCTAAGAAGTAAAACTACCAGCTGCACCTCCCCAGAGGTAATCTTCCTTTTCTCACTCTTCCCCCAGAAGTGCACTCTCTCCAGAGCTCTGGTCCTCTCTAGACTGAACTACTGCAACAGCCTCTTTCTAAATCTGCCTGCCTCTGCTTTCCGACCTTTACAACTTACCCAGAACAGGAATGCGAGACGTGTCCTTGGCCTCAAGCCCAGGGATCGTATCTCTCCAGCTCTGAAATCTCTCCAATGGCTCCCTGTGGCTGTACGGATCAAGTTCAAGACCCTTTGCATCGCCCACAAGGGTTTCTAGGGCTTAGGGCTGCACTACCTCGAACGTTCTCTTCCTAAACATCTTCGTTCTCAAGCTATCCGCTCACCCACCTCCAACTCTCTGATGGTCAGGCGCTTCTTCAAGCAGAGTGTGGGGGACAGATCTCTCTCCTCGGCTGAGGTCTCCCTCTGGAACAGCCTCCATGCCTCTTTCAAACTTGAGCAGAACCCCCTCCGGTTATGGAAGCAATTCAAGACTGTCCTTCCGCTTTCTCTCGCCTATCCCTTGATGATGTCCCTGACTACTCCACGCTCTGGTCACCTGGCTACACTCTGAACTCAGGCCCAGGCTCCTGCATGTTCTGTTGCCCTTGCACTGCCTCTGGGCTCCCCCTGCACTTTAGGGATCTGTACCTGCAACCCTACAGTCCCTTGCCGCTGCGCTTATGACGCACCCGCTGGCTGCACTTATTGAGTTACCTGCACTTTTCACATCCCCTGCCCCTTACAATTTCCCCCGTCCCTTTTCCCCGCACTTGCACGATCTGAATGACACAAGGCCTAGGTCGATTGTTGTTTTTGACCTCCCTTTGTTTCCCCTCCTTGGCTTGTCGTGCCTAGAGACACTTGTGTACAGGCGCATTATAAATGTCATATCATATCATATCATATCATATCAAAGTGTTGCAGATATTACATTTTTTGGATTTGTTGTAAATCTGTGTAGTCATTTTTTGACACAGAAGGTAGTGCTGCCTGTACCAAAATCTTTCATGTGTATCCCATGCCTTCTTTTCTTGAAAGAAATAGAACATATTGTAGATAATGGCCCTAATTACAAGTATAGCGGTCTGGAAATAATGGTGCCGGTAGTAACATACCGGCACCCTTTCCGGACAGCCATACTTCTACAATCCTGATAGGGGCTACGGATCCCCCGCCAGGCTTGACCTGCCAGATTCTCAGGCCCCTACCGGCATGGTCGTTACTAAAGTACCAGCACTGTTAGCAACGGTGCCGGTGCTTCAGTGTCCCCATTCCCGTGGGGTCCTCTAGAATTCTACGGTAATGGGGATTTACCATTTCTGCCACCTGCCGTAATATCCCGGTGGCACCAGGAAGTCAGGGAGCAGAAACCGTGTTACGGGGTTGCTGTTAACCCACCGCCTACCAGCGGGTTTTCCGGCAACCCCATAATGAGGCCCAATGCATGCAATTTTTAAAATAAAAAATAAGCGGTGGGCTGAAGAAGTTGCAGGCAGATATTTATTTCACAAAGAAAATAATTCTACAATTGTAATAATATATTGTTCTGAAGTGTTCGGTGATCGTGACTAGTGAACAATTGTCTCTTTATGTAAGCTATTTCACCTCAGAAGGCTACACCACCATCTCCATGTTTTACCTGAGCGAGTGTTAGGGAGAATTCTCCAGAATGGCTTATTTCCCTTACCTACTGAGTCCCTCAGCAGCTTTGCTGGATTTCTAGGATTGATTTTTTCACCTGGTAAGAGTGTGAGCCTTTTTTCCCACGCTTACATGTTTTTTGCTGTGTGTGTTAATTTTTTGTGTTCATAGACTGTGGAGTCTCACCTACTCCATAGGCATAATCTTTTTACTGTGTATCAACAGCACCTTTAGTGCAGTGACACAGGGTTGTCTTTTTCAGGCTTCCCACTTTAAGCTCCATTTTCTGGGACTGATTACTGTCTCCCAGAAAATGTAAAGTTGCCACTTTATTAGTCTTTTTAAATTCACAGACCCAGTACAAACTATCTTCCATAGAGTACTGGAAAGGATTAATAGTTATCCCTGTTCGTCTGTTTCTAATTGAACATTATTTTGTTCCCTTTTCTTTAAGATTTGGCTGGTGGCAGTGGTATCTACCATTTTTTCCCTAGCGCAGACTATGAAAATAGCCTTGGTACTGTTTTAGGCTACGTTAGTAGCCTCGAACTTTAATCCGCTGGACCCCTTTTAATTTTATTTGGTTCCGGCTGGGTTTATTCACCATTTCTTTTTGTAAAGGTCTTTCTCGTATTTTACTCTGCACGCCAAACCAGGTGTGGTTCCTTTGTTTGCCGTCCTTTGGCGGGCTTCTGCACAGAAGCCCTCCTTAGGTGCCTGAGAGTCTGGGTGGACAGGATGTGAGGGAGGGCTTTTAGACCCCCTGCACAGGGTCTCCTTGGAGACCCAAGTCGCACTCTTGTTTGATTGGCTAGGTGACTGTCCTGCCAGAACAGCCACCCTACTGTGTGATTGACAGCCAAGCTGTGTGAATGGGGGAAAACTGCATAAAAAGCAGATCTCTGGGACTTAGAATGCAGAGTTGCCACTGGATCGAGAGAACCGAAGAGAAGCTGAAGGAAGAGGACTACTGCAAATACTGAACCTCCCGGTGAAGCCCTGCTGCGGGTCTGAATCTCCTAAACTTCGACAACAGAGAAGATCTGCAAGGAATCTTCTTCCCTTGAGCTGGTGGGACCAACCAGTTCGCCAACCATCAAGCAAGGCCTCCTTCCCCTGGTTTAATTTGCTGTGCACTGCTGCAGTGAACCAGATCTAGGAGGACTGGACCCTGTTTGGGTTTTAAGGAGCACACCTTTTATTTGTTGCTTTGCTCTGCTGCTGGTTTCTTCCCTGGGCAGTGCAGGACCCTCCAGTCTTCCTCCTTCTTGTCAGTCCGACAGTCGCTTCAGGAACCGTGAGCCTGCAGGACCTGCCAGGAACTTCTGCCTCAGCTACAGCATTCTTATTTACTAAGGTACTGTTGAAATCCGGTCATTCGTTCTGTCCGACCGCGGTGAAAGTGTTTTAAATCTTTCGCTAATCCGAGGGCTTGTCCTTCCCTACTCTTTTAAATAACTTTTCTGCCGACCAAATTTGTTTCAAACTCTTGGCAAAGACTTAACCGCAAACTTCTCTGAACTGTGTGATTCTCTGCAAAGACTCTGAACCATTACCATTGGCTAGGCCTACTGATTTAAATCCTAGTTGTAGTAAGCCTTTTCTAGATTGCCCTGCCTACTTACTTGTTGGTTCTGGTTGATTTTGAATAACCTTGTCTTTCCCTCCCTTTTTAAATTGCTGGAGTGCCATTTTGCTCACACTTAATTTTCAGCTTAACTTTTCCAGAATTCATTGGGTGTTGCGTAGTATATTAAGATTGTGATTTTCTGCTGCTTTATATTAGTGAATTGTTTTATAACTGATGGTGTAAATAGATGTATATTCTTTTACTCAGAAACCTTGAGTCAGTGTTTGTTTGAACCATAACAATTGCTGTCCTTTGTGTAACTTCTGATACTGCTCACTTTACTCTTGAGATAAGCCTGGCTGCTCAGCCATCTCTACCACTTTACTGTGTTTTGCAGGCTTGTACCAAAGGTTAATTTGTACTTGCACTTGTTGTCTTAATTGTGTGTGGTGTTCCCAAAGGGTACTGCATATGATTCTGCCTAAAAGTGAGTAAATCAACCCATCCAAAATAGACATTATTCTGCCCCTTAAAATTATTTTCAGGTATTTCATTAATAACATGTTATCTATTGTACAATTGAAATAAAATGTATCTATGACAGATACAATATGGCCTTCCTTTCAGTGATTCACCCTCAGTGATGTGCATTCTAAAATAAATGTGATGGATATGTCCCACATTACCACTTGTTCACTCTTTCTCATCCCAGTGCTCCATTGTCTCCCACACTCCTTCATAGTTTCCATATACCATTAGCCCTCACTTCACTGTTTCTCATCCAGGTACACCATTATCCCAGCCTCATTCTTCCTTATACCTGTACCCCATTATTCGCTGCTCACTGTTTCTCATCCAAGCACCCCATTAATGCTCCATTTAGCCTCTCACTCTTCCTTGTCCCAGTCCTTCATTACCCCTGTCTCACTCATCCTCCTCCAGTCCTTCATTACCACTCCCTTACACTTCCTCTGTAAATGATCCCCTTATTAATGCAATACCAAGCATCACTCTTCCTCATCCTAGTAGCCATTATTAATCCATTACCACCATATAACAGTTCCTCATCCCAGTTGCTCACTACCCCAGCTTTACTCATCCTCATTCCACTACCCCATTAGTTATACATTACTGTGCCTCATCGCTTCATCCCAGTACTCCATTAGTAATCCATTGCATTACCATCTACCTTCCTCTTCCTTATTCCGGTATCCCATTACTTATCCATTACATGAACCCCTACCTACCTATTCCTCATCTCAGTAACTCATTAGTAATCCATTATATTACACCCTCTCCTTCTTCCTCATCCCTAGACCCCATTAATAATCCATTGCATTACCCCTGCCTCCTTCTTCCTCACCCTGGTACGCCATTAGTAGTTAATTATATTTCCACCATCTCCGACATCCTTGTCCTGGTACCCATTTAGTATTCTATTATATTATCCTGTGCATCATGCGTCCACATCTTGGTACCCCATTATAATCCATTATTTTAACTCTGCCATCTCTTCTTCATCCCAGGTACTCCATTAGTAATATATTACATTACTATGACTCCCTCTTCCTTGTCTCAATACACCAATCGGAATCCATTTCATCACCTCTGCCTTCTTCTACCTTGTCCTGTTACCCCAGTAATAATCAAATGCATTACCCCCACCGCCCTGTCAATCATCCCAGTACCCAATTAGCAATCCATTACATTAGCCCACCTCCATCTTACTGGTCCAGGTACTGCATTAGTAATTCCTTATGCTATCAATGCCCGCCTCAACCTTATTTTTGTAATCCATTACATTCTCCCTGTCTCTTTCTTCCTTGTCCCGGTGCACCATTAGTAATCCATGACATTGCTCACCCCTCGCTCTTGCTCCTACCAGTAACACATTATGAATCGAATTCATTATTCCATCCTTCATTTTCTTATTCATATTACTCAATAATAATCCATTCCATTATCCCTCACCACTATCTTTCTTTTTCATCGACCCCATTAGTTTTCAATTACATCATCCCTCCCCCTCTTCCTCATCCCAGTACCACAATAAAAATCCACAACAGGATCCAACCTCATTCTTCCTTGTCTTGGGAACCCATTAGTAATCCATTACTTTAATCATACCTCCCCCTTACTTGCCCGGTTACCCTATTAGTAGTCAATTGCAACACCCAGACCTCCAATCTCCTTGACCTGGTACAAGTTTAGAAATTCATTAGATTATCCCGCCTCCATCTTCCTCCTCACAGTACCCCTTAGTAATCAATTTATATTACTTTGCTTTCTTTCTTACTTGTCCTGATAACCCATTAGTTAACCCATACATTACTCTCACATCACCCTTCCTAGTCCATTAGTAATCAAATACAGTACAACAGCCTTCTTTTAAGTAGTATCAGTACTCATTAGCAATCAAATACATTACACCCTCCTTCCTCTTCCTCATCACATTACAACATTAGCAATACTTGACATTAGCATTGCCTCACACTTCCTCATCTTAGTACGACATTAGTAATCCATTACATTACCTCTTACCCCTTCTATTGTATTCACTCTTCCTTCCATTTGCAAGTAGGGTTAGATTTTGGCCCCCTCCTTAGCGGTCCCATTTTGAAGCCTTATGCCCCCCTGACAGCCTTCCATACAGCTCCTTACCTGCAACCTTTGATCCTGCCTCTGCAACACTCACCAACAGAAAAGGACTGGTGTCCTATTTCCTGTTTATATCTGTTTCCTAATGAACTACTTCACAGTTACTTTGGGAATATAAGCACTTTTCTTCGGGCATCCATTTGCCTGGGTGGCCAGAGCAAATGGAGGACAGAGCTGAGGGTTGCTGCTGTATCTTTCTATGTTGCATTACTTGCCACCAGTGAACCTCTATTTGCCATGGCATGCCACAGAAATGCCTCCTACAAAGCATACAAACAACAATAAAAAGTATGTAACAATAAAGCATTTCAAGAGCTAATTACATATATGTGCATGCTGCTCAACTGCTTCTCTGCACCTGCACACACACAACATCAATGTTCTAATTAGTGCACACTGCACAGACATACTCTTTCTTACAGAGACATGGCCCAAGCCCCACCACACACCAATTATCCCGGATATGTTTCCTGATACTACCTCATCCACCACAGAGACCGGCCATGCAAACAAGGAGGTGGCATTGCCAGCATATATAAAGACACACTCACACTTCGCAATCCCACACCCCATACACTTCCTTTGAAACACTCTCTCTATCCCACTTGCTCCCTACCATCATACCCTCAACCCACCTTTATCCACCTGATTTACTGCCACCATCACACAACCCCAGCTTCCACACTGACTGGGCTGACTTCTCATCTAACAACCAAAGCTCTCCCTGCACCAATATCTACTCTGGCAACTTCAACCCTGGTAGTGCCCAAACAGGCACCAATCCTATACTAAAGAAAACCCTAGATCCACTCACTCACCTGACCTCACATAACTCATCATCTACTTTACTCACATACCTGGCAACACCCTGGACATTTTGACTTAAAGGAACAATCATGTCTCCATTGAAAATTGAATTGTGGTGTTGTGGTCTTACCACTTTGCAAGCCCCTTCATGCTCCCTCTATCATACAAGATCCCCCCACCTGCCACAAATCTTCCACACTCCTCAGCTAGAGCAAACAAACACATAAAAGAGGCAGATATAGCACCACTCTTATCACCTTCAAATTGCACCCCTCCACAAAAAACATCCCTTGACCCACACTCCCAAACAACGACCGCCCCATTACTATACCTCACCAGAATCATGGAACGTGTTGTACCAAATGCAGCACCACATCACCACAAACAACCTCCTCAAACCATTTAATCTGGATCTAGACATGTTTACAGCACCAAGACTGCTACACTTCACATCCTTACGGATCTCCAAAACATCACTGACAAAGGACACTGCTATTTGTACACCTTTACCTCTCTCCAGCTTTCAACACTGTCAACCACATAATCCTACTCAACATTTTAGCCCACAAGATGAAACTCTCTGGCATCATCCTTGACTGGTACACCTCCTTCCTTACTGACAGAACACTCTTTCTCTCCAAGCCCCCTTATCTATTAGAGCCCACCCTAGTCACGGGCAGGGTGCCGCAAGGCTCCTCCCTGTCACGAGTCTGCTTCAACCTATATGTAGAATCCCTTGGAGAGACACTTAGCAAACACAATTAGTGTGTCCACCAATATTCAGCTGGCACATAAATGTACTTCAAAATCTCATCCTGTTCACAAATACAAACCCTAAAAAACTGTCTCTCCACCATCACCAACTGGATGGACACCCACTTCTTTAAGCTCAACCCTTCTAAAACAGAATACCTCCTCATCTGCCCACGAGGTACAAACCTGACCTCATCCCTACGATCCAAGAACTCACCACAGACAACCCACACATATCCCTTTCCACACCTGTCAAATCCCTTGGCCTCACCATTAACCCCCACCTTTTGTTCACACCCCACATAGCAGCTGTCACCAAAACATGCAATCTACAACTACACCTGCTATGCAAGATCAGACACATCCTTCTCCCTGAAATGTTTTTCACTGCAATCCAAGAACTGGTTATGTCCAAGTTGGACTGTGGCAATGTCCTCCTCTCTGGACTCCCAAACAACACACTTGCCCCCGCCAAAAGCCATACAAAACATAGCAGCAAGACTCATTGTCTAACTACCCAAAGGTTGACAATTCACCCCAGCTCTTCCCCAGCTCGACTGGCTCCTCATACCCAGAAAATTGCCATAAGGAGCTCAGCATTGTATTCAAAGCCATCCACCACAAAACACCATCTTACCTTCATGGCAAACTCAAACCCATTACCCACACAAACACCAGAAGAGCCAGCCAGCATCATCTATGCATTCCGCTATGCAAACTGACATGGACACAAAAACAAGCATCTTCCCAGTGGGCACCCAGAGCTAGGAACACCCTACCATCAAATTTGCACCGCACCTACCATCACCCCTTTTAGAGAGATCCTCAAAAAATACCTATTTCTCCATACAGAACCATGCACTCCTCCAATAATACCACCAGTCTACCTTAACCTTCCAATCCTATCCTGAAAAAATGTTGTAACTTCTTTTCCAACTCCCACCTTTTGAACCTTTGAACCATTTAAGTTACTCCAAGACCTGCTGGGTAGGGCCCACGCTGAACAAAAATTAAAATAAAATAAAATAATAAATACCTCAGTCTCCCTCTTCCTTGTTTTAGTAATCCATTACATTTCCCCTGTCTCTTTCTTGTCCCAGTAACCCATTAGTTATTCATTACATTACCAAGCCTTCACTCTTCCTCCTCTCGATCCCCATTAGTAATGCAAATCATGAACCCCCTCTCCATCTTCTAATCCCCCTTACACTATAAGTAATCATCGGAGAAAGAATTTATGTTGTTGTTCTGCACAATTACCCTAATTCAGTTCATCAATTTGTATATAGTAATGTGCAAACGTCCATATTCAATACCAAATCCACAATATCTTTGACCATATCCCTTTGATAAAAGGATTTCACTCCTGTAGTATGGATTAGAAGAAGAGTGACTATTATTACTTACCGAATCAGAGGACAATTATCAGTATTTAGGTAAGATTAATAGAACACAATCATGTGATTTCTTGTTATCAGTTGCCTTAATTCATTTGTGTTTCTGATGGAAGATTTGGGTTCTAATTCCTAGTGACATTTAGTCGGGACTCCGGATTTCTGAGACATGCAAGATTTATGACTTTAAAAAAAAAAAAGCTGAGGAACAGCACCAGGATCTGTCCTTTGTGGTGCATTATCAAGTGTTGAATTGCACCGTACCTAGTGCCTCTGCTGACTTCTTGGTGACGTGTCTAACTCGTGCCACACCAAGGGTAAGGGTATATTTACACATTATTCCAATACTCCTCTGTTACCATAATACAGTATTCGAATATGATGTAACAAAAACAATTTTGTTGTTATTGTATCATATAGATTTCAGATACAGACAAAGTTGGTGAGTCGCCATTTAATTTTGCTGGGTAATAGTTTGTTGCCTGTGACCCAATACTGAGGTGGTATGTGGCCAACGGGGCCGGCTTTATTCCAATAATCACCAAAAGCCGAATTTGCCATCTAGAGTATTTATAGAATTGGTCCACAAGATTACATGGAAGATGCTAAGTGATGTCTAATAAGAGCCCAACTATACACAAGGAATATTGCATACCCTTTATGGATGAAACTAGCATCTCACGCTTGCTAGGCCTTTGACTAATTATCAATTTCATAATCTCATTTGGAATACAATTTAAGTATGCAATACTAACTAATCACAAGGTAAGCACCTGCGTTTGAATTTACATTGAATGAATTTTCAAAATCTTTGTAATGTATTTGTTTTGAGGTGATAACAGCCTTGAGGGTGACCGATTGGTCAAATCACATTCAGATGTTGATTTGTTGGATCCACCCAATAAATCAAAATACGTTTACAAGATATTGTGGATTTGTCACGACTCGCTCCCTTCGCTCCCGTTCCCACCACTTGGGGGCATGATTTGGGGTTTATTCCCTACTGGACCTTTCCTCCGAAACTTATGCTACAGTGCTGTGATGAATTGGGAGCGCTAAATCCCTATTTTGCAAGCTACTTCCCTTCCGGATCCATTCCAGGTTTTTGGCAGCCAGCATGCTTCTTTAACCAAATGACTATGCTTCCCAGAATGCCTGGCCCACTGCTCCACCTCCACCCTTGCAGGACAAGGTTGGGTGGAGGATAGGCAACAGCTGTGGCTGCAGGTGCAGCAATCAGCACACCTGAGGCGTGTGCTCGCTAAGCAGCTTTAAAAGCCTCAGTCTTACTTCAGTCCAGCGCTGGTCATCGTTTGCAGTGTTCCTGTTGTGACTAGTCCCTTGTTCCTTGCCTTTGTACCTAGTTCCTAGTTTCTGTTTTCTTGTTCCTCCGCCCTGAATCTCGGATTCATGCGCTAATTGATTTCTGCTCCCTTGATTCCCTTTTTGTCTTCCTCTGTTTGCAGGCAGCATTTCTCAGTGCTTCCCCTTTTAGATGCAGCCCAGTTTGTCTGTGTTCTATATTTCTTTGACTCTGTCCTTTGCTGCTGTAAACCCGTATGCCTTAGCCTTCCTTTTAGATTAGCTTCCTGTCTTTTCCTTGGAGGGGTAGGGAGAAGTTTGCATTGGTTATTTCGTTTTTTCCCTGCTCCTGATCCTTACTTTCTATGGGGATCCATTCCATGTTTTCCATTGCACTTCTGCATTTAGTTCCCATTTGATTATTAGGTGTGGTGTGCGGTTGTAGCTAGCTCCTGTGTGAATGCTTATGTTTTCCTCACCAATTTGTAATCACTATTCCAATTTAGGTATTTAGTTTTCCTCCCATTGCTGTTCTAGCCTTTCGGGGTCCCAGTTTCATCAACAGGATTCGTGGGCTAGCTGACATTCAAGAGGTTTATCTCGTCCTCGTGAGTACAGTTCTTTAGTTCCCTTATTTAATACCATCAAGAGTGTTAGTTCACAGATCCTGTCATTGCTTGCCCTCCACGTGGGTTTAGCGCTGTCAGTACCTGTAACAGCAATTGGGGGTAAGGCGCTTGCAAACTTTCCTCGCGGTCAGGTGCTTACCCCACATCCCTTTTCATATATTGGTTTTGATGTCACACTCTATTTGCACTCCTGGGTTCTAGCATACATGAGTCGTTGTTCCTGTGTGCACATTTCCCTTGCCATATTCGCTGCCTTTGTACTCGCCTGACTAATCCTGACAGAATGACCAGCCCAAAATTCCCATTGAATATGGCAAGTTTAAGAAAGAAAGGCAGCAAGGCCTCTAACAAGTTTGTACAGAAAGCTTCCCCTACATTTACCTGTGACAATCAAATCACTAGTCCTGACTTAAATGAACTCCTTGTCACGAATGGGCATTTACGTGCAAAGTATTTTTCCCATAGGATGGCACATTCTACATTGCCTGATCCTAGTTCTATCTTTTGTTTTGATCCCGATTCTATGTCAGCGCAAGCCTTAGCCGCAGAAAACAACACACTGTTAGACTTATTATACAAGAGTACCTCTGTTGTTGAACCCCATGATTCCAGTTGTGCTTCACCTCAGATAGAACAGTTTCATGATACAAACATAAAGAATGGAGGGGTTCCTTGCATAACTTCTGTTTTCTACCCTCAGTCTAAAGCATACTCCTTTGCACAGGTACATACTGTAGTCCCTAATGCCAAGAGGTCTAATGTCAATAGTTTGCTTATGGGAAACACAGACCAAGTTGGTAAGAGAAACTATAAATCACAGAACCTGCAAGCAGTAGAGGACAATGTACAATCGGTGCACATCCAGATTGCTAGTGCAGGATCCAGCCCTGATGCCACTATGCCTCCGCCTGTGCCTACTGATAGTGATGTACAGTTAATGCAGGGCATGCTAAGAGCTAAGCTTGAGGAGTTAAGACAAGAATTCATTTCTTTACAAGAGGAGAATAAAACCTTGCACTCTTTACTGAATACACCTCAGACTTTATCTGTTGATGTTGAGAAAGTGAACACTGTTCAGCCCCTGAGTGCAGAGACTTTGGTAAACCATGATATTTGTCAATATGTTAGATCTATTGGGAGTGAAGGTCTTTCGTCTAGCACAGCGCTTAATCTGGGCACAGTTTCTAACAATTGTTCTGCTGTTTGTCAGGGATTGCAGTTAGCTGAAGATTTACAAGCCACTCCTTTACCTAAAATTTCCTGTGTAGCAGTTTGTCATAATTCTGAGCTAGCACACATACAAGCTTCTGATTTCCAAACACAATCCACAATGGTGGCATACATAGATTCAGTCACTACAGTAGGCTTAGGCCCTGCTCTTGATACAGCTGCTGAGACTGAAGTAGATGTTAAAGCTGATGTGGAAAACGATGTTACCTCTGGGTTTCACTCTTCCTTCTGCCAATTCTGATCAATACGAACAGTCAGAGACAGTACAGATTTCATGTTCTGATGGACTCATTCCACAGTATTCAGAACCAAAAAACCGGCAGGCGATTCCTGAACTGTTGATTGATAATCTGCCTCTTTCAGAAGCTAAAACAGAGGAATGGACAATTGACGAAATCCTGATTAACAAAGACTTTACTATGGTGATTCCACTGGTGGATTTTGACTTCTACAAAGAAAGAGACTCTGTGTCACCCACTAAAGAAAGGGACTGCAAGGGTACAGCTCAGTCTTTGGTTACTGGTGCCAAGGAGTCTACTGCCCTAAAGGTGCCCTCCATTCCTGAGCCACCAATGTGTCTGTCAACTTCTGAGACTTCTGTCTGTCCTCCTACAACCATTGACTCTTCTATGATCCAATCCAAAGCCCTGCAGTCATCTTTGGCACACGTGTCTTCAACCAATGAACCGCTGCCATGTCTGCCATTTACTCAAGAGCCAGTGCCAAAGACCTGGACATGTTTGTATCCAGCAACCGAGATTGCTTCAGCTTGCATGCCTTCAGCCTCAAGGTTTCCCCTGGCCTGCCTGTCTTCAGCTACAGTGACTCATCCTGCAGATCATCTTTCAGCTTTAGAGCCTCTGGTAGTCCATCAAAAGTGCATGTCTTCAGTCCCGGAGTATACTGAGTATTTGCCTTCAGTTCATGAGACGCCTGTATCCTGCTTAGCCTCGCTGCCAATATCAGAGGTATACCTGTCTACACCATCAGATCCTGCTGTATTTTCTTCTGCTCCAGCGATTCCTCCTGAATCCCAACCATTTACTGTCGATGAACGTCTAGCTTGCCTTTCTTTTGCTTCAGGAGGAGCACCAGAATGCCTGCCTTTTCCACAAGACGATTCTCCCAACTGCTTCACTTTAGCATCAGAGCCTCCTAAAGATGCAGCATCAGAGTTTGAGACTTTTGCCAGCTCCCGCTTCAGAGTCATCAAGCTGGACCAAGTGGTGAGTCAGAACCACTCACCTGGGTGTGCACAGGGGGTGGTGCAGACCGGCGTATTACGTACAGGACTTGTGCAACAGAATTCCGCCAAGAAGCACCAGTTGGGTGCTAGTAGCCAAAGGAAGGGAATGACTGCTGCAGTTCAAAATGTGTCTGTTATTGCTCCTTCTGCGAGTGTGCCTGAAATACCAAGTACTGCGTCTATCACTCCTATCAGTATGCCAAACGTCCCTGCTGTTGTATCCCACGTGCAACAAAGTGGCTACACGACTGTCACCAGGAGTACCAGCCTTGTACAACCCATTGGACTTCCAGGTCTCCAAGGCGTAGAACATGTGCAGTCAAACCTTAGTCACTTTCAACCACAAGCCTTTTCCCAGATGGATGACAGAAGAAAATCTGAACCTCTACCTCAGCCGCCACCTTCTCTAATGGCTGAACATAAACCTTTCCTGAAGCCAGCAATTTCCTCACCTCCCGCATGTCCACTCTCGGCAAGAAAGGCTAACAGGGCTTCTACCATTGTCTAAGGCATGTTGCACCAGCCTGCCTCCCTCCTCAAAGACTTATAAGGGTCCACTCCCAGTGACTGAGCTTCCTGGACCTTCCAACTCTGCTTCAGGTCCTGCAAGTCCTTCATGCCTTTCTTCGAACCATGAGTCTCTTCCTCACCAGAAGCCACCGTTTCCATCAGTACCACCTCCAAAGACAAAGCACTCCTATCATGGAAGTCCATCTGCCTTTGCCCACAGGCCACCATTTCCATCAGTGCCACCTCCAAAGAAAAAGCACTCCCATCATGGAAAGAAGATGTCTCGTGCGGGTGGCGGGCACCCGAAGACGGCCGTAGGAGGGGGTATACTGTCACGACTCGCTCCCTTCGCTCCCGTTCCCACCACCTGGGGGCATGATTTGGGGTTTATTCCCTACTGGACCTTTCCTCCGAACCTTATGCTACAGTGCTGTGATGAATTGGGAGCGCTAAATCCCTATTTTCCAAGCTACTTCCCTTCCGGATCCATTCCAGGTTTTTGGCAGCCAGCATGCTTCTTTAACCAAATGACTATGCTTCCCAGAATGCCTGGCCCACTGCTCCACCTCCACCCTTGCAGGACAAGGTTGGGTGGAGGATAGGCAACAGCTGTGGCTGCAGGTGCAGCAATCAGCACACCTGAGGCGTGTGCTCGTTAAGCAGCTTTAAAAGCCTCAGTATTCCTGTTGTGACTAGTCCCTTGTTCCTTGTTCCTTGCCTTTGTACCTAGTTCCTAGTTTCTGTTTTCTTGTTCCTCCGCCCTGAATCTCGGATTCATGCGCTAATTGATTTCTGCTCCCTTGATTCCCTTTTTGTCTTCCTCTGTTTGCAGGCAGCATTTCTCAGTGCTTCCCCTTTTAGATGCAGCCCAGTTTGTCCGTGTTCTATATTTCTTTGACTCTGTCCTTTGCTGCTGTAAAGCCGTATGCCTTAGCCTTCCTTTTAGATTAGCTTCCTGTCTTTTCCTTGGAGGGGTACGGAGAAATTTGCATTGGTTATTTCGTTTTTTCCCTGCTCCTGATCCTTACTTTCTATGGGGATCCATTCCATGTTTTCCATTGCACTTCTGCATTTAGTTCCCATTTGATTATTAGGTGTGGTGTGCGGTTGTAGCTAGCTCCTGTGTGAATGCTTATGTTTTCCTCACAAATTTGTAATCACTATTCCAACTTAGGTATTTAGTTTTCCTCCCATTGCTGTTCTAGCCTTTCGGGGTCCCAGTTTCATCAACAGGATTCGTGGGCTAGCTGACATTCAAGAGGTTTATCTCGTCCTCGTGAGTACAGTTCTTTAGTTCCCTTATTTAATACCATCAAGAGTGTTAGTTCACAGATCCTGTCATTGCTTGCCCTCCACGTGGGTTTAGCGCTGTCAGTACCTGTAACAGCAATTGGGGGTAAGGCGCTTGTAAACTTTCCTCGCGGTCAGGTGCTTACCCCACATCCCTTTCCATATATTGGTTTTGATGTCACACTCTATTTGCACTCCTGGGTTCTAGCATACATGAGTCGTTGTTCCTGTGTGCACATTTCCCTTGCCATATTCGCTGCCTTTGTACTCGCCTGACTAATCCTGACAGGATTTGACATTGAATATAGACTTTTGCACATTACTATATACGAATTGATGAAATTAATTAGGGTCATTGTGCAGAAAAACAACATACATTCTTTCACTGATGTTTATATTAGAAGGCTTTGGGGATCCTTGTATGCTGTCAACGCTGCATCTGACCACCTGTTTCAATACAGAAGACTAGCGCATTTCAACTCGTTACTCCCTGTAGTTCTTTAACACATCTAGAACTAATCAATTACATCATCCGCTACCTCCGTCTTCCTCCGTCTTCCGTCTACCTGCATAAATTACCCATTCTCTTCCTCGTTGGGCTACCACATTAGTAATCCATTACATGAATTACTCCTTTCTCCCTCTTACTCATCCTAGTACCCATTGATAATCCATTAGATTACTGTAGTTCCCACTTCCTTGAACTGGCACCCCATCAGTATCCCATTACATTAACTGAGCCTCCCTCTTCTGCATATTAGCACACAATTAGTAATCCAATGCATTAGACCCACCTCCCTTTCCCTCATTGTATGGGAGGAAAGGTCTTTAGGACCCCCCCACATTGCACCACTGCGTGAGGCTCATGACTCATCAGCAACCCCCATGCACCTGGACCCGGGAGGCAGGGTGGCTGCGGATCGACACGTGGGGCCGCACGGCTCACCTTGTAGCATAACATAGACTCCATTTTGTAATACACTTAGATTCCATTTTGAGCAAACTGAACCGCAGGCTGCAGCTCACCCCCCACTTGTCCGCGCACAGCGAGCCCTGCACTTCCCCCAGCCTCCTCCCCATGGTAGATCCGTTGAAGGCCCGTTCTCATGAGCAACTAGATGCGAACAAGTAACAGAACAAACACTGTATCATTTACCTTCCGCAGTACATCATTGCCCTGGTGGTGACCTGACTTTTAGTTGGGGTCTGGAAAAGAACAAAGTCGTCCCTGTCAAGTTTACCTCGACCCTACGCAGACCCCCAAACCCATGATATATGGTGCTCATGACCCCCCAACCCTGTTCCCCCAGCTGAAGTATTAAACACGAATGTTAATCCCCTGGGTCCCCCAGCCTTATCCAATGCTGCTAAGTCTTTTGCTAAAAGGCTCAAAACCCATAATGCCAGTTGCTCGCGTTAATATGGTACGACCCCTGTCTACCCCAGAACATTTCCGTGTAAGGGTGTCAAGCGTATAGACACTCGAATGCTCCTTTTACTGACCAATGTTTGCTGCTAGTGTAAAATAATTAAAACAGCAGTATATAAAATGCTCGTGTATAGTATGATTGAGAGTGTTATGATATTTGTGAGTTATTTGAAGTTCTGAGCCACGTCCGCTGTGTTTGAAATGATAGATGAACTTGTAGTATTCGTATAATCCCCGATCCGCGAGTCACAAATCCTAATCACATGTTTAAAGTTGATATGTCACTGAGACCCATACATCCACCAACCAGGTCCTACCTCACGTTTTGTGTACATTTCCCCCCCCGTGGGATCAAAGCAACATAGTAATTAATGTTATATGATGTGATGTTAATGAAAACCTTTCACTGTATTGATTCAGTAAACACGAGAATACACGAATTACATAATGCCCCCAAGCCCCCCAGCCACTCTGCCCTGTCAGTGCATTCATGCTATTCCGTGGACAGAGACCTGCGAAAAGTTACAAGGCCATCCCCCTCTCCTTCCTGAGAGCTGCACATCTAACCCTTCTCCTCCCCTCAAAGCTCGCCGGGGCTTGAAGGTCCCCGGTATTCTGTTGTTGAAATAGTACAGCTATGCCTTCCCGCATTCCTGCTGGACCCGCACCAAGCGTTTACCTTCCCCCATGCCTCTGAAGCCAGATGCCACCATAAAATCACTATGTGCTGCCCTGGCCAGGCCAAGGAGAGTTACAACCCACACAACCCCAACTCCCACCGCCTTTTGAGGTATTAGCTATGTGCCCCCTCTGATCCAACGGTATTTCAGATCACCCTAGGTTTAATGGGCCACAGAAACAGTTATTCAACCTTGTACTAACATACCGTAAAACTATCACACACTACATCTAACAGAATAGAATGATGAAGAGAGCCTAACTCGTGCCCCCTGACAAGACACCTGGGCCCATGAGATTGGATCCTTTGTTAATGCCAACTTTATATTGATGTATAAAGGAAGCCTTGTATTGCATACTGTTTTCCTGTGCTCCCTCCCTGGTACTAGATTGATGTGTTGAAGGTTTTACATACCAACATGACAAAGACGGGTGTGATGAATGTGTATGAGTTGCCAAAAGGGCAAGTTTTAGTATTGAAGAACTGAATCTCCTTGGAAAGCCTGCGCCCTGGCACCTCACCACGATGAGCCCGGCTGACCCAAGCACTCTGTGATGTCACCACATGGATCCCCGCCAATCATGGAGCACCGTGCCGGCCGTCGACATAGTAGCTAGTCTTCCCATCCAATCCCAAAGACTATGTGGCCCCTATACCTTAGCTCATGCATGACGTGTATTTGTAATATAAATGACTGTCTTTGCTATTGTCAGACAGAGCACTCTAGGAGTTTGCAGAGTCCTTTGCATGCCCTATGCCGATTTAGATAAAAAGACTTTCAATCTCAACCGCATTTGGTTTTGGTCTCATTCCCTCCAGGGGTGTGTCCATCATTGACTCTCATCTGGGATTGTTACATGCCTTTTGGGGGACGCTTACTTTCAGCAACACGCTACTCAATTAGAAATCCATTACCTTGACTCACTCTTCCTCATCCAAATAACCTAACAGTAATCCACTACATTATCCATGACTCTCTCTTCCTAATCCTGGTTCCCCATTAGTAAGCCATTACATTATCTCCACCTCCCTCTTCTTTGTTCCAGTACCCCATTAGTTATTCATTACATTACCCCGAGATCCTTCTTTCTCATCACAATACTCCATTAATAGTCCATTACATTATTCTTGCCTCCCTATTCCTCATCCCAGGATGCCACTAGTAATCCATGACACTATGGCCTTCATTCCTCATCCTGGTACCTCATTAGTACTCCATTACATCAACCCTACCTCACTCTTCCTCGTCTTAGTATCCATTAAATTACCAGTACCTCCCTCTTCTTTGGCCCAGTACCACATTAGTAGTCCATTACATTATGCCTGCATCCCTCTCCGTTAACCCAGTATGCCATTAGTAATCTATTACATTACTCTTGCCTTCCCCTTCCTTATCTCAGTACCCCACTAGTAATCCATGACGCTACCCCCTCCATATTCCACATCACAGTGCCTAATGGGTAATCAATTACATTACACCTGCCGCCCTCTTCCTCATCTTGATATCCATTAAATGACCCCAGCCTCCCTCTCCCTGGGCGCAATAACCCATTAATAACCCATAATATTATCCCTGACTTCCATCTTCATTCTCCCGGAAACCCCATTAGTAATCCATTACAATACCCCTAGCTCTCTCTTCTTCGTTCAGTACCCAATTAGTCTTACATTATCCATGCTTCCATAGTCCTTGTTATGTTACCCCATTGGTAATCAATTGCATTATCTGACACATCTGTCTAGCTCATCCTGGCCCCATCTGTCATTAACACAATGGCCTACTCATCCTTTGAATACCTGGTCTGCAGGCTCTGCCTCTCTCCTAGCTCCTCACTCCTGCTGGTCACCTTCTATTGGCCACATGGTCAGCCTTCCCTCTTCCTTTCAGAATGGGCTGATCTGGCATCTTCTCTCCTTTCCTTCTCTTCTCAACCCCACCTACTGGGTGATCTCAACATCTGTCTCTACTCACCTGACTCATCAAGACCTTTCCGCAATCTTTGTTAATCACTTTCTCTTTCCATCTTACCCTCTGGCCTAACGCAAACCGCTTGCCACACTTTGGATGCTCTCATATCAACTGACATCCCTCTATCCCTCTCACGACTTCTCTCTCCTGGACTGATCACTCTCTTCTCTCTTCTCACTTAAAGCTCTCTGAACCTCTTGCATCAGTAAGCTTGGCACTGCCTACTGTTTACAAGGTCATCCAACCTATGAAAAGAGTGTCAGTGGCTGCCGTTGCCTCTACCTACTACGCTCCTTCTACTCCTGCGGGTGACTCCCACCCTGACACAGCCCTCTCTAACTTTAACCTCTCAGTTTCCAACACTCTTGATATGCTTGCCCCTGTTATAAGGGTATGACTGAAGCCTACCAAAAAGTGCAATTGCAGGGCAGCCAAATGGAAATGGGATTCTTCATGAGCACCCTCTGACAAACTGGCCTTCTACCTCCTTCAAAGACAGTATAGACTCCAAGAAAAGAGTCTTTATTCAAGCCTGCATCTCCGTGGCATCCAATAACACAGCCAAACTTTTCAAAGTCTGCAAGGAACTAGCCGACCCTGCCGCAGCATCTTCCATCACTGCACCCACCCGGGCCCTTTGCTTGGCCCTGGCTGCACACTTCACTTCTAAAACACAGGATATCCTATCCTCTCTCTCTTCCCCACAACCTCATGCACCAACATATATTGTACCTCCCTTGGCCGCCCCCACCCCTCCCTTTCTTCTCACTTCTCTCTCCACTGCCATACCTGCAGAGGTCACTATACAAGTCTGGTCTATAAAAGCCTCCTCCAAACAGGTAGACCCTGTCCCTCCAAAACAGAGGTCGAAGTGGGCGGAAGCGGTCGGAAGCGGTGGTCTCATACTTTTTATTTTTAAGTTTCACTGTTCCTATACTTTTATTTTAAAAAGAAACAGTTCTGGAATGGTTTAGTTTTAAAATAAAAGTGTAGGAAGAAGTTGAACTAGATCGAGGTATGCCAGGTGGGTGAGGCGCTTGGGCTACAAAGTAAGTAAAGGAGGCTCATGTGAAACCAAAAGGTTGTAATGAGATAGACGCTGCTGTACCCTAGAGGGACTAGTAGTTACCTCAAAACTACTAGAAATAGCAAGAAGGAGAGAGGGAGTGTCACCTCATTCAAGGTGCGCTGCACATGCTGTGGGTTGAAAAGGATGCAAGTGTAGCAAACAAAAGAAATGAAATGGCATTCATTTGTCAAGGGTGTGGTTGTCAGCTTCCGATTCTACCACTGGTGTAATACCCTTCTTTCTCTCTTCAACCTCCTCACCTGTGGAGTCGAAATCCTCTTCAGCTGGACTGAGTGCTCGATGCGCCGTATAATCCTTTTCCTTTTTTCGAGGTTGAGAGTGTCTCCCACAAGAGGAAGCCACAGTGAGAGCGTGTAAATGCGCCCTGACCGTGTCCCCCTCCCGGGAGAGACAGGAAGGGGGAAAAAAGCCAGAGTAGGCAAAAAACCCCTTGGACCGATAAGTATCCTGATGGCCGCTGGACGTGTATGCAGATGAATGATGGGAGAAGGCAGCAACCGGAACCAGGTGGAATTATAATGCAGCGAAAAACGCCAAAAGGTAAAGAAAACAAAGTAAAGGCAAAGAGCTGGAACTAAGGAATGGAGGTAGAGAGGAAACGAAAGACTGGGACCGGAGTAGGACCGGTAATGAAAGAGTAAGAGAAAAAATGCTCGAGGAGCAAAAGGTAAACAGCGTGTAGCAAGACCGCGGCAGCGAGGAAAAGCAGCTGACCGTGGAAGGTTGCAACGCGCTGTGCTCAGGGAGAGGAGTGGTTAAATAGCGCTACGGCGGAGAAGACTAGACCGCATAGAGAGAACGTAGCGTCAGCGTGACGGGAATCAGGAAGTCCCTAAGCGGCAGCGGGGCCAAAGACGCCAGGTGCGGAGGCGGCGCATGACAGTATGCCCCCTGCCAAGGCCCAGGCCACCCGGTTTGCCGGGATGCAAACGGTGAAACTTCCGGAGAAGGATAGGAGCGTGGATGTGTGCAATTGGTTCCCAAGAGTCCTCAGTATGTGAAAAACCTTTCCAATGCACCAGGTATTCCAGGCGCCCTTTGCGGTATCTGGAGTCCAGCAACCCGGACACTTCATAATCAGGAGCATCAGGTGAGTGAGAAAGAGTGGGGAAAGGACGAGCCCTTAATGACTGTTCGGCACTCTTCAAAAGAGATGCGTGAAACACTGGGTGAATCCGCCTAAGAGAATGTGGCAGCTTAAGGCGGAAGGCCACTGGATTGATCTTGGCAGAAATGGGATAGGGACCGATAAACCTGGGGGACAGTTTAGATGGGCGAGACCATCTAGGAAGGTATTTAGTAGATAACCATACCTTGGAACCAACCTCCCAATCAGGTACAACCTGCCGGTGCCGGTCAGCTTGCCTTTTGTAAGCCTGGAGGCTATCTCTGAGATTCAACTTGGCTTTGTCTTGGATGTCCTTTATTCGGATAAGTGTCTCTTCTACCGCCGGAAGTGCAGGTTTGCAGAAAAAATGTGGAATGATGGCTCGGGGATGAAAGCCATATGAACAATAGAATGGAGACATTTTGCTTGCGGAATGACTGGCATTATTATATGCGAACTCCGCTGTCGGCAGCATATCCACCCAGTTGTCTTGTTCCATATTGGTATAGCTGCGCAAATATTGTTCCAAGGTGGCGTTTAACCGCTCTGTCTGCCCATTGGTATGGGGATGATATCCTGATGACAAAGCGCGCTGAATATTAAGAGCGGAGCATAAGGACTTCCAGAATCTGGAGACGAATTGGCTTCCTCGATCTGATACAATCTTGTCGGGGAGACCATGGAGTCGAAACACATCTTTAATGAACACTAATGCCATACCATCGGCAGTTGGTATACCAGGGAGTGGAGAAAAATGAGCCATCTTGGTGAGAGAGTCGATGGACACCATTATGCATGTACATCCGTGGGACAAAGGTAAGTCCACAATGAAATCTGTAGATATATGACTCCACGGACGTTCCGGGATGGCATCTTGTTGTAGCAGACCTATGGGTTTCTTTGTGTTGTTTTTACTCTGACAGCAGACTCTGCAGGACTTGACATAATGTTTAACATCTTTAGACATATTAGGCCAATAAAAAGCTCTACTAATCAAGTCCAAGGTGCTGGTTTGTCCCCTATGGCCTGCTGTCTTGTGATCATGGCACCAGGACATTATGTCTTTTTGAAGAGGTTTGGATGGTATCCAGATCCTCTGTTTCTTCAGGAACAAACCATCCTTTTGGATCATGCCGCGAGGTTCTGGATGTAAGGAGACAGCTTCTTTTATCCGTTGAAACAGGGAAGAGATAGTGGCAACAATGCGGTTCCTGGGAAACAACTTTTCCGGGCAGGATGAGGCAACATGGGAGGAGAGAGCCTTTCTGGACAGAGCATCTGCCAAAGTGTTTTGGCTTCCAGGAATATATGTGATGGTAAAGTCATATTGTGAGAAAAAATGCGCCCACCGGGCTTGTCTGGAATTGATGCAATCCATTGACTGTAAAACTTGTAAATTCTTATGGTCGGTCCGGATTACAAAAGGGTGGTTGCACCCCTGTAAGAGGTGTCTCCAGACTTCACAGGCTTTTTTCATGGCTAGTAGTTCACGTTCTATTACTGAATAATTCCGTTGACTCGGAGTGAGAGTTTTTGATAGATATGCTATTGGGTGTTCCGCGTTGTCATGCTCTTGTAGTAGAACTGCTCCTATTGCTGCGGCAGAGGCATCTGTCTCAACAATAAAAGGTTTGCTTTGGTCTGGCTGGCATAGGATGGGAGCGCTGCAGAAGCTCTTCTTCAAGAGTTGAAAGCTTTCTTCAGCCTGTGGGCTCCAAATGAAAGGCACAGATGTCTTCTTTAACAAATTGGTAATTGGTAGGACAGTGTTGGAAAAACCTGGCACGAAACGCCTATAAAAATTAGCCAGGCCCAGGAATCTCTGAACTTCTTTGACTGAGGAAGGAGCCTGCCAATGGAGAATGGCCTCAACCTTCTTTTGATCCATTTGTACTCCTTGTGGTGAGAGGATAAACCCTAAGTAAGGGATCGAGGATACCCCAAAAACACACTTTTCACGTTTGGCCAATAAATGATGTTTTTTAAGGCGCTCCAGGACCTCAGTGAGATGTAGTAGATGTTCTGACATAGACTGTGAAAAAACAAGTATGTCGTCAAGGTAAACCACAACTGAAATAAACAATAAATCAGAGAATATTCGGTCTATGAACCTTTGGAATATAGCGGGAGCATTGACCAGTCCGAAAGGCATAACGTAGTATTCGTATAGGCCGAATGGTGTCCTGAAAGCCGTCTTCCATTCATCTCCTGGACTCACTCTGAGTAAATGATATGCATTGCGCAGATCCAATTTAGAGAAGACTGTTGCTCCCTGTACAGATTCCAAAATGTCAGGAATGAGGGGCATGGGATATCTATCCTTACAAGTGACTTTATTGAGTCCCCTGTAATCGATGCATGGTCTGAGGTCCTTAGAATCCCTCTTTGGAATAAAAAACAAGGGAGCACCCGCCGGGGATTTAGAGGGTCTGATGAGACCGTTGCACAAGTTGTCATCCAGATATTTTCGTAAAGCGTCCTTTTCAGTCTTGGATAAAGCAAACATTCGTCCAAATGGGACCAGGGCATTAGGTATTAGCTCGATAGAGCAGTCCTCCGGTCTGTGAGGTGGTAATGCCATTGGAGCGGATTCAGCAAACACCATAGGGTATTCTTCCAATACCGAGTCAATGGAAAGCACCCCTATACTCGTGGGGAGAACAGTGGGAGATATCTTTACCTCCTGGTAATGTGCTTCTTTAAAGCAGTGTGTCTGGCAATAGCTGGAATTAAACTGCAAAGTGTTAGACTTCCAGTCGACATGGGGATTATGTAGTCGCAACCAGGTAATCCCCAAGATAAGAGGAAAATGGGCTGCTCGAATGATGTCAAAAGTAATGACTTCTGAATGTTGAAATATAGTCAGAGGAAGGGGTTCGGTTGTCTGAACAATGAGTCCTGAACTCAAAGGTGTGCCGTCTACTCCTTCTACTTTCTGACCGTGGCTGCGGTCTATCCGTGAAGCACCCACTTTGTCTACCCAAAGGGTGTCAGCGAAGTTTCCTGCGGCACCGCAATCCAAGAGAGCCAGCGTCTCTACGGGGCTGCCATTGATAGTAACCTGGACCGTTATAACCATCAGGCGGGAATCTTCAGAAGGGTTCGAGGAATCAATAGACATAGTAACGTAGGGACTGGAAGATTGCCCCGATAACCCGTCCCCACTAGGTTCGAGGGTTTGCGTTTTCCGCCGGTTTCTTGGTTAGTTCAGAACAATTATGCACCGTGTGGCGATCAGAGGCACAGTAGGCACATAGGCCCTGTTCCCTTCTCCTCCTTCTTTCTTCAGGTGTTAAAGAACGGCGAGTAGTGCCGATTTGCATGGGCTCATCGTGAGGTTTGGGCGCTGCCGAAGGAGGTGAGGAGGTCCTTGAAAAGGAGGTACGTGCTTTTCTTCTTTCTTGACGCCTTTCTTGCATCCTGAACTCCATCTGAAGGGCGGCCGTCATAAGATCCTGCAGGGAAGTAGGCCGAGGAAAGTGAGCCATTTCATCTTTTAATTCTTCTCGAAGTCCTCTGCGGAACAAAATAAATTGAGACTGTTCAGACCAACCCGTCTCCATGGCCAATCTCTTAAATGAGGAGATATAAGACAGCACATCAAACTGTCCTTGACGAATGTCCATCAAGTCTTCACCAGCTGCCATTGAGACTTCGGGTCTCTCAAAGGATTGTTTAACAAAAGCAATGAATGCATCGAAATTCTGAAGGACAGGGTCATTTCCGGTGACTAGAGGGGTGGCCCAAGCTAGAGCGTTCCCTGTCATATTAGACACCAGGAATCCAACCTTGGCATGATCTGAGGCGTAGGTGCGGGTTCTGAAGGAAAAATACACCCTGCAAGCGTCAAGAAATTCTTTTAGGGTCTTGGGGGAACCATCATACTTCCCTGAAGACAAAGGCATAGGGGGCAGGTCTGTGTTGGGGGGCTCCCTTACTGCCACCATTTGTTTTAACAGATTGTTTTCAGTTTTCATATTCTGCATTTCTAGAGAAAGGCTTTGTACCGCAGCGATTAGTTCCTGCACTTGCTCAGGAGTAGCCATGATTGGTGTTTGTAGGCGTTGCAAACTGTCAGCTTCCGATTCTACCACTGGTGTAATACCCTTCTTTCTCTCTTCAACCTCCTCACCTGTGGAGTCGAAATCCTCTTCAGCTGGACTGAGTGCTCGATGCGCCGTATAATCCTTTTCCTTTTTTCGAGGTTGAGAGTGTCTCCCACAAGAGGAAGCCACAGTGAGAGCGTGTAAATGCGCCCTGACCGTGTCCCCCTCCCGGGAGAGACAGGAAGGGGGAAAAAAGCCAGAGTAGGCAAAAAACCCCTTGGACCGATAAGTATCCTGATGGCCGCTGGACGTGTATGCAGATGAATGATGGGAGAAGGCAGCAACCGGAACCAGGTGGAATTATAATGCAGCGAAAAACGCCAAAAGGTAAAGAAAACAAAGTAAAGGCAAAGAGCTGGAACTAAGGAATGGAGGTAGAGAGGAAACGAAAGACTGGGACCGGAGTAGGACCGGTAATGAAAGAGTAAGAGAAAAAATGCTCGAGGAGCAAAAGGTAAACAGCGTGTAGCAAGACCGCGGCAGCGAGGAAAAGCAGCTGACCGTGGAAGGTTGCAACGCGCTGTGCTCAGGGAGAGGAGTGGTTAAATAGCGCTACGGCGGAGAAGACTAGACCGCATAGAGAGAACGTAGCGTCAGCGTGACGGGAATCAGGAAGTCCCTAAGCGGCAGCGGGGCCAAAGACGCCAGGTGCGGAGGCGGCGCATGACAGTGGTTTAAACAGAATGCCAAAGTTATGAAGTCATTTAATTTTGAAAAAACAAAGTTTATAGTATAATTTAGAACAGGTCTGCCGACACGTGTTTCAACCCAACACCGGGTCCTTTTCAAGGCAAAATGTAAATATTGTTGAAAAGAGCACTGCAAAACCTGGGATTCTCTAAATTACACAAAATAGGTGGTCACGGTCGTGCTGTGTGGTCTTTGCAAGACAAATACGATTAGCATATTCAATTTATTGCCTCATGGTAAAGCCTGATGTCACGGGGTTAGATCCCCTGCGTTAAGATTCCCGCAGTAAGCTAGCGCGTACCCTTACTGTGGGAATCATAACGTAGGGGATCTAATCAGGACCGCTGCTCCTGCCTTCCCTTTTTCTTTCTGGCCAGCCTCTCTGTGTCTCCACCTACCAACGAGGCAAAAAATATAGGGGTCATCTTCGACTCCACTCTCTCCTTGTCGTCACACATTGTGGACATCTCTAAAAAGTCTGACTGCCAACTGCACCTTCTCAGAGGTATTCTACCTTCTCTCACTTTCCCCCAGAGGCTCACTGTCCCCAGAGCCCTGGTCCTCTCTAAGCTGGGCTACTGCAATAGCCTCTTTCTCAACCTTCCTTTTTCTACTCCCCGTCCTCTTCAACTCATCCAGAACAGAATCACAAGACTTATCCTTGTCCTCAAGCCCAGGGACCACATCTCTCTGGCACTGAAATCCCTTTACTGGTTCCATGTGGCTTCAAGGATTAAGTGCAAGTCCCTTGCATTGTCCATAAGGCTTTCTGGGGCCGGCATCCACTCTATCTGTAATTCCAAAATACTCTCCTTTCCGAGCCATCCGTTCGTCTTCTCCAACTCTCTGTGGGTGAGCCGCTTCTCCAGGCAGAGACTTGTGAGGAGATCTTTATCCTCTGCTGGTGCTTCCCTCTGGAACAGTTTCCCTGCCTCTCTTCATATTGAGCTGGATCTCCTTGAGTTCCAGAATCTTCTCAAGACTTTCCTCTTCGCCTCCTCCTTCTCTCTTCCCCTCCCCTGCTAACCACCTCTTTCTGCTCTCTCGCTCCCTCTCCACTACCTCTGCTCAGTTTTGCTCACTGGCTACCTGCTGTACCTTCAGCTCCTCACAGGTCCCAAGCTTTCCATGCCAGTCTCCTGCACTTGCCTCAAGGCCTTGCACTTGCCTCAGCACTACTGCACTACGGTTACAACCCAAGAGACCCATGAGAGTGGTATCTCTCTCCACTTAACCCATGTTCTGGGACTGGGCGCACTTGTTCCTATTACCCCCACCTCGCACTTCTTATTATGTGCACCTGCACGATCTGAATATACCATGCCGAGTAAGATAATTTGTCTTTTCTTCCTTACGTCTTCCCCTCACATGCATGGTTGCACTTTGAAACACTTGTGTATAAGCGCATGATGAATAAACAATCAATCAATCAACCATCAGTATTCCATTTCAACACCCTCCCCTGTCTCTTCCTCATCCTGGAAGGAATCCCAGTAGTAATCCATTACTTTCCTCCCTCTTCCACATCCCAGTATCCATTACATTACTCCTGACTCCATCGTCTTCAACTCAGAACCCTAGTAGTAGTATTTTAAATTATGTCTGCCACTTTTTTCCTTATCCCAGAATCCCATTAGCAAACCACTTCATTAGCCGTGCCTCTGTCTACCTTTAGAATTACCCCTGCCTCCTTCTTCCAAATTGCAGCACTCTATAAGTAATCCAACACTTTGAACCCACATCCCTCTTCCTTATTCCTGTTTTTAGAAATCCATTACATTAATTACCCCTGCCGCCCACTTCCTCATCCCAGTACCTGATTAATAATCCATTCATTACTCCCTCTTCATCATCTTAGTATACATTCCATTACTCTATCTCTCTCTCTGTTGGCATACTACCCCAATAGTAATCCATTACATTATGCCTGCCTCCCTCTTCCTTATCCCGTTACCAATTAGTAATCTATTACATTAACATCACCACCCCTTCCCTTAGTATCTACTATGTTACTCCTGTGTCCTTCTTTCTTGGCCCAGTACCTCAAAAATAATGCATTACATTACCTCCAACCTCTGTCTTTCTTATACTAGAACCCAATTAGGAATCATTTACATGATGCCTTCCTTCCTCTTCCTATTCCCATTAACCAATTAGTAATCTATTACATTACACTCACCTCCCTCTTCATCGCCAGGTACCCACTTAGTCAAGCATTGCATTACTCCTGCCTCCATCTTCCTCCTACTGTTACACTGCTGGTAATCCATTATATTTCCTCATGCATCCCAATACCTCATGCCGGTAGCCCCTTAGTAAACCATTACATTTCCCTTGCCTCCCTCGTCCTTGTCCTAGTACCCAAAAATGAATTCATTACATTACCCACCTTCCTTTTGCCTTGTCCTGATACCTTATTAGTGTTCCATTACATTACCTCTGCCTCCCTTCCACATCCTAGCACTCCATTAGTAATCCAATATTTTACCTGCACCCATCTTTCTTCCTTCCGTCCATCTTAGGCCAGGAGGATAGCTCAGGGGCAACGCGCCCGCCTTGAAAGCAATGCAATGCAGAGGAACACAGATGTGAACCGTGAGTCCACGCTTGAAACCTCTGGTTATTAAGCATGTTATAAATAATCAATTGCAAATCATATATCAATTACATTATCCCTGCCTCCCCTTTCCTCCTCTTACTTACTTACCTTTCCACAGCCTACCTCTTCCTCAGACCAGTACCCCTATTAGTAATCCATTACATAAACCCTGCTTTCAACCTCTTAGTCCTGGTATCCATTAGCAATCTTCTTCTTCTCAGAATACCATTAGTAATCCATTACATCACCCCCTCCTTCATCATCTTCTTCATTTCAGTACCCCATTAGTAATCCATTGCATATTTGCTGCCTCACTTATTCTCATCACAGTATTGTATTTGTTTCTAGTTGTCATTCATATAGCACCTTTTCCCATTTCTATGAACTCAACGTGCTTGTGGTGGGAACGCTGTTGCGACCACAGTTCAGAGTATCGGAAAGTCTCAGAAAAGGCTTAGAATGCGTGTGTGCATATTGCCAAGATAAAGAATTAGGTGGGCTGTCCAGGCTCCAGTAAGCATTCCAAGAAATCAGGCATGTGGACAAGCACAGAGGGAGGTCAGGAAAGTGTGAGAGTGCAAGAGATTCTTTATATGTCCAGCTGGACCGAATTTTTGTCGTAAGTTGTGGCTGTATTATGATGGCAGAGATGTTGAGGCTTGATCTGGTGTAAGGAGGTGAAAAAGTTAATTGACCAGCTGGACCAAATTTGTTCTAGGTCATTCTGATGCATGCGTGTGGGTAGCCATGCCTGTGACAGATGTGCACCAAAGTGGTGCATACATATGTACCTTCAGGCTCAGATGGAGCTTTGTTATTGATGCCACTGTTTGGTCAGGTTTTCAGTGTGAGAGAGTCCTCGAGGTGCATATGTAAGTCCAAAAGATTTCGTACCCCCAATACATCTATGTGCAACACATTTCCTGCCCCCAAATACATATGTCCAACACAGTTTCTGTCCCCAAATGCATCTAATTGCAACACATTTCCTGTTCCCAAAATACATCTAAGTGCAGCACATTTCCTGCCCCCAAATACATCTAAGTGCAACACATATCCCGCTGCCCAATTGCATCTAAGTTGAAAACATTTCCTGTTCCCAAAATACATCTATGTTCAAAACATTTCCTGCCCCCAAATATGTCTAAGTCCAACACATTTGTTTTACCCCTAAATAAAATGTAAGTGCAACCCACTGCCCGTCCCCAAAATGCCTCAAGTACAACACAACGTCTACCTTCCAAAATACATCAGGCGAGCTAAGGAGTGCAGCAGGTGATCTACACAATGTTCTGATTTGAAGGTACTTATGAAGAAGTGGTAGGAATGGCCTCCCTGCCCCCCTCAGACCTGAGCCGGAACTTCATAAGTTCCGGAAACTTCTCAAGAATGTCCTTTTCTCCTCCTTCTTCCTTCACCCCCTCCCATGCTAATGTCCATGTGCTGCTGTATGTGGTGCCTGGTCCCTTATGAGTCTTACTGGGGCCAGGCCCTCTCTGACCAGTTCCCCAGTATTCCTACCAGCACTTGCCCTTGGGCACCCTTCCCGGACTAGACTGATTCTGGCCCTCCCCATCCATCGCACTTTTCCCTTTCCCACTTCCCTTGCACTTGTCCTTCGTGGCCCCCCTCAGCACTTGCTCAGCCACCTGGGCCCCCCACTCCTGCACTTCACCCCCTCCCCAGCCCTGCTCCCTACATCACCCTTCCGTGCACTTTTTGTCTCTCCACTTACATGGTAAGAATGTCATAAGGCTAATAAGACCGTTACTGTTGCTTTTTTCCTATGTCCCCCCTTTTATTGTCTTGTGGGGCCTGGGAAACACTTGTGTATAGGTGCCAAATAAATGTCCAATACATAAAATAAAGTAAAAATAAATTGAGCACAGCAATGACTGTGCTCACAGCCCGTAACACTTTGCCTTAATTGTTGCTGTAGCGTGCTATGTCAGGTGTTCTTGGGTGAACAGGGACAAAGAGGGAGGGAGCTGTGCAAAAGGGAGCTGCCTTTTGCTTCTTGCCCTTTTGCCGGCTGCCCGAGCAAGGCTGCACTGGGTTCCTCTGCTAAAAGTGCTGCTTTTGGGGGAACCAACCAATCACGGGCAGGGGAGGTGGGAAGAGGATGGAAAGAGGACAAGAGAGGGCTCTGGGAGGGATACAGGTACAGGTTGAGAGTTCGGGATTGAAAGGCAAAAAAGGGGAGACAAAAACAAAAATGGAGGTGGGGCACACACAAAGGGGCACTGACCTGACCAGGCCACGATGGTGTAGCAGGACCCACTCTGACAGGCCTGCTGCCGGAAGACTGTCGTGCCCTTGGTATTACGAAGACTTTTGGCTTCCCAAGGGAAATCAACCAATCTCGGGCAGGGGAGGTGGGAAGAGGACAGGGCAGGGGTCTGAGAGGGCTACAGGTGCAGGGAGTGGGCCAGAGGATTGAAAGTCAAAAAAGTGGAGAAAAAATTAAAAGGCAGGTTGGGACACACATAGAGGGGCACTTACATTTCCCCAGTCTCCCTTTTCCTTTTACTGGTACACAATTAGTAATCCATTACATTATTCACCCCCTTCTTCCTCCTCCCAGTACGCCATGAGCAAACCAATTCACTGCCCCTTCCCTTGTTCTTCTCTGTTGCATTATCCCATTGGTAAACCAGTACATTACCCCCATTACCTCCTCATCTCTGTACACTATTATGTTGGGTATAGTGGACTCTTGGCCTGGCCACAGGCCAGGTCCAGAGGCTACTGTGCATGTTTTGGAGGGGATTAGGACATGTCTGAACCTCATGCACTTAGCAATTCAGCCTTAACTTTCATCCCCAGCATGCTTTGCTGAAAGTGGCACGCATCAATGTGTGCTGCACAAATATGTTTGTTAAAGGGTCGCTATAGTTCTTATATTGGAATTTTTAATTAATAACATACAGTGCTGAAATGGCACAAGTCATGGTCAATGACCCATGGTCCCATTATAGGCGTATAGTGGACACTGGACCAGACTGCAGGCTAGGTCCAGTGGCAATTGAGGGAGGTTTGGTTGGGGCAGTGCCTTAAAGTGCATTATAGTTCTTTCATATATGTTAAAATGGAATTATGAATACCTCATACAGTGCTGTGAATACATTTTGTTAAACAGAAGTTTTGGTTACGTTGCTTTTATGAAAAACATTTGAAATTCAGTGAAAACACTTTGTTAAAGGGGTATTTTAGTTGCAGTGTTAAAGAAACTTGACAGTGATGGTAAGCTATGCACCCATAATTGGCACCTCCGCCTTGAATTGCATATCAACAAACTTGACAGTACATATGACTTCACTAATCTGGAACAATCCTGACAGAAAGACCTTAAAAGGGGTTTTGTTCAGGGTATTGCAATCAATATGTTAAAGGTGACAGATAGGCCTCTCATGAAATAATACAAGGTGTCACAAAATGTATTTATTCAACAAGGAACTGTCTACTGAAGTTCTGTTTGACAATATAGCAACCTTAAATACAATAACATGGGCAATGACTACAACATTGATTACAGCAGTCGAGTATTCTTAATAGGGTAGACACTGCCAGTAGCCCAAGCATATCAGAACCTTGAGTAATGTTGAACTTGGAATCAATGGAATTATATATAATAATTGCTATAGACATGTGTGGATACTTAGCACGCAAATCTGATCCTCAAACAGATAACTTCTGGCAAGGGGGAAACATATTATGACCAGAGAATTAAACTAAGATTGAAGTCAGTCAACAGCGATGTAAAGTGTACAAATTGTACTATCTGCCCGGGGCATGATCATTCTTCCATGTATGTGCACGATGAACTCAGGCCAAAATACTAAGGAAACTACCTTACGAATATTCTACAAGGTCAAGGCCTAAATAGATACCACCTTTAGATTTTTTTTCTCATGTTTCAATGCAGTACCTCCAGATCAAATGACTTCAAATGTCAAATCCTTGCTCCAGACTATGCTGTACTGATGATCCCTAATAATGAAATATGCTATGTATAAAATAGCTCTTCTCAATAGACAAAAAGGCATTTTGATGGAGCAAAGACACAACGATTTCGACTAATTTGCATACCCACAGTGAGTTATCTTTTTGGCTCTGAACTAGAGTTGAATTTCCCGTCATGGCTACTGTGTGGCGATGTTCTGTGTGAGACTTGGCATAAATGGCTGAACATGGTTTCACAATTCAGGTGGAAGTTATTTCCCCCACCCCCAGTGCCAAGGCCTTTTTTGGTGATTTTGGTATTTCACCATTAAATGCCTTCTCACATGTTCTTTTTCATTAACCCCTTAAGTGACAAGGACGAGGTATCTCGTCCTTGGCAACTGGGAGGTAATTCCAAGGACGAGATACCTCACCCTTGGCACTTAAGGGGTTAAAACCCACCATAACTTTGCTCGAGTTTGCTCAACATACCCCAATTTTCTAATCACAAGGGCTCAGATGATAATGAATTGATGATTCCTAATTAGGGTGACATGTGTTGGTCAATTGTCTGAGTCTTTAAGTGTTCTCTGTCTTGGGTTGAAAAGCACCATGTTTAAAATATGCTACCCAGAAAGAGGTAAAAAAAAGGTTAGAAAATGAAACCCATATTTGGCTGGAGTGGTAATTATTGGTAATCGCTATGTGTTTTACAAATATCTTTGCACTCCTATGTGTTTTGATGTGTCTTATTCTGCTCTAATGCTTTTCATTTTGTGAGCAAGGTAATTCTTTAGTTCCTGGTACAGAGTTTAAGTAGGTGGAACTCCCGATATAAAGCAGATGGAAAACATCAGCTCTTGGGAAAGAAAGATCAATCACACCTGCATTAATTAGAAGGAGATCATGTTATGCATTCAACTATTCCTAATTTAAGTCACTAGTGGCAAGCAGATATTTTTTTTTATTTTTTTTTTTTTATTTTTATTTGAAAAGCTACAGCATCTCTTTACAACATACGGCAAAGAAAAACTTTTGTTTCAAATGTTTCCAAACAAACAAACAAAGTTCCAGTAAACAGAGGAAAAATTACCAACCCAGATTTAAAAGATTGGTCTCTGTATAGTGGGGATTTATGGAGTCCAAACCTCAAAGACCTCGTAAGCAAAGTCTACTTTAAATTACTCACGGACTGTTTAATAGTTATGTCAACAAAGCCACTCAAAAAGGACATTTTAAGACTACGGTTAGATAGTTTACAGTGGCACATACATATTTGTTGACATTGCCAGAAACTAATGTAAGCCACCAGTTATCAATGTCATCATCTAGGGGTTTAAGTTGACCAAAATGAATAGTTCGTAAGGTGGACAATTCCGTACATTCTGCCACTAGGTGCCTTAATGATTCGACCGACTTCTTACAAAATCGGCATACATTGTTGCTTACGGCAGGATTTTTCCACTTCCAAAGCACCTCCTTGCAAGGTAAAATGTTTAACCGAAATCTAAGGAATCGGTCACGGTAAAAAGCCGAGTAGCAGCATGTTAGGTAAGACGGTTGTACATTCAATTTCCTGTGTGGAGGACACAGCCAGAGATTATGATTGTCAGATTCATATCTTTCAAGATTGATAATCCATGCCCAGTTATCATATTTACATTTGGCATGTTTAGGCCTCACATACAAATCAAAGTTGTTGATGTCCGCAGCCTCTACCCATTTTGTCGAGCTCTGCTGCCATTGATGTAAAATAGCAGTTGAGTCTACTGAGCTACTAGGTACAAGTATGTGATAAGGAGAAGAAGCTTTTGTTGAAGTTGACATTTTTCTCATAAGGGAGATCGATTTCCACACGACGTGACTGTATAAAGAATTTAATGACAATTCATGTCGAATGTTGACAATCGGAACGCACTGTGGGAGATCTAGTGTACGCCTCCAAAAGCGCCCTTCCACCTTATTCCAACAGTGTTCTTCTAATTGCCAGCTTGCTTCTGCGCCAAAGACAAGTGTCGGAACAACTTTCTGTAGATAGAATGTCAAGACTGGTTTCAGTGAGAACTTTCCAAAGTTCTTATGGAATTTTTTCGCTTGTAGAGCAAGCTTAGTTGCTTTCAACAAAAGGTCTTTGTACCAGTAAGATTCGCATAGCGAGTTATTAAATTGCACTCCTAGATATCTTATAGAGTTGACCTGACCCAACTGTTGCCCTCCCACGAACCATCTAAAGCTTTTATCCTTCCTGTTGCTACCCTTGCCAATTGACATTACCTTGGTTTTCGCAGCGTTAATGAATAGATCGTTCTTCGACAAATATTCGCCTAGGCACTGCAAGAGGCGTTGAAGGCCAATTTGAGTTCTGTCTATCAAGACAAGGTCGTCAGCATAGACTATATGTCTAATAGATGTTTCGTTTATTTTTGGCGAAAAACAGTTGACCTGAGCTAGATGAAGTGGTAAATCAGCTATAAACAATTTAAATAAGTCAGCAGCCAAGGGGCACCCTTGTTTTACTCCGCGAGTAGTTTCAATTATATCCGAAAGGACGCCTTTTTTATTTAGGCGCACACGAAGAGATGTGTCTGTATGCAGTGCTTTGATTGGGTTAAGAATATTAGCCGGGCAATTCCAGTTGGTTAATTTTAACCATAACATGTCTCGATTGATGGAATCAAAGGCCTGTTTTAGGTCGACGAACGCTAGGAACAGTTTAGATTTCGACCTTAAGGTTTCTAATTTTAGAGTTGTGAGAATCGTAAGATTAACATCGACTCCCACCTCTTTACAAAAGCCAGTTTGTCGTACATCCTGGATGCCGGCATTATAAGCCCAGTTCGACAGTTTACATCTCAAGTTGGAACCAAATAGTTTCCCAATTGAATCAAGAAGGGCGATCGGACGATAGTTTGCAGGCTCTTCTCGATCGCCCTTCTTGAAAATTGGAACAATCAACGCTGTTTGCCAAGACTTTGGAACTTTGTTTATACGAGCGATGTTTTTAAACAGGACCTGGATAAAAGAGGACCACATGACAGAGTTCTGCTTCAGTGCCACATTACTGATCATATCAGGACCTGAAGCTCGAGAGTTTTTCAGCAGACCAATAGCATGAATGATGTCATCTCGTGGCATTTCAACGTCCCAAGGCAAGGAGTCATTCTTAGGAAGTGAACTAGATACTTGTCTTGATCCATTGAATACTTTACCAAAGTGCTCGCACCACCTTGCACCAGTGATAACATTTGGAATAGAGTCATGAAAGGTCGTCTGACCGGTGTTCAGGATCATCCAGATATCACGGGTGTTTTTTGTCACCATCAATTTCATCATAATTTCCGCTCTGTCCTGCTCCACAATACTTTTGTGTGATTTTAACCAATTCGTGTAGATCCTCCTTCTGGAACTAATTTCTCTCCGAGTAACCAGACCTTGTGCATGTTTTTTCCTTAGATGTTTTAGATCTCGTCTTAGCTCTTTTTTTTTCTCCTGAATGATCATACTGAAGGAGTTTTTATAAGCTTTTAGATGTCGATTACTGGCATTTAAATTACTTAGGAGAGAAAAGAGCATGGGAGCATAGTTTACTTCATGTGACGAATTCTCAATCAAATTTGTTAGGCCATTTATTTGATTTTTCGTCACTCTTAGGCGGTTTCCACTATGATTTGATTCAATTGCTGGTGTGTAGATCAAGTCTTCCGTAACGACAGGAAATTGACAGCCAAGAATAAGTAGATTGTGGTCGCTATTTGGTCTGATGATAACTCGCATTGATTTAGTAGAAGATAGAAAATTCTTCGAAACCCAAAAGTAATCAATGATACTATGGGAGGCATCTCGAGACCAAGTTGATTGAGCGGGAATGTCTCCACTTAGGGATCCATTAAGCAAAACACAGTCTCGTATTTTCATGGCGTCTGACCAATAGGACTCCCTGGGACCCAATGCATCTTTATCTTTTAGTTTATAGGCTTGTGCAATGTGATCGAAGGTGAACCAGGATCCATTTAGATCGCCACAACAGATTATTGCTAAGTTTTTGTGTTTTAGCATTGCGTCATCTATAAGATTACATAAATCGTACATAAAGATTTTAGTACTGATTCCTCGAGGGTTCCAATAGCAATTAATGATTAGAAGTGATTTAATTGCATCAGGTAAGGTATTACGTAAGTGCAGAAGGGTACCTTGGATAAATGGATTTGGATTGATACTGATCGGCATTGACAAACATTTAGATAAAGATATTAGGGTCAATAGCCCCGCGCTTGGGCGACCTTTATCGTTCTTAATTGCAGGGTTGATAAAAGAAATGAACCCATCTCGGAATGGTACATCAGACATCCAAGTCTCCTGCAGGCAAATTACTAAGGCATTCTCCAACGAAAGGTCGAAGTCCATGAATAAATGAGAAAAGCCCCGTGTGTTCCATGATAGGATCGAATGGAGCACCTCACTCGGAGCTAATCATGGTTAATTTTGATCATTTCGCTTCCTGCTATTTTCTTCAGAACCATTTAAGTGGTTTTGTCGACGGCGTTGTGAATCAAATTCAAGCTCGGACCGAGCATAGGGAACTTCACATTCAGTGGACCATGGCTTTTCACTCCTTATACATCTGGACTCTGGCTCTGATGAGAAATGACCGGTTTCCACAGAGACGTCAAAGCCGAAGATCATAAGATCCTCGGCTGCTTTTAAGATTGAATTGCGGACGCCCATAGAATCAATGTGGAGCAACACTGCGTCAGAGTAATCTTCAGTAATGTATTCTACGATTTTAATGTCATCTGTATGTATCATTCGCAGGGGAGGAATATGTTTAAACAATCTCAAGACATTGGAGCGGTTCAAGTTCAAGTCTTTGTCTTCATTGTGAATATTTTGAAGTCGTATTTTACAAGCGGCGTTTGTTGAACCTTGTTGGGATTTTACGCTCTTACGTGACATTTCGGTACTCTGCATCTTTAGTTGATTTGAAGTTAATTTAGGGTTCAGTGACTGTGAAAGACAAGGCGACTTTCTCCTTTTTCCCGCCGCTTTCACCACTTTTTCATGTTTATCGGCTTGAGACAATAGATGTTTAAACTTTACACTTCGCCTCGTGTCTAGACGCGGACAATTAAGGGGATTGGATGGGACCACGTCCAGTACTGACGGGGTCACATCAACCTCTGAACCGGAATAAGTAGACAAATTACAAAGATCAATAGAAACCGTGTCAATTGAAGTTTCTAGACTGCTGACATCTGAGTCCAGTCGGCGTCTTTTTGTTCCTACTTTTATTAGCGCAACGCCATCAGTAATCTGAGATCTTTGTACTGTGTTGATTTTTCGAGTAAACATACTGACTTGCGGTGGTGTTGTAAGATTCCTTATGAATCGTTTAGTTGAGGAATGAGACGCTAGGGTGGATTTAAGGGCTGTCTTAGTAGATTCAGCAGTAGTATCTTGAAATCGGGTCTCTTTTTTTTTTTTTTGCATTGACACTTTTTTCTTGGGTTTCGCACCGGCACCTCCAGTCGGCACTACGTTGTTAAAAATGCCGAAAGTTGAACATTGGTTTATCGTAGGTGCAGGCGGTAATTCGGCTTCTGATGATCGGCCCAGAGCTTCAGGTACCGGGTCCATGGAAGCTAAAACAGTGGTTAAAGGATTCTCGAGTGGGGCCACAACTTCAAGGAATTTGGTAGTGACTTGATCAGTAGGACATACGACTATACAGTCTTCATCGGCATTGTTATAGATACCTGTTGCGACGCCGATATCTGGTACAGAGACTGTTTCAGACTTTCCCATAGGTCTTAAAGTAGAGACATTGCCTACTCTGTTTTCGAAACTTCTCACAGTTTCGTGGGGGCCGTATGTCTGATTACAGTTTGCCAGATCTTTTATTACCTCTCCAAAGCTTTTTATCAACCGATCGTATCTGTCTTGCTGGTTTGTTATAGAATCATATAGGCGGATATACCGTTGTGCATTTGATTCCGCTTCGGTTTGCGTCAAATGATCCAACGTGGTCACTAAACTCTCAAAAGTATCCATTTTACTTAAGAGATTTGATAACATAGCGCCTTGATCGCGGATAGTTTCATTCATTGATTCGTAGAGCTTCACAAATGGAATCAAAGCCTGCGAAGAGGCAGCTAGGACATTGTTGTGGATTTGAATCGCAGCAGCCACAGAGAGACTTGCTTTCGCTTGAGGCGAACTTAAACCATCCATTCCAGGGCTCTGTGAACGCAGATGATCCTTATTCAGGGATGATGGTCTGAAGGGAGTTTGTGGGCACTGTGAGGAATTTGAGTTCCTCGGGCGTGATTTTCCATCCCCTTGTGCCACAGCCGATGATGATTGTGAATTTGGCATATTTTCTCGTTGGTCAATATATGAAATGTGATGAGACTTTGATTTATGGCCAAGCCGATGATTAGATGACTCTTGAGTCAGGGCACTAATCTCTTTACTGCCACGACCCGCTGTGTCTTTGATTTCTTCTGATATATGACAAGGTTGGGATATCAAACCAATTGGATTAGTATGGAGGACACGTGAGGAGGGGACCTCAGATGACGCTTCACTCAAAGAAGAGTTCGCTGCGGGACTCGGACAGCTGTATTTGGCACACTGTAACTCTGAGGTAGGTAAGTTAGAATCAAGAGTTCTCCGACTACTTGCTCTGTTACACTGTTGAGGGATCAAGATAGAAGTGTGGTCCAAAGGTCGATCAGCAGCAAGAGGATGAGCAATCGAGTAAGTCGAGTTCAAGGCTGGTTGCGTAGATGACTCTTCAATAGGTAGCCAAGCCTCATCGACCCTTAGATCTTCACTTTGCTCATCTAGGAATTTACCAGCTCGAGGGACTTGAACAACTTGGTCAAGAGGCGTCAGGGCGTTGGCTGGGGTATCTTGTAAAGAGACCATGTTGGCAGATTGTGCTAGAGAGCCAGGGTTTAGCCGTGATTGCAATCCCAGAGGGCCGGAGCCCATATCTATGACAGGAACACTCAATTTAATGTTGCTCGGCACGAGGCATGAGGAGAAAGCCGCGTCGCCGGGCTCACATAAGCCATGGTCTTGATTAACGGATGTAACTTCCATCAGTTCTGCATCGGTTAGATCGAATGGCGAGAAGAATTGTAAGCTTCTCTGCGGGATTGGTTGAGAAGAAATCCCATTTTCAGAAGATACTGATTTATGAACATCATTTGCATTGATTTGTAGTAGCGAGGATATTGGCACTAAGTTTGTCAATGAAAGTAAAGCTGGCAAATTCGAGCGCACTTCACTTGATACAGCACTTTTAATGATGACAGTATCAGTGATAGTATCAGTGTCAACAATATCAGCAGTGTCAACAGCCGCAGCAGCATCAAGCCTTAGTAGTGGAATAGCTGGCTCGCCAAAGACACAAGAATCCAAGCTTGGATGGATCAAAGGCACAGCAATTGATTCACAGGTTGCAATCGAGGTCTGGGACCGAGTTAGAGTTTGAGGTATAGTGGAAATTTTACGCCGGCTTACCTTGACCGATGCAAGGTTTGATGGTTGTGCCGGCAGCGCTGTCCAGGGATTCAACATCCGTCGCTGCTGGATGGTTTTCCGCCGAGTTTGGGGCCCTCCAGAAACCTCAAGACCTGTTGCAAGTGCAGAGGAGTGGGCAGGGGTGGTCACCATGGTTCCGAGAGTCCCCAGCGAGGCCAGGCGAACTAGACAAGCTGGGACTCAACCGGGACACCGCACCACGCACCGCGCGGGAAATGCTTTTTAGAGAAGTTAGTTAGAGGCGGAAGTAGGACTTGTTCGTGCGGCTCCTCACAGCACGTCACTCCTTCGGCACAGGCAGCAGAATGGCTGAGCAAACTGGAAGACAGCAGGACTACTATGGTGTTTATATAAGAGCAGCACCTAAGTGTGCCTGCATGGAATTTGAGTATTAAATGCAGGCGTTGTTGGTAAACAATCTTCAAATGATCGCAAGAAGGTAATATAGTCTGGTTACCTGATCGTGCTCCGAGGCGTTAGGATCCAGCACTTTACGAAAATCTTTGAGGGTTCATAATGACGGATTTCCGTAGCAGTCTCCCTCGTAATGCCACCCCTGCCTAACAGCTGCACAACAGCAAGCGCCCTTTCCCCTGTCGGGCTTACCGCCGCGAGGGTAGCAGTCTCGGGGTTTTGATGGCGTCCCTGGTCACGTGATTGAGCCCGTGACAGGTATGGCCCCGCCTCCTCCAGGAAGTGTAAGAAAGTCGGCAAGAGCACGGATGATGCTCGCAGTGCCGGTTTGTAATTAATCTGTCCTTCAAAAGCAAAGCGGCTTCCTTCACAGCAAAGCACACGCCACTCGGCCAGCAGTCTCGGGGTTTTGATGGCGTCCCTGGTCACGTGATTGAGCCCGTGACAGGTATGGCCCCGCCTCCTCCAGGAAGTGTAAGAAAGTCGGCAAGAGCACGGATGATGCTCGCAGTGCCGGTTTGTAATTAATCTGTCCTTCAAAAGCAAAGCGGCTTCCTTCACAGCAAAGCACACGCCACTCGGCCAGCAGTCTCGGGGTTTTGATGGCGTCCCTGGTCACGTGATTGAGCCCGTGACAGGTATGGCCCCGCCTCCTCCAGGAAGTGTAAGAAAGTCGGCAAGAGCACGGATGATGCTCGCAGTGCCGGTTTGTAATTAATCTGTCCTTCAAAAGCAAAGCGGCTTCCTTCACAGCAAAGCACACACACTATTTAGAGTGAAAAAATCAATAGATATATTACTATTGATTTTTTCACTCTAAATAGTCAGCTTAATGTTAACTTGCTCTGACACAGAATGAACAATTCATTGTAGATTTCACAGAAAGAAATAGCAGATCGATTATAAACAGTTACACGGATGTATAATGCGAGTAACTGCACTTGATTCAACCTGACAACGCACCTCAATTCGAGTTTAGTAACAACGTAATGTCAGAAAGGCGTAGTCAGTTCCAGCAAATCAATACGTGGAAAGTGTCTCCTCACGAAAAACATCAACAGAAGGATTTTGCCAGAGTCGGCACTTATTTTAAAATACCTAGGAAAGTCGTCAAAAACATTACCACAGGTGTTGTCTATTGACCAGAATGCCTTCTTTCGCAGAACAAAAAAAAACAACTGACGTGCTGGCCGCAGAACTCTCCAGGAGGTTGCAACTATTCAAGCAAGATCCTCCATATCAATCTCCCAGTGGATGCCTGCTTTGCATTCTCTGAGAACCGATTCCCCCTGATCCCAACGCCATCTCCCCTTTTTGCAATTGTAGCATATGACTTATATACAAATGTTCTATTCGAAACAATGACAAATGAATTGCTGCTCGATACAAAATAAATCTCCAAATGCATTTTCAAAATAATGAAAGTCCTAGTTCCTTTAAAAAAAAAAAATCTGCTGCTTGGCATGCATGCTGAATTGCGTTAGCTTTGGTACACACGCTCATGTGCTTTAATGCGGATGCTGAGATGTGTCTTCTGTGCCATTTTATACAGTGGCGCCAACGCACCTCAATACCCACCAGCATCATTTCCTGGCACTCTAACAGTGCCACAGTGCACATCTGATGTGTCAGCACAGTCCAATTTAGTGTTTGGAAATCCAACTGAGGTTCAGCACATTTGTACCAAAATGATCAGGAGTGGCAGTGCACATGCCGTGTCATCGGAAGTGCCCCAGTTCCACAGGGCAAGGGCTGGCTTTCATGCTATGCAAAAAGAAAAAATACTGTTATTCAGACTCTGATAAGATGTGGCCATTAAGAGTACTGGACGTCTTAAACTAATGGGACACTTAGAAGCGTTTGCGCGTTCAGTTATCCAAACCTCAAGACAAGTGATCAGTATACGCGCCCACTGTGCTTTAAAGTGCACCATTTACCATTTCCTTTTATAACCAATCCTTGGAAGAGAACACCTCCCTACTTTCCAGGCTCTACAAAGTGATTTAATAATCATTTTTAATCATAATAATGGCCCAGTATTTGCCCACACCATCACAGGCCAAGTCTTTGTCAGGGCCATTCCGTTGACTAAATCTGATGCTGGCCTGGAGAGGTACAAAGGGGAGCAAAGGATTCTGAGTGCTATGCCCAAAGGTGTATTTCAACATCAAACAGGGGTGATAACAGGTCAAAATTGAATAGTATACCACATTCAACTCTATAATGGTCTGAGGGCAGGCTATAGTCGTGAAATATGTGCGATTTGACAGCAGAATCCTCAAATCAACAATATTATTTAAAGTATCAAATTAAAAGTAATGTTCTTGGATGGCTTTAAAAAATAACAATCTTTACTAAAACACATTGCCAGGAAACACACTGAAATACACAGACATGCAGGCTATTTACCACAGGCAGAGAGGTAAACTAGAATAGGCACTGCAGGAGGAATCTCCTGCAGCCTCTTCGAGCAAATTCACTACATCAAGACAACCTGACATAACCTGCCCCCTTCTGCTGCAAAGAATACCACAAAGAAGCCTGGTTTGATGCTATTGAGTCAATTTAAGAGACTCATTTATTGAATGTTTGGACTAGATGTCCCTTTAAAATCAATCTTAGTTACCCCAACACCTGACTGTACCATGGGCCCTATAGAATGATTAGGTCTGCTTTTCCTATGTTATCCAAAACATAAGTAACCAGTTTAATTTTGTATGTTCCTTACCCATTCAAGTATTTGCCTATTTTTGCTATTCCTCCTGCAGTGCAATTCTTAGTTTACCTGCCCCTGTAGTAAATAATCAGCCTGCATTTCTCTATGTTTTTCTTTGCAGAGATGGAGTAGTAGTGTCTTTTAGTAGAGATCGTTTTTTTGTAGTGCCACACATGGACATTTCCTTCATTTTGGTACTTGAAGTAGTATGGATGTTTCGAAGGTTCTGCTGCAGACTCTCACACATTTGGACAGTCTAGCCTGCCCTCGGATCAATTAGGTGAATGGGATACACTATTGACTTCCGACCTGTTAACAAAACGGTGCTATGTTGTGATACCTGTTTGAGCATAGGACCCAGAATCCTTTGCTCTCCTTTGTACCTCTTCTGGCAAGCATCAGATTTAGTCAAAGCAATGGACCTGGCAATGACTTGGACTGTGATAGTGCGGGTAAATATTGGGTCATTTTAGTACTAAACATGATCATTAAATCACTTTGTAGCAATTGGAAAGTAGGGAGGTGTTCTCACCCAAAGATTGGTTATAAAAGTAAATGGTAAATGGTGCAATTTAAAGCAAAGTGGGTCTTTATATTGACCGCTTTTCTTGGGGTTTGTGGAACCGAGGCACTTCTGATGACACGGCATGTGCACTGCCGTGCCTGATCATTTTGGTACAACTCTGCTGGGCCATCTAAGTTGGACTTCCGAACGCTACACTTGAGAGTGCTGGCACATCAGATGTGCACTTTGGCACCATCAGAGTGCCAGGAAAGGATGCTGGTGGGTATTGAGGTGCATTGGCGCCACTGTATAAAATGGCACAGAGGACACATCTCAGCATCCGCATTAAAGCACATGAGCGTGTGTACCAAAGCTAAGGCAATTCAGCATGCATGCCAAGCAGCAGATTTTTTTAAACGGAACCAGTGCTTTCATTCTCATGAAAATGGTTTAGGAGATGTTTGTCGTATCTGAGCTGCAAGGCAGTTGTCACCTGAAAAATTTCACTGTTTCGAATAAAACATTTGTAAATAAGGCATTGTGAATATAGCACAAAAGTTGGTAAAAACAAACACTAGACCGAGAAAAACATGTGCGCGCTCCCATCGGCCCGTCACAAAAATGCCCACCAGTGCTCACTAATTGCCAGAAGCAGAGATGGGACTGGGGGTGATTGTTCTCACAGAATGCAAAACAAGCATCCACTGGGAGATTGATATGGCGCATCTTGCATGAAAAGTAGCACCCCCCCCCCAGGAATTCTGCAGCCAACACATCAGTCATTTTGTTCTGCAACAGGGAATTCTACTCAATAAAACAGCATGCGTGCTATGATGCCTTCCAAAGGTATATTTAAAAAAATACCAATTGTGGCATGCTTCTGTTGAAGTTTGTGAGGAGACATTTTGTATCCTATATAAAAATCCACCTATTGATTTGCTGGAGCTGACTCTTCCTGTCTGACATTACATTTTTATTAAACTCTAATTGAGGCGCTTTTCTCAGCTGGCATCAAGTGCATTTTCTCGCATTATACATCCGTGCAACTGTTCATAATCCATCTGGTATTTCTTTCTGTGAAATTTACTATCAAGTGTTAATTCAGAGCAAATTAGTATGGAGCTATGTATAGTGACAAAAACTATAGTAATATATGTACTTGACACTAGAGACTTGAACAAGGAAATACGTTGAATCCATAACATGATCTCCCTTCTAATGCAGGTGTGATTGATCTTTCTTTCCCAAGAGCTGATGTGTACCATGTCCTTTAGATTGGGAGGTCCATCTACTTAAACTCTGTCCCAAGAAATACAGAAATACTTGGCTCGCAAAATCAAAATCATTTGAGCGGAAAAAGAGCCCAGCAACCTAACAGTAGCTTATTGCTCAAGCCTTCATGCCTCAAAACACATGGCCTCATTGTGAGGTCGGCAGTGCTAGAAAGAAACGCAGTACTGCAGCAGTTATTCTTTTACCGCTACATTGTCGCATCGCTTAACTAGAGGTTGGAGGTAAAAGTTCCTCCCTATTGTCAAAAATCAGTGGTATTACCGTTGGAAGCAATTCAACTGAAAATCCCCATTGAGTCCTATAGACTTCAAGAATGGTGACTTACACCGCCCGACCACCACTTGTAATCCCACAATAAATCTGCCAGACTAAGTGGCAAAAAAAGTAAATTCCATTTCACAGTATTTCAGTGGATTTACTGCCATAATACCTCGAAACTCATAATGAAGACACATAAGGTCTGATTAGCAGTGTTATGGTAAACACCCGGCAATTACCAATCCAGCTCAATACAGGTTTCATTTTTGAAAGTTGTTTGCACCTGCTTTTGTGTGCCAGCATTTACACATAGCACAATAATCATCAATAGAGTACTACCTGAACCATTGTGGCAGGAGCATAGTGTCGCAGGTGAAAGGTGCAATGATACATAATTGAGACCTATCGGTCAGGAAAAAGTGAAACCAGTGTGTCCAGTTCATTACCAGAGATCCCAGCTTCACTTGTCTCCCACAAAGAATATTATGGTCGAAAAAGTGAAATTCTGTAGACTTCTCTAGCAAAACAAGGGCATTGACACCCTAAACAACAGCAGAGCCAAGAAGACCTCCCTAAAAAAGCAAAAAACAATTACATGGTCCTTCCCTGAGTGTAGAACCCTGCCTGATGGGAGTCCAAAAGCTTTAATAAAGATATTTATGGCAGTTATGAGTGTTTTTTCAGTGGGCCTCATTACGACCCAGGCGGTAAGTTACCGCCTGGGCCGTGACTTTACCACCATGGCGTAAACTACGTTTACGCCATGGTGGTTGGCGGACTTACCGCCCCATTCCGACCTTGGCGGGGCGGTAAGTCCCCAATCCCCATTTACCCTTCCCCATTCCCATTTTTGCCCCATAGGGCATAATGGGAGTGGGGAAGGCGTTAATTACGCCACCGTAAATTACGGTGGCGTAATTAACTCCATGGTCCCTTATCGCCATGGATTTTAACACCTGCTAAAAGCAGGTGTTAAGTCCGCCATGGCGCTAAGGGACCTCGTACTCAGGCGGTAAGGGTCGGCGCTGTTTACGCCGCCGTAAAACCCTTACCGCCTGAGTCGTAATGAGGCCCAGCGACTTTGGAATCCAGAGAAAGGAGATAAATTGGTCAACATTAAGCAGAGTTCGAAAAGACAAGAGAGAGCTTTTTTTTGGTCTGAGGAGCCATCCTGTGTTTTTCAAAACTGGTTGTGCACATCCATTGGAGAAACTATGTTAGTAATACAGGACTACCACCTTCAGAGCATGTTTTGTCATGTTTCAATGCAGTACCTCCAGATCAAATTACTTCAAATGTCAAGTCGCTGCCACAGACTATACTGCACCTTTGATCCCTAATAATGAAAAATGCAATGTATAAAATAGCACTGCTCAATGACATTTTGATGGAGAAAAGACTTGACAATTCAGCAAATTTGCATACCCACAATGCATTGCATGTTTAGCTCTGAAGTAGAGGTGAACATCCAGCAATGCCTACTGTGTGGCATTGTGCTGTGTATGACTTCGCTTAAATGGGTAGACCTGCTTTAACATTTTAGGTGGAAGTTTTTTTTTTTGTTGCCAAGTCTTTTAAACAAATCAAAACTTTGCTGAACATACCCCAATGCTCCAACCACAACAGTTCAGATATAGTGTGATCACCACAGGCTATGGGGGTGTTGGAACTGTGGCGGTTAGGCAGAGACAATTCTGATGGAGGCACTAGCTCAACGAGTGTGGCACTGCGGTTTAAGGGGAGTGCAGTCCCAGAAAGAGTATATTTGAGGTATCAGCACATTAGCATCAAGCAGCATGTCCCAACGGCTCTCCAATGTTATAAATGCAAGAGTATGGACATGTGGCATGAACATCTAGGAAGGATATGTGGTGTAGTAAATGTGGTTGGCCCCATTATATTAAGCAATGTGTGACTAAGGATACGCCAAAGTGTTGTAATTTAATTGTGTTGGCAAACACGTTGCATCATATAGAGGTTGCCTTAAGCAAGTGGAGGCCTGGAAAGCAATTCAAACCAAAGTGAGCCAAAAAAATCAGCTGTGCTGCAGCGGTTCAGAAAGTGAAACAGGAGAGGGAGGAAGCAGCAGTACGTCCTAAGGTCCCTGAGGAACATGTGGAGGTGTGGCAGAAACTCAGGAGTGGCAAGCTGACTGGACTGGGGTTTAATGTCAGAATGGAGGATTTGTTATGTTTTATCATTGCAACTATTGAAATTGCTGAGTGTCAGTTGAAATCTGACAGATTGCAGGCGGTGGTGAGGGCTGCAAAGATGTATCTGAAGACAGGGAATATCACCAGCAGGGATGTCCACAAAATGATGAGTGGATGGGATTCTGCCTGTGAAAGTTCAGGCGTATGCGATTATGGCACAGGAATGCTAGGAGTTTATTGACAAATGGGCAGGTGCCGAAGAGAGTGCTATTGAAAGAGGGTGATGTGGATATTGTGTGTGTACAGGAGACTTGGTTGAGAGGAAGTCTCAACTTTCACTTTCCAGCTTATGTGTTGTATCAGAAGGATAGAGCGGTAGGCTGAGGGGTGGTGTTGTTATTTTGGTTAAGAGTGGTATGCAGTGTTTAGTAGTTGAGTTTGATGGGGACATTGTACTTGTAGGTATATAATAACTGATGGGGAATGGAACCAAAGTTTATATTCTGTGTCCATTTCAAAAGTTCTAATACCTTATTGAATAGTCCGGTGACAGACATGAATGTGGATAGACTTGAGACAATGGCAGAAGAGTTTGGGCTTTTATTGGTGAACTCTAAAGAATACACAAAGATGGATGTGACTACAGGCAAGGGGTGCTGCCTTGAATTGATGTGGGTATCTGCGAGTTTGGTGCCCAAGTGTGTGTGGAAGGTGAGGAGGGATGAAGAGATTGGGAGCAATCATTGGTCTATTGCGCTCGAGGTAAACGTCAGGATGGTAATATCAACTAGCTTTGCCCCATAGGGTTGTAACATTACAAAAATGAACTGGGTGAAGTTTGGTGCAAGGTGGGGTGGATTGATGTTTGGCAGTGGAGAAGGTGGAGGGCAGAGTTCACAATTGTTACAGTAGAAGTTAAGTCAAGCGATAATCCATGTGTTTTAGCTTGTAGTGGAGGAATCTGAGTGTTTTTGAGAATGTGGATGTGCGGACTCCCGGAATGGTCGTGCCTTTCACTAAGGGGGAGTTATGGAAAGCCTTGAAGGGGAGTAGGAATTCTAGCCCAGAAGAGGATGGTGTGCGATAGGCCTTCCTGCAGAAGTTGACGGGAAACTACTTGGAGGTAGTGTTGATACTGTACAACAGGTGTGGGCCAGTGGGATGATACTTCATGGGTGGACGAGGGCTGTCATCCTACCGATATTGAAATCAAAGAAACCAGCCAATTACTGTGGGTCCTATCGGCCCATAACTCTGACATATGCCCTGTGTAAAGTAATGGAGAACATGGTGTGTGAAAGGCTGGTTTACTTTTTGGGGTCGGAGAGTAAAGTGAGTGTGTTCCAACATGGATTTCGGAAACAGTTCAGTTAGGAATTCTCTGATTGCTCTGACATTGGACATTAAAGAGGCTTTGAGCTGTGTGGGAAATGTTGGGCGTAATCTTCACAGACATGGAGAAGGCTTATGATATGGTGTGGAGAGAAGGGCTGCTCTACACATTGCTGGGAGAAAGGTGTTCAAGGGAAATTATTTTCTTGGCGAAGAATTTCTAAGAAAATAGAGTGTTTTGTGTGAAACTGAGGGAAACGCTATGGCAAGATTATCTGGGATTCCTTAGGGCAGTGTTATTAGTCCTGTTCACTTTAATATATCTGTGGATGGTCTCATAGGAAAGATCCAGGAGTATGGATGCAAGGTTGGGTTCTGTGCGGATGATGGGGTGCTATGGATGAGAAACAAGAGAAGTGGTCGTTTTGAGGAGAAGTTGCAAATGACATTGGATGTCATGGAAGGATGGTGGATGGAATGGGGTTTTACAAAGTCTAGCTCAAAATCAGTTTTTATGCTGTTTCACCGACGTAGAACAGCAGTAAGTCTGGATCTTAAACTGCATGGAATTGTGTTGGCAGAATTGATGGAATTTAGATACCTGGTAGTGTTTCTGGATGAGCGTTTGCATTGGACCACACACGATGACAGGACAAAGCAAAATGTAAAGAGCATCTAAATGTGCTGAGGGCAGTGTTGGGTCAGGAGTGCATGATGTCAAAAGAGCATGAGACTGCTGTATTTATTATTGGTTAGGAGTGTTTTTGAGAACAGGGTTCAACTGCAGCCTAGCTACAGTAAGTCTCAGCTTGGTTCACTAGATAGAGTCCAGGCAAGGGCATTGAGAATTGTGACAAACACAGTAAGTTCGTTGCCTACTGAAGCTGTGCAGGTGTTGGCTGGTGTGCTACCCTTAGATATGAGGAGGGGGAAATTGTATGTTAAATATTGGTTGAAATTCCAAATCTTCAGTGATTGCCATGCAGTGAAAACGTGCCTGGTGGATAACTGGATGCATGCGTACAAAGGCGAAATGTGGGAGAAAAGAGGGGGGACCTTTGGGTTTCATGCTGACAAGTTAGTGAAGCACCTGGGGATGGAGGTGCTACGAATCGTGGAGAATGTTGATAGAGTGATATTTCCCATTTGGATGCTTCATGAACTGAAGATCTGTTTGGAATTGGTGAAAGTATTGGTGAAAAAGAAGGGCGAAAGAGGGAGATCACAAAATTTGCACTGGGGTTTGTGTGGGTAAAGTAAGTACACATGTGTCTACTGATGGATCCTGGGACCCCGACAAGCACAAAGTAGCTATGGCCTACTATTTTAAGGAGGAACAGGAGATGGCGCGGCTATCAGATAATGTCTCCACATGCACGGCAGAATTGATGGCAGTGAATATGGTAGTGGTTAGAGCTTTGCAGAAATGGATGGCTAAAGTGGTGGTGTTTGTGGATTTGCGGAGTGTTTTACAAGCTATAAAGGTAGGGAATTGTAATAGAAAAGATATAGTGCTGCATATCAGACAGCGATTGGAGAAATGCAGAGTGCGAGCCATGGGGATTGTGCTGCCATGGAGCAACATTAATTGTGGGATATTCAGTAACAAATTGGTGGCCAGGGCTGCGTATGAGGCCACAACCATAGTGCTCTTAAGTGTGGCTGAGTTTCAGAGGTTCAGGTGGTTGTGAAAAGCAGAGTTAAGGAAGAATGGCAGAGCAGATGGAACATGAGTAGAATGGGGAGGCACTTGCTTGTGGAACAAAGGAAGGTTCAGTGTAAGAGATGTGGAGTGAATGCAGAGTTGGCATGCAGAGAGGAAACTGTCTTGAATTGGCTAAGAGTGAGCCACGCAGGTCTCGAAAGGATGGAAGTTTTAGATAGGTAGAGTCCCTTCTGGGAATGGTGAGGTGTATGGAAGCCCAGAAATAGTGGATGCAAAAAGTTCAGAAGTCAGAGGGAACTGCTGAAAACAAGGTTGAGTAGTATCGGGGTGACAGTGATGGGAATATCTGACTTGTTTCACCTAAAAACGGGTACAGAGGACAAGCAGTGCAGGATTCTCCTTCAGTACGTTAGGGAGACTGGGAAGGGGGAGGAGCTTTAGCGGCGGTGCATGTCTGACAAGGGTGACTAACAGTGAAAATCATCTCCCCAGATGGAAATTGCCGGCTCTGGCCCTTCATGAACCATCCTAAAAAGAAGAAGAACAGTTCAGATAATACTCTATTGATGATCACTATGCTATGAATGAAGACTGCCACACAAAAGCAGGTGGAAACATGCATTTTGAAACCTGTATTTAGCTTGACTGGTAATCATTGGTAATTGCTGGGTGTTTTACCTTAACACTCCTAATCAGACTCTATAGGCTTCATTATGAGTTTTGAGGTATTCTGGCAGTAAATCCACTGAAATACTGTGAAATGAAATTTACTTTTTTGGCCACTTAGTCCTGCAGATTTATTGTGGGATTACAAGTGGTGGTCGGGCGGTGTAAGTCACCATTCTTGAAGTCCATAGGACTCCATGGGGATTTTGGTGGAAATACTGCCAGCGGTAATGCCACTGATTTCTGAAAATATGGAGGACGTTTTAACTCCAACTTCTCTTTCTGTCTTGTAATTTGGCGGTGCGATAATGTGGCGGCCATGCAGCGGTAAGAGAATTACTACAATTTATTCCACCGACCACCAACCTCATAATGATATGTGTTTTTTTTATAACACTCTTTTTATTTGCATTTTGTGAAAAGGAAAAAACATCACAATACAACCAACATTACATAGCACCATGTGGTTCCCCTGTAACCCGAACCCGCCTGATCCGCTACTGCCCTTTCTCTGATCCTGATTATTGCCCTCAGACCGTTATGTTGATGATAGTGGAGTGCCCCCCAGTTCCTTAATCTGCATAGCTCTCCCATTTCTCCCATATTTTACTCTATTTCCCCATCATTCCTCTGCTCTGGTAGACTATCTTCTCCTTACTGCAACAGTTTTCGATGCCCCATTCCCAGGTTACTACTGTCGGGGGATCCTGGTAGCCCAATTTGACTGCCAAGTCTCTTTTTGCTACCATCACCGCTATGGCTATCAGCTTACTTTCCTACCCGTTCCCTTCAAAGTCACAACACGTATGCAGTAGCAGCATTTTGGGATCCTGGGAAATCGCCCTGCTCAGTACTTCTTCCAATCTATGGAGGACCGCCTCCCATAAGACCCTGGTCCGCCGGCAATCCCACAACATATGATTGAAGGTGCTTTCCATTTCCCCACACTTAAGGCATTGGGCCGTTACGGCTCTTCCCATTTTATACAGAGGGCCCCTTGAGTAGTCCACACTGTGCAGGATTTTATACTGGATTAGTTGCATCCTAGATAATATATTCACCCCCCTTGCTGCCACCTCAGCCTCCACCCATTCCTCACTTTCCAAGGTGCCCAAGTCTCTCTCCCACTTCTCTTTAAGCTGTGTCAGAGGGCGTGCTGAGAATGTGTTGATGGCTTGGTATAGTACAGAGATGCCCTTTTTTCCCAGTGCTTCTGTGAACAGGTTGATCTCTAGGCGGCTGTGATCCGGCAGGTCTAGGTTACCCTCAAGTTGCATCATCACTGAATGTGTCAAGCGTAAATATGTGTACACCTCCCTCTGGCCTAGACCATGCTTGTCCTTTAGTTCCTGGAATGTTATCATAGCGTTCTGTCTGACTATAGCCCCCATTTTTGTTATCCCTGCCCTCACCCATCTTGGTTGGCCTCCCAACTTCCTGATTTCCTTCAGCGCCTGGTTTTCCCGCAAGGGCTGGAATTTAGTCATCTTCCCGTTCCAGCCTATTGTTTTGGTGGTTTCCGCCCTAATCTGAACTAGTCTCTGGCCCACCGCAGGTAGCCATTGCCACCCCACATTTCCATATAGCACCTGCAGCAGGTCTACACCTTCCATCAGGTCCAGTTTCAGTCTTGTGTGTGGGAGTTGCCCCCCCCCCCCGCCCCATATGACCATTCATTTAATACTATCAGTTGGGATGCCCAGTAGTATTGCTTAATATCCGGTAGTCCAGCCCCACCTTCCCACACCAACCTGGTCAGTGTGCCTAGCAAAATGTGATGGCATCTATTTCCCCACACCACCCCTCTGATAAGTGTATTGATAATCTCAAATTGTCTACTTGGGATCTGTACCAGGGTGTTCTGCATCACACACAGCAATCGGGAGAGTGCCAGCATTTTTAGTAGGTTAACCTTCCCCAGCAGGGTCAACAGGAAGGTGGCCCAGTGTCTAGTGTCTAACGCAGCCCCTGCGATAATTGGGTCAAGGTTATTCTCTAGGAGCATCCAGAGTCTTTCGTCACCTGTATTCCTAAGTACATAAAGCTCCCCGTCGCCACCTTTAGGGGGCAACCCCTGGTTATGGCCTCCACTCCCCCTTTCACTGGCATGATTACTGATTCCTCACAGTTAAATATTAAACCGCAGTACTCTCGGAATTCTGCTAATAAAGCAATTATCTTCAGGCACAATCTAACCGGGTCTCCTAGGTATGCCAAAATATCGTCCGTGTAAACAGAGATTCTGTCCTCTCCCCCACCACGCCGCACAAAGCCCTGGATGGACTGGTCTTCTCTAATCGCCTGCGCCAAGGGTGCTATTGCTATTAGGAACAGCAGGGAAGACATCGGGGAGCCGTGTTGGGTGTGCCTCTGCAAGGGGAACATACCAGACCTGTGGCCATTGACCCATACCATCGGTTGTACATATAGTAGTTTTACCCAGCTCATGAATTGCAGCCCTATCCCCATCTAATCCATTGCTGCCCAGAGAAAGTCCCAACAACGGAGTCAAAAGCCTTCTCCGAGTCCAGTGCCATCACCACTTGTGGCCCTTGTAGCAAATCGACCATTGTTATGGCATTGTGAAGCCTTTGCAAGTTCATACGTGTTGGTCTTACCGGGACTAACCCACATTAGTCTGGGTGTATCAGACCGCTTATCCGCGGGAGCAATCTGTTGGCCAAGACTTTTGTGAGGATTTTTGTTTCCATATTCAATAGAGATATTGGTCTGTAGGAGGAACATTCATTTGGTGTTTTCCCTTTCTTGGGGATGACAACTATGTTGGCCAGTCTAAGGTCTTCCAGAAGGTACCCCTTCCCACGGCTCTCCCGTAACATTTCTAACATGTGGTACCCCACTTTATCCCATACATATCTGCATAATTTGGCTGGGAATCCACTGGGGCCTGGAGCTTTACCAGCTTGTAGCCCCTAAACTGCCTCTAGGAGCTCCTCCTTGGTTATGTCCGCTTCTAACCCTATGTGTTCCTGTTCCCCCAGCTATGGGAGGGTTATGTTGTCCAGGTACCTATTTATTTTGGCGGTCGATGGGCCCAGGATTTCAGTGTACAGGGTCTGGTAGTAATCTTCAAATGTCTGGCCAATGGCTTTCCCCTCTGTATGTTCCTCTCGGTTCTGATCCTTTATGTCTTTGACCCATCTAGCTCCTTCCTCCCTTTTTTCCAGCCATGCGAGCACACCCCACCCTCTTTGTCCCCCAAGTCATATATTCTAGCCCGCTTGGTCAGATGCGCTGATGCGCTTCGTCCGATGCGACTCCCCTATACTCCCTTTCTGCCCTAGCCAGTGTCCTCTTACTTTCGGCCATTGGTGTTTGGGAATCTTTTGCCTCTGCTTCTGTTACCTCCTTTTCCTTCTCACATAGCTTAGCTTATCTCGCCCACTTACTTGCCCCAGTAGCACATATGGTGATCCCCTGGTCCACTGTCTTGCACGCTTCCCACAGTGTTGACTCGCTTTTTAAGGTTGCCTGTATTGAGGGTGAAGTATTCCTTTGTCCCTTCCCTGATAGTCTGCCTAATCCTTGGGTTCCCCAAGTGATAGGTATTGAGCCTCCATTCTCTCAACCCTGCCCTTTCTTTCCCTTCCCAGCCGATCAAGAGTGGAGAGTGATCTGACAATCCTCTGGGCAAATACTGTGAGTCTGTCACCCTGCCCACGGATGTGCATGGTACCAGTATATAATCCAGTCTAGATCATGAGTCATGGATGCCCGAGTGGTAGGAGAACTGTATTTGATCTGGGTGAACCTCCCTCCATCTATCCCTTAATCCAGTGTCAGTAGGAAGGATGTAAGTTTGGTGTTTCACCTGCCCCGAGGGCACATGGCGCCCTTGGACCACTGTTCTAAACATTTGTCCGCAACATCATTGAAGTCGCCCCCTATCAATGTGAAATCTGCCCTGTGAGTTGTCAGCAGTGATTGGAGTTCTGTGAAAAGGTCTGCCTGTAGCGCTGGAAGCGCATAGGCACTTGTGATGCGTGTTGTCTCCCCCATAGTGTTCCCACAATACCCACATATTTTCCACTGTTGTCCCTGACTGTTAGGCGGAAACCTGTGCAGTTCCCTCTGGGACCACTGCAAAAGATTTAGGACTACAGGTGTTGCGATGAACCCACTTGGTAGCAGTCTGTACCACACAGATCCAATTGGTAGCTGTGGCTGAGCAGTCAGACTTCTCTCAAGAAAAGTTGGTCAGTATAGGGAGTATACAAGATAGGGTAATTCTTCGCAGCAAAACGAGTAAACACGCAACCAGGCTTTAGTATAGAGATAGTAAGTTATTTATTAATAACAGAATGTCTACGAAAAATACTAAAGTGAACCACGGCAAACAAATCAAAATACAATTACTCTGCAGAATGGAATAAAGCTCAACCCCCCGAAACACAATATCGACAACTCTAGGCTCTACGGCACCACTTATTTTCAGACAGAGGTGTATACCTAAACCCAGATGACACTCGAATATTTTTAGTGAGGAAGGGAGAGAAGAGAAAGGCAGGTAATGAAGTCAACACGGTTCGTACTGAAGCGGGTAAAAATGCAAGGCAAGAAAGCATTAATCACACTAGATCATACAGTTCGGCGGCCAGGCCCACTCGGTGAGAGGCAAGGCACGATGTCCTGGAAAGTCTCTACGGATGATGCACTCAAGTCTTGTTTAGCAAATTGTTTAGCGACAGGTTGAACCAGTTCAGAACAAAGAGTGAATAAAGCTTGGAGGCAACCCAACGGAACGGAGAGGAATCAGATACCTCACACGAACCGATCGAAAAGGGAAGCCAGGCGGTTACGGTACCTTGTTGGGGAAGACAGCTCCGACGGGGGCAGTTGTTCCTGGTGGTGGGTGCACGTCGGGTCTTGGCCAAGAGAAGAGATGCTCTCGTCGTCGAAGAGAAGATGTCCGGTGCACCACCAGGGAAGAAACCAGCCGCGGAGTGCTTCGTCACAAGGCACCACCTTTCGATCACGATGCAGGAGTAGTGGCTATCCGGTTGCCGGGTGCTCTGCACGGGCAATTCGACCACTGCGTCCTGGGCGATCAAAAAGCACAAAGAAGAAGAAGACTGGTTGTTCCCACCAGCCAGGGAAAGAGCCTCTCCGGCAGGGAGATCTCTTCTGTCGTCGGGAGATTGTGAGACGATTCCGCAGGGCTCCACCGGAGGTTTTGTCGTGCAGGTCGGCTCAGCGTTACCCTCGTCGGATTCTTTAGGTCCAGTGGCGACTTCCTGAAGATCCAGTCCCAAAGGCCCTGCTTTTATGCAGACGTCCCCCATTCATTCAGCCTAGCTTGTCAATCAACACATGCTAAGTGGTGAGCGGGAAGGCTCACCACCTGGGCCAATCACTCCAGAGTGCGACCTGAGTTGGCAAGGCAACTCGGTCCAGGGTGTCTAAACCCCCTCCCACACCCCTGAGGTAACCCAGACAGAATGGCGCCACCTTCGCGGGTCTCTGTCCAGAGGCCCGCCAAAAGTGGAACAAAGGGCTCAACCTTTGGTTTAGGAGTCACAGAGAAAAACACAGACGCCATTTTTCAACCCGAGTTCTGGCAGAAAATACCACTCGATAAACCTATTTAAGATAAGTAGATCGGTGGTACGTTGGAGATTAACGAAAAACAGTATCAATCTTCAACAATGGGACGAATCCCATAGGGTTATGTTCGGGGCCGAACATAACAAGTAGTTTCCACTGCCACCAGCCAAAACTCGACGAGGGGGGACGGGACAGTGCCCCCTCGAGTAACAGATCCAGGAGTAATCGTATTACCCCTACTAGCACGTCCACAATAAGATGGTTGGTACTAGTCCTGTTAGTAAATTTAGGTCTAGTAAAGCCAATGGTGACTTTACATGCCCGGGGAGACAGTAGTCAGTCCGGGTATGGAGTCTATGGTGGGGGGACCTGCTAGGGCGCCCCCGTGTCACGACACGTAGGGTGCAGAGTGACACACATAGAAAAACTTATGAGACCCTATGGAGTAAAAGACCCCATAGCCCATCGAACACATTGACATCTCAAAGGAATTCCACACATACATGTCCAAGAGTGAGAGGAAAAGGGTCACACTCTTGGCAGGATGGAAAAAAACAAACTCCAGAAATCCAGCAAAGCTGCTGGGGGACTCACTAGGTTAGGAAATTCAGCCTAAACAGAGAATTCTCCCTAACACTCGCCCCCCCCAGACTAAGGGACAGGAGGATTTAATCCACTCCTGGATGAATCTCATACCTCTAGTCGATGATATACATCCTAGAGAGACCATCAGCATTTTGGTGGTGACACCCTGACCTGTGCTCAATGGTGAAATCGAACCCTTGCAGGCAGATCGACCATCTCAGTAGTTTTGGGTTTTCCCCTTTCATTTGCATTAACCATCTCAAGGGTTGGTGGTCAGTCTGAATAACAAAAGTAGAACCATACAAGTACGGCCTAAACTTCTTCAGAGCCCACACGATAGCAAAGCATTCTTTCGATTGTTGCCCACCTTGTTTCAGGATCCTTCAGCTTGCGGCTGATGTAGCAAACGGGGTGCTCCCTACCTTTCCCATCCAGTTGACTGAGTACGGCACCTATCCCTACATTGGAAGCGTCTGTCTGCACAATGAAGTGTTGGCGGTAATCAGGAGCTCTGAGTACTGGGGCTTGGCAAAGAGCCTTTTTCAGGTTTTCAAATGCCTGATTGCACTCCTCGTTCCATTTAACCTTTTTAGGGAATTTGGGCGAGGAGATGACATTCAGTGGAGAAGCTATGGTCCCATAGTTCTCTATGAAATTCCTGTAATACCCGGTGAGGCCTAGGAAGGCTCTCACCTGAGTCTGAGTAGTCGGTGTTGTCCAATTTTGCACAGCTTCAATCTTACTGAGCAAAGGCCTTATTTCTCCACCGCCTACCTCATGCCCAAGGTAGACTACCTTACTCTGTCCAATTTGGCATTTACTCGCCTTTATGGTCAGATTGGCTCGTCCAAGAGCCTGCAAAACATCTCTCAGGTGGGTTACATGTTCGTCCCAGGAATTGCTGAACACTGCTATGTCATCCAAGTATGCCATGCAGAAGTCCTCCATCCCGGTTAGAACCTGGTTTACCATCCGTTGAAACGTAGCAGGTGCATTTTTTAGTCCGAAAGGCATTACCGTAAACTGGTATAAACCAACGGGGGTAGAAAATGCAGTTTTCTCCTTGGCATGGTTGGTCAGGGCTATTTGCCAATAGCCTGACGTCAAGTCAAATGTGCTGAGGAACTTGGCGGCGCCAAGTTTATCCACCAACTCATCTGTTCTTGGCAAAGGATGGGCATCAGTCGTGGTGACTGCGTTAAGAGCTCTATAATCCACGCAGAATCTAAGTTCTTTAGATCCGGCCTTTGGTACTAACACAACTGGGCTAGACCATGGACTAGTAGAGGGCTCTATTACCCCGAGATCAAGCATCTTGCTGACCTCACCTTTGATGTGGGTTCTTACGTTTTCTGACATGCGATATCCTCTGCTTTTGACAGGCAGACAGTCACCAGTGAGTATCTCGTGTTGGCCCCAAGGGGTCAAGCCTGGTGAGAGCGAGAACAGGGAGGCAAACTGATTCAACATAGACTTGCACTCTTCTTGTTGCTCGGGTGTCAGATTGGAGGAGAGATTTACTCCTTCAATTTTTTCATCTAAAGGTAAGCCTCTGAGGAGATCCGGAAGAGCTTCACTCTCTTCTTCTTCCTCGGCCGATGCTAGAAGCAACGCTCCTACGTCAGGTCGTGAGAGATACGCTTTAAGTCGGTTGGTGTGAAAGACTGTCGGAGCCTCCTTGGGGTTGCCCAAGTCCACCAGATAGTTAACCTCACCGAGCTTACCCACTACTCGGTAGGGTCCCATCCATTTATCTTGCAAGGCCCTCTGCCTTGTGGGGATCATAACAAGAACAAGCTGGTTTTGAGCGAACTCAACCATGTTAGCCTTTTGATCGTGCCAGTGCTTGACCAATGCTTGTCCAGCTTTCAAGTTATCGCTTGCTTCTGTCATCAGGTGCGACATTCTCCTCCGGAGACCTATCACGTAGTCAGTCACTCTGACTGGCTTGGGGGAAGGAGCACTCTCCAACCCCTCCTTAATCAGGGCCAATGGACCTCTGACGGGATGACCATAGAGCAGTTCGAAGGGAGAGTAGCCTACTCCCTCCTGAGGGACTTCTCTATAAGCAAAAAGAAGGCATGGCAATAGAAGGTCCCACTTACGCTTAAGGGGTTCTTCTAGAGCACCTATCATGCTCTTCATGGTTCGGTTGAACCGTTCTACCAACCCATTGGTTTGTGGGTGGTAAGCCGTTGAGAACTTGTAAGTTACTCCGCAGGTTTTCCACATGGCTTTCATGTAGTGGGACATAAAATTTGACCCCCTGTCAGAGATAACTTCCTTAGGAAATCCGACCCTAGTAAAAATACCAAGGAGGGCCTTAGCCACAGCCGGAGCTGTAACAGTCCTCATAGGAATTGCCTCAGGATACCTAGTAGCATGGTCTACTACAACAAGTATAAACCTGTTGCCTGAGGAGGTTGGAGGATCAAGGGGACCAACGATATCAATCCCTACTCTCTCAAATGGGACTCCCACAACGGGAAGAGGCACTAACGGTGCCACATTCTTGGGCCCAACCTTACCAGAGATCTGGCAGGTATGGCAGCTTCTGTAGTGCTTTTCTACTTCGGCCCCCATTTTTGGCCAATAGAAGTAGAGTGAGAGCCTTTCCTTAGTCTTCTTGAAACTCAAGTGACCAGCCAAAGGAATCTCGTGGGCTAACTGCAAGAACTGTGGTCTGTTCTCTTGGGGTACTACAAGGCGTTTGTAGTCTCCAGGTGCAGACTCGGTCGGTTCACTATAGAAGAGGCCATCTTCCCAGTGCAACCTATGTTTCCCAGGCTCTTGCCCTTCAGCCTGAGTTTCTGCCTGACGGCGAAGACCTTCCAGAGTTGGACATTCTCTCTGTCCCTTACTGAAGTCTGCCCTGCTGGGTCCACCTTCTGCCAGTAACGACTGCAGCTCAGGATGGTCAACAGGATCCAGATCTCCAATGAGTTCCTGGCCTTCCATTAGCTCTTCTTCAGAGTCTAATTCTACCATACAGGGTTGTACTTCCCCCTCAGCCTCAGCTGGAGGTGGAGTTACGGGTGTGACATTGGACAACCGTGGGGAAGTCCGTGTCGGCTGCATCGGAATGTGGGCTGTTGGTTTCGGTTTAGAAGTTTTAGGTTTCCCTTTGACTTCTGTGTTCCTAGAGACAGCGGCCGCCATTTCCAATGGAGCAGGAGTGATTTCTTTCTTCATCATCTCCCCGAGAGTACCGCGCAGGGTCCTCTCTCTTGCAGGTCTGGTTAGCTCCTGTAACCGTTTACTAGGAGGTCTGGGAGTATGCGATACAACTCCGAGAGTTTTCAAATCGTTACCCAACAGTACGCGTCCTGGTACCTCACTCTGTATGCTGACAGGTATCTTTACAGTCATGTCGTTACACTGGATGAGAACTGGTAATTGGGGAAGCATCTGCACAGGCCCTCCAGCTAACTTGGTGAGGCGTTTGGGTGCCTTAGCAACATCCTCAGCCTGAAAAAACGATTTATCCACCACAGTTATGCTGGCCCCAGTGTCCCTAATGGCAGGCGTCTCCTGACCATTCACCTGGACACTGTCCTTATAATACTCTTTAGTATTATCGGGGATAGAATTATAGACGTCTAAATTCTGTTGTTCCCACAACCCCAGAGATACTAAAGAAACGCTGGCTGAGACTCCAATGGGTTCGTCAGCTAGCAGTAGAAAGTTTCCACTTGCCATTTGGACTTCCTCCTCTGGAGCGAAGGCTAAGGAGACAAGCTGGACCCCTGAAGGTTTACCCTTACATCTGGGATCTCCTTTCACGTGATCAGTCGAGCCACAAACAAAGCATTTCCCGAATGCTTTCTGGAATGGTGGCTTGTTCTGACCTCCTTCCGGTTTGGCACCAGAGGACACACTATTCTGCTGTGGTTTTCCCGGTGGCTTACCCTTCTGGTTTTGTTTGGGGCCCTCTTTGGAATGTGAGTTATTCGAATTCTCCTTTGAGTCTTTTTTAGGCTGTTTTCCCTCGTCCTTTTTCTGAGTTACCCCAGAATCCTTGTGAGTAGCCCTGTTGGCAACCCACAAGTCAGCAGCCTTAGCTAGAGCCCTGGAATCTAATTCCTTCGAATCAGCCAAGTGCTGTCTGAGCTCAGGAGAACAGGCATCATAAATCGACTCCAACATAAAAAGATTTCGCATACCCTCGTAAGTGTCAACTTTGTAACCCTTAATCCATCCCTCTAAGTTTTTCAACCCTTCACTCACCCAGGTAGCCCAAGGGGTACCATCATGCTTTTTGAGGGTTCTAAACCTCTTAAGATACTGGGAAGGGGTCTTCCCGAATCTAGCTATCAAAGCTAGTTTCACACTTTCGTAATCCGTCTTATCCACCTCCCCCAATTCCATTACCACATCAGTCGCAACAGGAGGAAGCCTAGAGAACAACCAGGGAAGCAACGCATTCCCGGTGATGTCCTGGAGCCCATGATTGTATTCAAACAGTTTCAACCAATCCAACACATCCAATCTCGGTTCGTACATACCCACTAATTCCTTCGGCATCCGGGGTCTTTTGGGACTGGAGCTCCTAGAGGAACCAGAGGAGAGAGAAGCATTTTCCATAGACAACTTTTTCATTTGTAACTCATGATTAAGCTCTATTTCCCTGAGTCTTAACTCAGCTTGTTTCTGCTCAGCCTGGGCATTCATTCGTCTGAACTCGAGCTCTTGGTTTCGTTCAGATTGAGCCAAGAACCGTTTATATTCTAATTCGAGCTTCATTTTTTCAAGTTCAAAATAAGCAGGGTTACTTGTGGGACCTGGTATTGGCCCCGTAGGCACAGTTGGTAAGGCAGGTAGAGGAACAGGTGAGACAGTTTCGTTAGCCTCGCCGTCCTCGTTAGCCTCTTCATCGCTATCATCAGAATTACGATTCAGATCAACACCATTACTGTTATCTACAGTTGCTGGAGAGTTTGGTTCCTCTGAACCAGTACCCAGACTTTGGTTCGCCAGCAATCTCTCTATCAGTTCTAACTTCTTGCCTTTTACAGGAAGATTCTCTTGTCTACAGAGAGCTCGCAGACTCTCAGTATTTTTATCCGACAAAGACTCTTGGCTGTACATTTCCATCGTAGACATGTTTTTTGAAAGTTGCTTTTGTAACGTTTTGTGGTTAGTCGTCCTACAGCGTCGAAAAACACTCTAAACTGTATACTCGATACTAATCCCACCGCTGCCACCAGTGTTAGGCGGAAACCTGTGCAGTTCCCTCTGGGACCACTGCAAAAGATTTAGGACTACAGGTGTTGCGATGAACCCACTTGGTAGCAGTCTGTACCACACAGATCCAATTGGTAGCTGTGGCTGAGCAGTCAGACTTCTCTCAAGAAAAGTTGGTCAGTATAGGGAGTATACAAGATAGGGTAATTCTTCGCAGCAAAACGAGTAAACACGCAACCAGGCTTTAGTATAGAGATAGTAAGTTATTTATTAATAACAGAATGTCTACGAAAAATACTAAAGTGAACCACGGCAAACAAATCAAAATACAATTACTCTGCAGAATGGAATAAAGCTCAACCCCCCGAAACACAATATCGACAACTCTAGGCTCTACGGCACCACTTATTTTCAGACAGAGGTGTATACCTAAACCCAGATGACACTCGAATATTTTTAGTGAGGAAGGGAGAGAAGAGAAAGGCAGGTAATGAAGTCAACACGGTTCGTACTGAAGCGGGTAAAAATGCAAGGCAAGAAAGCATTAATCACACTAGATCATACAGTTCGGCGGCCAGGCCCACTCGGTGAGAGGCAAGGCACGATGTCCTGGAAAGTCTCTACGGATGATGCACTCAAGTCTTGTTTAGCAAATTGTTTAGCGACAGGTTGAACCAGTTCAGAACAAAGAGTGAATAAAGCTTGGAGGCAACCCAACGGAACGGAGAGGAATCAGATACCTCACACGAACCGATCGAAAAGGGAAGCCAGGCGGTTACGGTACCTTGTTGGGGAAGACAGCTCCGACGGGGGCAGTTGTTCCTGGTGGTGGGTGCACGTCGGGTCTTGGCCAAGAGAAGAGATGCTCTCGTCGTCGAAGAGAAGATGTCCGGTGCACCACCAGGGAAGAAACCAGCCGCGGAGTGCTTCGTCACAAGGCACCACCTTTCGATCACGATGCAGGAGTAGTGGCTATCCGGTTGCCGGGTGCTCTGCACGGGCAATTCGACCACTGCGTCCTGGGCGATCAAAAAGCACAAAGAAGAAGAAGACTGGTTGTTCCCACCAGCCAGGGAAAGAGCCTCTCCGGCAGGGAGATCTCTTCTGTCGTCGGGAGATTGTGAGACGATTCCGCAGGGCTCCACCGGAGGTTTTGTCGTGCAGGTCGGCTCAGCGTTACCCTCGTCGGATTCTTTAGGTCCAGTGGCGACTTCCTGAAGATCCAGTCCCAAAGGCCCTGCTTTTATGCAGACGTCCCCCATTCATTCAGCCTAGCTTGTCAATCAACACATGCTAAGTGGTGAGCGGGAAGGCTCACCACCTGGGCCAATCACTCCAGAGTGCGACCTGAGTTGGCAAGGCAACTCGGTCCAGGGTGTCTAAACCCCCTCCCACACCCCTGAGGTAACCCAGACAGAATGGCGCCACCTTCGCGGGTCTCTGTCCAGAGGCCCGCCAAAAGTGGAACAAAGGGCTCAACCTTTGGTTTAGGAGTCACAGAGAAAAACACAGGCGCCATTTTTCAACCCGAGTTCTGGCAGAAAATACCACTCGATAAACCTATTTAAGATAAGTAGATCGGTGGTACGTTGGAGATTAACGAAAAACAGTATCAATCTTCAACAATGGGACGAATCCCATAGGGTTATGTTCGGGGCCGAACATAACAAGTAGTTTCCACTGCCACCAGCCAAAACTCGACGAGGGGGGACGGGACAGTGCCCCCTCGAGTAACAGATCCAGGAGTAATCGTATTACCCCTACTAGCACGTCCACAATAAGATGGTTGGTACTAGTCCTGTTAGTAAATTTAGGTCTAGTAAAGCCAATGGTGACTTTACATGCCCGGGGAGACAGTAGTCAGTCCGGGTATGGAGTCTATGGTGGGGGGACCTGCTAGGGCGCCCCCGTGTCACGACACGTAGGGTGCAGAGTGACACACATAGAAAAACTTATGAGACCCTATGGAGTAAAAGACCCCATAGCCCATCGAACACATTGACATCTCAAAGGAATTCCACACATACATGTCCAAGAGTGAGAGGAAAAGGGTCACACTCTTGGCAGGATGGAAAAAAACAAACTCCAGAAATCCAGCAAAGCTGCTGGGGGACTCACTAGGTTAGGAAATTCAGCCTAAACAGAGAATTCTCCCTAACACTGACCACCTTTCTAATCTGCAGGGGTATCAATATGTGTATCATGATTTCCACCCCCTGGCACCTCCTGTGTTAGCCTGCATGTTCCACCACCCCATATTGACCCCTGGCGAGACATTTACATATTTTGCGTCTCTTGGAGCAGGATAATATCTGCCTTTTGTTCCCTTATATAGCGCAGCACCAGGCTTCTCTTTATAGTATGCCATTGATGTACCACATCAGGCATCGAAGTAGTCGACTTGTCATTCCTGTTTCATGAGATACCAACGCCCTCTAGCTCATTGGGCACCCTCCTGTCTTATCCCTGCCCTGTAGGCGTTCCACCTACTGCTATAAACTTAAAACCATCCCCTCACCCTCTCCCCATCCTCTCCAACTGTCACCCTGAGCCCACCCCCAAAATCTTGTAAACCAACATGTCCCCATCCCACCCAATACTTCCCCCAACTTAGAAGCATATGTTGTCCTTTAAACATTAACTAGTTTGTCTCCCCTTCCTCATCCTTGGAGACAGGACTGGTATTGGGGACACACACAAAGGAGTCGCTCTGCCCCTACTACCAGCACTGGGTCATCATTGGTTCAAATATGTTACTCTTCTGGCTCAGACCTATGATCTCGCATATCTTACATGATGTGTATCGATTTGGATGTATGGCAGCCAATGTGTCTGTTACCCATTGTTTGCTGGCTAGTCTTATGGTCAAGGGCCGGGCTCTGTTAGGCACGATCAGGCCTTGTCTGTGATCATTTGCCGGGATTTATTGGTTGGTTGCTTTGCCATTGAGTATGTCCACTCCATGGCCTCGGAGGGTTGGGTGAAAAAGTGCACTCCTTGTGGTCTGCACACTCACAATGTAGCCCGGTACATCATTGCATATTTGATTCCCTTCTCTCTGAGTTTCTGCTTTGCTGCTTCAAATGTCTCTCTGGCCTTCTAGACCACCATGGTGAAGTCTGAGTATATCGCTACTGTTGCTCCATTGTGTGTCAGAGGCCCTTTCTTCTGTGTCATTTTGAGAACAGCATCCCTGTCCCTGAGTTCACCAGTCTGGCTATCACCTGTCAGGGTTGGGGGCCTAGTGGTGGTTCCCTCCCTGGCACTCTGTACACAGGTTCTATAGAGAAGGACCTCGATAGTCCCTGTGGTCCCATCCAGTCTTGGATTAGTCGCTCGAGAAACAGCTCCATGGAAGACCCCTCCACTCTCTCTGGTAGCCCACTCAGGTGTATGTTGTTCCCGCGCAAATGCCCCTCTGCCTCCTCCATCCTGGATTCCAGCAGTGATGTTCTTTTTAGCAGTGATTGAGTGTTCCTTTGTAGTGGTGTTAAGGCGTCTTCCGCCGCTGAGATACAACCCTTGTCTTCCTGGACTCTGGCAGGCATATTTCTCACGTCTTGTTTTAGGAGTCCCATGTTGATCCCTACTGAGTCCATTTTTCTGTTCCAGTTGTTTTTTGGAGTCCTGAATCGCTTGGAGGATTTCCTGTGTCACCGTCATTGTATCTTCCTTGTTACTTGCCTCCCCTCCTGGGTCGGATTTCCTGGTCGCTCCCCCTGTGGTGTAGGCATCCATCCTGGTTTGTTGTCCTGGTTTCCTGGCTTTGTCCTTGTCTCTTGTCATTCTTGCAGTCTTTTGGGTGATGGGTCCTTCTCTCCCTTCTGTCTCGTGCCCTCTAGCTTCTTTCACGTGGCCCACCTGGGTCTCCGTCAGTCTCCCGTTCCAGTCCTCCTTCCTGTTGGCTGGGTGATCATGTCTTCGCCATGCTGGTGTGTACTCTTCCCCCACTGATGGCGGTCTCACGGTCTTCCATTATCTTGCTTCGGGGGCGGGCTGCGCTGTGTTGCTCTGGGCTGCAGCTCCGCAAGCAGAGTTTTTTGTCCAGTTATCTTTGCCCGCTGGTCAGTGGTTGTGCGCCCCTGTAGTGTAATGTGGATGAATGCACCAGGGGTGCAGCATGTCAGTGTTTCTGGTTTGAGTCTTTATCCCTCTTTTGGGCTCCAGTTGTTTCTCACCAGCTGGCCACTTATGCCACGCCGGGTCTAGTATTCCCTGGAGGTTCCAGGCCCTTTCCACTGCCTCCACTCCTGAGCACAGGCCCATACCTTCTCATACAGGGCCTTGGGTAGTGTAGTATTGTTTTGTTGCAGGGTTATCACGCTGTGGCCGCAGTGTCCCAGTGTCTTGGGTCCCTGTCCGTTCCTTGGCGGGGTCTCGCCACTCCAGGCCCACCTCGTCCGCAGCCACCTGGGTTCACTCACTGGCGAAGCCTGCAGGCAGGTCGTTCACTGTGCCAGAGGCTTCTCCAAGTTCCCAACATTCTCGTAGGGTGGCAGTGCTTCCCACCACCTCCGCGTCTTCAACGTTGCTGGGAGCAGTTCCTCTGCTCTTTGCTCATATGTGCTTCTTACCACAGGGGGTCTTCATCTTCGCTCTGCCCCTCTGCCCGCAGATGATCATTTTGCTGACCCGGGGTCTGCACCGCTGCTGCTCCACGTCGGGTTGTTCTGTGTCGCCCCTCCACTGTTTTTGCTATCAGCATGCAGCTGCCATTTTTGGGAGGGGTTCCACGTGCCTTACTTGCCTGCAGGACTTTATTAGTTTCTGTTCTCCCTCTGCTGTCAGCTTTTGCAGGATTTCAGCTGTGGGTGCTGTGCATCTTCTGATTTCCCTTTATTTCATTTTGTTGGCTCTGAGTGCCATGTGTCGGCTGTTATTCACCCCCCAGCATGGTTTCAGGGAAGAGCGACATGAAGAGCAGCTACACCATGTCGTGTGCAAGAGCACCACCCCTTGATATGTGTTTTGATGTGCACTCCACCTGGCTCCTCAACACCTACCTTGCTGAGCTGGCACTCCTCGTTTCCTCCTTTTCCAACTTCCAGTACTAGGCAGATGACACACAACTCTTTTTCAATCTTCCTGCTGACCCTTTTGCATCTCCATCATCCCTGACTGCCTATCTGCCTTCCTTCTCAAGCTCTACGCTCATCCGCCACCAACTCCTTCAGTGTCAGTCTCCCTTCTTCCTCGCACTTTTTCCCTTCCTTCCTCCCTTGCACTTGTGCAATCTCAATGTCACCTGGCCTAGTAAGATCATTGTCTCTGTCTTCCCACTGTTCCCCTCCCTTGCCATTGTTGCGCCTTGAAACTCTTGTGTATAGGTGCGTTATAAATGCCATATCATATTGTCATATCATATCCAGTCCTGGTGTATGTACAATGATCTTGGCTTCAATGACAGCAAGACTAAGATCATTCCCATTGGGACCCCTGCTGTCTCTTTTCTCCCTTCACTCTGGGGATCCTCTATGGTTTCTCTCCCTGCTCCTTGACTCCTTCATCTGAAGCCAGAAAATATGGAGTCGTCTTCGACTCCTCTCTCTCCTTCCTCTCTCACACTCAGGACATTGCTAAGAAGTCCCACTTTCAACTCTTCCTTCTCAAAGGAATTCTCAATGTTCTCACTTTCCCCCAGAAGCTCAATGTTACTACACAAGTCCTGGTTCACTCTAGGGTTGACTGTTGCAATAGTCTTCTACTGAATCTAACTTCTTCCACTCTACGAACACTCCAGCTAATCCAGAATAGGGCAGCAAGTCTTATCCTTGGTCTTAAACCCAGAGACAGCATCTCTCCTACCCTAAAAACTCTTCACTGGGTCCTGGTTGCAGCACAGATTACATTCAAATCCCTCTGCTTCATCCATAAGGCTATCTGGGGCCTGGGATCATGATATCTGCAACCTTCTCTTACTAAATACTCTCCCACTAGACATCTATGGTCCTCTGGCACCACTTCTCTGCGTGTAAAGCGTTTTGCTAAACAGAGGGCCGGAGGCTGATCACTTTCCTCAGCTGGCTCCCTCTTAAGGAACAGCCTCCCCCTTCATCTTTGTCTTGAGCAGGACTTCCTCAAATTCCAAAAGATCCTCAAGACTTTCCTTTTCACCTCCTCCTTCCTTTCTTCCCTCCTCTGCTAATCTCACAGACGCTGTGATTGGTAACCAGGGCCCTTATGTATCCTTGTGACCCTTATGTATCCTTGGGGTCCTAAACTCCCACACCCAATTTCCTCAGCATCTGCCTACCTCGCAGCACTTGCCTCGGCAACTACCGGCATTCATCCTGCAGGCTTGCACTATCTACCCAATGTGGCTCCAGGCCGCATAGCACTTACCATAGTATGCACTGCTGCTCACCCACGAGCACAGACATTCCAGCATTTAACCCCACCCCCACTTCCCCTCTTCTCGCTGCACTTGCACGTTCTGAATACTCACAAGGCATAGTAGGTTCGTCTTTATGGTCCACCGTATTCAATCCCATGTTCCCCGCGCTTTGAAAGAGAATTTAATTTACTGTATAAGCGCCAAATAAATGCACAATAGATAAAGTAAATAAATGAATTAAGGCTTGAGTGATAAGCTATTGTTAGGTTGGTGGGCTCATTCCGCTCTAATGATTTTCCTTTTGTGAGAGAAGCAGTTCTGTAGTTCTTGGTACAGCGTTTAAGTAGATGGACCTCCCAATGTGAAGGAGATGATAAACATCAGCTCTTGGGAAAGAAAGATCAATCACACCTGCATTAGAAGGGAGATCCTGTTATGGATTCAAATGATTTCCTGGTTCAAGTCACTAATGGCAAGCAGATATATTACTATTGATTTTTTCACTCTAGATAGCTCGATGTTAATTTGCTCTGACACAGAATGAACAGTTCATTGTAAATTTCACAGTAAGAAATACCAGATCAATTATAAACAGTTGCACCGATGTATAATGCGAGAAAATGAACTTGATTCCACTTGACAAAGCCCCTCAATTAGAGTTTAATAACAACGTAATGTCAGACAGGAAGAGTCAGCTTCAGCAAATCAATAGGTCGATATTTATATAGGATACAAAATGTCTCCTCACAAACTTCAACAGAAGCATGCCAGAGTTGGTACTTTTTAAAATATACCATCGAAAGTCATCATAGCACGCATGCTGTTTTATTGACCAGAATTCCCTGTTGCAGAAAGAAATGACTGATGTGTTGGCTGCAGAATTCCTCCGGGGAGGGGGGGGTTGCTACTTTTCATGCAAGATGCTCCATATCAATCTCCCAGTGGATGCTGGTTTTGCATTCTGTGAGAACAATCACCCCCAGTCCCATCTCTGCTTCTGGCAATTAGTGAACCCGGGTGGACATTTTTGTGACGGGCAGATGGGAGCGTGCACACGTTTTTCTCGGTCTACTGTTTGTTTTGACCTATTATGCTATATTAACAATGTTTTATTTGCACATGTTTCATTAGAAACAGTGATAATTTTCAGGTGACAATGACTTGTAGATCAGATAACAAGAAAATCTCCTAAACCATTTTCATGAGAAAGAAAGCACTGGTTCCGTTTAAAATAATCTGCTGCTTGGCATGCATGCTGAATCGCCTTAGCTTTGGTACACACGCTCATGTGCTTTAATGCGGATGCTGAGATGTGTCTTCTGTGCCATTCTTATACAGTGGCGCCAATGCACCTCAATACCCACCAGCATCATTTCCTGGCACTCTGATGGTGCCAAAGTGCACATCTGATATGGAAGGCCCATCACAGTTGTACCAAAATGATGAGGAGGGAAACGCACATGCCGTGTCATCAGAAGTGCCGCAGTTCCACAGGACAAGGGCTGGCATTCATACTATGCAAAAACAAAAAATACTGTTAGACTCTGATATGATGCGGCCATTAAGGGCACTGGAAGTCTTAAATTAATGGAACGCTTAGAGGCGTTTTCTCTTTCAGGTACCCAACCCCCCAAAAAAGTGTTTAATATACAGGACCACTGTGCTTTAAAGTTCACCCTTTACTGTTTACCATTTACTTTTAATATTTGGTATAGAACACCTCCCTACTTTCCATGGTTTACCTAGTGATTTAATAATCATTTTTAATCATACTAATGGCCCAGTATTTGCCCACACTATCTCAGGCCAAGTCTTTGCCAGGGCCATTCCGTTGACTAAACCTGATGCTGGCCAGAAGAGGTACAAAGGAGAGCAAAGGATTCTGGGTGCTATGCCCAAACGTGTATCACATCATGGCCAAGTTGTGTTAACAGGTCGGAAGTCAATAGTGTACCCTAATCACCTTTATATCGATCTGAGCAAATTCCACTACAGGAGGAATAGCAAAAAAGGCAAAAACCTGAATGGATAATGAACATACAAAATCAAACTGGTTACTTTGAAATGTTTTGGATAACCCAGGAAAAGCAGACCTAATCATTCTATAAGGCCCAAGGTACAGTCAGTGGTCGGGGTAACTAAGAATGCTTGTAAAGGGATATTTAGTCCAAACGCTCAATACATGAGTCTCTTAAATTGACTCAATAGCGTCAAACCAGGCTTCTTTGTGCTATTCTTTGCAGCAGAAGGGGTCAGGTTATGTCAAGCTGTCTTGATGCAGGGAATTAGCACGAAGAGGCTAGATACGCAGAGGAGGGCTTGGACCAGTTTCTCGATTAGCGGTACTGGCAGCTGGGCTCAGTAAAGCAAGGCCCAGTGCGCAAATGGCAACAAGGTGTTATGTGTTGGTATCTCCATGACTGTCCGATGTAGGCTCCTCAGCCTCAAAAGTATCCCAAAGTTTTTTTTAAAATGTTAAATATTAGATGCTATCTGTGGGCTTGAAAGTTCACCAATGCATACTGGAGTTATTTGCAGCTCAAGGTACCCTTTCCTTGGTGTGCAGACATAGATTCATGAAGGAATTAAAGACCCTTTCCTCAAAAGTCTCTGAAGGACACGGAGACCAAAGAAACTACCAGCTGAACTATCCAGAAAGCTGAATGCAGTTAAAGAACCGGTACCCAGGGGACCCTTTTGTAAATGATAATGTATTTTTTTACGAACATGGCAGTAGCCATGCCTGTATGGCAGGCACGGCTACCGCCATGCTTGCTACCGGCACCGCCTCCCGCAATTTGGCAATAACCGGCCCATTACAGGATGAAGGGGCCGGTAATTGCCCATTCGCGGGAGGCGGTAATGCTGGGATCACAATCCCCACGAATGGGGGTTGGTAGTATGGTTGCACAGCACCGTTATAATGGTGCCGGTGCAATCACGAGTCCAGCTCGCGTGTCATTGGCATGAAAGTAGAATATAAATGCAAAAGAAGCGGACACAGTAAATATGTATTAAGGAGGATCGGCGAAAGCTCAGAGACTTAAGTAACTCTGCTTGGGAGAGGCATATTGTCAGATGTGAAAAGTGCAATCACACAACATTGAAAACTATTAATCAGGAAAGAGTGGATTTATACTTTCAACATCAGCAGAGACTAGAAGACCTCCCAAAAAAGTGAAAATCAATACATTGTACTTCCCCACAGGCAAAAAATCTACTTTCTGATGGAAGCCTAAAAGCCTCAATAAAGCCATGTATGGATGTTATAATGGTTCTTTCAGTGACTTTGTAAACTGGAGGAAGGAGAGCAATGGGGCAACATTTAACTTGTTTGGAAGGAACAAGGGGAGCTTTCTTTAGTAGTGAAACAACACTTGTGCTTTTATAAACTAGTAGTACTCATCTGTTGAAGCTAGAGGAAATTATTATATAGCTTGTAAGAGGCATATAATGATTCATGCTCCTAATCATGCTTATAGGACAAAGATCCATGGGCGAGAACCTTTCAATTTGCCAGAGATGCGAAACAAGAGTAGAGAAGAGCAATGGTAGCATGCTCAGCTCGATATAGTGGGAATACTGCATGGGCAAGCGAGAGATGTACTTAGCCTTATTGGTTGAGCTTTGAGTCTACAGATTACTGATCTATACATGAGAAGAAAGAGGATTTTACTAGAAAGGTCTCTGGTCAGGGACATCATTAGACATACATATGGGAGAGGACCATTCTTCCGAAATAGTAAATCTTTTCTTCTGACCATAAGAGGCTGTAACACTTCTGGTGGGGGAATATATTTCTTCATACTCCCAAAGAGTTTTTATTAGATCTATAAGTAGGCTACATAAACTGGCGGGTCTTGGAAATAACACGATGATGATAAGAGTCCTTGAGATTCTTAGTTCTAACTTTAAGTTCCCACCGGGCTGGATAAACATTTCAAAATGACAGTTTCAAATCTGACGATTCTGATGTTTGGGGGAAAAGAGAATCCAATGTGTTGGAAATCCAGTTGCAGTAGGATTCAGAGGCAGCTGCCAATCCATCGTATAGGTGGGAAGGACAGAAGACATTAGGATAGGTGGATATCTGAGAGAAGAAATAAGATGACCAAGGATACAATGTTACCGTTTTAGATAGAGCAGGGTTGCTACAATAATGTGCTGGGATCAATTCAAAGAAGGCTACAGTGTAACGGTCAGTACAAGTTGAAGGGTCACAGAAATCAACCTGCACAAAGAAAGCTGAGGTGAAGATAAGGTTAGGTGAAGTTAGGACAATCACGGGTAGGCCAAGGAGGGAACACATCACAGGCGATAGGAAAGATCTACACTGGCTGGCCATGGAGGAGAGAATTACTTTTAAATCCCTCACAATGGTCCACTGATGCTTGTATGGCAAAGCCCAAGCATACTTTAAAAAACACTTCAAGTGGCAAGAACCATCTAGAAATTTAAGATCCTCCAACAAAGGTCTTCTCCAGATAACACCAGCTAAAAAGCAAAACGGCCTGGGCAAGGCCTTTCCAAACAGAAGCATCCATAAATGGAATGAACTGCCCGTATCCTTGAAATTAGAAACCAACTACATACTCTTCAGAAAGAAGTTAAAGACCCTACTCTTTAAATAAACTGGACTAGCGACCTCTCTCAGCTCCCCATGATACGATCTTCTGTGTGTCTATTCTTGTCCCGTTTTTGTAATCACTGTCCTGTCTTTTTGGAATGCGCTCTGATGCCTGCGGGCTTTAGCGCTATATAAATAAATAAATAAATAAATAAATAAATAAAATAAGATCAAGCATAGGAATTGCCTTGTTGGTAGCAACGTAAACAAGCCAAATACGATCAAAAGCATCTTGTTTTAAAGAACACAGGGTTTGATTTCAAGTCAAATGTCTTTACTCCACATAATTAGGTCACTTAGTATCACATACTCCTTACCAGAGAGATGAATAGCTTGCCAGTCAGTCAGTTTGATTTATTTTGGTGTCAATGCACTGTGAAATCACAAAAACAATCAATACAAATTAGCATCAACATACAACATGCAATAATATAATTTATATAATTTTTCAATTAAAAACCTGTAGATTAAATCTGAATTAGTCAAAAAAGACATTAACCAACAACAACCACTCTCAATAATTTTGTCTAACATTATATATTAAAAAAACAAATGTACACACATGTTACAATTCTTCTTCTTTAAATAGCCCTTCTTCAAACCGCTTTCAGAAGTTGGGAGATTCCCCAAAATCCAGCTGCAAATTGGGTTTGAATACAGAGTTTAAAAGCCTCTCTAATCGTTCTTGTATTACGATTTCTGAATAAAGGGCACAATATATATTTTCCTTTCAAAGGAGTAACAGGGGCAAACAAAAGATATGATTCAGATCTTCAATACATACAGGACAGAATATGAAGTCCTTGGATTGATCTTTATCTCATTTCCTTGTGAAATCCCATATACGTAAATGGCCAGTCAACATTTCAAATATAATAGTCTGACTTCGTTAGCCTCAATAGTTGACAAGTATATTTACTAATCTTTTTATCTCCAGGTATCGACTTATTAGACCTGCATATGGGCTAATCACCAGTTTGCAAGTCTAAAACCATTCCTTGTAGGTTTTTGTATAATCAACTTTGATTAGTGCTAGTCGGGATGGGGGTTTTTCAGGTGGGAAGGGGTACCTACAATGAGGATCTTGGTTTTATCATCATTTAGCCACAGGCTGTTAGAGGCCATCCAGTTTTGTATGATGGCATATATTTTGTTAATGGAAGCAGAGTCTTGTTCGCGGTCACCCATAATGGGGATGAGGAACTGGGTATTGTCCGGAAAATTAGTATAGGTGACTCCCATAGAATCCAGTGCTGCAAAGAGGAGTTTGGTATATGCATTTTATAAGGTGGGAGATGGGCAAGAGCCTTGGGGGTCTCCAGGAAATACTGGGATGCGGTCAGCAGCCTTATCACTGATGGAGACTTTCGAAGTATGTTTGGATACAAATTAGTTCACCCATGTGGTGGCTTCTATGGAAAAGTTGAAGTTATCTGCAAGAGCATTACATAGCTTGTCGTGATCCACCAAATCAAAAGCAGCAGACAGGTCGAGTAATAGGAGGACACACAATTTCTCTGAGTCTCTTATGATGGCCATCTGCATTTTGAGGTCTAGTAGGGCCGTTTCCGTGCTATGCTTTCGCCGGAATCCTGATTGTCTGGCTCCTAGTAGTTGGTTACTTTCTATATAATCTTGGACTTGGGAGTAGGCAATTTTATCAACTATTTTTACTAGAAAGGGAACCATAGTTATAGGCCGGTAGTTGGTGGCCCAATAGATTTCAATAGTTTGAACTGCTGTCCCTCCATATCGGTTAGAAAACAAATTGAAAGCTCCTTCATGGTTTAACAAATGGAGCTTGCTCTTGTCAATCTGTTTATCCCATACACCTTCCTCTTCTGTACGGATGCCTAGATCATCATAATGGTCAACTCAATCTAATTAAAACCCTCTCAAGAAAAGAGTTAATATTTTGTGTTTCTTAATTGACTAAATATGATACTTAGTTTTACTTTCATTACTAAACAGTCCCAAGCTGCTGGCATCTGTATTAAATGTGGGCAGTGCCTTTTAGGTCCATGCAATGTTTTGCTGATTAGTATCACATCATTAGCAAAGTGAAACATTCACATTGTTTCTCCTCCCAGATTGGGCACATCCATAAAGGTACTGCTGAGATACTGGTTGCTAATCTATTATTCTACAAACAGCATATTAAGGGGACGAAACACATTCTTGTGTTACTTAAAGATAAAAAGGGAATTTTGGTGTACGCCCCCCTCCTATTCCTTATCTGACCTGGGAAAATTTCTCTTGGTACAAGCTGGCAATTGCCGAGACTAAGTTAGATGGGGCACTTATTGCCAATAATTGGCCCCACAGTTCATTCCTCTGGACCATATTAAATGCTGTACACAGATCTATAAAGATCAGATACAACGTTTGTCCCAGCAACCCTACCAATTTCTGTAGGAACAGGCACAACCAGCATACTTGATCACATGTACTAATGCCTGATATTAAACCTTCTTGTAGCTTGGAAAGGGCTTGGTTTCACATCACCCATAACTCTTGCCTTTAGAACAGTATCTTACCATAAACATTAGCTCCTGCATCTATTAAATAAATTGGTCTACTATTTGAGGGAAGATTGACATCTTCCTTTTTGAAAAGTGGTAAATGTTCTGCTCCCTTCCATGCCTGTAGTAGCAGCTTGTGATTGTAAATGCATGTATGTACTTTGAGAAAGAATGACTCCCAAATATGTGGTTCGTTCTGGACGAAGTCAACTGGCATTCAATCTATAACAGGGGCATTATTCTTGTTTTGTGCAAACAGCGCTGTCTCTTTTTCTTCACAGGTAATTTTAAATGAAGGTATTAATGCATTCTGGAATCAGTTCCTTCATTATCTTTAGCTTTTATCTCCCTGATTGGGCTAATTGCATAATAGCATAAAATGATCTACCCACATTTCACTAGTTATATGTGCTTCCATATAAAATTGCTTGCTCTCCATCCCTTTTGCCACAACGTTCCAGAAGCAGCATGCAGCTATATTTTCACAGCCATCTCTTCGCCTTACAAAACTATTTTCTATTTACTGCTTCTTTTTTGCACTCAAATGTTTGCAATCATTTCTCACAACTCCAATAGTTTCACAATTTCTGCTGGATTTTCTGTTTGCCGACATTCTTTATCAAACCAACATCAAGTAGTAAACAGACTCAGGGCTCCACTAATTAATTCCCAGACTAAATTTTGTGAAGGATTGATGTCTATTCGAATATTGTTTACTAAATAAGGAATAATAGTCCCATGCATTGTAGGTATTTCATATTTTGAAGTTATTATATTCGATTGGACTCTTTTTCTCCTTATGGTTATATGGGTATTTCCATTTTGTAGGAACTATCTTCGACCTTCTCAGATCTAAGCAGAGTGGATCATGATCACTCTGAACTCTTTGGTTAACATAAAATATTTGTAATAAATACCAGTTTTCCATATCAATCCATATGTAGTTGGTGTGATCCAAACCTCGTTCTGAAAGTAGGTTTTTCTGACTGATTCTTTGAAAATGGCCATCCATACCTTATAGTGTATTGTGAGAATATTCACAATCAGCTTATTATTCCACTTGCTATGAGGTATCTATTATAGTCCAATTCTCATTAAATTGAGTATATAGAAATCTGTAACGATCCACCAATTCTAATTGGCAATTGAAATCTCCAATGAGCAGTATGTGAAAAATGTTAATTCCCTCTTTTTCAAAGTTTCTAGCCTATTCAACGAGTCATCTAGATTTCATCTTATAGACATTTACTAAATACACACCACTTCCGCTGTCCCATAAAACCATTTTACGATTTGGAAATCCATGTACTCTGTTTCTAGAATTATAAAGAAACTCTTAACTTCATGGCCAACCCATATCAATAATCCACCAAGCGGACTGCCTTTATTGTCCCTCTTGGCAAGAAATGAGAAGCTAAGATATCCCTTGTATTGGACATTGGTGGTATACCATGTTTTTTGCAAACAGATAATTCCAGGAATTCTCCACACATTCATGCCAATCCAGATCTTCAACTTTAGTTGACAACCCACTATATTCCATGTGCGTAGCTTAATCTATGGTTGCGTTTATATTAAACCCTTTGTTCCTAGAGTCAGGTCTTTCACTTTATCCTCAGGTCTAGAGGCCTCTTTGCTAGAGTAAGAGTATGGCCTGACTTGTCTTTTTGGTGTGTAAGTTAACTCTACAAGTGTGGACATCTATTTAGGTTATTTTCTCTAATCCTTACAGTATTCTGAGTTGAGGTAAGATTGTTTCATATATTTGATAAAGCATACTATCAAATGTTAAATGGACTATCAACTGGATGTTTGAGTTGGGACGGTAGGTTCTCATATCAGCTCTCCTGTAGCTAAAGATTGAACAGAGCTATTTGAATACCTAGAGGCATTAAATAGATTGTCTCTTATCACTGACCTTCTCCCCTCAAATGGTTTATACAGTTTATGCTTTTATTTATAAATTCTTATCTTGTTTTATTCTGGCTATATGGCTATACCTTAATATACAGCAGCAGTATTCAAACTGTGGGGCATGACCCACTGGGGGGACATGGGCTCATGTCCAGGGGGACGCACACCCACAGTCTGAAAAAGGTTTTTTCCTTCCTTAAAAGTAGTACACAGGCACAATGTGGACTGCTGAGAATAATGCAGTTCCAGAAAATGAGCAAACTCAATGACGTGTGGAGAATCAAAGGTGGTGAGGACTGATGCATTGGTGAATAATATATGCGTGCTCAGCATTTATTATTGTTTTTCTGTTTTTGGTAATCCACACTGTCTAATTCGTTGGTCCCAAAAAGGTAGGAGTCCCTTTGATTCTTCCCACTCCAGTGACTTATGCAGAATTAACTGTTGTAAAGAGACCAAGGCCATATGTGGTTATCCCCACACCAGTGACATATGTGAAATCACCCATTTATTATTTTTACATTTTTAAAGCGCTCACACAGCCCACGGGCATCCAGGTGCTGTTACAGGAATTGTTTGTTTTTTAGCTTCGTAATTGTTTTTTTTTGTCTTAGTTGCATATTTATAACGCGCTTAAACACCCAGAGGTTTCTAAGCACATAACCGGGGATCGAACCTGTGTTGCTTTGTTTCGGCTTGCTTCCAAGGCGAAGCACGTTGCCGCTGAGCTATCCTCTCTGACCAGTCTTCCTATGACTCCCCCTGTAAAAAGGTCCATGTTTGATATACTCCATGATTGTTATGGGCAGACTGACCTTGCAAGAGGGAGACACAAGAGAAGCACAAGGGAAGATTATTATGAGTTAAATAATTATCTAGACTGTACAGCACATTTGGTGACTAACATGTGGTGTTAGCGCATGAAAGAGGTGGGAAAAAGGACCTCTGAGGAGAGTTGCTATGTGTGTGCTCCCCTACCTTAAGAGGAAATCCAAGATATTCATAGCTATAGAAATAGAAGTCCAGACAGCTCATTGCCTGACTCATCTTGCACTCTGCCATACAAGAGGTCAGTTCCAGGGTCAAACAGAATCCTTGGTATGGGTGACTGAATGGACAGCTCCAAAAGAAGATGATTATGTTCAAGATTTAAAGACAAGAGCAGGAGGAGCACACACCAGAGATCATGTGATAAGATCCAAACAGCCTGGAATAAAGGGAACAGGAATCAGATGGGAAATAAATAAAAAGCTCAATTGCCAAGGAAAGAATGATGAAGAAATACAAAGATGCAAGAGAGAGACCCGATGCAAATCTGGGGAACAGTACTTTCTCCAGATGGATGGGAAGAAGGCATAGTTGGAATATATATAAAGGGATGCCTGATTCACAACGCCTGGTCCTTCAGGGTTCAACAGGATTCACAAACGGTATGTAGTTTACCAGCTGAAGAGAGAGATAATACCAACCACTATACAATTTGTCTTTTTTTACAAATACCGACAAACAGTTTTTGATCAATACTTAGTCAATTGAATTTTAATGAAAACACAAACATTTAAAAATGACAATAAATGTTAACAAAAAATATTAAGCAAATAAATGTAATCCAGATCCCTATAAAAATTATAGGACTGGATACAAATACCCCAATTTACCATACAAATATTCTACCATTCATTCTTACTCACTCCAACATCACATCCATACTAATGTGTTGATTCTTTTTCTAACGATTTACATTAGATAACCCTTTTCCTAATTACACAATTTTTGATTCCTCAGGTAAACTACTTGATACAGTCTTCTGCAGTGCTAATCTCGCAGACTTTGATCGTCTAGATGTGTTTCAGTTGTCTATGGACATGTTATTTCAGTCCCTTTGTACAGCAACCTTCTTCAGGACGGGAGAGACAGAGACCTCTCCATGCCCTGTCTCAATAGGTAGGGTAAGCCACAGCACCTCCACTATCTATTTGGTGGGGGTGGTAGTTGTATGCAGAGCTGTGGCTGGACATCACTAACCAGTTATAGATCGTGTGGAGTCGGGAAGGAAACCTCTCTGGCCGAAGCTTGCAAAGCTGTTGACATGGGATGAGGATAAAGGAGGCCAGTTGCAGATAGTGCAGAGCTATGCTTCAGAAACAATGGCACAAGAAAAGTTGGAGAGAATCAGCAGTGCAGTCGAATCTTTAATGTACCATGAATGATGGATGTACAGTAGTGATAATGGACCGGTAGATCCAGAGCATACATGAAGCTGCCCAAAGACTGGTGAGGACTGTGTTCTATAGTTCTTGTTCATGTTCCAGCGTTGGTGATTCCGATGAGTGACCTGAACATTGAAGAGGTTCCAAAAGCAGATGCTCACCTAAGAAAAAGGAGAGCAATTGAATTCCTCAATCGAACCAAGAGGGAAAACAACTACAACTACACAGCTAAATCGATAGAAGCTATCAATGACATTCTGTTATGAATACAGGTATTTCAGCCAGACTTCAGCGATATTCACGACAATCTTCAAGCCAGGGATCCAGACGATGGCGAATGCCAGATGGTTACAAATAACCAAATGAGAGCTCCTGCAGACGATCAACACTACCATAAAGGCACTGATGACTTTTCAGAATAGATTTGTCCTCAACATGATTACAGTCATGGATGGAGGTGTTTGTGCTAAAATCGGAGAATCATGCTGCACATTTATACCTCCTCACGATGAAGAGAATGGGACCTTGACAGAGGCCATAACGCTGGTGATGAACTTGCATGTCAAGTTGGAAGATGAAATAGAAGATATTGCAGATGACAACTGGTTTGCGTCAATCTTCTCATGGGTTCCACAATGGATGGTGAATATCTTCAATTTTCTCTCAGCCTTGTTGGTGATGATCATGTTTGGATTCTGTGTGATCAGAATAATAATCACACAGTGCAAGAAGACAGCAAAGAAAGTTGTAGGAATGGAGATCATGATCAATGTCGAGTCAGGGTTTGGACCAAAAGAGCTGACAGATGAAGAGATAGAAAAGTATACAGAAGCAAGTATTCATGCACCTGAGGGAACAAAGTTTCTGTATCCGAGAAACCACAAGAAGTTTGTGGCAAGATGGATCTGCTGCAGACCGAATAGACAATGTAGTCTCATGACCTGGCGTATTGATGAACATGTAAAATCAGCAGGATAGGCATGATTGCGTAACTATATGAGGTGCTTTCCACGCAGGTTGAATCAGGTGAAAACGACAGGTAAGTAGACTGCATGGAGGGACCCAGACAGGCCTTGCACTGGAATTGTGCGGACCCATCATGACAGTGGGGTGGGGGGAGATTCTCTCAGATAAACCGTTCCCAGGAGACAACAGTCACTGGGACCAGGGAGAAATTAAGTGTTAGGACACGTACCTGGAAGGCTGCGGGTCGCTACGTTCCCTGGCAGCTCTATTCTAGGTATCGGATCAGTGGGAGGGAGACTCTCCGATGCCCCAATCAGCTGTGTGGTCCAGGCTACGGGCGCACGCGTGAGCCGCGGACCAAGACTGGTTCTCTAGCATTTCCCTCCGGACCCACTGCCTTCTGTTGCTTGGTTTCCCTGCCTGGTTCCCTCCCTTTGCCTGGAATCCCTGCTTCCCAGTTTTGCTCCCTATTCCTTGTCTGGCCTCCCTGTTATTCCCTTACTGCCTTCCCCTGGTTAAATCCTTTGAGGTTTCCTGAAGTCTATCTGCCGCCTCCTTGGTGTCCCTATTTTGTTGCCTTGCTGGGGTACCAGCCTACTTTCCTGCTCCAATTTAACCTCAACACCTTCCGGATGTGCCTGGGCCTGGACACTCTCTGTCAACTTGGCTACCCATCCTTCCACAGCCTGCAAATTGACTGTTGTTTGGAACTCCTTTGAACTGAGTGTTTCTGGCTCTCCTGGCAATCTTCTGAGCTCTCTCCCCTGGGCCATTCTACGGAGCTCTCTCCTCTCTGGACTTCTCGACTTCCTGGTTGCCCGTCTCGCCTGTGCCAGCTACAGCAACCAAGGTCACTACAAGAAGAAGATCCTTGGTACTGGGGGGTGGTCCCCGTCCAATCCTGTACTATCAGGACGGGGCTGGGGCCGCTTCCTTGTACCATATTCTCTACTGGTTAATCCGAATTTCAGACTGGCTTCCCCAACGCGGACATCATCCGGAAACAGAGGTACGTCCAAGTTGCGAGACATACACCTTAACATTAAGCACAAAGTAATATGTCTGGTGAGGGACAGCCAAAGTATGTTCAGCAGTTTCAAATTGCCCCTTGGCAGGTGGGCCTGGGAAGAGTGATGTGGGGAGAGGGGTGATATGCGAAGGAGCCAATCAGAAGGTGAATTTTGGTGTCCCTGACAAGCAACAAGTATCTTGTGCTCTTGCCGATGTCCACAAGGCACCTCATTGGTCTGATGCTGTGTGAATGTCTCCCTTCCCACGGTATCAGGTAATAAAATTGCGGCACAAATTCCACCGTTAAAAAAAATCACAGCAAAAATGCTGTGATTTGACCCGGTAAAGGTGTACCCCATTATACCATGTAAAGGGGGTGGGAGGTTTCGGGGGTGTCCCCCGCACCTCTTAAATGGTATAATGGGTCCAGTGGTTGCAGGGGTGTCCCCTGCATCCTTTACATGATTGTGATGCAAAATAACACTGCATTTTTGCAACAATATTTTGTATTCACAGTCATTTTTGCCACGATTTTAAGACATGCATCCCTTCCCACAAGCTCAGGATGTCTCATTTTGTTTTCAATGTTTGCTGACCAATTGCAGGTTATTGAAGTCCCAGAGGTCACCACGATTATGTAGTGTGTAGTAACAACTAACTTTTGGGTGGGAAGGAAAGGAATGTCACACCACGAGGGAGGGGATGAACCACGGGACAGTGGGAATATTTGCACAAATCCTTTCTAACTAACCTATGTATGGCTATAGGGGATTGATGAGCTCCACCAATTAGCTTTGTGGGACACTCAACAGCTTGTATCAGTAAATGCAACTGTTTTCACGCTGTATAAAAGGTTTGCCGGCTCTCATCAACCATTTCTGTTCTACTTTGCTGTTTGATTTGTTCTTCTTTTGGGAAATTATTGATTATGTGCTCACAGAGGACCCAGAATATATTTTTGGAGGCCCCAGTGAGATCCTGAGTATATGGCGGACATAGAAAAAAGCACACAGAAACAGGTGGCTGCTCTGTTTGATGATCAGAGAGCGTTATCGAAGAGGAGATCAGGAGGCAAACACAAGAGTAGTGAGGCGTGGGGGACGAAAGAGGGTTGACGTCGGGGAGGAAACATTTTAAAATGGATGATGGAGAAATGGACGGGGGAAGAGGAGACAGAACTAGGGGATGAGCACAGCACCCTGTCACAGGATGAAGAAGAGGAGGAGGCAGTGAATGACTGGGAGGATGAGCAATGGATGCCAGAGAAAGAGAGGAGAAAGGGGTGGAAGCAGAAGAGGAAAGGAGAATGTGAGGAACAGAGAAGGTACTGATCAAGTGCCCTCCGCAATCGCAAGGAGAAAGTGCAGAAAGGAGGGGCATGGATGACAAGGGTGGTTAGAGACAGGTCCGTGGGCGATGCAGATGCTATTGTTACAGAAGAGGATAGGGGACGCACACTACGTACCATAGCAGACAATGGACCGAGATAATCTCAATTGTAGTTTGCCCTCCCTCATGGCAGGGCCTAGCAAATGGATATATGCACTCAAAAATGAATCTACAGGAGTGACGCTAGCAACAGGGGATATGAAAAGTTTATTTGCAGCAATAATAGGAGAACAGGCAGACAAGATATGTGAACAGGCAGGGTACAAAGCGGTGAGACTAAACACCTGGCAGCTCAGACTTAGGAGCTGTCATGACCTGTAAGATGAAGCCAGGTGAAGACCCAGCAGAATATATAAAACAGGTCCAGGAACTCCAGATGCAGGAAACACGGAAACCGTGGGATGAAAACATACCGTTATTCTACCACCTGTTGGCCAAAGGACTGTCATCGGATGTCCATGTGTCTTTAGATAAAATTGTAGGAAAAGAGGCAAAGGTTGGCTGGTGATACAGTAAACTATAGTACACTACTGTAAGAGAAAGCAGGAGAGCGAGAGGCAGGCAGCAGAAAATCCTGATAAATCAGAGAACACTTTGGTTTAGAAGAAGCTTGCAAGATATACAATACAAGGAGCTATGCTCATACCCAACACTGCTGCATGGCTCCAGCCCAACAGGGGGGGATCCCAGTGGGGAACATGCTCCCTCCTGGGGGACATTGGCTGCCATTGTATGCCCCAAAATGAGGGTGCAGCAGTAAGGAAGCTGTTTACAAGGAATAGTGTACCAACTAGGGGGGCCGTTCCAAATGGGAAGATGGTAGCCAGAGCGAGGAAGAGGAGGAGGAATAGGGGAGAAGTTTACATGTTCATGGACCCGTGATACATGTGAGGAACATGGGGCACTTTAGTACACTTGCCCCTTTGGGCAGCAAGCACAGGTGCAAGCATACCAAGTGGTACAACAGCAAGGTCCCTATGCGCAGCACTTCCAGCCCCAGCAGTCATTTCCTGTACAAGCGCAAATGCAGCAGGGCTAGCAACCACTTCCACATATGCTGTTACAAATAGCTGCAGGGCAGTTGGAGAGAAGAGAAACATCCAGGGGTTGCCACCAGCACAGGCACAAAGGAATGCAATGGTACTAGGACAGAATGCGGTACCCCACTACACCAGGGCCAGTGCTATGGGGAAAAATTCTTTCCTGTTTCCCTGCCAAATGTAAATTCCCTATAGGAGAGCCCACAGGTAGTGCATGTGTGTTCAGTCCTAGCAATAACTGAAGATCCCGAAGAGGAACCTGAGGTAGCAGTGAAGATAGGACCAACAGAATGTTCATTCTTGATGGACACAGGGCCACAAAGTCATGTATAAAGGAGGGTGGATTCCTATTATGAAACAGAATAATGGACATTCAGGGCTTCTCTTGGCTATTGTCATGGTTCCAATAACAAAAGGATGGGCCTCTAATGATAGGGATGCAGCATATAGGGGCACCCCTACTGTACTCAAAGGACACCCCAATAAACGTATTGGGGAGGGACTTATTAGGCAAGCTGAATGCAAGAATATAATTTACGGAAAGGGGTATGGTGTGTTCGACACTGGGAATGTACTACGCCCGAGTGATGGTGCTCCTCCTGGCAGCACACACACACAGCATATTGCAAGGACAGCCCCAGTACCCCGAGTGGTTCCTGTATGGATTCAAATAATCTTGGGATTGGTGTCAGGGATTCAGGGAAAGGTGTTCAGACTGGCATCAGACTTTTTCTTTGAACTGCAATGTCAGAATGAAGGAGCTAGGGGCACCACCATAGTGTTACAGCTTGAAGATTATTTTTTTATTGTGTTTGGTTTTTACAAAAAATACATACATTATCATACTAGATTTAACTTTAGACATAATTAAAACTTCAGAAGTTTCCACAGACATAGTACTACAAATGAATACAGACAACACATGAACAAATAAAAATAATTAGAACCATGAAAACTAAACATAAAAACATACGTGTGCATCGACGTCACACACAGTAAGCATATTTACATAATCATTTGGCACACTTTGCAGTATTGAATAACATCTATAGTGAGCAAGATACCAAGCTTCCAAAAGATTTCCCCAATAAAAATCCGACAAAATGAACATCCGCAATAATGCAGCTTAAAACATAGTCTCACATAACTTCTCCTCAATAATGCCCAAAAGTTCCACCAGTCTCAAGATAAGCTTTTGGCTATATCCCCCCATGCATCTGCTCTATAGTGATTCTCTTGCAATCACCAAAGTAATCAAAAGTTGTGACCCCAATATTATCCACCCTTTTTCCTCAAAATAAGCACAGTATACCACCAAATGTTTCAAAGTTTCCCTCTCAATTGGAGTACTACAACAACAACCTAATCCATTGCCCGCCAACCCCAATGGCGAGTTGTTTTAGTTCTATCAAGGGTTGGCAACTGATTAAGTTTAAAGCGTAGATAAAACTTTCTTGCTTTGGATGAGGGAAATTGGATTAGGTATTGTGCTCGGTCCCTCCACTTCCGTCAGTGTTTGCTATATTCAGAGAATGATTGATATGTACCTATAGAGTCAAACATGATACATCAATAGTATCTTTGGAATTTCCTCTTTAACCTAGGCAACTGGGCACATAGTGACTCTGGCGTTTCATTTATCGCTTTAAGGATACCATATAGTTTTGTTGTATGTCCAATCATAGAGAGAACCATGGACTCCTTCTCTACTTGCTGTAGCTCCACATAAAGTGAATGTTTGGGCGGGGCAAGAATTTTAATACGATTGTTCAGCAGTCACCAATTCCTTTTGACGGAAAGTGGCAATAGCCCAATTTCATGACACATGATTACGTTAGGAATAGAGAGAGCTAACCCCAAGACAGTTTTCCATAATCTACCCTGTAGCACATCAAGAAATGTATCTATCTCTATAAGACATATGTCAAGCATGTAAAGTATAATGGGTTCAACTTTTAGTAAGTAGAATTGGTTGAGGGGGAGAAGAGAGAACATACAATATTTGCGCAGAATGATCTTCATTTGAGATGTCAGGGGTTTAATTTTGTTATTCAACAAGTCAGTCCACATATGATGTGAATACCTGTCAGAAAGGGTATACCCTAGATAGCGTATTGCAGGTGAGTACTCAATGGACGACCCATCCAGATTCCAAGCAAAACGCGCTGTTTTTCGTTTACCATCTGCAAAGGTCATGATATAAGATTTTGAAGGATTCGCCAGCAAATGGTGCCTTGTAGCAAATTCTGCAAATAAATTTCGTTTCTTTTGCAACCCGAAAGGTGTTCTATCAAAGAATAACAAATCATCGGCAAATCCAATCCAAGTGTCATGGAGACGAGTTTTGCTGGATATATACATGGTAATTCATAGAATTTCGCACAAAAGTGGTGCACGCGGCTGGGGCACAGTGTGCACGTACGAATGTTGCGCCAGCCGCGTGCACTAAAATCAATTTCCGCGCACAGCGTATTAATGGATTTTAGCATCCAAAACCAGCCGTGGCGCAGAGTGGCGCAGTGACCCTGCAGCAGCACCAGTTACGCCCCCAAGAATGCCCTCACGCAAGGAAAAGCCATCAAAATCCCCAATCCAGCGCAAAGGGCTGCGCTAAGCCTGGACCAGTTTACAGGACTGCCAAACAGCAAACGCCAAGCGGGGAATGTGAAAGGGCCTGTGTGAGTGGGGCACGTGTATAACTGGGGTTCGCGTGAAGTTTCACATGCGAAAGGGCCTGTGCGAGTGGGTACGTGTATAACTGGGGTTCGTGGGAAGTTTCACACGCGATTGGAGCAGGCACGTGTATTACGGGTGTTCGCAGGAAGTTCCACACACGAAAGGGCCTGTGCGAGTGGGGCATGTGTATAACTGGGGTTCGCTGGAAGTTTCACACGCGATAGGCCCTGTGCGAGCAGGGTACGTGTATTACTGGGGTTCGCGGGAAGTTTCACACGCGATTGGAGCAGGGTACGTGTATTACGGGGTTCACGGGAAGTTTCACACGCGAAAGGGCCTGTGCGAGTGGGGTACGTGTATTCCTGGGGTTCGCGTGAAGTATTACACGCGAAAGGGCCCTGTGCGAGTGGGGTACGTGTATTCCTGGGGTTCGCGTGAAGTATTACACGCGAAAGGCAAACGCCCATGCGCGATACGTCACAGACGCGCTTACGCGCTAAGGGCCTGTGCGAGTGGGGTACGTGTATTCCTGGGGTTCGCGTGAAGTATTACACGCGAAAGGGCCCTGTGCGAGTGGGGTACGTGTATTCCTGGGGTTCGCGTGAAGTTTTACATGCGAAAGGGAAACGCCCATGCGTGATACGTCACAGACGCGCTTACGCGCTAAGGGCCTTTGGTCCAATGAAATCGCGTACGAGGGCTGACCCGCTAACGCACTATGCAATTTTTTCACGTGCCAAATCACTCCGTATCAAGCTGGCCACACATACACACACAGAAGACCACGCTCCTGCCCTGAAGGCCATTTTCCTGCCCCCCAGAGCCCTGAGCACGCTCCCACCTGCCATCTGCTGCTGCCTGACTGTCTCCTGCCCACGTGCCCTGCTATTTGGTGCCTGCACATCAGCAATCTGCAGGGGTCCAGTTGCTGTGTCCACCCCTGCTGGAACAGAAGACTCCCGACTGGGATACCATCGCTCCAAAGCCCAGCCCCAGGACCCAGTTGCCCACCCACTCCTGCCTCTGGGGTTGCCATGTCGGGCACATCCCCGTCTGGCACCACTGGCAACCCCCAGCCAGAGAGGCAGAGGGCCACCAGCTTCACTGCCACCGAAGTTGGTGTCCTGGTGGAGCATGTCCTGGGGCATTATGATGCCCTCTTCGGAACATCACGCGCCAACAAGGAAGGACGGGAGAGGATCTGGGACGACGTAGTGGTTGCCATCAACGCGGAGGGGGTGGCAACCCGCGACATCAAGCACGTCAATAAGCGCTGAGAGGACTTCAGGTCCAGGACCCTCCACAAGGCCCGGTGCCTCGCTGAGGGGGGCCGGGCACGCATGAGTAACATCCAGATGAGGGTCCTGGAATGCGTAGGCTCAGCGCTCCACGCCCAGATCCTTCAGAGGCAGACCCGTCTGGAGTTGAGCGGTAAGTGGCCAAGCATTGCTGTGTGAGACAGGGCATGTTGCAGTGTGCTGGTAGTCTGATACTTGCCTGTATGTGTGACATAGGCCATGTATGGATGTGTGTGTGCAGGGACATCATGATCATGCATATGAGACCAGTTATGTGTGAACCACATGGTTGGTGCATGTGTTTTAATGCAACAAGGGGAGCTCTATGCGGAATGCACACATGAAAGCATGGCTGTCTCTGTTCCTGGACATAAGGGGGGTGAGGAATGGGTGCTAATGTCATGTACATGTAAGGTGCACATGTGTGTGTGTGTGCCTGAGAAGTGTGTGTGTGACTTTGAAACGCCATGGATGCATGTGACTTTGAAGGCAACATCTTGGTTTACAGGGGCCCTTCTACATGGATGTTGATTGCAGGCACCAGGACTGTTTCTGCATGTGTGTTGTGTGCATTCATGTGTTGTGGAATGACAGGATGGAAGTGACATTTGACAGTACCACTCATGTGTTATTGCTTCCTGTCTAGGGTATTTTGTACTGTACCCTGATACTTCTGTTCTATGTCTCCCTCTACACAGCGTCAAGTGAAGAAGAGGGCGGAGACGGCGCTATGGAGCCAAGTGGCGGGGATGCCTCCACTGGGCGGCGACGCAAGGCCCAGCCACCCTCCCAGGAATTACCATCATCCGGGAGCGAGGGGACTGGTGCTGCGTCTGCCATAACGGCTGTGGCGGAAGGGCGGGTGAGCCCCCACAGGGGCTTCCAATGGCGGAAGACAGTGTGGAGACATCCAGGTTGGTGGTCTCCACAGAGGAGGAGGAGCCCGCTACTGAGCTGCACATGGGGTCTGGTGGGGGTAGTACCACTGGTGCAAGTGGTGCAGTCCAGGGCCAGGGTCAGGAGGCTGCACAGGTCACCGCGGAGGGGCCTGTGCATGTCGCTGTCCCTGACCCTCTGACTGCACCACCATGCACCAGCAGGGAGGCCCCGTCCCAGGCCCGTCCGCAGGTAGGGGAGAGTGCCATGTCATCTGCCTGTCCACTACCTGCGAACGAGGGGTCCCACGAACGTATGGGCTCCGTCCTGGTTGGTGTCGCGTTGCGCACGCGTGTCATTCGTGATGACATGCGTTCTTCCTGGGTGGAGAACGCACGCCATCACGGACAACAGCGTCGTGACGTGGCACTGCTGGGAGAGGCCCTGGTTGGTGGGTTCCTACATGTGTCGCGCACTCTGGCAGACCTCTCCTCCTCTGTGGAGACTATGCCCCAGTCGTTCTCCACACCGTCTTCTGGCCCAGATTCCACCAGGGCCCCCTGTGGACCTGGCCCGACCAACACAGCCAGCTTGGTGGAGCTCACGTCCCTGCCACAGTCGGGAGTCGGCGGCTCAACAGGGGTGGACATCACAACTGGAGACCAGCTGATGGAGGATGTGCAGGCACCATCAGACACTGAACATGGACAGCAGCAGCAGGAGCAGGCTCTAGGTGGGAGCAATGATGGCTCGGGGCCATCAACATCGGAGGGGCAGGCATCGGCCAGAGGGCAGGAGGACCCAGGACTGGAAGTGTCCTCCGTGCGGCAGCGGTTAGGCCATGCTATAGATGCGGAGCAGCAGGGGGCAGAAGAGGCACAGCTCACGATGGTCAGGGCGGAGAACTCCATGCGGAGGGTCCTGAGGTGGGCCGAGTGCCTCGAGGCAATTCGCAGGGAGTTGGAGGAGAACATGTCGTCATCCCTGCGAACCCTCGGGGACATGGAAGAGGACCGCCTCCAGGACATTGAGCAGGAGTTCGATGATGCCGTGGCCCGGAACATCCAAAAGTGATCCGTCGGACTAGCCCGCTGCCCTTGTAAATAGTTTTTGAGTTAGGTTTCCTTTTCGTTTGCCTTATATTTGTGGTCAATAGACAATGCCACACAAATTTGTATATAGTTATATTTTTAGGTAGTTTGTTAGGTAGGTTTCATTTGGAGCAATGGATTTATTTTTTCCGGACAATGGATTGTAAATAGTTGGACTATGGATTGATTTCTCTTTTTTTTTATTATGAACATGAAGCAATGGAGATTTTTTTTTACATTTCTTTTGGATTTGCGTTGTTGGAGGGTGACTTTGGACTGTTTTTCTTTCAAATTTTTTTGGATTGGTTATCATTTTCATTCAATCATCTTTTTCACGTGCTTTTCATTTCATGTTTCATATTTTGGTATGCTTTCATTTAATTTTTGATTTCATGTACATAATATATTTTCATTTTTTAGTTCCATGTGTGGGATTCGCTCATTGGATTGATGCATGTGAAAATGTGGGTTTACACAAGCAATGCTAACCAGTGTATGTGTGTGACGGACATGTGTTGAGGGATGGGGGTGCAAGGGGACATGAGTGGGACATGAGTGGGGGCCTGCTGGCAAGTGCCCTGCACTGCTGGGGGGTGCGGGTGCAAGGGGACATGAGTTGGTGATCAGTAGTGCAAGGTGACATGTGGCTTGGCTGGAGGGCATGCCCATGGTGGATCAGCTGCCTGCGGGACATGACCAGGGGTGCAGGTTAGCCCCCTGTGGTGTGGGCTGCCTGCAGGGGCCGTGGAGGGTGTAGAGGGAACACCTGGGAGGACCCACACTGCCAATTCACGTGTAGGACTCCCCGGCACCCCTGAAAATACACATACCCTGCTGAAATCGCGTGTGAGACTTCCTGCGAACCCCAGTTAGCGAGACTTCCTGCGAACCCCAGTTATACACGTACCACGCTCGCACAGGGCCCTTTCGCGTGTGAAACTTCACGCAAACCCCAGGAATACACGTACCCCACTCGCACAGGGCCAATATTCCTGGGGTTCGCGTGAGGTTTCACACGCGAAAGGGCCCTGTGCGAGCTGGGTATGTGTATTACTGGGGTTTGCGGGAAGTCTCACACGCGATTTCAGCAGGGTACGTGTATTTTGGGGGTGCGCAGGAAGTTTCACCCACGAAAGGGCCTGTGCGAGTGGGGTACGTGTCTTCCTGGGGTTCGCGGGAAGTCTCACACGCGATTTCAGCAGGGTACGTGTATTTCGGGGGTGTGCAGGAAGTTTCACACGCGAAAGGGCCTGTGCGAGTGGGGTACGTGTATTCCAGGGGTTCACGGGAAGTCTCACACGCGATTTCAGCAGGGTACGTGTATTTCGGGGGTGCGCAGGAAGTTTCACACGCGAAAGGGCCTGTGCGAGTGGGGTACGTGTATTCCAGGGGTTCACGGGAAGTCTCACACGCGATTTCAGCAGGGTACGTGTATTTCGGGGGTGCGCAGGAAGTTTCACACGCAAAAGGGCCTATGCGAGTGGGGTACGTGTATTCCTGGGATTCACGGGAAGTCTCACATGCGATTTCAGCAGGGTACGTGTATTTCGGGGGTGCAGGGGAGTCCTACATGTGAATTGGCAGTGTGGGTCCTCCCAGGTGTTCCTTCTATACCCTCCACGACCCCTGCAGGCAGCCCACACCACAGGGGACTACCCTGTACCCCTGGTCATGTCCCGCAGGCAGCCCATCCACCTTGGGCATGCCCCCCAGCCAAGCCACATGTCACCTTGCACTACTGATCATCAACGCATGACCCCCTGCACCCCCACCCCCCAGCACTGAGGGGCACCTGCCAGCAGGTCCCCACTCATGTCCCCCTGCACCCCCACCCCCCGACACTGAGGGGCACCTGTCAGCAGGCCCCCACTCATGTCCCACTCATGTCCCCCTGCACCCCCACCACCCAGCAGTACAGGGCACCTGCCAGCAGGCCCCCACTCATGTCCCACTCATGTCCCCTTGCATCCCCACCCCCAGCACTGAGGGGCACCTGCCAGCAGACCCCCACTCATGTCCCCCTGCACCCCCACCCCCCAGCAGCGCAGCGCACCTGCCAGCAGGCCCCCACTCATGTCCCACTCATGTCCCCTTGCACCCCACCCCCCAGGCACTGAGGGGCACCTGCCAGCAGGCCCCCACATATGTCCCCCTGCACCCCCACCCCCCAGCAGTGCAGGGCACCTGCCAGCAGGCCCCCACTCATGTCCCCCTGCACTCCCACCCCCCAGCACTGAGGGGCACCTGCCAGCTGGCCCCCACCCATGTCCCCCTGCACCCCCACCCCCTAGCACTGAGGGGCACCTGCCAGCAGGCCCCCACTCATGTCCCATTCATGTCCCCCTGCACCCCCACCCCATAACTGTGGGGCACCTGCCAGCAGAACCCCACTCATGTCCCACTCATGTCCCCCTGCACCCCCACCCCCCAGCAGTGCAGGGCACCTGCCAGCAGGCCCCCACTCATGTCTCATTCATGTCCCCCTGCACCCCCACCCCCCCAGCAGTGCAGGGCACCTGCCAGCAGGCCCCCACTCATGTCCCCTTGCACCCCCACCCCCCAGCAGTGCAGGGCACCTGCCAGCAGGCCCCCACTCATGTCCCACTCATGTCCCCTTGCACCCCCCAGCAGTACAGGGCACCTGCCAGCAGGACCCACTCATGTCCCCTTGCACCCCCACCCCCCAGCAGTGCAGGGCACCTGCCAGCAGGCCCCCACTCATGTCCCACTTATGTCCCCCTGAACCCCCCAACCCCCAGCAGTGCAGGGCACCTGCCAGCAGGCCCCCACTCATGCCCCACTCATGTCCCCCTGCACCCCCACCCCCCAGCAGTAAAATGCCGATCTCATGACACACACCAAAAGTCAACTATGTACATCAACACATGTCCGTCACACACATACACTGGTTGGCATTGGTTGTGTAAACCCACATTTTCACATGCATCAACCCAATGAGCGAATCCCACACATGGAACTAAAAAAAGAAAATGTATTATGTACATGAAATCAAAAATGAAATGAAAGCATACCAAAATATGAAACATGAAATGAAAAGCATGTGAAAAAGATGATTGAATGAAAATGATAACCAATCCAAAAAAAATAGAAAGAAAAACAGTCCAAAGTCAGCCTCCAACAACGCAAATCCAAAGGAAATGTAAAAAAAAATCTCCATTGCTTCATGTTCATAATAAAAAAAAAGGGAAATCAATCCATAGTCCAACTATTTCCAATCTATTGTCCGGAAAAAATAAATCCATTGCTCCATGTCCATAATGCAAAAAAAAAAAAAATGAATACATGATGAAACTATATACAATCCATTGTCCAAGGATGTAAAGGGTCCATGATCCCAACCAAACAAAGGAAACCTACCTAACAAACTACCTAAAAATATAACTATATACAAATTTGTGTTGCATTGTCGATTTACCACAAATAAAAGGAAAACAAAAAGGAAACCTAACTCTAAAAACTATTTACAAGGGCAGCGGGCTAGTCCGACGGCTCACTTTTGGATGGGATGTCCCGGGCCAGGGCATCATCGAACTCCTGCTCAATGTCCTGGAGGCAGTCCTCTTCCATGGTCCCGAGGGTTCGCAGGGACGATGATATGTTCTCCTCCAACTCCCTGTGAATTGCCTCGAGGCACTCGGCCCGCCTCAGGGCCCTCCGCATGGAGTTCTCCGCCCTGACCATCGTGAGCCGTGCCTCTTCTTCCTGCTGCCGCTCCGCATCTATAGCATGGCCTAACCGCTGCCACACGGAAGACACTTCCAGTCCTGGGTCCTCCTGTCCTCTGGCCGAAACCTGTCCCTCCGATGTCGAAGGCGCCGAGTCATGATGGCTCCCACCTTGCTGCTGCTGCTGCTGTGCCTCTGCCTGTGCCCTGGCTCTTGCTGCCTGCACATTCTCCTCCGTCTGGGGTGCAGTTGTTGAGGTGTACACCCCTGCTGGACGTCCGACTCCCGACTGTGGCAGGGATGTGTCCTCCACCAGCCTGGCCGCAGGGTCAGAGGCAGCTCCATAGGGTACCCAGGTGATACATGGGTGGGAAGATGGAATGGAGGACGACTGGGGCATAGGGGGTTCAGTTGAGAAGGAGTTCAGAACAAGGTTCATACAACGGAGGAATCCATCCCTGGTGAGCTGTCCCAGTACGTCAACGCGGTCAACGAGCCATTCGAGAAGGCGTGCAGTCTCCTCATGAAAAGACTGCAGGTCACCTCGCATGGCCCGTTGACGCAACGCCACCCCACCCAGGACAGGCTCAACCCTGTCCCGGATAGCCACGTCCAAAGGGAGAGGAAGGCCAGTTGTTGCAAGCGGATCCCCTCCCTGAAAACGGGTCTGGACGTAGGCATCCCTGCTGGTGCGGGAGATGATGCAGCCACAGGATCGGGGACAGGATTACACACAGGCACCTCTGTGGTGGCCTGTGCTGCCTCCTGTCCCTGCCCCTTCACTGCACCACTAGCACCAGTGGAATCCCCACCTCCAGACCCCGTGTCTGTCCCTTGCACGACCTCCTCCTCCACCAAACCCCCCACCAACCTGGATGACTCCTTGCCATCTTCCTCCGTCGCACCCTGTGGGGTCTCAGCTGCCCCTTCTGCTTGCCGAGGAGTCCAACTCCGACCTCCGCCTCTTGGATCTTCGCTCGGCAGCTGCAGCCTGGGACGCGGCACCTGACTCCTCACTCCCCGACAAGATGACAACCTGGGTGGGGAGTCGGGCCTTGCGTCTCCGGCTGGCGGGATGATCCCTGCCGCTGTGCTCCACAGCACCCTCTCCGCCCTCTTCTTCAGTTGAAGCTGCAGACAGGGAGAGATAAAACACAGGCATCAGGGCACTGTACAATGGACTGATACACACATGACAGTTGCACATGAGTGGCATTGTTTAACTACAGACACGGCATCACACTCCACGACACACATGTCATTTTAACTCACACACATGAACATTTCAACAGCAATATTGCACCAGGCAGCACCATCCATACACATACAGCAGCATGAACAGCCAAAGGTGAGCCTGACAACACATGAAACACAGGGAGTGCACTAGACATGCACACACGCCACCACACTTACATGGATGTCTACATCTCCTCCAACTGTTGCAGTGATGAGATTGCCATACATGTCACATCTGCCATTCATCCTTCTACATATCAGTGTCACGTGCATCCATGTTGCATCACAGTTGCACACTTGTCAGATACACATACATGCACATGTACACAGTGCAAATGCATGTATTATGAACCACCATCCATGCCACAACCATGCCAATGTACATACACAGAAATTCAAACATGTGTGCTCCCACACCTGCATTTGCCCACCATGCTTACCAACACATACACCATCAATGTGTCAAACAACTGAGAGGACTCACATGTGGCAGCCTCACGCCCATGTTCATACACATCCCTACATGGCCCTACATAAACACATGTGCAACCTGCACACTACTGGCACACCACGACACGCACAGAGTACTATCAATATGCATGTACACTTACCGTTCGACTCCAGACGGGTCTGCCTCTCAAGGATCTGGATGTAGAGCGCTGGGCATATGCGTTCCAGGACCCTCATTTGATGGTTCGACAGCTGGCCCCGGCGCCCCTTGGCATCCGCTGCCTTAGCGAGGTGCCGGGGCCTTGTTGAGGGTCCTGGACCTGAAGTCCTCCCAGCGCTTCTTGACATGATGTAAGTCGCGGACTGCCATCCCCTCCGCGTTGATGGGAGTCACGATGTCCATCCAGATCCTGGTCCGTCCTTCATTGTCGGCGCGCGAACTTCCAAAGAGGGCATCATACTGCCCCAGGACTTGCTCCACCAGGACACCAACTTCGGTGGCAGTGAAGCTGGTGGCCCTCTGCCTCTCTGGCTGGGGGTTGTCAGTGGTCACAGATGGTGTTTGCCCCGACATGACAACCCCAGAGGCAGGAGTGGGTGTGCAACTGAGTCCTGGGGCTGGGCTGTGGAGCGATGGAATCCCAGTCAGGAGTCTTCGGTTCCAGCAGGGGTGGTCACAGCAACTACACCCCTGGTTGACGTGCAGGCAGCAAATGGCAGGGCACATGGGCAGCAGGCAATCAGGCAGCAGCAGATGGCAGGTGGGAGCGTGCTCGGGGCTCTGGGGGGCAGTAATTCGGCCTTCTGGGCAGGAGCGTGGTCTTCCATGTGTTTTCGCGTGGCCAGCTTAATACGGAGTGATTTGGCACGTGAAAAAATTGCACATCAGTGTGTCATTCAAGGAAAGGGCCTTAGCGCATAAGTGCGTCAGCACACGCAAGCGATTTCATTGGACCAAAGGCCCTTAGCGCGTAAGCGGGTAAGTTACAATACGCTCGCAGGCGTTTCCCTCATTGCACGTGATGACAGAGCACACGTGGAAAAATCGCACGTCCGAGTGTCATCGCGTGTAATTGGAGGAAAGCACCCGCGTACACGCGTTTCTGACATGTACGAGTGGGCCGGTTTAAAAGCTACCTGTAGGACGCCATTTCCTTGTACGTGCTTTTCGTGGAGAGCGAGTGGGTGAAATCTGTACTTCTTGTCGGTTCACACGCGATTACTTCACAGCGTTTCTAGTTCGTACTCCCTGTTACCTCTGACAGCTCTTTTCTGATTTTTTGTTGGGCCTGTTTCCTCAAACAGAGTTCAGTTCTCCTTTTGTCCTGTCTCCTCGGACAGCGTACAATTCTTCTTTTGGCGGGGGTGTTGCCAACGCGCACACGTGCGTATTTTTCACGTTCTTTTTCCAGGCAGACGGTGAGTTCCGCACGTACTTAGCAACTGTGCATGCCCTGTGTGTCGCGTTCCCCTTCAGAGTCATTGTAGGCTGCATGTATTACGCGTACGCTTAGTTTTGTGTTTCTGGGTGCCACAGCGTAGTGCGGGTTCATTTTTTCACGCACATGGTCTACGAGGTGTTGAGTGCACGTTAATTTTTGATTTTGGGCTGCCTGTGCGTTGCGTGACCCATCATCTTCCCCCAGGGGTCACAGACAGCCTTGTTAGAGCACTAGGGTACGAGTTCCATCTGGTATCCTACCCCTTTGGCCCCCAATTGCCCAGGACAATAGTTTACTGCAACTCCCATACGCACAACAACATCAGTGCCATGGTTGGGAGGCGACCAAGCGGTAAGGGAGGCAAAGGTGGGCGACCTTCAAAAGGTGGGCGTGGTGGGCGCAGTAGGGGACGTGGCCGGGATTTGCAGGAGAGCGAGTGGGTGAAATCTGTACTTCTTGTCGGTTCACACGCGATTACTTCACAGCGTTTCTAGTTCCTACTCCCTGTTACCTCTGACAGCTCTTTTCTGATTTTTTGTTGGGCCTGTTTCCTCAAACAGAGTTCACTTCTCCTTTTGTCCTGTCTCCTCGGACAGCGTACAATTCTTCTTTTGGCGGGGGTGTTGCCAACGCGCACACGTGCGTATTTTTCACGTTCTTTTTCCAGGCAGACGGTGAGTTCCGCACGTACTTAGCAACTGTGCATGCCCTGTGTGTCGCGTTCCCCTTCAGAGTCATTGTAGGCTGCATGTATTACGCGTACGCTTAGTTTTGTGTTTCTGGGTGCCACAGCGTAGTGCGGGTTCATTTTTTCACGCACATGGTCTACGAGGTGTTGCGTGCACGTATATTTTTGATTTTGGGCTGCCTGTGCGTTGCGTGACCCATCATCTTCCCCCAGGGGTCACAGACAGCCTTGTTAGAGCACTAGGGTACGAGTTCCATCTGGTATCCTACCCCTTTGGCCCCCAATTGCCCAGGACAATAGTTTACTGCAACTCCCATACGCACAACAACATCAGTGCCATGGTTGGGAGGCGACCAAGCGGTAAGGGAGGCAAAGGTGGGCGACCTTCAAAAGGTGGGCGTGGTGGGCGCGGTAGGGGACGTGGCCGGGATTTGCAGGGTGCCCCTATACCCCCATGTGTGGAGGAACAATCAGGGACACCCATGCCCCCCCCATGGTTGAGGGAAACGTGGCTGACACCATCCCAGCTCAGCCCCTGTCGGGCCAGTCCATTGTGGCACCTGACCTGGCACAGGATGACTCCCAGGCTGACTTCCAGGTCAGCAAGTCTAGGCCACGTGTGGCAGTGCAAGTTGTTGTCACCAAGCCACGTGGATCTGGGGCAGCTATGTCATCCGCTGCCCCAAGTATGCAGGGTGGGGAGGCTGCAGGGGCAGCTGCAGCTCCATCCGCCCCAGTTCTGACTCTCCCAGCCAGGACAGTGTCAGTCCAGGTCCATCAAACTGACGTTCCCCCTGCAAACATTACCCTGCAACCAATGCCTGCATCAAGACCTATGGTCATTGTGCATTTCCACACTCCTACTACCCAGTCCACCAGTGATTCTGCCCCTACTGACCAGAGCGGCGTAAGCCACTCTGGCTCTGCTCCACCTTTAAAGAAGAGGAAGAAGGGTGCTCTGGCACGACAGGCTGAGACCCCAGACACGGCTACACACTCCGGTACCTCAAGGAAGCCTTGCTTTAATGATCCGGAACTTGATGCACTTGTGGCCTATGTGTCAACACATAGCCGCGAAATGGTGGTGACTGCAGGGTGCAAGACCACACCTAGTCAATGTAGGGCGGACTGCATAAGTGCCCTTGGATTTGCGCACAGCTGATGATTGCTACAAGCGGTGGAATGACCTGAAACGCAGAGCAAAGAACAAGCTGGCCTCAAATCATGCCGCTACTCTGGTGACTGGCGGTGGGTCTCCACAAGAGGACAACAAACTCACTGAACATGAGTCTGTTGCTGGGGCCTTCGTCACAGAGGAACAGATCCACGGTGTGGGAGAACTACCTGATTATGATGCATTGTCCGGTGAGTGCCCATGCATGTGTGTGTAATGCATGTGTATGTTGTTTGGGTGACGGGTTCTGATTGAGTGCCAGGTGAGGGTGTGTGTGCCTGAGTGGTATGGGTCAACCATGTGCTTCATCCAAAACATTCAGCAGCCTTGGATTTGGGTGCGACAGTATCCCTTCTGCCCACAATAGTAATTTAGCGCAACATTACGGCAGTTGCCCTTGAAGTGGCATCTTGCAACAACATTGTTTGTATTTTTCAGTGTTCGTTCAATTCTCACACTTTTGCTACGCATTCCTCAGCCCTATTGTCACATTTGTGACATGCTTCTGTCATTGATGAACCCCACATTGGCCCACATGTGTTACCTTGTTAGGTGAATGATTTGACCATTTAGGCTGATTGAGTATTGGCCTGATCACATACATTTTTGGGGCCTGTTTGAATGTGGAACATGATAGTTGTTTCCTGTCATGTTGAAGTGCACAACCATTGATGTGTACATCGGCCTGCAATCACTGTATTTTTGTACACTGGATTTGTTGCAGTGTGTGGCACATGCGTATTTTGTCACACTATGTACCATTTTTCATCTCATCATGTCCATCTCACATGGATGGCTGACAGTATTCATTCCCTGATATATGGAAGTACTTGGCTATGGTACATGCCGTCTGTGTGATGGCATGTGTCATGTGTCATGTATGTGTATTGGACATGCCACTCACAGGCCAATGTGTGATGGCAGTGCTACCCAGCATGCAGCAAACGTGTTGCTCTTCCATCTTGGTGTCATCAGTGTCTGCCTTTTGCCTCCCCTTCCAACTCAGTGACAGTGCATGCATGGGAGGGTTATAGTCATGTGGGACATGTGTAAATCATGTACTGGTTCTGTAGCTTTTCAGGCCTATTTGTGTTCTATGGTGCTAATGCCGGTTTCCATTTTTTGTCTTTCATGTTTTTGCAGGGGTTGACGCACTTTATGCTGTTGAGGTTGAGGAGATGGTGCAGACCTAGGAGGGATCTCAGGCACGACCGGGCACCAGTGGGGGACGTGGTGTGGTGGTGGGTGAGAACCCAATCTTGCTGGAGACCATTCTGTCCAGGGGTGTCTCTGGGTGAACCTCCACAGACCTCTATTCAGGTGCTGATTCGGATGATGAGACCTATGTGGTGTCGCAGGTAAGTGTTTCTGGCAGGGATTCTGTTCTGTCCAACCCACCTGCACCAGGGGTAGAACCCTCTATGGGGATGTCAGTGTTGGTAAGTCCGTCTTTGGCGGTTACGGATGCAGGGTCACACTCCACAACATCTGATCCTGTTCCTAGGCCAGAAGATCAGAGGGGGAATGCAGTCCTGCAGCCTCAGGCAGTTCCGGCACAGCAAGCCGCAAATCGCCTTTCCCCAAACAGGTGTGGTGCCCGTCGACGCGGTGGCCGTATGCCACCAGGCAATACCGCATGGGAACAATCCATGTACGGTATGGCAACCCAACAGGCAGCATCAGTGGAGATGATGGCTCAAGCAATGGAGAGGTTGGCCACTTCCATTGTCCCCCCTGAAAGGCAGATGGAGCAACCACAGCAGGCAACAGACTCCATTTGCCAATCACACAGGGAGGACATGTTGGCGTCCAACAGGGACAGACGGGCAGCACTGGAGACTCTACCCCAATCGATATCAATAGAGTCCCAGGGCTACAGCGAAGCCCTGAGGGTAGAACTCCATCACCTCAGGGAGACTCTGGTTGACCTTGAGGCTTCCACTAACTTGAGGACAGAACAGCAGCTGGAGCAGCTCACACGTTCGCTCTCAGCTGAGATGCAGGCAACTCGGGAGGAGATCCGGGCATCACGTCAGGTGGTGCATGGGGATCTCTGCACTATAATCCTCCAGAACGAAACCTTCCACACCCGGATGCTTGCTGCCATGGAGGACCATACCAGGGCTTTGCGTGGGCTGCCTCCAGTAGCACCACCACCTCCTGTGGCAGCAGCAGAGGGTGATGAGAGCGACAGCAGCAGTTCTCCCACATTGGCATAGCCGTGCAGGCCATGAGCCCATGGAGGTGTTTTTTTTCCAACATCCACACAGGTGGCTGTTGGTGCGCTCCTTGTCCTCAGACCTCCTGCCCCCCCCCCAACACCCACATGGCCATTTTTGATTTTTGATTTTTGATTTTTTTTTACAGTGTGTTGCCTTGTGTGGCTCCCGTGGGCATCCACTGTATTCCGGCTGGGCACATGCAGACTTGTCCTGAGTTTGGGTTAGATGCTTGGGTTCGTGAGACACACACCCCTCCTCCTTCCTGTTTCCATGGGCTTGCAAAGGGTGTGCCCAAGTGACAGTGACTTACACAGTGACGTTGGACTCCCATGAGCTGTGTGGGCAGTCTGTAGTCAATACTGTGTATACATTCCTAGTGGATATTGTTGTTGTATTGTACACTGCATGGTGTATTGATATGTGCTTGTGCATCCATGTCTTCCTCCTAATTTGCAGGTTCATTCCTCATGTCTTCACAAGGCTGTATACTTTGGAGATGGAGTTCATGTTGTAAGCAGTGCACTTACACATTTGCGTGGCAGCAACACTGTACAGTTGGAAGTGGTCGATGTGCTGGCATAATCAGGTTGTAAGACTACCACTACTTTAACTTAGTACTGTCATGTTTATGCTATGTTTGAGGTTGTGTAGCTGCATTGTATTGTTGGTAAGTATTTGGTCATGTGTGTTGTTAGTTCTATATTACTGGGAGCATTTTGTGTGTGGCCAGTTTCCATTAGGGACACTGTACTTTGTGACACTTGTGTCATGTTTTGGGGATTGCTTTGTTTGTTCTCACATAGCATGACATGCCATGGTGTGTTGGGTGGCGGTGCTGGGGAGGGGTTGGGTGACATGGCACTGTTGTCATGTTGTATTTCGCAAGGGTGTAATGAATTTAGCAGCATAGAAGTGTGTCTTTTGATGACACAGCATTGGTGGTGTTTGTGTAGGTAGGGATGCACACAATGTAACACTTCCAGGTGACCAATCTCAGGCTGGTATGGTTGTGACAGTTGACTGTCCCTTATGTCATCATCATTGATTGTCAGATGGTATGTGCCAGGGCTGTATGCACTCCACAGGGGTGTGATTTTGGGTGAAGTAATTAGCCACCAGCTGCGTACGTGCTGCCTCACCCCGTGCCCTTTCCCCTCCCATGCGCAGCAGGCCTGCATGTGGTTGGGGATGTGGGGGCACCACCATGTCCACGGGCAGGCCCCGGCGTGTTGCAACATTGTGCAGGACACATGCTGCAACTATGATCCTGCACACTACTGGGGGAGCGTATAACAGCTGCCCGCCAGAACGGTCAAGGGAGCGAAAGCGTGACTTGAGCACTCCGAATGGGCGCTCCACTCTGCCCCGGGTTGCAATGTGGGCTGTGTTGTATCTTACCTCGGGTGGCGTGGTGGGGTTCCGAATTGGCGTCTCCATGTGGGTGCTCAGAGGGTAGGCACTCTCCCCTGGGGAGGTGGTGATGGGTATTATTAGTGGAGTTGTGACATTACTTAGTATCTGACATGCATGCATGTGCTGTGGCATTTATACTCACCGAGCAGCCATGTATCGCCATGCTGCCCAGCTTCTAGGTCCCGGTTTAGGGTTGACATTCTGTAAATAAAACTGTCGTGGGTGGACTCTGGATAGTTGGCATATATTGAGGTTATTATTCCCTTGGCATCACATACTACCTGGACTTTGATGGAATGCCAGTGCTTGCGGTTTCTATAGATGTGCTCAGATGCCCTGGGGGGACGTAGAGCCACATGGGTGCAATCAATGGCACCTAGAACTTTGGGGAATTGTGCCACCCCGTAGAAATCCTGGACGGCAGCCTGCCTTTCTGCAGGTGTTCTGGGCAGGTATATGTGCCTGCGGACTGATGGTCGTGCAGTCATGATGGCCAAGACCTGGTGTAGGCAGCGTGACTGCGTGGCCTGTGACACCCCCCCCACTATAGCACTTGTCCGCTGAAATGATCCAGTGGCCAAGAAGTGCAGTACATTGAGGACCTTCTCCAGGGGGCTGAGTGCTTAGGAGCACAGGGTGGTTGATGTGAGGTCATCCTCCCACTCACTCACCAGGTCAAGTATTATGTGAGGTGGAAACCTGTACCTCCCATACACCTGGTCATCAGGCATCCCAAAAAGGCTGGTTCTGGGTGTGAAAATTCTGGGCCTGACTATCCTCCTCCTCCTCCTGCAGTATCCTACGACCACTGCTGCTAGGAACGGTATATTCATCCTGGCGTCTGAGCTTGTTTGTTGTTTGCGTGCACTTTTATGCTGCGTGGGTCCATGTACGCCTGCTTCCTGCTGGCGTACGTGTTTCAGGATTAGCGCGTCTTTTTTGGCACACGCGTTAGCCCCGTTCGAATCCATGAATACGTGTTTTAAACGTGCGTGTGGGCGTTCCGCGCATTTGCCTCCTGTACTTCCCCCGTGACGCCCACATTTTCACACGTTGTTCCCCATTCCGCGTCATGCCCCCTGTTCCTCCTACTTTTGTTGTGTGCGCCGCGCTATGTGCGATTTCGCTGTGCGCATAGCGCACGCTGTTTTGGAGACGTGTGCGCCAGCGTGCGCCACGCAGAATTTTGGCGCACATCCTGGGATTTACACACGCACAGACTTCCATGAATCGCTGTGCGTGGGTTTCGCTGCGATTTTCGCACTGGCACTGCGATTCGAACGCTTTCGCACGCTTGCGCTGAAAATTTCAGCGCACATTAATTCCATGAATCGGCCTGATAATAGCATTACTCCACAACTCATCCAAAACTGATAGGTATAAATTAAAGAGCACTGTCACCATGTTGCAACCTTGTTTTACCCCAATTGAGGTTGGGATAGGGTCAGTTAAGGCACCTTTGTGATTAAGTCTAATACGAGAATTGGTATTTGAATGCAACATAGCAATCATTGCTACCAGGAGCCTGGGAATACCCCGCCTTATCATTTTGGCCCATAAGATTTCTCTTATCACACTATCAAATGCGGCGGTCAGATCTAATGCTGCCACGTATAAGGGCACAGATTTAGCATGTTTAGTTGGGGTCTGCAAATGTGACAGGATCATCGCATTTAAAGGGCAGCCCATATACTTGCAAAAGACCACCTGACAGTGGGACAATAGGTCATTTTGTTCAATCTGTTTTTGCAACTGCTCTAGTAATAGCAGTGAGAAGATTTTAGATGACGCATCCATTAATGCAATGGGCCTAAAATTACAAGGACATGTGGGGAGAGCCTTTTTATATATGGGTATGATGATAGCTGATCGCCATGTTAACGGCACTTCCCTGGTTTGGTAAATAAGATCAAATTTCAGTCGAAGAATTAGAGCCCATTGATAGGGGTCAGCTTTGTATAGACATGGCGGTAGGCCATCAGGCCCAGCAGGCTTGGAGCCCTTCATCTTGGCAATTGTGGCTATGATGTCCTCCACTGACCACGGGGAGCCTCCCTCACACTTTTAGGTTTGGTACCTTTTAACTGATTCTCCCAGGCAGCTCATATTTGTTCTTTATGTACGACATCCATGCCTCTGCTGGAATTACACATTCATTTAAGGAAGCTGGGGCATCCGTTATAGTTCGGAGAGTGGACCACACCGTCTCTTAGGAGATGATAGATCATCCTTTGGTTATCTGCAATACTCAGATCTATTTTTAGAAACTTAAGAGTATTTTTATATGCCTGTTTGCCGACTCTTATATCTTCGCTTCGTTCCGCCGAAGGAGGAATGAACCTCATTCCATATCTTATGTTTGTTTTTTTCTTTTTTTAATATGGCGATGAGTAAGATGTCGTTGCGCCAGCCCATTAAGATCTTTGGCGAGCATTTTAACATGAAACAAATTGTGTTCACATTCCTGGCCTCCACATCCTCCAAAAGAGAGCCGTCATGATTTAAACAGGTAGTGATTTCAGGGTCTACTTTAATAAGGCCAATTAGCCATCTACACATTACCGGGTTCCATCTAAGTGTCAACTAATGTCGGTCAGGTTCCACATAAGTTAGCCCAGGATTATCAATATAACGAGCAGAAGGAAGTTGGAGAACCAGTTCAATGACCATGTGATCCCCTATCACCAGATCAATAATATTACAGGCTGCGAAAACTGGTTTAAAACTGTCAATACAAAAAAATTATCTATAAGGGAACGTCTGTTGCCCCTACTCCAAGTGTAGTTATATGGATTCACAGACATGTGTAACAGGTGGATATCCCATTCAAGGAAAACATCCACCCATATTTGGCCATTTAGCCTTGAAGCATCCAGATAATTTCCCACATTTCTCCCATTTGTCATACATACATTGAAACATAATGAATTTAAGTGTCCACTCACCCCAATTTTTACAACAGGATTCAACACTAAAGCCGCTTCCAAAACAAGATTCAATTGATCATGTATAGCGCTGAGTGGAGTATTCCCCTTATTCCAATAAACACAGATCAATAGGACACTAGACTTTGGCTCATCATCAACATTCAATTGCAACACCAATAGTGCATTAGAAGAATAACATACATTGTGCTGAACATTTAACGACATTATTGATCAAGATAGCTAGTCCACCAGATGGACGACCCATACTACCACGACTTGCCACCTGCGTGAAGGATTGGTAGTCCTTGATAACAAAGTGTGACAAATGTATAGTCTCCTGAAGGAGGATTACATCAGGTTTTACATGTTTGTTAAAATCTTTACACCAGCATTGAAAGTTATTTTAGCCACAATAATTCCAGGATACAATTCTTAAGTTAGCATTGCTATGTATCTAAGGGCGATTTCTTCTGGGATTCAGATGAATTCATAAGTGGCTCTAACCATGATAGTCCCTTAAGTGCTGAGGCAAAGGCAATTAGTTGATTTAACATATTCTCATTGAACTGAGGTGGAGCTACATGCAGGGTGGAACCTACCATAACCTCTGCAAATGGCAAGGGAGTTTCTACAAAGACTGTTGCATCGTCAATAGACTTAAATAAGCAAGGCGTCAACTCAATAAATAAGAAGTCCTCCCTTTGTTCCCAAATGAGTTTCATAACAATTTGTGATTTGAAATTACAAATCATCCTGTTATTATTGATTGCAGCAAGTCTGATCCAGTCTATATCATCGGATCTTGTTGTACGAAGGGTGTGGAATAGCTTGTAGAACATTCAATAGAAATGCTCTGTTCAAGCAGGCATTACCATGATGACCAGGGTCGCTAAGGCATCCCATAACTGTTGGCGTGTCTTTCTTAAGCATCATTTGAGTTGAGTCACCTGTCAAATAATCATATCCTCTCAGGCAACTCTTCAAGGGAGGAAATCACCGGGGGCACATTCATCTCCCTAGGGGAAGGTAAACACCCAACCCCCTTGCCTCTCTCAGTGGAGCACCACGGACTGCACTCGTCATATTATTAAGCTTAAGTCCACTGTCTTTGTCTGATGGAAACATGGACTGCGGTTCACAGCCCTGTTCCAATGGTGCCCCAATAATAACCTTAACGGTTCCTTTTTTGCCCACAAGTGGGTAAAAGTTTGAAAGTATGGACTGTTTTTGCGGAGCCATAGGCGGGGACACCTTAGATTCCGTGCCCACACATTTTCCAACAGTAGATCGAGCAACCACCCCCATACTTAACATCTGTATTTTTTTATTTTTGTTTCTTCCACACTTTTGTTCACCCCTGCTAGTATCTTGTCTAGGGTACAGCCCTTTTGGCTCTGTAAGGTCAAGTATTGCTTTTGACTCCTCATTAAGTTTGTTTAAATCTATGATAACATCGCTACCAGAGATATTACATATCTCTTTCATGTGCATGTTATGTTTGTTGATTTTCAATGCTGCTTGCTTTTTCAACTTTTTTTTCAGATTTACTGTGCATTCTTTTGTCAAATGCTTTACGTTTTTCAACTCTTAGGAGTGATTTTATCTGTTTATACGTCAACACCTCCACAGGTACCACCTCTGTGCCGACCTCCGAGAGCACCGGCTCCTTGCCTTCCAGCAGCCCCTCGACTTTATCAGATAGATCAATAAGGTTGGTGAGTGCCGAGGGACTATCAAGCTGTTCCTTATCATTGTGAGAACAGAGACAGTTCACCTTCTCCTCATTGCATGGTAGAGTAGTGGACAGATTTTGATTTGAAACCAACTCCTTAAGTTTCTTCGGCAATTCCTGTATTTTGCCAACATTAGAGGCAATCGTTTGTGGTAAAAGTGGATCTGACTCCACCTCTCTAGAAAGAGTCAGTTTGGGTTTATGGGCAGCCACATCAGCAAATGTCTTAGTTTGAGTGGCTATCGACTTTACCTCACCCACCTTAGACTGTTTGTGAGAGAGGACAGCTATTACCTCACAAGTAAATAAGAGACCCTCCATTTTATTTAATTATCCAAAGACCTCCATCATGTTGGATTGCAATAGTCTTAGTTGAGCATGGGTCTGATTGTGCCCATTATCCAGCAAGTTAGGGATTTGAGTAATAACTGGAAATGCAATCACGCATGGAAGATTCAGCAATCTCCGGTGCATCAGAAAATCCAGTGGCACTGTTTACTGGGCCATTAGTATCAGGTAAGAATTCTGCCACCTCATCTAATAAACTGGAGCGCTCCCCAAAATGTTTACTTGGATTTTCAGTGATGGGGGAACTTGATTTCTGCAGAGCTGGCTCTAAAGCTCATGTTGCTCCATAAGTGGCACTCTCGGGGGCCCCCCACCTTCAACAGGCACAACATGCCCACTAGGTACATTATAGGAATAATTTGCCATATTATTAAACAGAAAAACATTCTCAATCCCATGTTTTCTTTGAGTAACTGGGGTAGGGGGCCCATGAGAGAGCCTAATACGCCTCCCAAGTTCAGCTTTTATGACCGGGGAAAACATAGAGAAGTCTGATATCTGGTTCTGAAAGCGTTCTAACCCCATCTTTCTTCTAATAACCTCTCTATCAAGGTTATCTCTGGTTTCCTCCAGTACCCTCGACCATTCTCCTAACCCCATAGCATTAGATTCTTTAAGAGAAAGTGTCAGTGGTGGATTGAGGCACACATTACTCATAGGGCAGTATGGCTTGATGACAGATTCTGTATCAGATGCAGGCAAACTTGCACACACCTTAATGCCCGCTGAGAAATGTCTCATAATACCTTGGGGCAAGTCATATCCCACTTCCCCTGATGTATCGTTATCTAGCGCCATAGAATTAGATTCTTGATCAGTGTGTTCAGGCGGAGGCTTGCTTGTATTCAAAGCCCCCATAGTTCTGTTTTGAATCAACATACTACTAGAAAGCCTTTCTGGATTACCTGATGCAATACACAGCAGCGGGGGTTCTACAATTGCAAATGACTCCTGGCTTATATCAGCTATCACCCCAAGCTGCCCATCAGTTTCAATCATGCTTGAAACAGCTTGAAGAAGTGGCAATCCACAAAGACATTGTGATATTGTGCACGACAGATGGCAATGACATACAGTGGCGTACAGTGCTACGCTTTGACACAACATTGACGATAACAGGGGTGACTGACAAGCAGCTCTTCTCAGAGAAGGAAGAAGAAGAGATGGTGTTCTAGTTACAGATGCCCTGTCCAACAAGGGTACTAGAAAAGCTGGTACCACAACTAACACAACTGGTGCAAATGGAGAGAAGGTGCACACATGAGGACTTACAGAAGGTCGCAGAGAAATTGTGGACCACAGGGCCCCATGATGTAGGGATACTGAAGGGAATAGGAGAAGAAAAATGAACCTGAAAGAGGGAGCTCTGCTACCATGAGCAAAACAATACCCACTATCACGGGTGGCAGACAAAGGGATACACTCCATCCTTCACACATTATGTAACAGGGCATAATACAGACATCAACATCTCTGTGCGACACTGCCATATACCCAATTTAGAAGTCAAATGCGGGGTCATGGAGATTCATACAGGATTTATGCCCCTTAAACAACCTTGTGAAAGCAGAATTCCCACTTGCGCCGAACCCTGCTACAATTTTATGTAACATCCCGACCAGGGCAAAATACTTCTCGGTCATTGACCAGAACTACATCCCATATCCAAATACCTCACAGCGTTCATGCAGCAGGGGACCACATTTGAACATACTAGGCTCCCACAGGGGTACTGTGAACTGTATTTTCAAAAGAGTGATTCAGATGGAACTAAGCAATTTACAGATGCCCAGCATGGTTATACAATATGTTGATGATTTACTAGTATGCAGTGAAACGGAGGAGCAGTGCAGGGCAGAGTCAGTGCATCTTTTAACCTCGCTAGCAGAAATGGGGTAGGAAGCGGACAAGGAGAAGTTGGAATACTATCACGAGGAGGTGGTGTGCATGGGCAAATAATATCCATAGAAGGCCAGAAGATAACGCAGAGAGAACAGAGGCAATACATAAAACTCCACACCCATGAACCGTGAAAGAGATGCAGCAGTTCCTAGGATAATGCAAATATTGCAGGGCGTGGGTCGTTGACTATTCCACCCATATTAAACCCATATTACAGGCACTCAAGGAAGCACAGAAAGAGAAAATGGTAATACAGTGGACCTCAAAGATGAATGACAATTTTGTTAAACTCAAAGAGGCATTGTGCCATGGCCCATTATTGGCAACCCAGAATTACAAATGAAGTTCTATCTGTTCTCTCATTCACAAGGCTCTGTAATGACGGCAATCCTCACGCAGAGGAGACCGCAAGGACGCAAGCCTCTGGCATATTAAAGTGGCCTTAGTCCCAGTGATGCAGGGTCACTTACCCTGTGAGCAAGTGCCTGGGACTGCTCCATTTGCAATAGAAAAGACAGCAACGATTACTATGGGTTGCCCAGTAGTTCTATACATGGAGCACTCTCTTTTTGCCATCCTCGGAAACCAAAGAGTACACTAACCACGCAACGGGCTTCAGGATATGAGATTATACTGACAAATCCAGCAACTGAGGTATTCAGGTGTCATGTGGTTAACCCAGCGTTAATCTGGCAACATTCATTGCAACACCAGCTTAGAAAGAGAGCTACATGCACGGCTGTGCAGCACATATGGACAGAAAGGAAGGGAACATGCAAGTACAGGAAGAGGAGATAGAGGGAGGACATATGGTCTTCATTGAGGGGTCATCAAGCATAGATCCAAATGTAGGAAGGAGACAAACTGGTGCTGCAGTAGTGTACTATAGGGATGCAGGGTTTACGATTGCATCCCAGTAGAGGCTACGATTGCATTAATCAGCACAAGCAGCTGAACTATTGGCCATGATAAGGGTGCTACACATGACACAGGGGCATCAAGGGAACATCTTTTCATGCTCTGATTAGGTCACGTTCACTGTACGTTCTGGATCGGGACAATGGGAAAGGCGAGGATTCAGAAGGAGTGACAGGTCCCCAGTACAACATACTGAATTACTAAATGAACCAATAGAGGCGTTGAAGATGCTATCATAAAGTGTGCCACCCACAAAGGTGGCCAACACTTGATTTCTCAAGGAACTGATATGGCTGACCGGGCAGCAAAAGAAGCAGCCTATTTACCTGAAGGGACAACGCAGTTATAGTCAGGCATGATGGGTAGGGTACCAATGATAGTTGCAGGGGAAAAAAGAATCAGAGGAGCAGAAGGTGTAGAGCCCTTCAGTGCCCTACCAATTCACTTGCAGAGGGAAGTTCCCCAGGCGGAAAAAGATTAATGGATACACAGGGGGTGCTCATTATCACCCACCAATTTGGTTTGGAGGTAAAACAGTACAGCAAAACCTGTAATGCTCAGAAAACTGTTAGCTATTGCACCGAAACAGTTATACTTTCGGTATACTTATGGTCGGATAATGGGCAACATTTTTCAAATGTCCCTATTTAAGGATATCACAGTTATTGGGAATAAAGCACTGACCCTACACAGTGTACGGGCTGCAAGCATTGTCAAACATGTAAATAACTTGCTTAAAGAATGAGTGGCTAACCTAACAATAACTTTATGCAAGAAAAGGCTGGATTGCCTCCCTTTAGCACTCTTTGCTTTACATAATTCTCCTGCAATAGCTTTCCGCAATCCGCCAAATCACCACTTGACGCCGCACAAAATTGTTACTAACAAGAGAATGCAGTAGCCTGTCCCTCCTGCCCATACAATTTAGGATGCTCACACTGTAGTAAAGGTTCTGGGTGAAGATACAAAAGTACACTTGACTGAATTGACCAAAGCCCTAAAATACGTGTATCACCAGGTCCATCATTCAACAAGTAAGTAAAACAAGACATCTCATCCACAAGCACACAATATACAGAGACCATTCCACAAGTAATGCCCCTCTATCCTGGTTGTGGTATATACAACTCCTACAGCGGTGAAGATAAAAGAGAAGAAAGCATAGATCCACATATCAGACATTTGCAAGGACAACAGTTGCTCCCCCTCCAGAGAAGAAGAGAGGGGACAAACATGATGGGAAGTATTTCACAGTTGTAATTAACATTTATTTCTGCTATAAGAATTTACAGAAGGCCCATGTAGGAGGAGAATGAAGGACAAAGGAACATTGGGGGGAATGGGAGAAGACAAATAATGTGTCATTAATTGGGATAGGATTGGTCTGTGCCATCCTTTTGTTGTCTCTCTTTTTTCTGGCTTATTTTGCACAAAGAGTATATTGGCTTAAGAAAATGAAAAGGGCACATGTAACAAAAGAAGTATATGTTGTGCTGAAAAGTTTTATGATGCAATTAGGGGGGATTGAGACATGGAATCTGGAAACATCTGGTATGACGAGATGAAGTGTGTGGTGCAAGAGAGGGCTGATGGCAGTTGCTATGTGTGCTCGCTAATCCCACTTGTCACAGGGACACCAAGATCATTCCTGCCCAAGTATTAACTGCGGCAAGAGGGAATGCTGGATGCACCTATCTTTATGTAAGACCCATGGGTTATTTCAAGGGCAGATGGCGGAGGTCTATTGGGTAGAAGAAGGGGAGGAGGTCAATGCTGACAATTATATACAGATAAAGAGCAGAAGCCATAAAGCATATAGCACTCGAATATGTCACGGAGGGGGAGCGAAGGAGAGAAATGCTGTTCACGAACCAACAGAGGGTATATGCAAAAGCTCAACAGGACACAATACCCCAGGGTTCCACACCAGACCCCTGATGAGAATATGGGGTTCAGTGTTTCACAGTGGGAGATGGTAAAGAGGGATGGTTCAATGGCACGCGGAGGGGCTAGTAGGGTTTGAAGAAGGGGTGGGGTGATAAATAAGTGAAAGTTGTAGGGGAGTGTGTAATAAATGTACACAATTTGACCTGGAAAAATGAGAGACATCAACCAGTTCATATAAAGCATCTTAAGCACCTTCCTTTGTGTTTCAGAGCAACAGGGGCGACTGTACTAGGGGTGAACACTAGCTGCCACAGGATGATGAGCATCTCAGAGGACGGCGGCAATGATGGACCGGTGGTGGGCATGTGGGTCTAAGGCATATGACCAGTTGCCTCCTGATTGGGAAGGAGTGTGCGCCACAGTCTCTCTTCACAACCCTGCTTTGGTCGTCCCTCAAGCTGACTTACTTCCATTTAACAATCCCTTTATATTGCAGTGAAAGAGGATGATGCAAGGTTGGGCAAAAGAGCAAAGGGTGGGATGCAAAACGACCAGGAGGAAAAGAAGCAGTAACTGTATTTTGGAAGAATCCTCACAAAGTGCGGATGCTATACTGCAACATTTGAGGTTGTTTACTAAGGCTTCTGTTTTCTTCACATCATTGTTGCTACCTGGGGTGCAAACAGTCACAAATGCCAAGTGGCTTCAGATTACAATATATGAGGTGCTAAGCTGGCAAAGGCAACCAAAAAAGGACTGCATGCTGTGTGGGAAGGTCGGGCATTACATTTGGTAGCACTTCAGAATAAGTTTGTTCTGGATTTAATGACAGAAATGGAAGGTGGGTTCTGCCACAAGATCGGCAGCAGTTGCTGCACAGCAGACCCAGTAATGATGCCACCAATGGGACAATTACAGAGGAGGTAGAAGAGATTTGCACGTTGCATGATAAAATGATTAAAGAGACACAGGATATCAAATGAGACAGTTGGCTGAACTCGTTACTTGCCTGGGTGCCCCAGTGGCTGTCTGCCTTGTTTGAAATAACTGTCCCCATGCTCATCATGATGCTCGTTGTGGCTGTGCAGGACAGTGGATCGTCAGGAACTGTGATTGTTCTAAGAAAAGTGTACGATATATAGTGTCTGCTAATGTCTTGGGGGAGGACAGCAGTGCCAGGGAGATTCAGCAGTCCAGAATGAATGGCGGGGAGGATGGCATACAGTTGGTCTTTGTAGCACCACCAGCGAACACAGAGGATTATGACACCTTTTGGGTAGAGTGCTTAACATATGGGCAGGATAGCCTGGTAATAGGAGACACACTGGAGGGGTATGAAGAAGAAGGAGGGAACTTGGAAAGGGTAACAAGAATGTGGATGCCCAAGAAAGTGAGTAAATAAATCGTGGGGAAAAGAGTGTTGATCGATCAATCAAAGGGGGAATGCAATAAAAGTGCTGATTCAGCGCTGCCCAGGGGGGCGCATCTACCAGTTGCAGGAATAGGGGAGAGGAGGGCCACCCCCAGCAGGGTATAGGGCATCATTGACGGCTGCACGCTAGGTGCCATGAGCATGCGCACAGCCTCTAAAGATAGGGGACTGAATTTGGTTGGACTGGATCCAAGGGTGTAACTGGGGACAACAGTCTCTGGGAACAGAACCTGCTGATAAATACAAGATTGGACTGCTTAGCGCTCAGCGGTTGCTCGACCAGAGAGAAATTAAGCACACAGAGATATGCCTGGGAAGGTACAGCCAAAGTATGTTCAGCAGTTTCAAATTGCTCGTTGGCAGGTGGGCTTGGGAAGAGGGATGTGGGTTGAGGGGTGATACGTGAAGGAGCCAATCAGAAGGTTAGTTTTGGTGTCCCTGACAAGCAACAAGTATCTTGTGCTCTCGCCGATGTCCACAAGGCAACTCATTAGTCGGATGCCATGTAAATGTATAATTTCCCAGAAAATCAGGATGTCTCCTTTTTTTTCAATATGTGCTGACCAATGGTAAGTTATTAAAGTCCTAAAGTCCTAGAGGTCAGCACAATTACATAATGTGTAGTAACAACTATCGTTTGTGTGGGACGGGAAGGAATGTGGCACCACGAGGAAGGTGATGAAGCAGGGGGTGGAGGGACTGTTTGCTACAATCATTTCTAACTAGCCAATGCTTAGCTACAGGGGATTGCCGAGTTCCACCAACTAGCTTTTTGGGACACTCGACAGCTTGTACCAGTAATTGCAACTGTTTTTTCTCTGTGCTGATGTTGTTCTCGATGTATGAAAGATTGGGTGGCGCTGAGCAGTTTTGGCAGCTCTCATCAACAAACAGCATTACTTCTTGTCTGGTGTATGTCCCTTCTTGGACTACTTTTGAGAAATTACTGAGTACGGGCTTACAAAGGACCCCGAATACACAGCCTTCACCTCTTGCTGATCATTCAGCCCATGAACCTAGAGCCAAATTACTTCAGAGGAATAATTTCAATGTCGGGCCGATGTAATGATGCAAGAAGTACTTAGCTTCATGAAAGTTCAACACTGTCTTTTATATAGATTCCATTAAAAACATGCAGTGTAAATTAGTTAACTACATACCTTGGTAACAAGCAGTACAAGTCATGAAAACAGCATGCAAATGTATACAGTGGGGTTTGTGCTGCCCCAATTAATTTACAAAATAAATCTTGCAATTATGAAATTTCATGTACATGCTTTAATAAATCTCCTTCAGACAGTCGAGCAAAATAAAAGTATGATTCTGACCTACCTCTGTTTTTGGCATGCAACCTTCATGGATGAACATGCTTGCACAGGAAACATTGCCAGTTTGGCAGCTCATTTGGAAGAACAATGACATTCACTTCTTATCCGCTCTAGAAAAAAATGAGATACACATATATTTGTTATGCTCTGAATGGCACTCGCATCAGACACATGATGACACTAGTATATCACAGGATGTTGCCTTGTAACAAGAGGGCAATAAATACAATGAGGAATCTGCATAACCTGTCAAGAATACAAGAAGGAAGACAATTACCTGGTTGCAGGGACACAGCGGAATATGACAAACAATTACAACACACAGGGAAGGTAGCACAAGAACAAGCAGATAGATGTCGACAGACAGGATAACATCTATACAAACAAATAAAAAGACTGATTAAATGGTGTGAAAGTACTGACACAATTTGTATCGTTCCCAGACACCAATGTAAGGTGAAAAGCGCCACATAAGTTGTGATTTAGTGAAGTCATAACTTATGCACCAGAGTAAAGATAGAATACATTAGTGGTTAGGAGGAGTGGGGAGCCCCCACTCCACTAGCAAAAGTTATTGAGCCTAAGTAAAGGTGTCAAAACCTGGGATGTAAAAGTTATATCAGGTCCTTTGCTTTTTTTTTCATGGTCCAAGGATTTTAAGATATTTTGCTGGTGGAGTGGGCGCAGGGAACAGAATGACCATTTCAGTCCGGCATACCCTATCCTTCTTCAAAAATACACATGGTATTACACAAGCATACATTGTTATGCTGACGTAAAACCAAAAGCAAGCAGATATCAAAGGAACCATGGTTAATGGCTTCTGCCAACCTAACTTGCAGGCAGCAAGTTTTAACACGTCACAGTACAAATGACAAAAGTTGCAGGAAGGAGGTCAAAGTTCACAAATGTGCAACAAATGCAGTCTGATCCATGTAATGTACTCATTTTTTTTAAAGAAATGAGCGCCATCTTCTCCATGTCCTTGAAGTGAAAGCTACTGGCTCCTGAACGCCAGACATTCATACTGGTGTTTAGCACAGCTGTCCCGCCTTTCTGGTTCATCCAAGTCATACATTTTTTTTTTTTTTATCAGCCCACATTTTTCGAGACAAGACAAAAAAGAATAGTCCACAATGTGTGCACACTAAGTACATGAATTACCGTTTATTTTAAGTTGAATTGCGGTCATACATTGCCTTTGTACTGCAAGCCCTTGAAAAAACAGTGCAGCCTAATGCCAAGGCTCTCAATTTTCCCTGCAACAGTTAGGGGGCTCAAACCGCTGTGCGCCTTTTTTGAAAGCAAATAGTCTATTGACAGGAAAACAGAACCTACTTCACATCTTATCAGCCCACATTAAACCAAACTCCAAAACTCCACTCCTAGGGGACTTTAACTTTGGTTACAATTACCCCACAGACATCACTGCGATGTCCGTAGCCAAAACGCTCAGCTTCCTAGGTTTCCTACATCGCATATGTGCACCAACACACAATTGCCAGGTTACCATCTCAAGCAACAACCCGTGCCCATGGTCTGATCACCATGTGATTCATTTCACCCTGGCGCCTAGCGCACACTCCACTCCGGTCACTTCACCTCTGCCCCGACACTAGCCCGCAGCTCTCGCAACCTTACCAAGGAACGTCTTGCCCAGTGCTTAACACACTCATACCTAAATCCCCCCTTCCTACTGACCTTAAGGCCCTCAATGACCTGTACTATAATATCATCACTACAGCTGTCAATACCATTGCCCTTTACTACCATGTAAAACCAATCCATCCAACCACAGGAATTCCTGGTTCAGACAGGACCTCCTTGAATTCAGAACCAATAAACAGCCAGCTGAAGCCAACTGGAGAAAGTCCCTCACCAAATCCAGGAAGCTAATGTTTACCACTGATGCCAAACATTATAAGCAGGCCATCATTCTAGCTAAATTCACCTCATGTAACACTCGCAATTCTAATGCCAAATCTGACAACAGAGAAATCTTCACCATCCTTAGGGAACTTGAAACACCCACCAAACCCCCCACCACCATCATCAAAGATGACGTATGATGCACCAGCATTTAGAACGCCATGCTAGCGAATATCAGCACCTTGCTCCAACTTGTTAGTCAACCTCGCTCACACTTCCCCTCTCACTGCTAACATGAAGGACACCCCACGGTCCACTTCATGAATGTCTCAAACACTGAGGTCAAGAACATCCTTAAAAGCCTTAAACCCTCTAGATGCAAAAGAGACAGTTGTCCTGCAGCTTTAGTTGAGGACTGCTTGGAGGATCTCGCACCCCCGATCACCTTTTTTATCAATGCCTCCTTTTCCACCAACTATATCCCCTCTTGCCTCAAGGAAGCCTGGGTTCTCCTGCTCATTAAAAACCCACACTAGACCCTTCAAACCACTCCGACTCCCTCCCTTTTACGAATCCCCCATTTTAACTAAACATCTTAGACCGGGTAGCTTACCTGCAAATCCAGAACTACCTGGAAGCTAATCATATCCTAGGGATCTGCCAGTCTGGGTTCTGCCCCTGCCATAGTACCGAATCAGCTCTGCTGGACCTTAAGAATCAATGAGATGACTTCAGAGACATGGGCAAACCTGCCTTCTACTACTTGACCTATAAGCTGCCTTTCACTTGGTTGATCACAAGATCCTCTGCCATCACCTAACCACAGCAGCAAACCTCTCGCCTGATGCCACAAACTGAATCTCCTCCTTCCTTCCTTCCTAGGGGAGAGATTCATGAGAGTGTTCGCAGAAGATGCCAGCGACCCCCCCTGCACCCATTTCCTGTAGTGTCCCACAAGGGTCTTGTGTCTCTCCCACCCTATACATCATCTTTACAAAACGCCCTCTTCACCCTCCTTGACTCCATCTGCATATCATACACAAACTATGCCAATGACCCACAAATTCTACTCCCCCTCACTGGCAACTACAATAAAGACTGCACCTCTCTCAACGCTGTCTACTCGACCATTCAAACTTGGATGGCCACACACCATCTCTGCCTAAATAATGAAAAGACTGAGATCCTCCTGGTAGCCCCGTCAGTAATGCTAAAAAAGCTTGACTCTCAATACACCACCTTCACCATTCATGGCATCCCGATCAATGTTTCGCAGTCCGTGAAGACGGTGGGAGTCTACTTGGATGCCACACTCTCTTTTACACACCATGTGAATTACATTGCCTCTGCTGCTGCCTGCACAACTAAGCTCATTAACGCAGCTTGACCTTTCCTGTCTGCCGAAAACTGCCTCACAATCGCCCAAGCCACCATAGGCTCAAAACTTGATTACTGCAATGCCCTCTCTGCAGGTACCTCTGAGCATGACATTAGGAAGATGGAGGTAATTCATAAAAACACCCTCAGAGCAGCACTGAACATACCCAAAATCGACCACATCATCGCAGAAAGAAAAAAGGCCCACTGGCTCCCCATTCGCAAAAAGATTTGATTATGCACAGATGTATATCCCAGGATGCCCCAACTTACCTCTTTTAGAAACTCTCTAGAGCCACCTCATCGAGACCCACTAGATCGGCATATGCTCACCGCCTCATTCAGCCCAAATTTAAACTAGCTAAAGCCGGAGTCTCCAGCTTCCCAACAATCGCAGCCAAACAATCATACTGGACTTTCCGCAAAGCTCTAAAAACCTTTCTATTTGCCTAACCACTTGTGCCATGTTCTGACGTTCCTGGTTTTGTTATTGTTGTTGTGTGATACGCCAAGTATATTCTATTTTTTCTGCATGTAACTGGTCATGAAATGTGCCCTGATGCCCCAGGGTTTTGTGCGTTAAACTAATGTAAAAATAAAAAAAATCAAAATAATAATAAATGAAAAATAGTTTGAAATTCATTTTTTTTATTTCAATCACTCCTGAAAGGAACACCAGATATTTCCATGAATTGGAAATTAACCCTAAACCCTAAAATAGTATAGATTCAAGGGTTGATTCTTTCAATGGGTCCAACGAACAGTATTCTTTCAGGATAGTTTACGGTCAGCCTGAAAATCCATGCCATATTGCCCTCACATGTTGTGGAAATGTCATTAATATTAATTGCTGTTTTCTTACATGGGTGTGCTGCTATGACAACATTTTAGTTGTCTATGAAATTGCATACATTTAAGACATATTTGCCAGCGAGGCTCACGCTATTGCCCAGACTGACAAGGTGTCCTTGCAAGAGCTCAAAAATCGTATTGTTTAAAATACAAACACGCTCCATAGCCCTGCGCTTCAGGCCCTCAGGCATTTAATTTAATTGATGCTCTTTCGAAACACCTTTCAAACAAGCGGACATGTTGTGTAAAATTCTTCATTGAATAAAATAATGTAAACAATCCATCACATTCAGCTCATTGTATATACATGGGGCCAAGATATACAGACATCTCCACAAATTAATGCTCATTTTTCCCCCAGAACCAGGGCTTGACAGCAGCACAAAGAAATATTGTTTGAATTGTATGCAAGGAATCCATCTGCCATGTCAAACACACTACTAGCAAGTGTGTTATGGTAGTGACCATAGCATAAAATACAGATAAAGCTGCATGGATCAAGCACGCATGTTTTAGAGAAAAAAGTGCTATGCCCTGCCTCGGCTGGGGTATCAACTCATGACTTTAGAAATGGAGTGCAAACATATTTATTTTATAACACAAACACTCCTGGAGCTTGAGTTGCTCTGGTTAATTTAATAAGGGGTAAGCAAAGAAATTCAAAAGGAGCAATTCCAGCTAATTTAAGGACCATATTCTCTGAATCCGCCCCTCGCGCTCCGCCTCCTGGCAATCAAATGAAGGTCTCTCACAGTCAATGCAGTCAATGGAGATGCCAGTGCACCCCTGGACTTCTTTCTTTGCTTGGTTGATGCTTTCCAATGTCATTGGCTTGTCAGGATACTGAGGTCTTAGGTCGACATTTTCAGCTGCTAGACTCGAGTGGTCTGTGCATGCTTCAGATGACAGCACACCTGGGTCAGCCTTTGACAAATCCCACTGAATCTGGACTGCTTGGGTGTATTCCCAGGGGTCCACGTGATCGGCTCTGCCACTATGGCAACAAACAGTGATCAAGGGCCGCTTCTGTAGGATACATGCATAGCATTCCCCACGCTCCTGGTCTTTCCGTATTTTTCTTTTAGTTCCAATTAATAAAGTTTATTTCCACAGTAGTGTCATAAAAGCAAACATGCATCATAGCAATGCATTAAAACAGATCATATAAAAATTGGCAACACCAGAGCTAATAAAACAACATGGTAAAACCAGATTAAATTGCAAGTAAAATCTCCCAACAGCATTGTCCATCAATCGATTTCTTCTTCAGTCCCACCCTCCAGGACCACAACAGGTAGTTGCAGGTAACATAAACTGCAAGCCAGACATGTCGACATCAATTGTCCGACAGCCCCCGGCTAAGAATTGTGGTTTTAAGTATCGTTCCTTCAAGGACAGAGTAGCTGAGAATGTCATTAAAAAGTGGGCCATCGTTTCATTCCTACTGCCCTTTGTTTCCTTTCTCCTCCTCCTTGATGACCCACAGAAATCGTTTCCTATTCACCTTCCCTTTTAGCCCTCCTTTTTCTCTTACTTCTGCCACAACCTCCTCCTTTTGGATGTTCTGGTAAATGTTCTTCCCCTGCTGTCCTGATCTGTTTCTCCTTGGGTGATTCTGTTCTTAAAGGCATCTGTCCTTTCTATCCCTTTCTCTCCTTGCTCCTCTATTGTTCTCTCCCTTTGATCTTCCTCTTCCCCTTCTTTATTATATTGCCCCTTTATCAGCCTCCTCTGCTCTCTATTTCCCTATCCAGGACATTTTGCTCTTCTTTACCTCATCCAGTTTCTATGCTCCTCTTCAATTTTCATATTCTCCTCTTTGCTTTCCTCCATTATGTTCCACTCTCCTCTCCAGGCCTCTTTGCTCTCCTCTGCGTTCTCCATGTTTTCTGCTTCGAATTGAAGACACTTTTCCTGTCGGAGATGGCTTCAGGATAGCTGTGGTGTGGCTTGACACGTAGAGTACAGCGTTACTAGCATTACTAGGCGTCAGTCGGCGTCACTAGGCTCTTTATTTTAGCTTCTTCCTCGTCTCGCAGCAGTCTGGCATTTGGCACATCAGAGAGATACCAGAGAGGCACACAGGAGAGCTGGATGTGGAAGCCGTTCCTAGAAGGTTGGATGTGGTGCCAACAGCATCAATGCGTCACAAAAGAGACTGAGCAAGACTAGAGCAACAGAGGAGGACGACCTGTACGACCTGTTCAGGTTACGGGGCAAAGGAGGCGAGCAAAGGAGTGGATGATGTATATTCCTTCCACGTTCTGATCTCATAGTTCACAGCTCCAAGCCCCTGACTTGATCTGCCCCCACTGCCACAGCGTCATCCTGTATCTAGCAGAGTGCATTACCGCACCCTGCATACGAACACAGCCACTGGTGTGAACTGTGTGTGGGGCGGGTGGACATTCACAGCTTGAGTTTGTGCCTGTTTTTTGTTCTATGTTTTGGGGAGCAAGTCCAAGCCAATGTCAGTGCCAAAGGTCAGGGATTTAGCAGTGTTCCGTGGTTTCCACTCATGAGCAGCACTTGTGAACATTTCTGGTGGCAAGAATAGTGGACGACCCTTTAACTTTTTCTAAGAAGGCGGTCCTATAAAACCACATTTGCAACGCAGAGTGTTCTGGGTTCTCTGGGCTGCAGGGCCATGGGCAGCTCAGAGGGACTCGTCTCCATTTGGAAAACACTGGACCTTTCTGATTGAAATCATTCCCCGCCCTGGGGCAAGAAGGGGGAACTGCGGGTTGACTTAATGTTGACTCTACTTGAGCTCCCATTCGAAATATATTGACCCTCTTTTGATACAGACATCCTATGCACGATAGATGACTGTCAAATTCTTAAAATCTTATTAATATTGAGCTATAATCACTGTTTCCCATCACCTGTCTGCCTCCAGGGAGCGACTGCAGGCACATGCCTTTGAGCTCTACCTAGTGGTAGCACGGTTCAGCAATATTACTTTTCTGATTTGTTTGCGCTGTGGTAGTGACTACAGAGATTGTCCTTGGAGATTGGAGCTGTCACACCACGATCTAGATTGCAATTGCCCGATAATTGTGGACTGGTTAAAGGAATTCCTCTACATGCGTTTTGTCTTCAATGACTAGAGGTTGTGCTCATTCAAAACATTGGGGCATTATTGGGTGGCTGACTGTGTGAATCACCAGTTGAAGGCGTCTCTGCTGTACATGAGAAAAACAATTCGGTGATTATACATATAGGTACCCAGAAAAAATAGAATTGTGTCCCGCTTTGGGATTATCTTGTTCATCAAAACCTGGAGGCTTATCTTTACAACAATTTGAGTCTTGAAATTAAGTAAGGTATCTTTGTAAAATTGGAGTACTTGCAGGTTATACTGCTGCGCACCATTAGAGCCGTGGACCGCTGCATGTATCTGTTTGGACTATTTGAGCATATTTGGTGATACTCTGTTCACTACTCAGAAGCGCTAAGTTTGGGAGAGTGACTGTGGGCCAGAGGTATTTGAGCTCTTGTCGAAAGAGAAAGCATATCGTGCCTCCTATTCTAATAAATATAATAATAAAGTCGCTTGGGAAAGAAATCCGTGTTGCAAGGTCCTGACCTTAAATCCATGTAATCCGCCATTTTAGGTCAAACCGCCATTTTAGGATTCGCTTTGTAAAAATCACCCTGTGAGTTAAAATGGTGGACGATGTCATTCCAGAATACAACATGGCCGTCTTGACCTCTCTACATAGCTAATATGTAACTTGCCTGCAGGCCACTCGTTGAGGTTGTGAACTGAGACCTTGTCCTTCGTTGACCCATGTGTAGAAGGATTACTTGTGCAATAAAACTAATCCACAAGCATATTATCAGGTTTGTCAGAGTCTTTTAAGGCTCCCCTCCCTTCCTCCTCACCTGAGGTATCCGTAGGGTAGTCTTGTGCCACCGTCCTTCTTCCTGGGTGTCTTCGAGCTGGATCCTTGCCGTCTTTCTTGCCTTCCTTTCTTTGACGTAAGTAGGGGCGAGCTTCCAGGGATGCCACGCTGTCGGGTGATTGGGGAACCGAACAGCGGAAACTCCCGGGAGCCGGCTCCTGAGCAGGGAAAAAGCCTCAACAGCAGAAAAAAACCCTGCGATGAGAGTCCAGAACAGGAAGATGCCCGAGGTGATGTCTTGGGATGTTGAGGATGATCGGAGTAACAAACTTGGAGAGCTGAGAGTGACGGATGAACAATGGGGGAGAAATCCCAGGTAAGCAGAAACACCTCCAGAGAAGGCGAGGATGAGGAGAATATACCAGGAGAGAAAGCAGGGTTATCCAGAGGAATGAAGAGGAGCACCCAGGACCAAAGAATGGGTAAGCCAAGGCGCCAATGAGGGAGAGACCAAAGGAGCCAAGCTGAGAGGAGGGATCACAGAGAGACCGGTTAGGGTACCGGTAAGCGAGCAAGCGGGAAACAACAAAAGAAAGTCCAATGGAGGGGGGTCTAGCCAGAACGCGGGGGCGAACAGCGTAACCTTCGAGCGGGGAGAAGCAGAGAAGGTGCAACGCGAAGAAACGCTGCTCGAGCCCGACACTAAACAACATCGGCGGCCATCTTGGAAAAACACTAGAGCGGTGCTTCCCAACGGCCGTCGAACGTAACGGCACCTGTCAATGGCGTCTCCACAAATCCCAGAAGCGCCGCCCGACAGGAATCATGACACATATGTTGAAACAATATATTCAAATACTGAACAAAGAACATCTGTTTAACTACATTGTATTAATGTTTGAGAAGGCCTGCATGGAAAATCTTAGAATACACAGTTATTGCATAGGCTTGTTGATACATGTATTAAAGGCAAAACCAGTTATATGTGGTTGTTCAAGACTTGGCACGAACCCTAGATTGGTGATGTATTAAAAGGAATATTAACCCGAAGTGGGGCTGGACATCGTACCCACGGAATGTATAAAAAGCGAATGCATTCTAATGTACAACGTCTCTCACTGAAAACACTGAACCACGCTGGAGTTAGTTGTGTTGTACTGAGGGCCGATAGCTATCTGATTTTGCTCTGTTTTTGTAACTGGATTCAGTATAAAATAAAGTACTTTGTATGTTCCTTTGTAACCCGTGTTCGGTGTATTTCCTTTTGCGGTACTCAGCCTCGATATTTTGATTTTGTTTTCACAGTTGGCGCCCGAATAGGGACCCTCAAGATTGATGCCGGATTGTTGAAGGTTGACGCACGCTATCGGACCAGGATAGGACGGTGTGACATAAGGGGCTGCCTGAACGAGATGCGACACCTCAGCAGCGTTGCATGACCCGATCCTTGGACGATAAGCGTGTGGTTCGAGACGGCATCTTGACAAGGGTCCACTTATCGAGGCGGGCAGATTTGCCGAAATCACCATACACGAGGTAAGATTAGTTAGGTAAGATTCTTAGAAATCCGATCGGACCCCCTTAGGTTTGGTCGGGTGAGTCGTGACCCGATTCTTAATTTAACCCTGAGAATTTGAATTTTTGCGCATTGTATCTGCAGACACTATTATTGACCAGGTAACACCAAGAATTTGAGATATGCCTGGGAAATTGTCTACCTGCTTTAGGGTATTATTCCGCAGTGATAGACAATCGTTGGAATTTAGCCGTTCCGCACCACAGGAGGGGTCACCGGCATGTACTATGTACTATAAGCATGGCATTGGCAGTATAGTATTTAATGACATTTGGCACAGACAAACCAGACATGCCTCCGAACTTCAGTGGCCAATCAATGGTAGTTTTGAAATCCCTCGTATTGAATATTTAGAGTCAATTCTATTAAAGAAAAAGGCTAGACCTGCAGCATTTGATGTTTTGCAGAATTGGAAAAAAGAAGCGTTGCAACAACTTAAAAGTAGAGAGAAACATGCGCGCCGTCATAAGACGAACGCCGAAAAAGCATTGTTATATGATCAGGACAAACAGTCTGAGGCGACTAAAAATATGGATAGGGCTTTCTCACTTGGTATTCAGAAAATCTATCCTTCTAAAGATCTTCATATTTCTGATGAGTTTATTGACAAAATATTAAACGAACGAAGGCCTTGAGATTGTGGTATATGTTGCACGGAATATAGTCGCTGTGGACATTCCTGCACATTATGTATCGCAGTTCGTTCACGTCCCGTTCTCAAGACATGAAGTGAATACTATTAGGCAATCTATTCCTGATATTAGGAGAAATCCGACAGGGTTCTATAAAGAGATAGAGTCCATTTTGCAGTCCTCAGTGTTCACCCTGGGCTACATTGATTTGTTGTTTCCTGTACTCCTGCCCGTAGATTTATGGGAGCAAGTTAGAACTATTGACGACGTACCCGGGTTGGGAGATACATGAGTGAATATAACTAGACTCGATGGGGAAAGGCCAGCTGGTGAAAGACCGCATCAGGTGATATTAACTTTGCCTGACAGAATCGTTGCTAAATTAAAAACCATAGATCCCGAAAAGAGAATTATTTGGGACAAGCTTACGGCCTGTGTCCAAGGAAAGTCTGAGGGTACTACCGAGTTCTTTAATCGGTTCGAACAGGTATTCTCGGATTTCAGTGGACAAGACTTAGGCACAGAGTCTGGGAAAAGATTATTTGTGGACAAATTTGTACGTGGATTGTTGCCTGACATCCAGTCACAAATTATGTCTTCTGAGAGCACTTGGCAGGTGAAATCACAATCAGAAGTACTGCACATGGCTCAGTACTACGAGAACCGCGTCAATAATAAAACGGATAGGATTGAAAAACGGAAAGGCGATTTAAAAACTAAAGTGCTATTGCAGCAAATTGTTAGGGGTCCCAGAGGGGGTTGTTCTCAGGTCAGTATGTCCCACAGGGGAATGTGCCCTTGGGTCCTGTGAACATTAACCAGTGCGCTTATTGTCGCCGAGAGGGTCATTGGCGAGCACAATGCCCGTCCTTCAACAAAGGTCAAATAATACATTCAGTAATATGGATAGGCGATCCAGAGGTCGCCCGGGTGTAGGGGGCCCTGCTAGAGGTCAGTTTACACAGGACCCTCAGCAACCTTTTTCGCAGGACAATCAGACTCCGAGTGTGAACACCAGTAACATATTTGATCATCCTTCCGCTGCATATTTATCTGAAGAGCTTCCTTTTGATGATATTCTGTTTCGTTAGGATTGCCCGAAGCAGGGTTTGGAACCTACACCTATTGCCGTCAATCAGAAAGTTCCCTACGTTAAAATGGTGGTGGGAAATAGGAAACATCAGTTTTTGATAGACACTGGAGCACAGAAGGGTTCCATTGATCATTCACGGGTTCCAAACATTCCACTGTCAGGGCAAACCAATGTTTCTGAAGGGTTTTCTAGTACACCAGTTGTTTGTCCGGTTTCTATGCCGGTACCTATTTCTTTGGGTCCCTTTACGGACCATTGTCCATTTCTGTTGACTTTGGATTGCGTAGAGAACTTGCTGGGGTTGAATCTGTTAAAAGAATTAAATGCAGTGATTTATTGTTCTTCTGATGGAGTGCGCTTGACGATTTCACCACAGCAATTTTCTGACTCGCAATTCTTGACTAGACCTTTGCCTCCAGAATTCATTAATGTACCAGAAAGCTTGTGGGCTGTCGACGACAATGATGTCGGTGTTTTACAGTTTGAGCCTGTCAAGATAGTCTTAAAACATGGAATTGAGCTGCCACGCATTCCTCAGTATAAGATTTCAGTTGAGGGCGAGCGAGCTTTGAAATGCATTGTTTCCGATTTTGTGCATCGCTGGGTGATTGAAGAAATTTCTGGAAGTTTGTGTAACAGTCCGATTTTACCCATGTACAAGAAAGGCGATAATGCAATTCCATTCCGTTTCATAATTGATTTACGTGCCATTAATAAAGTTGTGGCACCACAATTTCCAATTGTGCCTGATGTAACGACAATCCTAACCATGATTCCAGCTACAGCTACTTACTTTAGTGTTGTGGACCTGAAGAATGCATTCTTTAGTATTCCTAAACACAAGGATAGTAGATATTTGTTCGCGTTCACCTTAGGGGGACGCTCGTTCACATTTGCTTGTGCACCTCAAGGGTACACAGAGAGTCCTAGCATTTACAGTAGGGCTTTGAAAGAACAGCTTGATACCCTTGAATTGCCCCATACCTGTACTTTGCTTCAGTACGTTGATGATTTGCTTCTAGCTGCTGACTCTGAGAGTGCCTGTAAGGAGGGCACTGTGTTATTACTTATCCATCTAGCTAAGCATGGTCTCAAAGCTCTGCTTAAAAAATGTCAATATTGTTGTCAGGAGGTCGCCTATTTTGGCTATCTCCTGTCAAAGGAGGGAAGAAGATTGACACCTGAAAGAATATAACACATTTCTGGCATGTCTGTCCCAAATACACAGAAGGAAGTTAGGGCCTTGATAGGTATGGCTTCTTACTGTAGGTTGTGGATCCCAAATTTTTCACTAGTGATCAAACCAATGTTGGCTTTGACGAAGAAGGGCATTTCTTCACCATTGCTATGGAACGCGGTACACCAGCAGTCGTTTGACTTGCTTAAGACTGCAACATGCTCTGCACCAGTTTTGGGCACACCAAACTATGAAAAGGCCTTTGTGTTTTTTGTGCATGAATGTGATGGATATGCTTTGGCTGTATTAACGCAGGAACATGGAGGGAAGAATAGGCTGTGTGGTTACTTTTCTTCCCCCCTTGATCCTGTAGCATGCGCTTTGCCAAGATGTTTGAGAGCTGTCGCTGCTGCTGCCGCGTCAGTAAAACAGAGTGAGGGAATGGTCCTAGGCCATGATCTAACCCTGATGGTGCCTCACTCTGTAGATGTTCTACTGAACCGAACTCAAACGCAACACCTCTGTTCTGCACGGTTGACAAGATATGAATTGATCTTGTTTGCTCCTCACATTCAAATTAAGAGGTGTTGTGTTCTTAATCCGGATGAACTCCTACCTTTCCCGCAAGATAATACTTGCAGCAATGAAGTGCCACATTATTGTTTGTATATGACTGAACAAGAGACAAAGGAAAGATACTCCCTTGGATAATCCGCAAGGAGAGCTGTTTTGTGACGGCTCCTGCTTCAAACTTCCGGATGGTACATCCACAGCTGCTTATACGATCACTAGATTGAGCACGGTTGTGGAAACTAAGAGAATCACGCATAATTCTGCGCAGGCCGCAGAGATTATAGCATTGACCCGAGCTTGTGAACTTTCCGAAGGGCTTGCAGTAAATATATATACTGATAGTCAGTATGCCTTTGGGGTGGTCCACAACTTTGGGAGACTTTGGTCAGAGAGAGGGTTCCTAACTTCGCATGGCACAAAAATTAAACATGGCTCCCTAATAGTACAACTACTCTCAGCGCTTGCGCTCCCTACTCAGTTAGCAGTTATGAAATGTGCAGCACATCGAAAGATTACAGGTGATATAGGGAAAGAGAATGCTTTCGCTGATCAGATAGCTAGGCAAACTGCTACCAATCTCCTCACCGAAATGTATGCTTCAAGGGAATCTCTAGATGCTTATGTATAGATGAGGGTGTTGTGTCTGTACGGGATATCCAAGCTGATGCCACGTTAGAAGAATCCAAAAGGTGGGCTGAAGGCTTGGGGAAACTTGATGGGTGTTGGGTGAACATAGTAGAAGGGAAATGGCTACTCCCTGACGCGTATGTCATGATGATGGTCATCATGGCCCATGGTCCTACGCATGTATGTGCCCAGAAAATGACAAAAATGTTAGAGAAAGTTTGGGTAAATGACAACATTTTGAAAATTGCCCAGCGCTACGTCCGGGAGTGCATGATTTGCCTGCAACACAATGTGGGAAAGGGGACAGTAACTCCAAGGGGTAGTTTTGGGCCACCCTCTGTCCCCTTTGAAGTGATCCACTTTGATTTCATTGAAATGGAACGATGCGATAATAAGAAATATGTACTGGTGGTTATCTGTGCTTTTAGTAAATGGGTTGAGGCTTTCCCTGTTAAAGATGCTACAGCTATGACTACTGCGAAAATCATGTTAAAAGAATACTTCCTGTGGTTCAGTTTGCCAAGAGTTATCTGGTCGGACAATGGTCCGCATTTTGTCGCCGCTGTAATTCTACAGATATGTACAGCATTCCGAATTGACAAATGGTTCCATTCAGCCAGACATGCTCAGAGCGTCGGACTAGTAGAAAGACAACGGTATCATCAAGAACAAGCTCGCTAAAACGAGTGCCGGCACCAAACTAAAATGGCCGTACGCCTTACCGATTGTGTTGTTATCTATGCTCACAACCCCTCAAACTAAGACTGGGCTCTCTCCATTTGATGTGGTAATGGGGAGACCTGCTAATATTTGGAACCTTCCTAAATGTAACTCGTTAAGAAATGTTGAAAATGTACTACTTTCAGATTATTGTAGCCAATTGACTAAAAACCTGTATTTGATTTATCACCAGGTACGTGAAGCTTTACCTGTGCTATACGAGGGCCCGGGCCACAGCATACACCTGGAAGTTGGGTGCTCGTAAAATCTTTTGAGCGCACCTCTTGCCTCGCGCCTCGCTGGCGTGGCCCATTCAAAGTCCTGTTGGTCACCCAGACAGCGGTGCGGGTCGCTGGGAGAAAGAACTGGATCCACGCGTCCCACATCAAGAAACTACCTCACCCTGTGCCACACGTTACAGAAGAAACAGAACCCCTTGTTGACACTGCAACCAATGATCCCAAAGCAGTAAGTGTCACTGAGAGTGGGTCGGAGAATCTCTCTGAGCCCGTGAGGCTTGGGGAATGTATGGGAAGACAGGTCAAAGAGACCTCCCCCTCCCCTGCAGTCCCCTCCTTGTGATGTCCATGACTCATCAGGGGCCCCCCTGCCACCAGGGCCCAGGTGGTGCGTGGGCCACTGGCCAACACATCGACTAAACATACTGTATTAGGCTAGGCCCAGGAAACCATTTTGAAAACCAGAACGCCATTTTAAGACATGACTCCTTGTGCGCTGCAGCACGGCCCCCACCTTTAGAGAATCCTCGTCTACCCTGTTGCCTCCGCTCCCTGGCAGATCCGCTGAAAACCCGTTCCCGCGACCAGTCGTACATGAGCTAGTGTTAGAGCAAACACTGTATCTTTCACCTTCCGCAGTGCATCATTATACCCAGCGTGACCCGGGCAGCGGGGCTGGCTTGGAAAATAACTGTAAACCGTCCTCGATGAAACAAAAGCCTTAATCCCATACCAGGAAACTGCTCATACATATATACATATATCCATATATTGCATTACAATGATATCCCTTCTGCACGACCTCCGTGTCAAAAATCTACAAACACTGTACGAACCGAAGAATGTGTCATTGTGCGACCACATGGTCACAATACTCAAACCCCCTCAGTATGCACACACACTCAGGGCACCTGGCCTCCTACTATGTGCCTCTCCAGGGGTAATGTAAAGTGAATGATACCAAGTCCTCATGCCATGACTACCCTGATGCTGCTAGAGTGCAAAGGAACACAAGCGCGACAGTATTGTGAGCTCATGTAAATAAGATACATAGAATGCCATCAAGTGCAAATGTACAGGTTTAATGTGTGTTACTGCTGTCAACCCTATTGGTCTGTTGCTCCTGCGTGCTCCACCATCCCTAATGCTACCTCACGTATCATGTTTACAGTGTGATGCTAAAACTGCTAATATTGCAAATACTTACCCTATAGTGACTAATGGAGCTGTAGATATAGTTAACAAATTCTGAAATGAATATGTACTGATGTAAATACTATAGATGTGCAACCCCTTAGTCAGTTTACATTATGCGAATCCCTTCGTTTTACAGTTTGCAGCTTGCGAGAAGACTATCATTGTGGGCATATCCAAGGCCACCTCTCCTCCCTTCCCATTGAAGCCTGCCAGAGAAAGCAAAGGCCCGAGCGACAACGCCTCACCTCCCCCAATTCGGCTGGAGCCATTTTAGGCATTCATGATTCCCCCGCAGCTCACATGGCCACGAACAGCCACCTGAATTATTTACAGCCCATCAGCAAAATCCGGCCATAACCAGAGGCCAGAGGTGCCCCCTCATAGGTCCCACGACCTATCAGTTCACCCCAGATTAGTGACGCTTGTAAAAGAAGATACCTAATATTGCACCAACATTGTGTAAAAGCATCCGTCATGACTTCTAACGAGACCCAAAGCCCGGACAGCTTACCCCATGCCCTGAGACCCGACCCCGTGGCCTATGATACCTAGTCAGCAGGATAACAGCAACCTTGTATTGATGTATCGCCAAAGTACCCCACCTAATGCGCATTCCTCCTGTGTTATATTAACCTGTAGAATAACCTATTGTAGGATTTACAGGACAACTGACATTGCAGCATTGAATGAATAGGGTGTGCCTGGCCCTTAGGGCAGAAAGCCAAGAAAGACGTCCATCAATGACACTGACCACGCCTGACCGGACAGCGCCTCCCGGATGAGACCAGCTGACCTGCCCACCCCACGTTGGCACCCGGCGGTGTCCACCAACCACGGAGAGACGCATCACAGATGCACATATAGTTAGTCGACGCCACCCAATCCCCATGTACATGTGCCCCCTATAGTGTGTAGGTGCCTATGACACTTTTTGTAAATAAAAACGCCTGTCTTTGCTATTGTGAGACAGAGCACTCTCGGAGTTTGCAGAGTTCTTTGCATGCCCTATTTTGACTTAGATAAAGCTTCCCTTAAGCTCACCCGCACTTGGTCCTAGCCTTATTCCCATTCGTGGGAGAGTCCATTCTTGCCTCTCATTGCGGGGAGGGTCGTGCTATCTGGGGACGCTCACCTTCAGGAAGCTGCCATTTTGTCTCCGCACTCTCTACAAATTTTGCATCCGGAAACTGCTATTTCGAATTCCACACCTTCACTTGCTTCCCACGCGTTGCTTCCAGCAGGAAGTGACGACATATTGTTTCCGGATCAATCAGTACCGGGAAAAGTAAGATATAATTTACGACCACGAAGATAGACTTACGGCATGGTTTTGCTGTGCATTTGATAGACTTATGGCACGGTTTTGCTGTGCATCTGATAGACTTACTGTCAGGAGTGGCACTCTATTAAGAGTGGCACAGGACACCCAGAAAGGGTTTGGGTGGTTGTGCCAAATAAAGTGGACAGATAAGAACACACACAGCGGAAAGGAAAGAGAACGAAGAGTAAGCAAGAGTAGCAAGGGAAACGATACAGAATGAATACCCTCTTGGGGTGTATGCAGATATAGGAAAAGAGTATTCCACGAACCTTGGAAATACTCTAGCCTTCTGCACAGTTTGCTATAACAGAGGCCCACGCTGATTGCTCATGACTTGGAACAGCAGCTCTGGGTGTCTGTACTGTAGAAACAGGACAAGGGAAGCGGGCAGAGGTTGACTGATGGGAACCAACAGACAAGCTCTGTACAAAAGGGTCTACAAACAGTACAAGAGAAGATACTACAGATAAATCCAGTAAATGAGGTGATAGCAAACTAGCAGAAGGAAATGAAAGGAAAGTCGTGTAACAGGATAGGATAGCATAGGACAGTAAGGAACAAGGTTGAGAGCTCAGAGGAGCAGGAAAGCAATGAGTAAGGCCACAGGGGTAGGACTGTAAGGTAGAACGCCCAGAGGAAAAGGGCTTAGGGCAGCAGAGTAAAGCAGACTGCACGGCAAGGATCCCGTAAGGGCCGGGCAGTAAGGAGTGAACCCTGAGGGACAGGGCCGATGAACGTAGAAGGTAGCAGAGGACTGTAGAGAGCTGCTAGGCCGAGAACCCAGCGGAAAAGGTAGGTAGTAGGCAGCGAAGCGGGATAAGCTGCAAAGTAGGAAGGCCCAGAGGACAAGGGCTGTAGGTAGCCAGAGAGAGGGAGGCTGCAGAGCAGGGAGCCCCAGAGGACAAGGGCTGAAGGCAGCCGGAGTGAGACAGGCTGCAGGGCAGGGAGCCCCAGAGGACAAGGGCTGAAGGCAGCCGGAGTGAGGCAGGCTGCAGGGCAGGGAGCCCAGAGGACAAGGGCTGAGGCAGGAAAGCAGCAGAGCGTGATCAGCTGCAATGTAGAGGGTTCGCAGGGCAAGGGCGGAGGCTGGAAGGCAGCAGAGCGTGATCGGCTGCAATGTGGAGAGCCCGGCAGGGCAAGGGCGGAGGCTGGAAGGCAGCAGAGCGTGATCGGCTGCAATGTGGTGAGCCCGGCAGGGCAAGGGCGAGGCTGGAAGGCAGCAGAGCGTGATCAGCTGTAATGTGGAGACCCCGGCAGGGCAAGGGCGGAGACTGGAAGACAGCAGAGCGTGATCCGCTGTAATGTGGAGAGCCCGGCAGGGCAGGGGCGAAGGCTGGAAGGCAGCAGAGCGTGATCGGCTGCAATGTGGAGAGCCCGGCAGGGCAAGGGCGGAGGCTGGAAGGCAGCAGAGCGTGATCAGCTGCAGTGTGGAGAGCCCAGAGGAGCAGGGCTGTGAGGCAGGGAGCCTGGAAGGCTATGGCTGGAGGCAGCAGAGTGGAGCAAGCAACAAGGCAGGGTCCAAGCAGGAGTGAAGGTAAGCAGCATACAAGATCCGTAGGAAGATGCACAAGGTGGAGGAAGAACTCTCAGATGCAAGAGGCTGAGCCACTGCAGGCAGCAGCCTTTATACTGCCTAGCCCAGCACAGAGGCAGGCTAATTGGTTGCACCTGGCTAAACACACCTGCAGGCAATCGGCCACCTCCCTTTCTGTTCCTGGGCTGGTGGAAGCAAGGCAAGTCCCTAGGGCTTCTGGGGGGTGTAGTTCCTTTGATAACCCATAGGAACAGCCAGGAATCGATGCTTGTAGCCAGGTGCATTGTGGTATACGTAGTTTGTGGGAAAAATAATAAAGTTCCCAAAGTAAATATAGATGGATCCAAGAGTCTGTTGCAAATAAATGATAAACAAATAGTCCATATTGAGCGTAAATGGATGCGCCCATGGCGCAGGCATGACAGTATGCCCCTCTCCAGGCCCCTCTCCAGGCTCCCCGAAGACCGACCTACAGGAAGAATGTCTGTCACACCGTACAAGAGTCTTAATCCATAAAAGGCACATCATGAAGCACCAGAAACGGGTTGCAAGGTGAGAGTCTTGAATGACAGAGACAGTACCAATGTTCTGAACTTTTGATGTAGAAATCGGAATAGACGAAGTCTTTGGAACACAGACCCCAACTGTGTGTGCATGAAGAGAGGAACTGCGAAAAACTGCTGCAGGCTCCATGATAGATTTTGCTTTGACGGGCAACAGTATGGTGCTGGAAAGTGGAGCCATAGGTACAGCAGAGTTGGTAGCTTTAGGAATGTTTTCCAAGACATCCGGAGCAGCAATGACAACGTTAGGGTGAGCCGCAGAGAGTTCAGGAGACACAGCGGTGGTTTTCCCATGATTAGTAGACAGTTCAGAGGTTACAGCAGCAGTGAGATCTTGAATGGCTGTAGAGAGTATCAAGGCTGTAGCAACTGGGTGTGTGGGTGCCATGAGAGAACCAGCAGGCTGGAACGCACCGAGACTGGTAGAGTAGAGTCTGGCAGTCTTAGTGCTATAGATACACCAGCAGGAACAACTGGAACAGTAGTCTTAACAGGGAAACCCTTCGCTGACTTTGCAACAGTTAGCATGGCGGATGAGGGATCAGGAAGAGAAGGTGCTGCAGGATCAGGTTGTGTAGCAGAGGATTCTGCTGCAGCGAGCACAGCTGCGAAGGAAGTAGAAATCTGGGCATCGGGAGCATCAGAAATAGCGGTAGCTTCAGGAATCACAGTAGCTATAGCAACCTCAAGATTTGCAGCAGGGACTTCAGGTGTCTCAAATGTGGCAGGGAGTTTAGGAGCCATAGCAGGAGGAGGATCATGAATAGCAGTTGGAAGTTTGGGTGCTGTAGCAGCTACAGACAGTTCAGGTGTTGCAACTACTGGTAGATCGGGTACCACAACCACTGGCGATTCAGGGGGTATCGAAGAAACTGAAGATGTTGATTGCTCAAGAGTGTTGTCTGATAGCACAGCCACACTTTGGCAAGCCCCGCTTGCCAACTCAGCATGCTCAGTGTGAACTGTGCCAGTCTCTTCAGCTGCCGTTGTCATTTCAGAAGAGGTTGTAAGTGTGAGTACTGGACAATAGGCAAGGGTGAGGGCGGAACCATCCTTTGACTCAGAGGGATCTCCAATTAGAAGACCACCCTTGTTTTGTGGTGTTATGGCTGTGTGAGTGATTTGAACCACCGGAGGAGTTAATTCTTTTCTGTCAGTACAACAACCTGAGTTACTGTGGCTGGAAGATGAAAGAGCTGTGTCAGTCTTTAGAAGGGATACATATGCCACATTTAGGTCTTCCATCTGCTTGGTATAAGTCTGTATCCTTTTCTGCGTGGCAATTCCAGGCCTTATCATGTCGATCTCTAAAGATAAGATGTCAGGTGTTGGACATAGTGTCAGATGGTCTGGTAACTTGTGTCCCTTCATAAGATTCTGATAATGCAAATAAACAAAGTCATCATAGAGGTCTCCGGTCTTTCTTTTAAGGCGTAGGAGTTGTTCTTGTAGCAGGTAAGTATCATTTGTTTGATCTAAAGCTTCAGAAGCTGGTGTGGTAGAAAATTCGGTTGCAGCAATGGGAAGACTGACCTTAGGGTTATTGTGGTTAGTAGATACTGTGGAAGCATTTAGACAACCGATGGTTAGTATAGGTCTTTTGTACCCAGGACCAGATGCACAAACCTCAGGATAATGACTGCCTTGTCCTGTCAAATAAGGTTTTCCAGCATTCTGGGGGGCTTGCCAAGCTGATCTTGCGCATATCACTCTGGCAACAGCGTATTCTGGTTTAGAGTCTCCCACAATGAGTGATATGTCCTTAGCTGTTGCAGTGTTAGAAGGCTTGTCAGAAGAAGCTGGAAAGTTTTCCACTGTTAGGTCTAACAAGATCTGTAAGAATTCATTTTCTTGCTGTAGCTCTGCAACAGATAAGGACTGCGGATCATAGTCGCAAATGTCATAATAATTGTACATGGAAGAAGGGTCAGCTAGCCAGTGAGTATAGTACCGTGCTTGTAAATCTTTGTTTAATAAGGCGAGACTGTCCTTTAGACTAAGGTTCTTGTTTGCTGTCTTTAGGGAAACCATAGGTTTATGCATAGGTTTCTTAACCCGAAAGGAAAGCATCTTTGGTCTGTGTGTGCATTTCCGGCCTATGGAACAAGACATTTTTTGCTCTTGCATTCTGTCAGGAGTGGCACTCTATTAAGAGTGGCACAGGACACCCAGAAAGGGTTTGGGTGGTTGTGCCAAATAAAGTGGACAGATAAGAACACACACAGCGGAAAGGAAAGAGAACGAAGAGTAAGCAAGAGTAGCAAGGGAAAAGATACAGAATGAATACCCTCTTGGGGTGTATGCAGATATAGGAAAAGAGTATTCCACGAACCTTGGAAATACTCTAGCCTTCTGCACAGTTTGCTATAACAGAGGCCCACGCTGATTGCTCATGACTTGGAACAGCAGCTCTGGGTGTCTGTAATGTAGAAACAGGACAAGGGAAGGGTCAGAGGTTGACTGATGGGAACCAACAGACAAGCTCTGTACAAAAGGGTCTACAAACAGTACAAGAGAAGATACTACAGATAAATCCAGTAAATGAGGTGATAGCAAACTAGCAGAAGGAAATTAAAGGAAAGTCGTGTAACAGGATAGGATAGCATAGGACAGTAAGGAACAAGGTTGAGAGCTCAGAGGAGCAGGAAAGCAATGAGTAAGCCCACAGGGGTAGGACTGTAAGGTAGAACGCCCAGAGGAAAAGGGCTTAGGGCAGCAGAGCAAAGCAGACTGCACGGCAAGGATCCCGTAAGGGCCGGGCAGTAAGGAGTGAACCCTGAGGGACAGGGCCGATGAACGTAGAAGGTAGCAGAGGACTGTAGAGAGCTGCTAGGCCGAGAACCCAGCGGAAAAGGTAGGTAGTAGGCAGCGAAGCGGGATAAGCTGCAAAGTAGGAAGGCCCAGAGGACAAGGGCTGTAGGTAGCCAGAGAGAGGTAGGCTGCAGAGCAGGGAGCCCCAGAGGACAAGGGCTGAAGGCAGCCGGAGTGAGACAGGCTGCAGGGCAGGGAGCCCCAGAGGACAAGGGCTGAAGGCAGCCGGAGTGAGGCAGGCTGCAGGGCAGGGAGCCCAGAGGACAAGGGCTGAGGCAGGAAAGCAGCAGAGCGTGATCAGCTGCAATGTAGAGGGTACGCAGGGCAAGGGCGGAGGCTGAAAGGCAGTCGAGCGTGATCGGCTGCAATGTGGAGAGCCCGGCAGGGCAAGGGCGGAGGCTGGAAGGCAGCAGAGCGTGATCGGCTGCAATGTGGTGGGCCCGGCAGGGCAAGGGCGAGGCTGGAAGGCAGCAGAGCGTGATCCGCTGCAATGTGGAGAGCCCGGCAGGGCAAGGGCGAAGGCTGGAAGGCAGCAGAGCGTGATCCGCTGTAATGTGGAGAGCCCGGCAGGGCAAGGGCGGAGACTGGAAGACAGCAGAGCGTGATCCGCTGTAATGTGGAGAGCCCGGCAGGGCAAGGGCGAAGGCTGGAAGGCAGCAGAGCGTGATCGGCTGCAATGTGGAGAGCCCGGCAGGGCAAGGGCGGAGGCTGGAAGGCAGCATAGCGTGATCAGCTGCAGTGTGGAGAGCCCAGAGGAGCAGGGCTGTGAGGCAGGGAGCCTGGAAGGCTATGGCTGGAGGCAGCAGAGTGGAGCAAGCAACAAGGCAGGGTCCAAGCAGGAGTGAAGGTAAGCAGCATACAAGATCCGTAGGAAGATGCACAAGGTGGAGGAAGGACTCTCAGATGCAAGAGGCTGAGCCACTGCAGGCAGCAGCCTTTATACTGCCTAGCCCAGCACAGAGGCAGGCTAATTGGTTGCACCTGGCTAAACACACCTGCAGGCAATCGGCCACCTCCCTTTCTGTTCCTGGGCTGGTGGAAGCAAGGCAAGTCCCTAGGGCTTCTGGGGGGTGTAGTTCCTTTGATAACCCATAGGAACAGCCAGGAATCGATGCTTGTAGCCAGGTGCATTGTGGTATACGTAGTTTGTGGGAAAAATAATAAAGTTCCCAAAGTAAATATAGATGGATCCAAGAGTCTGTTGCAAATAAATGATAAACAAATAGTCCATATTGAGCGTAAATGGATGCGCCCATGGCGCAGGCATGACACTTACGGCACGGCTCGGCTGTGCATTCGGAGAAGGAAAAGAGTCATCGAGGGCTTGCTTTTGCCCAAATTTGAGAAAGGCGATTCTGTTGGCTAGGGTTGTGGAAGGACTAAGAAGTCGCTCGACCGGGAGGTCGCCAGCAACAAACTTTGGAGTGTCCGTTTGAAGACTACGATGCCCGCCACCGCTACCGCTCGTATGGGATTTGTAAATAAGGGGGTGACCAACTGGGACAATGTACAAAATGCCTGGGCCCCGAAAATGTATTGCTGTTTTTTTATAATGATATTTGGGTTTTTAATAGTCGCTGCCTTAGGATTGTGGTACCTCGAGGAAACTCACTCTTTAGAACTTTTGTTGCCTACTGAAAATGCACCCATTGTTCCTACTCCCTTTGTAAATTTGCATACACTATCCCCCAGGGATTCTCAGCACAGACAAAGGTACCACAATAACCCTTTACTGCTTATCATGAATGCTACACATGCCATTTTTAACAAATCTAACTGTTGGGTCTGCTCACATTTACCGCAACATGAGGATAAGGGGCTAGGTTGGTATATTCATCCTTTACCATTGACAACTGCTTGCTATGCTTCTCTTAGAGCATTGTTCTTTGGCCGATGGAATGATAGCATCTTAGGGAACTTTGATGGCACCAATTTGAATAGTTTTGAGAAAAGTGTTTTGACTCCCCTCGGATGCTCGCTTTTTGCAAATAGGAGTAAACCGAATGTTGCTTCTATTAGGCCGTCTGATAAACTGTCTCGTCCTTTCCAATCTTTGATTTCCTTTAAAATGGCTCCAATAGGCAATAAGGATGCCATGCCTCCTTCTTACACTGTTAACCATAGCCCCAATTCAGTTTCTTTTTGCATACAGAGAAATGGAATTCAGTCAATGGGAAATTTTCTAGGTTGTGCCAACGTTGCAAATTTGACTGGGGAAAACAGACCTTTGTATGTAGGCAGACCTGTCCACTTTGTCTGCGGTAATGTAGCATTCCCATGGTTGCCCAGGGATTGGCAGGGAACCTGTTATTTAGGGATCCTGTTACCTGGGGTGTTTATAGCTAGTACAAAAGAAGTTTCGAAAGCTCGTCCATGGCGGGACGAGAATGGTGACACCCCAGCACAAATCTTGGGAGATATATCTAAATCAGTTGTGCCATTCTGGGGGCAGATAGCGAATTCAGAAGATATCAGAAAGCTAGCGAGAGTACTGGAGAGAACCATCAACCGGACCACGGACATACTCTATAACATGACGTTAGAACAAAAGGCGATAAGATTAGTAGCACTTCCAAACCGAACGGCATTAGATGTCATTCTAGCTGAGCGTGGTGGAGTGTGCAAATTAGTGGGGTCCGCTTGCTGTGTTTTCGTACCAGATTCCTCCCCAACTATCTTCAAGGCAATACAGAATCTGCACGTCCTTAGTTCCGAAGTGCTATTCCCGAGGGAAACTGGGATCTAAGCGCTTGATTCTGGGACTTCTTGCGGTCTTGGGGTTGGAAGGTACTTTCGGTCTTACTAATTATTTTGGGAATCCTGTTGTTTCTTTGTTGCTGTATTCAGTGTCTACCTGTCATGTGTTCGATGCTAGGGGGATGTTGCGCACAAGCGATAGGTTCGATAGGACATAAAGTGTATGCCCTGGATAAAACCTCTAAAGAATATGTGTTGAAAGATATTGTAGCAAATGACCTAATGGCAATAGATATTTCCGATAGTGATTCAGGGTGCATGGACGATGATGCATGGAGTTATTTGCAAGGAGATCCAAAGTAGTTTTTAGTACTTGGCACAGGCCAAAAGGAGAGTTTGTCGAAAGAGAAAGTATATTGTGCCTCCTATTCTAATAAATATATTAATATTGGCCTACGCCAAGCTGCTCGAAAGTCGCTTGCGAAAGAAATCCGTGTTGCAAGGTCCTGACCTTAAATCCATGTAAGCCCCATTTTAGGTCAAACTGCCATTTTAGGATTTGCTTTGTAAAAATCACCCTGTGAGTTAAAATGGTGGACAATGTCATTCCAAAATACAACATGGTCGTCTTGACCTCTGTACATAGCTAATATGTAACTTGCCTGCAGGCCACTCTTTGAGGTCGTGAACTGAGACCTTGTCGTTCGTTGACCCATGTGTAGAAGGATTACTCGTGCAATGAAACTAATCCACGAGCATATGTTGAAACAATGTATTCAAATACTGAACGAAGAACATCAATGTAACTACATTGTATTAATGTTTGAGAAGGCCTGCATGGAAAATCTTAGAATACACAGTTATTGCATAGGCTTGTTGATACATGTATTAAAGGCAAAACCAGTTATATGCGGTTGTTCGAGACTTGGCACGAACCCTAGATCGGTGATGTATTAAAAGGAATATTAACCCGAAGTGGGGCTGGACATCGTGCCCACCGAATGTATAAAAAGCGAATGCATTCTAATGTACAACGTCTCTCACTGAACACACTGAACCACGCTGGAGTTCGTTGTGTTGTACTGAGGGCCGATAGCTATCTGATTTTGCTCTGTTTTTGTAACTGGATTCAGTATAAAATAACGTACTTTGTATGTTCCTTTGTAACCTGTGTTCGGTGTATTTCTTTTTCGGGTACTCAGCCTCGATATTTTGATTTTGGTTTCACACTCTCTCAGATAACAGCTGTTATCAGTGTGTTTACAGAAACAAGGGTGTTTGTCAGTTTTGGGATATTCAAATCAAAACTCTACTAGGAATATATATTCCATAAGCACACTGTGAAGTGTATAACTATATAAAATAGTCCTTGTAATTCTGAGCCCGGTTGTTTGATACAAGCAACTTCAGTTGTAACCATGTCACCGGCCCTTATTCGAAATATGCTGTGTGACATCTCAAAAAAATCATTTATTAACGATAAAATGGCGGGATGTGTGAGTCTAGGGGCCCCAAATAAAATTACTCAAGCTCTGAGTAATGTCAATGCACAAGCCGCATTAATCAGATCTATATCTCAATCTGAGGATAAATTGGCACAAACTATTTGCATGGATTTAGGAATGAAGAATGATATAGCAGATCATCAGGACGCATTAGCAAACGGCTTGATTGTGATTGTTACAAACTCAGGGCTAGGGATCAAAGCCCAAACTAAAGGTAGGCTGACACATGCCCTGAATAAAACTACGACACAGGTAGCTGGTCAGAAAATGTAACAACTTTTATCCGCAGGCAGGCTCCAGCACCAAAATCAGATGCATTGAGCCATCAAGAGTGTGCCTTTCAGAAGGGTTGGATAATTTAACTGACATAAGCATTGTGGAAGGTGTGGGACATGTAGGTTGCATTGATCTTGATCAGACTGGTTCTTAAGAACAAGGGGGACTGGAACATTTGCTCCTAATAGAAAACATTACACATTTAGGAGGGGGTAACATTTCATCCATTGCGAGCAAAATTCCACCAGGGACCCCATCTCACATGGTGGAGCGACTGACTACAGGTAATTTGGCTCAGGGACTGTAAATTAGCGGTCCTCATATACCATAGACTCAGGGAGGGTGACAAACAAATAAACCTCTGTCTTCCATCCATCTCAGCCCTCAATTCCATCCTTAACTTTATGCTGATATCAGAGATGAGGCCAAGGCACACACTTGCATTCTTAGTGAATTGAATGTTAACATGGATATTTTGAACAATTGGTAATTCAAGCAGAATAGAAACACAGTAAGCAAATGTGATAAGCAGGTGGGAATGTGGGACAATGCTCTTAATGGTGTGGATTTGGTACTGGATGGTGGAATCCAAATTAATAATGCAGAAAAAGGTGCATTAGCTTAGAGCCAGATCATGGAACAGGAACAGCCAATGGATAACATTATTACTTCCATGGTAGGAATACATGTTGACCAACCAGAAAGAGCAAAACAATTGAAAAAAAAAGGCATTGGAAAAGTCAAAAACTGGAAGAAAAAAACAACTGAGTTGCAATGACTGTGGTATTATTGTGTGAATGTGGTTCAGCAAGAGACTGAGGGTACTGCATTAGAAAGGTCCCTGCAGAAATATGACCACTCAAACTGAAAGGGGGGGTCATTGTGTATTGATTTGACATCACAATGCACAAATGAGCAACAGAATGTCAAGATAAGGCATGAATTAGTAGACATCGAGAGGGTTAAAACCTTGTCTTTGAGATCAAAGAAAGATGGCTCTCAGTTTCCATCAATCAGAGATGCCTTTCAGAGGCAAATTGATTTTGCGACCCTAAGATGTGGTGAAGTTAACAACACCCAAAAGTAGAGTGGTTCTAAGGATACAATGGGCCTCATTATGGATTGGGCGGTCCGGAATTAGCAGTGGCGGTAAACCCGCCGCCACTGTTAATTCCGGACTGCCTGATCCCGAGTCCTGCAGGCGGGAGGTGATGTCTGACCTGGCGGGTTGAACACCTCTCGCCTGCAGGCGGATGTGGAAACAACAGCACCATCACGAGATGGTGCCGGTGTTTCCACTTCCCCATTCCCATTGAGTCCGGTGGGACTCAACGGGAATGGGGACTTACCGAATTCCGCCTCCGGAATTCCCGGGACACCAGGGTCGTAGTTCCCTGGTATTTCCGGGAGTCACGGAGGCAGAATGGTAATACGAGTCCGGCGGTAACCAAGCGGTTTTACCGCCTCGGTTACCGCCAGACTCGTAATGAGGCCCAATGTGTAGTAATAAGGAAGCAAATGTAGGTAGGATGTAGGCAGGAATCAAACTATATCAGATGAGAAAGGGACCTCTAATAACAGAGAAAGATGGGCTGAAATATTTAATATGCCATTACAGGCCAGTAAAGAGTTAAATAATATAGATAATCAAATACAAAGGAACAAGGAAATCCTGACCTTCATCCCAGATGCCAGGATACAAGGGGCTAAAGTAGATAGCAGGGAATCAGTTGTTACCAGTGTAAGCCCTAACCCCTCTAAGAATCCAGAGAGGAAAGAGGGTATAGAGAGAGACTTCTCAAGATATTTGATTTAAGAGAGAGGAATTTGAGTATAGAAGGTTCTAAAGAAAAAGATAATTGAATAAACAATTTCATAAGCATCTGAAACCCGCTCTACTGGAAGATTCAATGGATGGCAAAATGACTGAATGTAAAACGTTATACTTTGAATTTCGTCCCAGACTAAATGTGAAGGTGAACTTAAACAGGAATAATATTCAGAAATTAATTTGGGAAATTCTATCATTGAATGGTATCTCTATGCTTGACATAGTCTATGTGAGTTTCCGTATGAGACCCTTACGGATTTGGCCGAAGTGCATTGAAAGTCCTCTTTTGTAAGGTGTGTATAAAGGAGGGTAAGTCCCAATTTTTTGGTGAAGGGGGATTGAGCTGGAAACGGGACTTGGTTCTTACAGAGGGAACAAAGGAACACAAGCTCAATTACCCCTCTTTTTGTCCGCCTCGCAGAAGGGCAGGGACAGAGGGATTTTTGGATAGATATATTTCTTGTCTATCTGAGAGTCGCATAAAAATATTTCATTATTCACGGGGTAGTCACAGTAAAAAACATATTTTAATAGTATAATTTATACACTTTTGTAAGTGGTTGGTGCTTTCCACCAGGCACCTCCAGACTTAGAAAACAATACATACAACTAAAAAGTCCAAACTAACACATACATATTCTGCTTGTGGTGTCTAGGTTAGTAGAGTGACAATTCTAATGATGCACTTTGTCAATTTTAATTTGTTGACTTTCGAAAAAATGGGGAAACTAAGACATTAAATGTACAGCATGCAATTTTAAACGCTGCAAAAAAACACAGTTGTTTCAGTGTTAGGATGTCTACATATGTTTCGGCACATAATATGCATCAACACCATCCCTGGTGTTCTGCTATTTTAGTTGTGGCCCTCTTCAGGACAGAATGTTGTTTTTCGGAATGACAAAAGTTCAGAAAAACCCCAGGTGTTCACGTTGTTTTTCAGTGCTTTGTATGCTTTTGTGGTCGGACTTAAGATTATTATTTTTGTTCTAGGCAAGCGTCGAATTCGCTGTCATGCCCTAGATGTCATCATACAGTTGGTTGCCTATATCTTATTTGGGCTTAGTGGTTGGTCCTTACGTCGAAGTAATTCAGACTTTCGAGCCTGAGGGTTTCGTCAGAGGATATAATTTAATTTGGCGCTAGTTGTTTTTGCAGAGATGCATGTCCCCTGCATGTGGGTTCCCAGGGGAACCTTCTTTTCCTGTTTAACAGAACCTTCTATTTGATTCGATGAGACGATCTTTACGTATCGTAGTGCAGCTCCTCTCAGTTTCGACGCAGAGGTACCTGAGAGGAGCTGCACTACGATACGTAAAGATCGTCTCATCGAATCAAAAAGAAGGTTCTGTTAAACAGGAAAAGAAGGTACCCCTGGGAACCCACATGCAGGGGACATGCATCTCTGCAAAAACAACTAGCGCCAAATTAAATTATATCCTCTGACGAAACCCTCAGGCTCGAAAGTCTGAATTACTTCGACGTAAGGACCAACCACTAAGCCCAAATAAGATATAGGCAACCAACTGTATGATGACATCTAGGGCATGACAGCGAATTCGACGCTTGCCTAGAACAAAAATAATAATCTTAAGTCCGACCACAAAAGCATACAAAGCACTGAAAAACAACGTGAACACCTGGGGTTTTTCTGAACTTTTGTCATTCCGAAAAACAACATTCTGTCCTGAAGAGGGCCACAACTAAAATAGCAGAACACCAGGGATGGTGTTGATGCATATTATGTGCCTAAACATATGTAGACATCCTAACACTGAAACAACTGTGTTTTTTTGCAGCGTTTAAAATTGCATGCTGTACATTTAATGGCCCTCATTACGACCCTGGCGGAAAGCGACTGACCGGAGCGCCACAGCGTAAATAGCGTTTCCGCCATTGCACGAAGGAGCAAAGTGCGGCCCATTCCGACCCATCGGGCACGAGCACCACGGCATGGCGGAAGTGCAAAGTCCGCGATGGCGGAAATGACCCCAAAACGGCCCACACCGCCGCCGTACGGCGCCCTAGGTGCAATACCGCCACCCCTCTTAGCGGTCACCGCAGTGTGCGCCTACCGGAAAGTACGGTGCCCGGAAATATACGGAAACGGAAGTTAAAACATGGGCCCGGAACGGGAAACATCCCGGCGTACACCTATAAATACACTAAAACCACACAACCACTAAAATCACTACCCCGAAACACACCCCAACCCGCCAACCACCCTAGCGAAACCAAGAATAATGGGAAAAGCAGCGAAGAAAGCGTGCGACCGCAAGCGGCAGGTCCACTTCTCCCGTGAGGAACTCACCGTGCTAACAGAGACCCTCCAGGAGAATGCTGCCGTCGTCTTCTCCACGCAAATGACCAGGACGGCACTTGCAAACAAGAAGGCCATATGGGCTCTGGTGGCACAGCGGGTAAGTGCGGTGGGGACCGCACCCCGCACCCCACAGCAATGCCGCAAGCGATGGGACGACCTGCGGATACGCGTCCGCAGCATACTCTCTGCCAACCGCAACATTGCCACAGCCACCGGGGGAGGTCCTGAATCACCCATCAAGTTGACCCCCTGGGAAGAAATCTGTGCCTCCACCATCGGAATGGAGAGCATAGAGGGAGTCGGAGGGATGGAGAAAGGAGTGCAGACATCCGAAGATTCAGGTAGGTGGCCCAGATAAAACAATGCCAAATCCACAAAGTCCATTCATGTGAAGTACCATGTGTCCCCATAGTGCAACAGAAACACATGTCCAGGAGAACGTCCACACACATCGGCCTGATAGCGCACGTTAAAACCCACAATAAATACATAATTAATTAAAAACCCCTAAAACACGCACTACACGTGCAGCAGGCACACCCTAACTGCAGGCTGCCAAACAACTGCACCCTCACTCCACACACAAATGAAACCACCCCCAAGACCCCGACCCAAATCACCCTCAGGCACCACCCCAATGCATGTGATACAATGCCATTCCAATTCCCACTGACCCATCAATAACCCTCGCCCTCCTTTACTCCACCACAGGGTCCGATCCAAACGACGAGCTACAGGACACCCCTACCAGCACACCTGCAAAGAGGGCCAAGACCAACGGCCAGAGACCCTCCACCTCAGCTGCACGCATCAAGACACGGCAGCAGCACAAATCAGGTGGCAGCACAGAGGAGGGAACATCAACAGGCACCCCAGCAGCCAGCATGCCCACAACACCACCACCACAGGTCCCCCCAACGGATGCCACAGAAGGCACTGCCTCTGGTGGCAGCAGCACCATAGGTGACACCCCATTGATGGCAGCATGCTCCGACACAGAAGACGGGGATGTCGAGGTCAGATCCATCCATGACCTGTCCCAATCCCCCTGTCTGTCCCCTCCCGTACAACATGAGGATACCACGCAGGGGCACCCACAAGACGACGACTGGCCATCCCCCACAAGCCCTGTGGCAAGGCAACATGAGGACAACAGCCCCTCTGTGACACCACCGCAAATGGCCATGGCCCAGCAGAGGCAACAGTCCCTCGACAAGTTAATCGTCCAACAGCAGCAAATGGCCACACTCCTCAAGGGCCATGCCGATGAATGTGGGGGCACCAAGGCAGACATAGAAACATCAACAGAGACACTTAGGGCAGAAATGGAGAGAGGTACAGAGACGCTAAGGGCACAAATTGAGAGTAGCACCGAGAGCCTGAGAGTCCAAATGGAGAGTAGCACCGAGAGCCTGAGGGGGGAACTGCATGCGACGTCCAAAGACGTATGTGCCGAACTTGCCGCAGTGCGCCGTGTGCTCACTGAGCTCTCGCAAACCCTTAGGGACATGCATGGACGTGAGCAGGCAGACACATCATCCGTTGCAAGTTCCGTCCAGGGCAGCCCCCAACGTAGATCTGGAAGGAACCTGCGCTCCACAGGCAGGGGTGCCCCTGATACCCGCAGAGGGGGCATGCAATAGCGACAGCCCACTGACAATGAGCATCTTTGGACACTGGTGTTCGGGGGGGAGGTAGGAGGGTGGAGGGGGTGTGTTGGGCTCACTTGGGTGGCGGGTCGATAGGGTGTTCAACATGATATCACATATGCCATAAAAAGTGCACGATCAACCAATGAGAAGTGTGGACATTGATCTTTGTGTACTAGGCCATCATAGGCGTACAGTCCATATTGTGCATGTCCCAGACACACGCAGTGCCACGAGTCCCGTGTCCATGCATCAGCCACCAGGCGTGAGTGCTAGAAGCATACATCAATGAGATGCTGACGGATGTCACGGCCCTCCGGTGCCTCGCAGACTCCATGAGGTGCTGCCACATCCCCACCCTCATCATGACCATCTTCAGGTGCTTGCAGTTCTGCGTCAGGGGGCATGGGCACATTTCTACGTACGCACATGTTGTGGAGCATGACACATGCCATGACCATCTTTGCAACCTTCTCATGGCGGTACAGGAGTGCCCCGCCAGACCTGCTGAGGCAGCGGAAACGACCCTTCAGTAGGCCGAATGCCTGTTCAATGACTACACGGGTACGTGAGTGGGCATGGTTGTAGTCCTCCTCATGCTGGTCCCGTGGGTTCCGGACTGGTGTGAGGAGCCATCTCTTCAGTGGATATCCAGCATCACCTGTATGTGGACGAGAAACGTATGATGTGGAATGCCATTGATACGTACGCACACCCACCCCCCCTTCCTGGCAGGTCATTGACAATTCACATACCCCACATCATCATGCATGTAATGAGACTCACCGAGTAGCCAGGATCTGTTCCCTGCGTGTCGTTCCATGTAGCGTGGTATTGTCGAGTTCCTCAAGACCATAGAATCATGGGTTGATCCAGGGAATCGGGCACAACAATGTGTAATGATCCTGTTGGAGTCACACACCATCTGTACATTCAGGGAATGAAATTGTTTTCGGTTGCGGTACTGGGCCTCCATGGCATGTGGGACGACCAATTCGACATGGGTGCAGTCGATGGCACCAATGCAACCCGGTATGCCGGCAAGTGCATGGAATCCCACTTTTGTGTTGGTTATTTCCAGCTCCGAGCGTGGTAGAGAGATGTAGTCGTCTGCGTGCTTCAGGAGGGCATCGAGCACTAGCAATAGTGTCCGTGAGAACAGTGGCTGAGAAATGCCATGCAACTGTCCGACTGTGTGCTGGTAGGTGCCTGTGGCCAGGAAGTGGAGTACAGACACCACCTTCAGTAGGGGTGGGATGGCGGTTGGGCTGTCTATCATGCTGACAAGGTCAGCCTGTGTCATGTCCACAATGGCGGCTATGGTGTCCCGGTCCAGACGGTAGAGGGTGTGGATCTGCTCATCAGTGAGGTTGAACGGATGTGCTCGGAGGCGTTGAATTGCGGGCTGCCTGCGTGGTGGTAGTGGCTGTGCTGGTGGGCCTTGCTGGCCCTGCCTTGGCCTCCTCCTCCTCCGTGCGGCTGGTTGTAGTTGGTGTTCGTCTACTTCTTGGAGTCGGAGCACTTGCAGTGCTATCAGGTCCCCCAGGGCCAACATCGCGAGTCCTGCCGGTAGCATTTCGGTGTGGTTGTGGGAGGGGACTGGCTGTGCAATTTATGTCTTTTCAGGCTGTATGGCCTCCACCTGTGGTGATTAATTCCACCTGTGCAAACTGCTCTCCCCTTTGGCCGAGCACGTCCCGCGCACAACGCTGCAATTCGGTGAATGGCATCTTGCTATTGCAATCATGTATTTGTACCCGATGGCCGTGTAAGATTGGTTGATATGTTCATTCTGCTGTGGTCCCATTGTTTCACGTACTATCTGTGCAGTCGCGAACAGACTTGTGAGGGGTCAGTGGGACGTAGTACTCGGTTAACGGTGGGCCCTCATGCATCACTGTACCGAGTTGCAACGACGGGCGGGGCGTCCCATTCGTGGGTGAAGGCAGTTACCATTTTCACACACAGCCGCACTCGATGGGATAATTAGTGATTTCAAACGGCCACAGATGCCTTTTCGACGTGATGTTGCAAATGAGGAATTCGAAGGGCGGCGCTTTCGGTTTCCAGCTAGCGGCGAGGAGATGCCCACAGGTCTGACTGCAAATGTAACGTTCTATTGTTCTATGTCCTTGAGACAGGGCCCATGGCGAGGGAGCAATGATTGATATGAATAGTTTGGGATGCGCAATAGCTACGTGGGCGATGAGGCCGTCCGTTCCCAAATACATGTTACTTCACAACACTGGAATTACGGGCTGGGGCACTGTGGATTTAGCAGGCTGCATAACGCACAGACTCAATGGATGTTTCTAATGTCATGTGAGTAATTATTCAGGCATTTTGATCCCGGGATGAGGGAATGATGGATGGATGCATGGGCAGGTGATTTGGTACAGAGTTTGCCATGTACAGGGCTTCTTGGGATCTATCCGCCTCCCCTACGCTATGTGATGCAGGGCTGCCATAGTGGGACCATCGTCCATCTGGCCTTGTTGAGCCCTCCCTGTCTCGAGGCGCCCTCAGACACTCGTTTGTGATGGTGTTTGCACCTCGATATAGATGGTTGTGAGTCGCAAGTGGTTTTGGGGTGGTGATGTTCCTTTGGAGTGGGCTAGCATGCATATGGCTGTGGATTTCGTGTGATCATTGAAGTGAGTTGTTGGTATGTAGTTCTGATGGCCATTCTGTTCTTTTTCTTTTCTTTTTGTTGACAGGTATCTCCTCCCCTTTTGCCACTGCCATCTGTATGCCACTCCTGCAGATGGATTTTACTCCCGACACCTGCTGCTTCGTGTTAATCAGTGGAGCAGCATTACGATCTTATGGGACGATCGCCAATGGCCCACATGCCCTTACGCAGTACTGGTGGCTCGGAGCAACATTTCGGCCTTTCAGCTGGACTAGTGCCTCCCCATTGGGACGGCCCTGCGGTTGTGTGCGCTTCCATGTTGCCTTTTCGTACGTGAATGTGGCTCTGTGTACCATGGGGGAACAGGGCGACACACAGGTAGTGGCTGGTCGTTTCTTGCGGAAGCAGCCCACAATGGTGGTTGGTGTTTTGGATTTCATGGCCTGATGGCTGTATGTGCTTGGTGATTTTGATGTGCATAAATGTCTATTCTGATTTGGCCCGTGTAGCGTTTTTCTTTGCAAGTGATGTGGCATATGCCTATTTGGGGGGCGATGTATTGTGAGGAGATCTGCATTGGGTTCCAGCTTCGGGGTTTAGTTGCGTGGTACTGTGCTGTGCGCGTTTGCCTACGAAGCCCAGTGAGGTCAGGGATGGGGGCTGCCAATATGCCAGTTTGAATGTTGTCATGCTCAGGGGCGGGCGATTGGGTTTTGTGTAACAGATGCCGGTCAGCCAGGTGGACTGGTTGAATGATGTGGTTTTCGGTATATTGCTGGTCACAGGTGCCTGTGTTTGCGTGCGTTTCTTGGTGGGGGACTGTGGTCATGTCCATTGGGATGGCTTGTGTATTCGTGCCATCTGTGCCCTGCAGCTCCCATTGGCCCCTGTTGTGTTTCTTTTGTTCGTTGGCATGCATGGGTGACTTGTACATTTCAATGGTTGCATTGTGGCTTCATTGCACCTACGGGGAGTTGTACTTTGTGGGCAGGGAGCGGTGTACAGGCACTCAGTGGGGCCGTTTACGGTTGATTCGCGATGCCGTACTTCTCGCCATGGCGGTATGGTCCATTCCGCCATGCCTGATGGCGTTAGGTACATGTCCGCTAGGGTCGGAATTGGCGTACCGTTGCACCATGGTGGTGTTTGCGGTTTGGCATGGCGCGCGCGCGCGTGCTTGGTGCAGTTAGCGTTGGCGTTCACTACGGTGTCGCTAATGGCATCGTACTTTGCGGTGACGGGTCATAGCCGCACCGAGCGCTATTCGATGGCGGTATTGCATTTCCGCCATCGTTTTTCGATTTCCGCCAGGGTCGTAATGAGGGCCAATGTCTTAGTTTCCCCATTTTTTCGAAAGTCAACAAATTAAAATTGACAAAGTGCATCATTAGAATTGTCACTCTACTAACCTAGACACCACAAGCAGAATATGTATGTGTTAGTTTGGACTTTTTAGTTGTATGTATTGTTTTCTAAGTCTGAAGGTGCCTGGTGGAAAGCACCAACCACTTACAAAAGTGTATAAATTATACTATTAAAATATGTTTTTTACTGTGACTACCCCCTGAATAATGAAATATTTTTATGCGACTCTTTGATAGACAAGAAATATATCTATCCAAAAATCCCTCTGTCCCTGCCCTTCTGCGAGGCGGACAAAAAGAGGGGTAATTGAGCTTGTGTTCCTTTGTTCCCTCTCTTTTGTAAGGTTCCATGTAATATTGTCCCTTCAAAAATATTGGTTTGAAAAAAAAACACTGAAAAATTGCTGTTTTTTGCGGGGACATTATTACAGTGAACATGCAGGGGACACCCCCGCAACCACCAAACCCTTTTTTTTCTCAAGGGGAGCAGGGGACAGCCCTGCATCCCCGCTCCCCCTGTCCCTATATGTATGGTCACCTATATAATGTTGCCACAACCTTTTCCCGGCAACAATATATACGGCGACCATATATATAGGGATATTATTACCGGATACGTTTTGTAATGGGTAACGTGCTGGACAAAAAGAACAAGTTACAAAATATTGGTTGTATGATCTATAGCAATAGGAAGGAAATCTGGCCTCTACTCCAAAGCACTGAGGGAATAAATGTGTGCAAATAATCTTGATCAGGCAATGACCACGGGTCCGTGTGATGATAAATGTAATATTGAGTCAGAAAATGCAGGCCCCTTTATGGGAAGACTGAGAAACCTGTCCCGTGGCGATGCCCAAGGGGATTGGTTCTTGCTACTGAATATCCTGAGAAGTGAACTAACAAAGGAATCTAATGGCAAGAATGATCTCTGATAGCAGGGGTTGTTCAAATGTTAGTACACCACAGAAGGAGTTACAATAGCTTCATGAAACATTAAGAACACAATCAAATATTTACAAATGATATCGTGTTTCTGCAAGAAACATGATTCTGTTAAAAAATATCTATAGTTGGGTTTTCTATCAGTCAACAATTGGCAAAGCAATCTATGGGGCCCACCCTATGGGGGATAGGAATTATTGAGAAGATGGGCTGCTGTAAAGTGTTACCCCAGAGTCCTCTGAAGGAGACCATTAGTGGTTGGTGGTACCCTTTCAGACAAGATCCTTCCTCATGCAATTGGGGCATGAAGTGCCCTTTGCAGGTCATTTTGGCATCAAGACGCCTAAGGAGAGGTTGAGTATGCACACCTACTGGCCTGGGGGCACAGGTAGAAAGACATTGTAGGAGTTGTGCTACATGTCAGATTTCTGGCAAAAGTGGAGCAAAAATCCAGGCTCCATTGGTACAACTACCTGTAGTGTGTATACCATTTGAGAGGGTAAAGATTGACATTGTTGGTCCCCTTGACACTCCTACGTAGTCTGGCAGTAGGTTTATCATTGTGGTCATTGATAATGCGAAAATATATCCTGAAGCTATCCGACTGAAGACTCTGACTGCCAAGTCAGTTGCAAGAGCATTGCTGGACACGTTTACTGGGGTTGGCTTCCCTGCATAAGTTGTGTCCGGCAGATGAAGCAACTTCATGTCCAACTATACACAGCCCAAGTGGAGGGAATGTGGGGTTTCATATGGCTTTTCATCTGCATGCCATCTACAAACCAATGGCCTAGTTTAGAGGTTGAATACGACTCTGAAAAGAATGATTGAAGCTTGTGAGGAGCCACAGAGGAGAAAGTGTGATCACCTGATGCCATGCTTACTTTTTTCGCCTACATGGAGGTACCTCAAGAAGGTGTTGGCCTTAGCCCCTTTGAACTCTTGTGTAGTCACCCTATGAGGGGACCTTTTGCCATATTCAGGGAAGGATGGAAGACGCCCAAACCTCCTGTCACTACCAATGTTGTGGATTATGTGTTAGGAGTGAGAAAGATGAGGGCCTTACTGATGGCTCAGGCCAGTGACAAGCTGATGGCTGGACAAGCATTGGTCAAAAATTGGAATGCCAGACAGCTTCAATTGTGCATTTGTCCACACAGCAAGAAATCCTGATTATGAATCAAATAAGGCCTAGATCTTTACAGGACAAGTGGTCAGGTCCTTAGCTTATTGTTAAAAGATTGAGAAAGGTAAACTATATTGTGGACCTTGAGAGACCTGGTCAGGTACCCAAAGTGTTGCATGTAAATAGATGAAGAAATCCATCCCTAGGGCTGAAATGGGAGCCCTACTTCTGGCTGTAGATAGGGAGGAAGATGAGTCTGAACCTCTCCCTGACCTGTTCCAGGGTAGCCATTCTGATGGCTTCACTGAGGGTGTCATATTGTCCCCTCAACTGACTCCACAACAAGGTGAGGTGAGGTAAAGACTTTGCTTAGGCAGTTTTCCACCTAGTTCTCACTCGCAAGCATGAAATTGATACTGAAAACAGTGTGCATACCAAAAGTAGGAGGGCCAGGATGCCATTAATAGTCAGACCCAACATAAAGTGTGAGGTCAAGAAAATGTTGGATCTAGGGATGATAGAGACCTCCAGTAGTCCTGGGTCCTGTCCTGTGGTTCTATTACCAAAAGCAGGCACCACAGGTTTGAGTTTTTTTGGGTCATTAAGAGTTTGCCGGTATCCCACTGGTAATTCCGGTGGGATAACAGCAAACTGACTCTGCCATTACAGGTGCCTGATCCCAGTATTAACGGGATATTCCAGGTGCCGCCAACAGCAGTAAATCCCCATTCCATGGAGTCCCATTGGACTCCATGGAGGGGCTTGCTGGTATTTGCAGCACTGGTAATACTGGTGCTGCAAATACCAGCTGCTTTTTGACAGTGGGAGTCTGATTTACCTCCAGCTCATGACTGGAGGTAAATCTGCGAACCCCACCGGCAAACTTGTATTTCACTGGTGCAGGAAAAGTGCTGGTGCCAAAATTACAGTCCATTTTACCAGCACTTTTCCTGCACCGGCAAACTCATAATAGGACCCCCTCTGTGTGGGCTACAGAGCTCTAAATGATGTCACCAAGACAGATGCACATCCCCTTCCACGAACAGATGAGTTAATGGAAAAGCAAGGGGGTGCCAAGTACCTTAGGAACTTTGACCTTGCTGCAGGGTATTGGCAAATATCCCTGACAGAAATTGCCACAGAGATGATAGCATTCTCAACACCTGAGGGACGGTACCTGTTCAGAGTAATGCCCATTGGCTTAAAGGATATACTTGCACTTTTCAAAGGTTGGTCAATTATATCCTGAATGAGTTAGATGAATTCTACATGGCACATCTGGATGATATAGCAGTTTCAGCCCTACTTCGGAGGAACATGCTAGACACCTTCGGATTGTGTTTCAGGGTTTTTGGCAGGCCCAGGTGACCATAAAGGCTACCATTTTCCAGGTTGGTCAGGATTCAGTGACCTACCTTGTGCATGAGGTTGATGGGGGCAAGATTCATCCTCTCGCCAGTAAAATACAGGCTGTACAAGACTGGGTAACCCCACAACCCAAACCCAGGTGAAAGCCTTTCAAGGCCTCACTGGGTATTAAAGAAACTTCATGGCAGACTTGGGACCCATAGCTGCCCCTCTGACTGCCCTCACAACTCCTAAGAAGCACAAGAAAGATATCTGGACTGAGGTTTGTGAGAAGGCCTTCCAAGCACTTAAAGATTCCCTTTTTCAAGCCTCTGTTCTCAGGGCACCTAATTACCAGAGAACTTTTATAGTGAAGACAGACACATCTGACACTGGGATAGGTGTTGTCCGTTCACAGTTAGACGGCAAAGGCAGGAAATATCCTATATGTTTTCTTAGTCACCAGCTTAAAGACAGAGAGAGAGCTCATGTGGGCAACGGGAAAAGGAGTGTTTTTCCATTTTGTGGGCTCTTCTGAAGCTGAGACCTTACCTCTTTGGGACTCACTTCACTATGCAAATTGACCATAGGCCCTTAAAGTGGCTAATGAATATGAAGGGAACGAGCCTTAAGTTGCTCATTGGTCGATAAGCCTTCAAGGCTTTGACTTCACTATTTAGCAAAGACCAGGTGCAATGCTGATGGGCTGTCCAGGATGTAAAGACAAATGGAACAAGAACCCCATCCAGCAGTTGATGAGATCCCCCTGTCCTTAGTGTGGGGGAGCGAGTGTTAGGAAAGATTTCTCTTTTGGCACCTTTCCCTCTGTGGTTCTATGGACCCCCAAACGTTTTGATTTTGTTTTTAACATTTCCTGAAAATGTTACAAGGAAGTGAAGCCTTCAGCTTCATTACCCTGGCATTTTGCGTATTTTGTTATGGGGAAACTGATCAGTCGTTTAGATTATAAGTACTGGGAAACTATGTTTCCCTTTTGACTTTTACACAGTTGTATCCTATTAACATTGCACACAGCATCTTAAAATGCAGTGCAATAGGGATACATTTGTATCACCCTAGCCATTTAGGATTTTGGGTTACTTTTTATATGTGCCTAAAGACAAGCTAATGACAGTAATAATATCTTTACCCTTTGTGTGTAATTTCTAGTATGCACATTTGCATTTAGTGCGTTTGGCTATTAAACATGGCTAGTGCCCTAAAATGGCCTTGACACAAGATTTTTGCTTGTTCTTTGGCCATCTTCCTGTCTTGCCAGGTCAGGAAATCCTATATGGGGTCATGCACTTGCCTGTGAAAGCTGCTGCTTTCATAGGCTAGTGATGCCTTTGTTTGTGAGTGTGTGGCTCAGGAAGCACGTGCGAATGTCTGGTCCCACTCCACATTCATGGTGCCTGAAAGTATGGATCTGGGGCATTAGTGAAACCAACAGTGGTTCCCGATTGGACTACAACTGGCTGTTTGAATGGTGCAGATCCACACCATTGGTAGGCTTGGATTTGCTTCCAGACAAGATTCTGGCTAGGAAAAGCACTCCTGCAGCCATTTCTTCAGATCAGCGTTGAATCCTGTGTAGAAGAACAGCTGGTTGACGATCTGAAGAGGACTCCTGAAGAAGCCCCGCAACCCTTCCAGCGTGTTTTCCAGTAATGCCCTGTTGGACTACTTGATCTACAAAGACTGTGTGTGGTGCTTCAACCCCTTGACTGATGGGACCAACCATTCTCAATGTGTTCTCGGGGATCCAGCTGTCCTGAGCCTTTGGATGGGTCCCTGGACTACCCAGTGTACTGATCAGCTCTGGAAAGGGCTACCTCAGTAGAATCATTGCTGTTCTGCGTTTGCATCCAGAACTTGGGTGGTCGTCAACTTGTGGTGCAAGTAATCTTACTGTTGAATTTCAACCTTCCAGGTTCAAGGAATCCTGCTCCAGAAGGTCTTCTTCATCCATAACTGGAAGGATGCCTGTCGTCATCTGTGTGTGGTGACTGTTGCTGGAACTCACCTTCCCCCTTCTTGTGTCTTGAAGAAGTCTTCAGCGTTGCTTTCTGCATTTCTCCATTGCAAACTGTTGCACTCTGCTCCTGGACCCAACCAGAAGAATCTTTGCACCTGCAGCTCCTGGGCACAGCTCACTGAAACCAATGGCAGGAAAACCAACCCCCAGCATTCCCCAGTCAACCCATCCAGTCCTCTGGGAAGATCGGAGTCAGAGGGTGGTAAGCAAAATCAAAATATGTGCTGCTCCTTGTCCTCCATAGGATAACATATATGTGTCCTTTTTATCCTTCAGTTCCACTGCTTTTTGGTAATCGCACCTGGGCAGTGTAACATGAAAGAAAATAACTAATTTTTACTTACCAGTAACATTGTCTCTTCTCTTGTACTCTTTAGCTGCATCAGTTACATTTTGGGGGAAAGCACAGTGACCTTTGGGCACAAGGCCCCACTCTTCAAAGGGATTCGACTTCTGAAGCTAGGTCATATTTCTTGTGATTAGTGTCAGGAACTGGAGATTGTGGAAGCGCTGGAGGCTATAATCAGCGCGCGCTCCAGTCCTCACCCAAGATGGCCGCCGTACCTTTAAGAGGCTGGCTCCTCCCACAAGCCGGTGCGTTGTATCTGTTTTGTCAACGCTCGGTTCGTGTGTCGGAGTTTCCTCTGTGGATCCTTCTGTGCCTTCAGCGAACTTACTTACCGCCTTGTATCCAGCTCTAGCCACCCTCCTCCTTACTGCCCGTGCCTCTTTGGTTTGCTTGCTCTGTTTCTCTTCCCGCCTTTTATTCTACATCTTTCTACTCCCGGTGTCTCGGCGCCGCCTGTTCAGTGCCTTGCCTTTAGTTTGTCCTATTTGCTCCTGTTCCTTTCTCTACTCAGCCTATATTTTTATATTTTATTTTGAACTGTGGGTGCCGGTATCCTTACTTCTATCGGCGCTGCCTTGCCCTTCACTTGTTTGGGTCGCGGGTGTTCTGACTACACCCTGGGAAACTTTACCTTTGCTCTATCAGACTAGATCTGTATACTTTTCTATTTTTCCTTTCGGTCAGCCTTTCTTAAACCGTTTAGGATATTCTTTTTGTCATAATCCTATTTTCTTCTTATCACGTGGTGTTGCCTTTTCACCTTATATCCTTTTCTGTTATCTGCATTCAATTTAGAGAACTTCTGGAGTTCTATTCCATTTATACTCCCTACATTCTGAACAATTGAGGAATCTGACTTCTATTCTACAAGTATTCCTTTTTTGGTGTGGAGAAGCTACGCCTTCCTTGTCGATTGAGAGGAACCGACTACCCCCATCTGAGCCCATCCGGAAACAGGGTTTTTTCTGCATTTGTGCTTTTTCCCTGGAAATTAGGACTGGCCCTCTGGGGATCCCCGAGGTCAGAGTTACATCTCTGCCAAGGTGGCCTCCGGAGGGGCCAGACCCTACCTAGACGATAAGAAAGTCCGAACTCCAAAGGACAAGACTCCCTCAAGGAGAAGGGATCAGAAGAAGCCCGAGGCCAACCCTAAAGAATCCTTCCCAGAAGAATCAGGTGAGGAGTTGGGGGAGGAAGCCTCGGTTCTTGACAATTAGTTCCATCTTACTGCATCAATTACTTACCTTATTTTATAGATTTCAGTAAATTAATGCATTTCAGGAACCTATGGTGATTGTATATATCTTTATTATTGATTGTTGTGCAATATTATAACCTGATTGTTTCATTGGTTAGTTTGTGCTTTAGGCCTAGAATAACAATAGTATTTCTGTAAATTCCAATCTAAATTGAATTATTGTGGGTCCTTCACATCTTTGAACTCATTGTGGACCCCTGACCCCATTCACACTCTCCTGAGAATAGCCTTGACTACTCTCTATTGCTTCCTCAACTGGGGTTTGGCTAGCCTCTCAAAGTTCCCCTGTCCACTATAACTAGGATGGCCTCCTAAAATCGGTTCAGCAGTTCAGATTCTAGAAATCCATCTAAACACATATTGATCTGTACTTTCAGGGTCTGGGACTGCTTTGGCAACTAAACAAGATTACATGTTTGGGAACCCTTATTGCCAACAATACCTGAGCCCAAACTGAGCTAAACATTAAGGTTATAAAAGAGAAACATCAGCATTCTATCATGGTGGGGATTTCTGGATCTGTTAAAAATGATGCTGATTCCAGTGGTGCCATACTATCTGTCAATGTTACCAATTCTTAGGCCAGACTGCTTCTTCAGGGTAATTGATACGATTATACTCACCATTTTATCCAGCAAAGGAAAAGCAAAGGCAACCACGCAAGGGCAGGGGAACTAAGACTTTCAGACTTTCCATTTTATTTCTAGGCTTTTGTAATACACTATGGTCTACTGGCTTCTGGATCAACCTGGTCTGGGCTATAGTGGAGGTATTCCAAGTAGACAACATACTTCCTGACACTTTTTATTCCTTCAATGGTTGACCCCTTGCAATCAAACTAGAACCAGTAATTATAACCCAAAAGCTCATCCCTAAACAGGGACAATTCTCAGGCAATAGTGTGGCAAAGTGGAAAATGTAGGAGACAGTGCATAATGGTTGAGGATTGTTAGGCTGAGGAGAAATTGGGAGCATAAACTGCAATATCAATAGATTGGTTCAGCCAGGTTAGCCCCTCAATGAATTTCAGGACAGGAAAAAGGAGCTTAATTAGGAAGTAGTTTTTGATGAATATCCAACCAGCGTAACGGATTGGTGGATGTGGGCATGGCTGATTGGAGGTTCTAGAGGATAAGGATAGACAAGTTAAATTCATGGAGGTAGAAAGGGAGTCCCATGAGGTAGCTGATGAAGTAAAGCAGTGTGCTCTGGTGTGAAGTTGCAATGAGTGTTTTGGTATAGTGCAAGGTATGCTCCCTTTTCTCTGGCAAACTCTTCACTGGCTTCCGGTTGCTGCAAGGATCCAGTTCAAATCCCTCTGCATCATGCATAAGGCTGTCTGGGGCCGAGGACCACGCTATCTGCAACTTGCTCTTACTAAATACTCTCCCTCTAGACCTCTACGTTCCTTTGGGACCAACTCTCTGTGTGTCAAGCGTTTCACTAAACAGAGAGCCGGAGGCCGATGTCTTTCTTCAGCTGGTTCCCTCTTATGGAACAGCCACCCCTTCCTCTTCGTCTTGAACCGGACCTCCTCAAATTCCAGAAGCTCCTCAAGATCTTCCTCTTCTCCTCTTCCTTCCCTTTTTTCCTAAACTGCCAATCTCACATTCGCTGTGATTGGTGCCCAGGGCCCTTTTGTGCCCATCAGGGCCCTGGCCTCCCACGTCCAATCTCCTTCATCCTTTTGCACAACCTCACACTCGCCTTGGCACTTACTGGCTTTCACCACTATAGGACTGTCGGTGAATGGCAGAGGGATGAAGGAGGGATAGGAGAAGAAGAGTAGGGCAGCATCAGCTATTATAAGACCTGGGAATTAAAAAGGAGGAGATGAGTTTGACAAGAGGTGGTGCAGAGAAGGAATAGGAGGAGACAAAGTGTCAGACCCTTGCAGGACTGAGACCATGAGGGGTATGGCAGTGAAGGTCCCAGTATTCCATATAATACAAAAGAATAAATAAGCCATATTGGCAGTCATCCCAGCCCAGAAAGCCAATTTGTGAGATAGTCTGAAGAAGAGTGTGATAGTTAACTGTGTCAAATTATATGATATGATAGGTTATTTATAACGCGTGGACCCGGGGATCGAACCTGTGGTGCTCTGTGTAGTCTTGCTTCGAAGGCAAGCACGTTGGCCCTGAGCTAACCTCCCAAGACATGGTCAGCAGCAGGGAGATCAAGGATAATTAGATTGATTACTTAATGCAATGGTGAGCTGCACTGAGTGAGTTAAAGGTATGGGTAAGCACTGGCCCTTTGCTGTTAAAACACAAGAATTTACATCATTATATATTTGAATGGTCAATGGAAGGGAAGGTATTTTAGAACCCTCTAATGAAACAGGTCATCATTCCAGGAAGGCACTTTATCAAATATGAACACAAAAGCCTCAATGAAATCGATGACCTAAAAGAGCACTATCTAAGTAATATTAATATTTCTTGTGAAATTAAGTCAACTGCTGCAAATTGACACCCCGAATATGCACCCTCTGTCTACATTTATCTATGTATCCAGAGAAAAACAAACGCGAAAAAACAGACATGGTGGTGTTCAGATTATGATAACCTTTTAGCAGAAGAGCTATGTCCCAAAATATGTCCCAAAATATGCTTTAAAGATTTAAACAAATATGTTTGCAGTGAACATAATGCATATGGTGTACATGCTGTACATCAAAGCTTGCTTCAACACTAACTAAATTAAGGTGAAGCACTCATTTGACCCATATTCGTGCTGGTCATGTGCCGCCACTCTGGGCTGCCTCAAGCGCATGTTGATAGAATGTGAGAGACTAATAAGTCTAGAAGAAGCCTGTGGCCTACTATTTGCTATGTATGAGGGCTCCCAATTTCTCCATCACTTTAAATATGTTTTTTGGTCAGGAAGGGATTAAGTGAAATGAGGATTCTTTTATTTATAGTTATATAAGATTCCATAACCCCCACCAGTGTGCATCACAACTCACTCCTATAACAGCTTTCCTTCTCCATCCCTCATAAATGGAAATGAAAAGAAAATTATATTCTATATTCCAAAGAATGCTACACACTGAGAAGGCTACGAAACATCCCGTCCTCATAGTGAACATTGACAGCTACTTATGATATATACCCAGAATTTAGTAAAATAAACATGAACACAATTCCTAGTCACTACTAAATCTATATTACACTTAACGTACTATAATTACTACGTTCTGTACATAACCACAACCTTATGACGTGTGGATACAGTATGAGCGAGACACAGTCAACTCACATACTCTAAGTTTAAATGTTTTGTGACATTCTCTTCTGGATCTGCTTCTCATTTTCTCTGCCTCAACATTCCTACTCGCACACTCCTCTTCCCATCCTGACATTCACTCCTTAAACTGAAACTCATACTCACCCTTTTTATATTCCATACCTTCCCATCAGATGTTGTTTTAACTGCTCCATGTACATTTTATATTAGTCTGATAGGTTTGGACCAACATTGTCCTGCTTCCTTCCTCCCTGGAGGAAGTTTGACACACACAAACTCTCCTTCATTGAATTTGTTCTCTCTTGTGGCCTTATGTATGTCAAAAATTACTTAGTTTCCTTCCTGTTTTTCCCAATCCAGGGTAGGCATAATCTAGTATTTAGTGTTCTGCCTCTGAGCATTTCAAAGGGAGACACTCCTGTAGTGGAATGGGGTTTGGGGGGTGAACCAATAAGCTACTACTGTGTCTTCAACTGCTTTCTTCCAATTGCTCCCATCTCATATCGCTCCATGTATGCTGTGTTAAATGATATGATTAAATCTTTCAACAATTCCATTGGTCTCCAAGTGATATATTAAACTGGTGTGGTGTTCTATTCCATTTCTATTTAAAAAGAACACTCCATCTCTTCTGACACTAACTGCACTCCATTATCTTTTAATGTTATCGAAGGGTATCCTTCTCTTTTGCATATAGTCTCTAATGATTGAAAAATGTTTCATCCAGGATGTTTCTAACCACTTGAATAACATGCCTACCAAGACAATGCAGTATCTTAGAGTCCCTGAACTCTTCACCGGACCTACGACATCTAATCCCACTCTCTCACACGGTATGGTACGGGATGTTCATTACAGTCATGGGATTTGTTCTGCTGATGCAACCCTTTGCAGAATTCTCACAAACATTGCAATCTCTGATCCTTCTTTCCACTTGCACATCCATTCCTGGCCACCAATAGCCCTGTGTAACCAATTATTTGTTTGGACATACCTTGATGGCCTTAGTGAGCGACTCTTAAAATCTTGCTCCTTCCACCTTTATGCGGAAAACATGTAGTCACCTCTTAACACAAATCTCCTTTCCACATCCAGTTCATTATAAACCACCTTTACAGCTTCACACCTCGACACACCTTTTCGCTCCACTCTCTAATTTATCTTTTAATTCCCTCAATATGGATCAGACACCATGGCTGCCCTCCATTTTTGCTTGGACAATATATTCTGACCAATATTTAATACGTTTTCTTCATTTTCATCATCACCATCCTGTTCTTCTACCAGATTAGTCATTTTTGAAAGACAATCATCTTCCCTATTGCAAATACCAGGTACGTATTCTACCTCTCACGTATATATATACTTGTAGCCCTCTGACCCACTTTCTTTTCTTTTCTAAACAGCTCTTTATCTAATCACTTTGTTGTTAGTATTTCTTGCAATAGCTTATGATCTGACTGAATTGTGAATCTTGTTCCCCATAAAAACGGTCTGAATTTGTCAAACACCCATTTGAACACCAACAGTTCTTTCTCTATGGTAGAGTAATTCTGTTCTGCATCTTAAGCACTTTCGGCATGAATGCCATAGTACATTAATTTCCTTCATCTCTCTGCGACAGTATAGCTCCTAAACGATGATTTCTGGCATCCGTAGTCACAATATTGTTTTTAGCAGGATTAAAGTTATTCAACGCTTAACGCCAACCTGAATTTCTGGAATTTTGATTCACAGTCTGAGTCCCATTTGATATTCATTCCCTTTTTATTAATCTTCTCATGTTTTGCGTCTTACTGGGGAACCCTGGAATTAATCTGGAGTTAGATTCAGCGATCCACAAAAAAAGATGATACCTGTTCCTTGTTACTTGGATTGGGAAAGCTTGTGTTGATGTTCACTAAATTTTCCTTCAGTCGAGTTCCAGGCTTCGAGATCTGATGTCCTAATTATTGTATATTTTCCTTGTGAATTTTGCATTTTTCTTTACTTAGTGTCATGCCAGTAGTCTTCAATAGGTCCAATATATCTTACACTCTATCAAGTCTCTGTTTGTAGTCCTTCATTTCCTTCCCATAAATTAGTGTATAATCCTAGTAACACATAACACCTGTTTCATTATGAAAGTGTTTATACATGATTTGCTGGGACACTGCAGCTGCTGACACTAAGCAAAATGACATCTTTATATATTGGAACAATCCTTCAGGTGTTTTCAATGCCGTAAAGATTTTTAGAAGATGGTTGTAGTTTGATCTGGTGATATGCTGATTTCTAACATAGAAAACACTTCCGCTCTGCCTCTCGTGCCAAACATTTCAGTGATGTTTGGTAAAAGATGTCTGTCTGGCACTATTCATGTGTTCAATGTTATCAAATCCTTACAGAGTGCCTCATTACAAGTCCGGCGGTAACCCTGCCGGTGCTACCGGCGGGTTGCTGCCAGACTTACAATATTTAGCAGCACCTGGCTTGCCGGTAACACTGGGGGATTACAACCCCGGCGTTCTGGGAAGTCAGGCACTGGTAAAGTGTAAATCCCCATTCTCATTTGAGCCTCACAGGACTCAATGGGAATTGGGACAACGGAAGCACTGGCACCATTGATAACAGCGCCAGTGCTTCCGTGTAACTCTGCAGGCGGGACGACACCTGCCCGCAGAGTCATACTTTGCCGGTCTGATAACAACGGCTTACCGGCACCGTTGTTAGCAGATCAGCACAGTCAGAATGTGGCACTGAGACTTAACTTTCCATTAGGTTTGCACACAACAGCTAAAGGTGGCACCCATTCCACAGATTGTATCCTTTCTAGCATCCATTGATTTTCTATTATTCCAATTCTTTTTTCATGTTATGTCTTAGAATGAAAGGAATGATCCTTACTTTGTGCACTACCGGCATCGGGTTGTCTTTCATCCTGATCTTGTGTATGTAGTTTCTCATGCATCCTTATTCATCTTTAAAGACTTCATGCTGGATGTCTTGTCTTTTTTCTGTTATAATCGTCACTTCATTTTGTCCATCACTTGTATATACTGCTTACTCAGCATTAGGGTCTAGCTTAATGGTTAATTGTTTTTGATGTGACCAACTTAGTAGCAGATAGTTTCCTTTGACAGTTTTGTAAACCTTTCCTCTTGCACTTCTGTTCTTGAACTTCATGGTGATCCAAAACCACGCTACTAACTCTATGCATTTCCCCCGTATGCTATTGGGTTAATGTCAATTTTATTTAAGGAGGCTTTTCCACATAGTTGACTTTCAAATATCTTGTTGGGCACAGGAGTATATTAGGCCCCTGAACCTATTGTCATGTCTACGTTTTCTCTCTCAATCTTTATCATTGCCATCGGTTTGTCCACATAAGCATCCTCATCGTCTACAGTCATGATTGACTGGCATGTCTTCAACTGTATACGTGGCCTCTTCTAACTCCTCACACAATTCATCTACATATTCTGTATTTTCATGTTTGCTTCAACAACAATTCGTTTTTTGCATAAGACTTTTAATGCTCAACACTTGCCACTGTTCGCTAAGTGAAAGTAGCTGTCACATCGGAAACATTTCTCCCTCTCATACCCTTCTGTTTTATCCTTGCATACTGATTTCTTCTTTATAAATGATTTCTTCTTCTCTATTTTCTTAGCCCCCATGGCTAATATTTTCATCAATGGCACAGTTGAGATTGCCTTCTAGATCAGATCTCTTTTCCAGATCCTTAACACACTTTTGAGTGTGCTCAACTTATTTTGCAACTCTAATCACTTCTTCTAATGAAGGTTTACACTTAGCCCATAATGCTTCCCTCACCTTGCTGTCATTGCATTCAAATATAAATTGGCCACATAATTTCTCTCCAAAATTGCTTCCGAATTCACATGTCAGCGCTAGTTCACTGAGAGCCGCAATGTATTGCTTCACTGATTCATGTGTGCTTGTTTCCTTTTCCCAAAATAGTACCTCTGTAAAATAATGCTGATCTTTTTCTCGTAGTGCTTATCAAATTCTGATGCACTTTTCAAATTCTGTCATACTTCCTGATTCTTCCTCAGTTAGAGTAATCACATTTTCAAATTGATCTTGATCATATTTTCCTAGAGAGTGTATCAGAAGACACTTTTACAGTTTGGCCCGTCTACAGCCTGAACGTAATGGTCAAAACACATTATTTCCACCTTTTCCATGGTATCTGAGGCTCTCCTTGTGTGTCTAAAAAAGAATTGGGTGGCAGTACACTTTGCATTTTTTTAATTTAATCAGTGTCTTTCTACATTCATATTTATTCTGTATTCAACACTGATCAGTGCCTTATCCACATATGTGTCTTCATCACAGTCTTTATGGCTTTATATACAGGGTATGTTCACTCATCACGCTTTCTTTTCTATATTGGTTATATTGCGTTCATCTGCACTAACGCTACGTATGCTGTGACTGAGAATGCTCAGTCCTAGTGTTGCCAAGAAACACTTTGTATTGTTGTGCATGGAGAACGTAATGGTCCTTTCTTCTAGCAGACATTTCAAACAATATCTTCTCACACGTGCCAATGGGTACTGAACATTGAGGAAAAGTACGGACAAACAACCCGCATGCGCGCGTGGCTCAACGCGAAAGAAACACGCAAACTGCTTAGAGGTAAGCAACTACAGATACACACGGCTATACGCAATGGACAATGCTAAATTAAGCCAAGTTCATAGTATAGGTAAAAGGTCTTATCTCTTCACTCCTCTAGTAAAGTTTGCATAGTAGCGTTCCTTCTCTAATTTTCTTTTAACATCTACGCATCTGCATATCTCCAATTTGGTACAGCATGCACCTTCTTCACTGCCAGCTACTTAGTGGGGTTGCTGGTACGGTTCCGTCCTCAGCTCATCGCCAGTGAAATGAGGATACTTTTATCTATAGTTCTATAAGAACCTTTATTAGTATTTTTTCCATAACCCCACAGGGTTTCATCATAGCTCACTGCTGTAACAGCGTTCCTTCTCCATACCTCATGCATGGCACACAAAAGAGAATGACCTTCTATATTCCAAAGAATGCTGCACATTGAGAATGCCACAGTGAGGGCTCACAGTTTCTGTATCACTTTACATCTTTTTGTGGTCAGCATGCGACTAAAGTGAGCACAAAAATTAAGATATGGAAGACATCTTGAATGTATAATAGTGCCTTCTTTCAAAGCCATCAGAGAGCACTTGAAAGATACGTTAAGGACCTCATCTGAGCATGGTTATAGCCATACAAATGAATCATGTACCAGAAATGGCTTGAACATGGCTGCACTACAGGCTGCTCACAGAATAGCATTGAATCATATTGACAGCAGTGCATAAAGCAGACTTGCCCTGAGGAAGGTCATGGCTCCCGGCATGAGTTATATATTTTAAAACACCCATGAGGAAAGACAATTAAGGACAGTTTGTGTCCTTGTAGCTGTAATTAATAAGGCTCTTTGTCAGCATAGCATATGTCTACATATGTATACGGTGCACAGCTGTTTCAACGAAGTGAATTACATTGTGGTATTTCACTCTGATACAATTATTTTGTGGGGGAAGTAATTTATATATGCATGTTTTCGGGTAAGGGGCATAAGGGTAGGGGGTGATGGGTGGGTAAGGGGCATGGGGGAAAGCTCATTCCAAAAAAGGAAACTGAAAAGAAAATCGAAGTAAATGTATCAAATTGAATTACCACTAAGTGATCACTTCGATGAAACAACCTAGAATCATTTATGCCGTGTTCTCTTCCTTTGTCAGTGCTTCTCTCAAAACCAGTCTTGTCTGTGTGTATTATAAAAAAATCATCAATTATAGGTATAGTTGCTCTTTAAGCACATGTACCTATAAAGATTAGGAATTGTAGGACACCGACATCCTCTTTGTTGTTCCTTCGCCTGATCTATGGACCCCCCATATGATCTCTGTGCTCTGTCCTGTCTCCTCCTCTCCCATAAATGGTGGCACTAGCTGGGAAATCCTCATGGCTTCTTTTGACTCCTCCAGAGTCATCCTTAACGTCTACCTAAATGGCACTGTCATGGTCCAAGGTCCCCAGGTAAATCTCCTCCTCTTTGATAGGTGTTTCCCTCGCCTCATCAACTTCCTTTCTTCTCCGGCTGTCCCCTCCTCTCATTCCTTGGCTACCTTGCCCACTCTTCCCTCCTCTGCCCATCTTCTGGCTACCTCCACAACTCCGCAGGGTGTACCTCTGATTTGTACCTCTCCCTGGAAGGTCTTTAAGGCAGGCAACCTTCTTCATCTTTCCACTCTCAACGCTCGCTCTGCTGTCAAACACTCCTCTGACATCTGCCACCTCCTTGAAGAACTTGACCTTGACGTTCTTGGTCTTACAGAGACATAGTTGACGGCCAGCTCTGTCACGAGATTTGACACTCTCCTCCCTGATGGCTACTCTCTGCACCCAGATCCACTCGCCCTGGAGGGGATGTAGCCTTGATCTTTCCTGAGTGGATTCCTGCCACTATAATTCCCACTCAGATCTACTCCTCTTTCGAATGCCTCGCCTGCAGGCTCTCAATCTCTCCTAGCCACTCTCTTACTGTTGCCACTCTCTACCGGCCCCCTGGTCAAATCACCTCTTTTCTCTCTGAGTGGGCTGACCTCTCCTCCTCTCTCCTGGCCTCAACCACTCAACTCCTCCTCCTTGGTGACCTCAACATTCACCTTGATTCTCCCTGTCCCTCAACATTGCTCTTTCGCGACCTCTGCGATTCCCTCTCCCTCTCTGTCCTCCCATCTGGCCCAACGCACTCTGCAGGGCACACACTTGATGTCTTGATCTCCTCTAGCCTCCCCCTATCTATTTGTCACGATGCCTGCCCCCGGAAAGCCAGACCAGGCCCAGCAACCCCGGAAGCAGGCATCATGCCACTTGAAGCATCATTACAGAAATCTTACCTGTTGCAGACCATGCTGCATACCTACCTGATGCAGACCATGCTGCACAAAGCCACAAGCCAAATGAGGCTTAAAGGGACTACTTTACCTCAGGGACTCCTTTCCTTTCGGGTGGGGCTGTGGAAGAATACTTACCTGGGACTTCTTCCAAGGCTATTTAAGCCACACCCGGACAGCCACACGTGCTTCGCGTTATTCTGCTTGCTGCAGCGTAACGCTCACCGTGTCTTCAGCAGCTCCAGTCTTCAGCCACGCCCGCTTCAGCCGTGGAACACCTGGAACAAGAAAAGGAGAAGGAGAAGAGGTCAGAACAAAACCCTTACCTGAATCCTTGATCCAGCACATCGTCGATCTGGAAGAGAGAAGCCTTCTCAGGTGCATTGCCACGCACCTCGCAGCGCCGCGCTGAACTCACCAACCGGGGCTGCATTCCTTTACTCCATCGCGAATCCAGCATCTCCAGGCCATTCTTCAACACCTGGGGGAGACAGGAACAGATAGGTGAGCAAGGGCAATACAAACCACCCCCAAAGACTTACCTGATTTACCACAGGGGGGTACTCACCTCATCTCGGGTCGGCGTAGTCAATTCTGCATCACTGCCGCACCCCGGCCCCTAAGGGAAAAACAAGAACAATACAAATCACCTCCAAAGACTTACCTGATTACCACAGGGGGGTACTCACCTCATCTCGGGTTGGCGCAGTGAAATCCGCATCACTGCCGCACCCCGGCCCCTAAGGGGAAAAAACAAAGACAATACAACCTAACCCCAAAGACTTACCTAATTTACCACAGGGGGTACCCACCTCATTTCGGGTTGGCGCAGTTAATTCTGCATCATCGCTGTACCCCGGCCCCAAAGGGGAGAACCACAATAGACTTACCAGGATCTTACCAATAGCCACTTGGAACTCTTCTGGTGGTTTAAATCCACAACCTGCAAGGAATCTGGCAGAGTGAAGATCAGACTTTTGAACTCTTACGAACAATTGGACTTAGAGTCAATACTGGAACTCACCAATTCCTCCACGCCAGTGAAGTAACTGGTCGTCTACGTGCCCCTGCGCCCAACGCAGGATGGAGAGCTCATCTTTCCAAATCTTCAGGTGAGATTAAGAGGGAACTTCAGGAGTGTTCTGTGGGCAGACAAGGGGAGTGGAAGGCGGGTTAACGCTCAGTTTACGGGAGGTTAATTCCCTTTCTCCATTGCAGAAAGATATTCGTACGAGTCCAACAAAGGAAGCTAAGTGGGTCTGTCCAGTCTGTCATCTCGGCTCTACGTGTTACTCTGGTGGAAGCAACAGCGGGCCAGTCCAGATCGACGCCCCCGTGGGAATCAGGTGAGCGTAACACTATATCTCTCTCCACTCCCCTCTCCTGGAGTGACCACTACCTCCTCTCCTCTCATCTCTCTCTCTTCTACCCAAGCCAAGCCTACCCCAACACTGCCACCTACCTTCCTGGACATCCGGCCCATGAAGCGTGTGTCAGTCAAGGCTTTTGCTTCCACCATCTCCCCACCCACTCTTCCTCTGGCTGACTCACACCCTGCCACAGAACTGTCTTCTCTCTATTCTTCTATTTCTGATACTCTTGATGTTCTTGCCCCTGTCATGAGGATCCGCCTGAAGTCCAAAGCCAAGTGCAATTCCTGGTATGACTCTGACCTAGCTACACTTAAACATAGGTGTAGGGCGGCTGAAAGAAAATTGAGGAATTCCTGCTCATCCTCTGACAAACTGGCCTGTCGCCTTCTCCAAAGGCAATACCGTCTCTCTGTCCGTACCAAGAGTCCACATTCAAGCCCGTGTCTCTGCGGCATCTAACAGCTCGGCCGAACTCTTTAAAATTTGTAAGGAGCTGGCCAACCCTGCTGCAGTCTCTACCCCTCCCCTCGCCTCTCAGGCTCTTTGCAATGCCCTGGCCTCACACTTTATCTCAAAAACCCAGGACATCCTGTCCACACTCTCCTCCACCCCCTCTCCTCTCCCCTCTCCATCGGTACTCACTGACCCTCCTCCAGCCACCCCCCCACCCTCCTTCTCTTCCTTTCCTCTCTTCTCCCCTGATGAGGTCACTGGACAAGTCTGATCTATGAAAGCCTCGTCAAAAAAGGTTCATCCCTGTTCCTCTAAAACTCTCAAGGACCACACTGATACCCTCGCTGTGGCCCTTGCCGACTTCTGCAACCACTCCTTTGCCTCAGGATCCTTCTCCTCCCCTCTTAAGCACTCCCTTTTGCATCCTCTCCTCAAGAAACCCAAGCGGATCCCACAGCGGATCCCTCTTGTCCGGCCAACTATCGCCCAATTTCCATTACCCCCTTCTTAGGCAAACTCCTTGAAAAGCTGGCCATCTCTCAGCTAAACCTTCATTCTGATTCTGTTGGCTGTCTCCATGACCATCAGTCTGGCTTCAGATCTGGCAGAAGCACGGAAACTGCTCTCCTAGACATCCATGAAGATCTGCTTTCCAACCTTAACTCTAGCTTTCCCTCTGTTCTCATCCTACTTGATCTCTCCTCTGCCTTCGACACGGTCAACCATACCATCCGGCTCAACCGTCTCCGGGATAACTTGGGCATCACCGATCAGGCTCTGGCCTGGATGACCTCTTTCCTCTCTGATCGACACTCCCAGGTCCAACTTGGGTCCTTCCTATCATCTGTCTTCCTCTCCACCTGTGGTGTTCCCCAGGGGTCTAACCTCTCTCCCTGGCTTTTCAACCAATACCTGGCAACTCTCGCCCGCTGTATTGCCATTTTCTGCTCAAACTTGCAGTGCTACGCAGACGACACTCAACTCATTTTCAGGCTGCCCTCGGCCACCTCCTCCACCTCTCTCATCACTGATTGCCTAACTGCCATCCAAGATTGGTGTGCCATCAACGATCTTTGTCTTAATGCCAGCAAGACAGAGATCCTCCTCATTGGCACACCATCACCTTCCTTTCCCCTCACTCTCTGTCCGGCCTCCCTTGGCCCTCCTCCTATCCCCACCTGCGAGGCCAAGAACCTTGGTATCACCTTTGATTCCACACTCTCCTTCTCTGCCCACATCCCTGATGTATCAAAAAAGTAAAACCTCCTACTGCACCTCCTCAGAGGTATTCTTCCTTTCCTCTCACTCCCCCAGAAGCTCACTGTCTCCCAAGCTCTGGTTCTCTCTAAGCTGGGATTTTGCAACAGCCTCTTTCTTAATCTACCTGCCTCTACTCTCTGCCCTTTACAACTTATCCAGAACAGGACTGCGAGACTTGCCCTTTGCCTCAAGCCCTGGGATCGTATCTCTCCACCTCTGAAATCTTTCCATTGGCTCCCAGTGGATGCAAGGATTAAATTCATAACCCTCTGCATTGTCCACAAGGCTTTCTGGGGCCTGGGTCCAACATACCTTCAGCTATCCCTCCGCAAATACCTCCCATCTCGAGCACTCTGCTCCTCTACCTCTAACTCCCTCAGGGTCAGTCGTTTCTCAAAGAAACAAGCTGGGGGCAGATCTCTGTCTTTGGCTGGGGCCTCCCTCTGGAACAGCCTCCCTGCCACTCTAAAACTTGAGGAGAACCATCTCTGGTTCCGAAAGCACCTCAAAACCTTCCTCTTTGCTTCTGCCTTCTCCTCCCCTCTCCCCTGTTGATTCTACTCTCCCTTGCCACCATGCACCTGGCCACCCTCTGCCCTCTGGGCCCAGGTACCTGCTCATCTTGCCACCCGCATGCACTGGGGTCTGTATCTGTACCCATACAGCCCTCCCCTTTTCTTTCTGCACTTTCAGAGACCTACACAGCCTGCTGCCATAAACCGAGCACTTGCCACTTGCTAGCTGCACTCCCATTGTTTGTTGCCTTTTTATTTATTATTTCATTATTATTTTTGTTTTTTTTCCTTCTCGCTCTGCACTCTCCTTTTGTTCCCCCTTCCATGCACTTCTCCCCCTTCATCCTCTACCCTGCACTTGCACGTTCTCAATGTCACTGGGCCTAAGATCATTGTTTTTGTTCTCCCCTGTTCCCTTTCCCTGCCTGATCGTGCTCTGAAACACTTGTGTATGAGCTCGATAGAAATAAAATATCAATCAAGCGTACTGCATTACATTTGCCTCTTTTAATATTTTGAAATAACCTATATTTATCCACATATGTTAAGTTAGCGTTGAAATTCATTTGTCTTAAGTAACATTTTTATTTAATGCAAACATAAAAAGAAACACACCTAGGGATAAAAACTCAATTGATCTCATCTTGCATTTTCCACCACTGTGGAAAGTATCCAAAAACTCAGTTTTCCACACAATTAACCTCAAAATAAGTGCGCCAGGCCAGCGAGTACCTGTCGTGTAGGCCACCCATCCTGGACGCAGCGTCCCCTGCTGTGCTGTGAAAGCAGCCCTGGGGCTGGGTCCTGCCTGTACTGGAACCTGTGCTCAGAACAGTCCGACGTCACGCAGGTGAGCACTCCACTCTAATTGTATACTGCCTTGCCTTGATAGGATCGTCCCTGCTTCCTTCACACACTCCCTACTCCTCTTCAAATCCCCCTAGCAGGAACTGGTACCTGCATTAACATGGGTGCTCTGCTGTACTGCGCGCGCAGCACTAGGAGACAGACACTGTGCAGATTGCATGCTTGTGTGTGCCCTGTGTCTCCTTCACACTCCACTACATGAAAGTGAGTGCGTCTCCTGCAAACACCTTTAAAACATAGTTCAGGTTGCACGCCCATTTGTACCCTCAATCTAAATGAACTGACTATAACAGTGGAAAATAGCACAGAGTGTCTGTGTGCAGTGCAAACCCTTCCGGTCATTGGCACTAATGCAAGCAGGACTGACTCCAGTTTCCAACCTTCCAAGGTCAATCAATAACATGGCTGCCATTTTCTTCCTTGGGGCAACACTTGTTCTTGACAGAGACAGGACCTTGAATAATGTAGCCAGTCCCCCACACTACCCATTTGGGGATTTGGAATATACCTTTTCAATGCATACAGAGGAGCTGGAGGCAAGAAATTCATGGAATGCCCCACATGGAATAAATACGGGATGTTTACTGAGACTGTGGAATGCCGGCAATCCCAGTGTCCCTGCAGGTTGCGGAGTCTTCCTGATTCTCAGACATTGCTTTAGCGATTACATCAAATGCGAGGAGCATGGGGTGGGCCGAGTTGCCCCATCTACCTTCGTGGGACACTTGTGCCCATTTGAGCTTGCAGACCATTGACCTAAGGCCATGCAAATCCCTTTGGGCATCCATTCCCATCCATTTCCTGCCCAAAAACGCATCCACTCCTGGAATGTCTTTGAGCTCGCTTTACTCAGTCAATAGCCCCATATCGCCGGAGGTCATTTCAGAGTCAGCCCTCGGCCCCATCAGTCAGGCTTACACCAAAGGAAAAAGATGTTTTGAGTAAGTGCAGTTCATTACTGCTCGGTCACAGCTCTGCTCAAGTAGGTCACTTTGAAATACAGTTGTTGCTTAAAAAAGAAAAAGGGGAGTTGGGGGCTGTGAGGAGTGCCAGCTCATCACACTTCCTCTAGTACTGGAGTGCAAGGTAACCTATTTAAGAGTACTACTCTTAGGCCTTGAAGTTTCCGAGTGATTGACAGAAAAACTAGCATACTCAGCCTGACGGCATTTCACCTAGTTCAAGTGCAGAAGTGTTGCAGTACCAACCAAGCTAAGGAGAAGGGACACAAATGGGGGGGGGGGGCAGGACGGTATCCAGTAATTATCATGAATACCAAAACAACTAATACCATTATAACAAACCTAAAATAACGAATTCCAAAATAATGAATTCGAAAAAATGGAAAAAGAGGTTGGGAGGGGGGATAGTGGTTTTGGGGCGGGCAAAAGTATTAAGAACAAAAGAGTGGGGTGTTTGGGGTGGAACCCCCCCAAAAACAACAATAAAGAATGTGTTGTTTGGTAATTCGTTATTATGGTATCCGTTATTTTTGATTCTTTATAATTACATGTAACCGACAGGAAAGACAAACTAACTAGTCCTGGTACATTTAGGTCATGCATGCGTACAGAAGGAGGTACGAGAAAGGAGGGCCTGGGGGGAACAAATAAATCCAGTCCAGCAGGGCCCTGGGTTAAGTGCAGAGAGGTTGCCCTAATCATGGAGCGTGATCTGAAAGCGCAGTAATGTTGAACATAGTGCAGTGGCCCGGAGGCAAGTGCAAAAGACTGCCGGGGGGCCTGGGACCTGTAAGGCTCTTGAGGTGAACCAGGCAACCCATCAGCAAAAGTGAATTGAATTAGGGAGGAGAAGAAGGGTGGAGCAAATAAGAACAGAAGTTAGCAGGGGAGATGGAAAGAGAAGGAGGAAGTGAAGAGGAAGGTCTTCAGGAGTTTACGGAATGTAAGGTGCTCCGGTTCAAGATGGAGAGAGGCAGGGAGGCTGTTCCAGAGGCAGGAACCTGCAAGTCTTGCAGTTCTGTTCTGGATGAGTTGTAGAGGACAGAGCATAGAGGTGGGAAGATTGAGAAAGAGACTGTTGCAATAGTCCAGCCTAGAGAGAACCAGGGTTTGTGAGATGGTGAGTCTCTGGGGGAAAGTGAGAAAAGGCAGAATACCTCTCAGGAGGTGCAGTTGGTAGTGGGACTTTTTGGAGATGTCTAAGATGTGAGAAGAGAAGGAGAAGGAGAGATGACCTCTAGATTGTTTGCCTCATTGGTAGGTGAGGGAGCAAGGCCTAGGGCGGGCGCCCAGTGTGAGAGTGGGAAAGCGGGAGCAGTAGTCCCAATGAGTACGATCTCTGTTTTACTGGCATTCAAGCAAAGATTATTAGCAGCAAACCAAGACTGACCTGCAGATAGACAGTCAGGAATGAGTGAGAAGGAGGAGGAGGCAGAGGGTAGCCTGAAAGAGAGCTGGGTGTCATCCACATAACACTGAAAGTCAGAGGTAAAGGTAGAGATCCTGTGGGCCAAGGAAGCCATGTAGATATTGAAAAACCAGGGGGATAGGCTAGATCCCTGGGGCACAACACAATTAGAGAGAACAATAGAGGAGAGAAAGGACCCAAGTGCCACCAAGGAGGGCCGGTCAGAGAGAAAGGAGGTGAGCCACACCAGGGCCTGATCTGTGATATGATATTTTTATTTGTATCGCGCTCGTACACAAGTGTTTCAGAGTGCCCATGGTATCAGAGATGGGTGATCAGGATGTTGTGGTTTACCATATCGAAGGCAGAAGAGAGGTCAAGAAGAATGAGGACAGAGGGAGAGTTAGAGTCAAGATTTGAGAGCAGGTCTTCACAGGTGTTCAGAAGAACAGTTTCCGTGCCTCTGGATGCTCTAAAGCCAGACTGATGGTCACGGAGACAACCAACAGATTCAGTGTGGAGGGTAAATGAGTGATAGCAAAACAAAAGAAAGCCAAACTGTGTTTACTTTACTTTTATCGGGCAGCATCAGTCATCAATACAAGCAAAGCCGGCTGTTTGCATCCCTGTGTCACACTGACATGAACGCTCCATGCACTGTGAAAGAGACCCTTTGAATAATAACCCTGCACAAGCAATTAGCTCTTGGTTGCTGTTCCTGGCCATCTCTCAACCTGCCATCACCCGCTGCAAGCATGTCTGCAGCTGACACACAACCGCATCTGAGAGCCTTTACAAGGTAGCCAGCCTGCCTGGATACAGTGTACCAGCGACATGCTAATGCTCTTGCAGTTTAATGTGAAGAAAGTGCATTGGAATCCAGACACAGCAGAAGATGTGAGCAATGTGTTAGGTGAAGGTAATGTAATGGGTTGCAGCAATCAGTAACAAAATGGTGACAGATGGTTGAGAACGGTTAGGACCCGGAAAGATCGTGGTGGGGGAGCGCCAATCTGATAGTTTGCCTAGGGCGACAAAATTCCTTGCACCGGCCCTGTACACACACACACACCACACCATACCAAATACACTAAACACACAAGTGCACAAATAGGAATAAAAAAATGTATTTTTCCATAAACAAACACATATTTTTCTGTGAGTGTGCAGAAGTGACATCACATGACCCTTGACCTCTAATGACATCACAGGAAGTGATGTCATTTGACCCTGCCCCCTAGTGACATCACCGAAAGTAATGGCACATGACCCTCAGATGTGTCTAACACACATGTTTCCACCCAGAGCATTCAAACACACACTATCACATTCCCACTCATTCGCCCACGAGTCACTCACTCATACACCTTGTGTTACATCCACTCTCAATGCATTCTGCACACGGGCAAACACCCACCCAGAACAGTCAAACACACACACTAACACATTTCTTCTCATTCTCCCACCACTCACTGACCTATAGCACATACGTACATCTGACACACACTTCATACATGCAAAATGCACATCACATAAAAAAAAGTCTTACCTGTTTTTCCAGCTTCGGTCCGTCACTCCAGCCACCCTCTGCTCCTACGTGCTGTTCACAAACAGGAACCAGGAAGCTGTGAGAGCTTCCTGGTTCCTGTACATGAGCCGCGAGGAAGCCAGGGAAGGGCTTGGATCTGAATGTGGCATGTGATACGTGCCACATGTCATGGTCAGCCCACCCTACTGAGCACTTTCTTCTGTCACTGCAAGCCCTGTCCCAGCCTTAACGCTTATCGGTGAGGACTGGGTTGGGGCTCCACCAGACCTGGCATAGCAGGGCCCCCACTACTCCGGTCCCCAGGAGCTTGCATTTTTACAGGGGTAGCAAGGGAGACCACAGGGGTAGCAGCTGCAACTCCTGGCGACCCTCAAATGACGCCCCAGGAATACACAGAAAACAGACAAACACGTACACAAAAGGGACACACAAACACACAAAGTCATATTTACAGACCTCACATTTAATTCAGCTTGTGCACAAGACACATAAATGTACAGAACATTTTTTTGATTGTACTCAGCAAGCAAGCTATTTGTTTTTTTATAGAGCACAGCGTAGGTCTCTGCTGGGCGTCTTGGCACTTAAATGAAAGGGTAAGAGGATTGGTATCTCAACTGAGAATTTTTCTGAATTGCAGATGAGATTGCCATCCTTTCTGAATGTAGGTAAGGTGTTATTTCAGTTATGCAGTGCTTTGACAGAGAATATTCAACCACCCATTTATAGCATCAGAAAGAGGAGCACAGACCTAAAACTGCCGGTGTACAATCAAGAGTTCAGATTGGCTTGTAATGAAGAAGGGACTGTGACAGGATGCATGACTCTGAGAGATGGAATCTCCAGGGTAGCAAACCTGCAGCTTTAAATATTAAGTAGTTTAGGAATGGAAGTCAGTGTAGTTGTCAAAGGACTGTTGAGCCATGGAATCTCGTTGGAAGTATTAAAAGACATTGGCAGGCAAGATTGGAGCCTCTTCAAATTTTTAATGAAATACTCTGACTAGCCAAGATAAGCCAATTACAAATAGTTCACTCTCCAGCTACTTTGGTGAGCATATTGGAAATATAAAAGCTGTATTTTCAAGCCATTCATTTTAATAAAGAAATGGGTCCGGGAAACCTTCTAAAGTTATCCAGTCATTCATCATATGTTGCACAACTGGCAGTAGACAGGGGCCAGAGTATCCAGCCAAAATGTAAAACTCGTTGGAATCGTATCAATTCCACCGAGAATACCCCCTGTTTTTCCGCCATTCAATTTAAGCCGATACTGGTTCATACGTAGGCTTGTTTACTGCTTTGCTGATGTGTTTCACTCTCTCTGTACATTTGCAAACACATCTGAGTATCGTCCAAATATTAGAATGAAGTGTCCAAATGGACAGTGATGTATGGGTAGGGACTTTGCTTAACATGTTGGTTATTCTCCCTCTTCAGGCAGAGCAAGTAGAAAATGGTCCTGCCCAGTCTGATGATTGTTCTGAACATAGCCGTCTCATTTCAAGGAAATTGAGTTGCAGCTGGGTCTATAAACAGCACATAAAAGGACTACTTAACATTGATAAGGAGGATGCTTTGGCATTGTATCCATAGATGAAATACTATGAATGCCAACTTTTTCAATTGTGTAGAGATAAAGTGACTTTGAGAGTTAATAGAACACTCTATAGTTCTGCCATATGTCACCGGTGTTTAATCAATAAATCACGCAGATCACTGCATTCCTGCAAATCTGGACATAAACACTTCTGCTGCCATTTTATATTACAGGCCTGTCTTTTTAAAGTTATTTAAAAATGCTCAAAGTGAATTCTGCGACTTTTAATTTCGTCTTGCATAACACTCCCAGTGCACGTCTTAGCTTTCTAAATTCGTTGGACAGCTGATTAAACTGCAAGAGAAGCACTCTTGATTTGCTCTGACACACATAACAACATGCCTTGACGAGCCATGATTATTTCATGGGATGCAGCTGAAACAATTCCACACAGGAGGAGAACTCATGCAGCCTGCACGAGGGCGGCAATGTGTTATCCAAGCACAGGCCCTCCTGATCTGACGTAAGTTGTCACGTGCCTTTCTTCCAGGAACTCTTAATTGTGCCATGTCCGGCTGGATCAACACTGAGCTTCTCATCATTCATGATGTGCAGGCGGCCATCTTTGTGATTAGGGGACGTTGAATAGATACCAGCGCTTCCTTCCCACTCCCTTTTTCTGGATCATTGAAGCTATAAACAGTTCTCGAGGTTTCCTTCGCCCACAGATTTTTGCTGCTCGGGTTTTCGTGCTCCAGTTAAAATCCACTGACAAACGATGTCATAAAAATATACAGAATTCTTCTTGTCTGCTTTTAATGATTTAGTTTGAAGGACCATTGGGCAAGAGCCTGGCTAAAAATGTTGGCACACCTATGCACAAAGAGCATCCGAATGTCTGCCTCTATGAGGCGGACATTCGGATGACCTTTTCCACGTATTTTGCATGTATGTAGTAATATGGTGTTGTTTCTGCGCGCTTCAATGTGCATACTGGATTCAAAAACAGGTTGCACATTGAACTGAGCAGAAAACAGACTCATTTATCTGACTATGTGGATACAGAGGGAATCACATTGCCTGAGAGGGTAATTCTTGTCCTTGTCATATCGTTTGTTTTAAGTGTGACAGCAGTGAACTGAATCACTGCTGTCACACATGCCTTTCTATTTTCCACACAGGGATAGGAAGGCTTTCACTTTTTTCACATTTCACGAAGACGGGCTGTTTAAGGTACTCAAATGTGAAGTTTGCTTTCAGTTCCCAAGGGAATGCTGGGAGTATGTAACAATGTTTGCAAGGGGTCTAGCCAGTGCATTATTTGCACTGCTGCCTGTCCCATTAAAAGTCACCTTTGAGCATACGAATACCTGTAGATTTCTGAAAGTAGCACATATAAAAAAGCTCATCATCTGCATTTTTTTTTCATTTGCACTTTTTTTTTTGAATTTGCCCCCAAGTCTCCTTGGCATCTAAGGTGCCAGACCCCTGCTTTTCTGACAGCTTAGCCACACGTTACAGGTCAATGTATTGTATACGTGCCATTCTTTATTTTATTTTATTTATATTTTTAATCAGTTCTACAAAGCACAACATCAACATATATAAGTCATACCAAAATCACGAGGTCGGGCGGAGCCCAGAGAAACAAAAAGCAGAATGTGAACAAAAAAATCTTGCACAGCAAATCAAACTTTCTAGACTCCCCACCCCAAACCGTACTCTTATCACAAAAACAAAGGATGAGTAAAATAAAGAAAGAATTAAAGATGTCAAAGCACAATGAAGTGTCAAACTGTTTTCCGGCCACCCCCATAGGCCGTGTTCAAGGGCCCGTAAACAGCGATATGTGTTAGGCGTATTCCATCGATACCAAAACCATCATCACTATGAACCACCATGGTTTACCGATTACACGGGGTTGCCTATGGCTCCTTTGGGACTGCACAACGTCATCCCCAGGAAGCTTGCTTACCTACACACTCTAGACACCAGACCTTTGCATAGCGCTCAACCATTTGTGTCGCAAAGGCGGGTGAAAACACCCGATTTTGTTGTTGGCGGGTGAGAGGCTCATTGAAATGAATGGGCGTGCAGGAGGCTTAGCGGGTGAGTCAGCTGTTTACAAGGCGGGTGACACCCTCCAAAAGCGTGTGAGTTGAGAGCTATGCCTTTGGAAGACCCGGTAAAACCCACCCCCATACATTCTAATAGAGTAAACACATTGTGTTAGCCCTAATGTGATCTTAGCTGGTCCAAGGCTTTCTGTTGTCTATAATAGGACAAAAAAGGGAGCCATTCCGATTGTTTGTTGGTACGGCTTTCGGAAAGCACTGCCGTCAGGTTCTCCATATCATACATTTTGTATGCTTCATTTGACATTCCCCATGCATGGCAGGGCAGGATCTCTTCAACTATATTTTTACACATGCACTCGCCACCAATAACAGATTAGTTGTCATGTGCGTGGGTCTGGCGTAGGCCTGCCTGTCGTCGATAAGTCCAAAAAGAAGCACTAAGGGGGCCAGAGGTCTCTCAATTCCATCTATATCCTTCACCCAGGCCAAAACTTCCCTTCTAAATGTCTGAATCACCCGACAACCCTATCAGACATTGCCAATATGTGCCAATGCTGCCGAATGCCCCTCCAACATAGAGGTCTTGTGCCTGGAAATATTCTGGAGAGCCTGTCCGGAGAAAACTGCCACGGTTGTAGCAATCTGTAGCCATGTATCTTATATTGCATATAGCCATTGATGGAGACCATGTTTGCCTGCCCATAGCTAGCCAGGGATCCCTGTCAGGCGAGGAGGGAAAATCATGTGCCCAATGCTGTCTGTCCTTCTGTGGTTTCCATGTTTTGGCTTCCACTAAGGCTAAATAAAGCTTTTAGATAAGCCCCCTGTAGCCCATGTGTGTGTTAAGGATCTGCTCAAACAGTGTCAATGGACAGTTCAGAGAATCTTGCCAAGATCGTTCCGTTAAGATGCCTTTCAGTTGCAGGAACATAAAATTAGACATTGGGTCACCTCCCAGTTTTTTGTCCAGCTCAGACTTTGTTAGAAAGGACTCCTCTTTCCATATCTGCCCCACTCCCGTCACGCCTCTCTCATAAAATGGCTGAGAGCGGAGGGGTTTCTGGCTCTTATCCCTGATTGGGGGATCCCATAAACAGCTGAAAGGAGAAGGCCACGTAGTCACCTCTATAGGTAGTGAATACTTTCTCCACCATGCCCACAGTGTGGCCAAAATCATGTTTTTCAGAACTCTGCTCAGAAGTTGCCTGTTGGGCACCCATAACCACTCACCTATAGTTAAAGGGGACATCAGACTGTTCTCGCAATAAACCCATTGTTTCTCCTGACTTCCCATAAGTATATCCAAAAGAACCCTCAACTGTGCAGCCCTATAATATTCCCATAAGTCTGGGAGACCCACTTCCCCTTGATCTGTTGTAAAATTAGCGCACCATAAGCTAATCCTTTTAATTTTGCCAAGTCCTACTTAATGACTGGCCACAAAAATGTGTAGTTTGCAGCATAATGTTTTTGCGAAGTGACTATATAGAGATACCCAAATATCACAAACCCTTGGTCTCTATGCAAAATCCATTCTGAGCTATTCGTTCTGTCAAATGAAGAGTGGGCTCCCGCAAGGGAAAAACCTCAGATTTAGCAGCATTTATTTTGAATCCTGAGTATAAGCCATATTTCTCCACTGATGTGACAAAGTTTTGGAGCGAGGTTTCAGGGCTTGTTACATAAGCTAAATTATCATCAGCAAAAGGTGCTAATTTGTATTCTCTTCCTTGTCGTACCAGACCACTAATGTTTCCATCCTCATGGATACGTTCTGCAAGTGGTTCCAAGGTCAAGGCAAAGAGCAAGGGAGGGAGGGGGACAGCCCTGTTGTGTTCCTCTCTGTAAGGGAAATACGTCAGAGAGTCCATTAACCATCACCTGGACTTTAGGGGACCTTTATAATGTCATAGCAACCTCACTCCAATGAGAGTCAAGTGCCATCCTACAAAGGACTGCTTAAGATAAGGCCATTCGACTCTGTCGAAGGTCTTTTCTGCATCGAGGAAGTCCAACATATGATCTTTGTCTAGAGAATAGATGCTATAGGATCGAGGGATTTTCGGATGTTATCAGACCTTTGTCTGCCTCTAACGAAACCCACCTGATAGGTATGGACCACGCCTGGGAGTACCTTGCCCAACCTCCCAGCCAAAACGCTTACATACATTTTTGTATCCACGTTTAGTAAAGATAGTGGGTGGTAGGGGCTGCAATCCAACTTGTCCTTACCCTCTTTTGGGATGACTACGATCCTGCCTAGATAAAGGAGTCAGGTGCCAATTCCCCATCCATTACATCGGTAAAGAGAGCAGTAAGGAAAGGGGCCAACAGGGAGCCAACCCTTTTATAAAAAGCAGTAGAATAGCCATTCGTCCCCGGAGATGAACCAATCTTCAGTTTGGCATTTGCCCATAGTACCTACTGGGGATGAATCAAGGCATTTAATGAAGTCAAATATTCAGATGCCAAGGTAGGAAGCTGAATACCCCTAAGATAGTCCTCATAGCGGAAGCAGAAGAGCTTGCTTCACTGGTATACAACAAGGCATAATATGAAGAAAAACGCTGCACTATACATTCCGGGGATGTCAACCTCTCACCCAGGGGATCCCTAAATTTGTTTACCAACCTCTCCAGTCTCTGCTTACGAAGCCGGGCCACCAAGAGAGTATGGGGTTTGTCGCCTTTTTCAAAAAATGCTTGCGTTAAGCAGAGGAGCTGATATACTGCTGCTCCCCTCCAGAGGTCATGAAGCTTGCTCTGTAGCACAGCTATAGCTTTCGGGCCGCCATCCTTATCCAATTGCCCGTGCCGTGGGGCATCATCTTGGGCGTGTATTTGTTGCCATAGTTAGAGATCCCGTAGCATCATAACCCTTTTCTTAGCCGCACCCTCAGAGATTAACAGATCCCACATGGTGGCTTTTGCTGCCTCCCAGACCACACGCCTATGGACTTCCCCCGTATCATACATTTTAATCCCATACTTCTTCTTTGAATCTATCTCAAAATACTGTGTCCCAGACAAGGTCTTGTTACACATCCAACGTCTGTCTGTCATTAGTTGGTAACCAAGGTTGAAAACAGTCATGGCCATAAAATGGTCAGTCCATGCCACCACTCTGATCCCTGTATCGCATGCACTTCGTCTGCATCTACTAATACATAGTCGATTCATGTGTATGTTAGGTAATGCGCTGAGTAAAATGTGTACAATTTAAGATCTGGGTGGAGAGCCCTAAGTATGTCAGTCAGGTGATATCTAACGACGAGATCCCCAATGTCCTTCCCAAAACATTGACAGGTCTTACAGCTCCATCCCGCAATGAGAATCGATCTTTCTCAGGATCTTCCTGTGAATTCAAGTCGCCTCCACAAATCGGTAACTCTCTCTTCCACCCCTCCAATAGATTAAATGAGTCATCACAGAACTGCAATTTATGGTAATTAGGTGCATACAGTACACAAGGGGTTACCTCCATGGCATCACGCTTCCCCCTGACTGCTAGGATGTGACCGTCTAATGCTGCTTTAGTCTGCATTACTTGGAAGCGAAGCACCTTTTTTATTAACATTCCCACACCGGTTTTACGATCCGGGTCAGATGCTCACACAACACTCCCTATCCCGTTGCCCCTAATGGAATACTCTTCCCCGTGTCTTAATTCCGTTTCCTGCCCAACTTCTGGAATTCCCTTCCCAGCATGGACCTTTATGGTGTGGCGAGTTTAAACCGTTGATTTTTAACATCCCCACATGCAAAGACACATCTTGTAAAATCGATAAGCAAAAAAAAAACATCCCTCCCTGCACACTTCCATCCTTTCCAGGTAACCAGCAGTATCTACTATTTTCTCCTAATTTTTATTTTCAAATTTCTTTATTGGCATTTATATAAGAGACAGTTGCATCGTAACATTGTGCGATCACATTGGTATAAGTCAGGATTAATCAAGATAGGCCAAATAGAAATTAACAATTAAACAGAAACAACAAAACGTAAACAACATTAACAAGTCTCCGTATGGTCAGTGGCGTAAGCAACGTAGGAAGATCAGGCAACAAATAAGTTCAAGTTATGGACTGCGCAAATGTTCTGTGTCAGATAGCATGTTTCGATAGTGGCAAGTTACTCAAGGGGGTTTATCGTCATTGGGGGGGTTAAGTAAGGCCCAGGTGAGAGTTTTCCAGGCAGAAAGTGCCAAGCTCGTGTCTTCGGGGGATGTGGTGACCCCATCCTCCCAAGCAGAGGTTTCTGCCCCTATCCAGCGCTCCAGTTCGTTACGCCATACCTGGTATCGTGGGCCTCCAGGTCGCTTCCAGGCCATAGCAATGGTCCTTTTGACCAGAATGCATACTAGGTCCATGAGCTTAACTGAGTGTTTGAACTTGGCCAGTCTGGGATACGTTCCGAGAAGGCACTCCTTTGGGGTCCACTCATATCTGGTCATGCCTGCCTCGCTACAGAGGAGTTCCACCTTCGCCCAGAGTTGCCGGACCTGGACACATCCCCAGAACATGTGTAAAAGATTTGCTTCATCTCTGCCGCACCAAGGGCAGTTATGTTGGGGTAGCCCATATATTTTGGCTATTCTAAGTGGTGTCAGGTACGAGCGATATAACATATTAAGCTGAATCAATTTAAATCTAGAGTTTCTAGATACCACGTTGGGAAACGCTAGTGCTCTGCCCCATTCTGCTTCAGACAATTCATGCCCCAAGTCTCCTTCCCATTTGAGTTTGAGATCCTGACTGCGGGGATTGGGCCTATCGATTAGGTGGCTGTATATACGGGACACAGGCCTCCATCCATCTCCCAAACTATATAGGAGTGTTATGAAGGGGTCAGTTTCAGGTTCTTCTGGCCACGCGTCCCATTTGGTCCGAGCAAATTTACGGATCTTTAAGTACCAAAGGAATTGGCCAGCCGGGACGCCATCTACTGACTGCAAGGAGGAGAAATCCCGGAAGGAGCCCTCGTTATATAGATCCCCCCAAGTGTACACTCCCAGCCTTTCCCAGTATCTAATGGAAGCAAGGTCTACAGAGTTCTGACACAGGTCGGCCAGGAGCGGTGTGTCCGGAGTATATCTATGTTTCAAGTGGAGAAGAATTTTAACCCTTTGCCATATCTGACGACCCAGGGTAGCTAAATATGGGATCCCATCCACAAGACATTGAGGGGCCCAGATGAGTTCGTTTAGCCGGATCGGAGCAATTGAGCGTTGTAAAAGCGCTGTTTCGGGGGTGTCATCATCAGCTAGCCATTTAGCCACGAAGCTTAGTTGGGCAGCCAGGTAGTATCGCTCCAGATCAGGGAGCCGAATGCCTCCCTGCTCATAGGGTAGGGTCAGCGTGGATAATGCAAATTTGTGCCTACTAATTCCCCACAGGAAGTCTTTAAGTATCTTCCCCAAAAGGCGAAAGAAGGGTGTCCTAATATAATAAAAAATGTTTTGGAAACCATAAAGAAATCTGGGGAGAACAATCATCTTGATGATGGAAGCCCTGCCCATCATGGATAGGGGGAGGCGAGCCCAAAACTTAATCGACCTGCGCAAGGGAGGCAGCGCCGCTGCCGTGTTGTTGACGTGCATAAGTTCAGGCGTGTGATAAATATTAATGCCCAGATAGCGGAACGTGATGGGGCGCCAACTTATACCCAGCAAGGGGAGGTCATCGACGTGTGTGTTTTGGAGGGCGCCTAACGGAAACAGACAAGACTTATGTCTGCTGAAGTGTATGCCTGATACCTTGGCAAAGTTGCCGAGGACCTCCAGCATGGTCGGGACATTCAACTGCGGGTCCCTCACATAAAGGAGGACATCATCTGCATACAGGGAAATTATGTGGTCCACCCCGTCTAGCCTTATACCAGCATCGAAGAACTGTTTCCTAAAAAAGATGGCGATGGGTTCGAGCCCAAGTATATATAACATAGGGGAGAGCGGGCAGCCCTGCCTCGTGCCCCTTTGTATGTCCCATGCCGTGGAGATGAGCCGGCCAGATTTTACTCGTGCTCGTGGTTTAGTGTAGAGAACTGTGATCCATCTAACGAATCGTTCTCCAAAGCCGAACTCCCGGAGCACCGCAATTAGCCATTCCCAGAAAATAGAATCGAACGCCTTGATGGCGTCCAAAGAGAGCAAGGCATAAGATTCCCCTACATGAGTGGAATGTGATAATACATGTTGTAGCCTACGAAGGTTGGCAGTGGTGTTGCGGCCCGGCACAAAGCCGCTCTGGTCGGGGTGCACCACTCCTCCGATCACCCTGGACAGCCGCTTAGCCAGAATGGTTGTAAGAATTTTGACATCATAATTGAGCATCGCGAGAGGGCGATAGGAGTCACAGTCATCTGCAGGTTTACCTGGCTTGAGGAGCGGAACCACCAAAGTCTCACGCATGCTCCCAGGCAGGATACCCGTCTCGTAGGCCTCTAGGAACACCTCGTGCAGCAGCGGAGTCAATTCCGGCTCGTAGGTTTTGTAAAATTCGGCAGGTAGCCCATCACTGCCCGGGGCCTTACAAGTGGCCAGAGACTTGATGGCATCGGTTATGTCATCTATGGTGATATCAGCATCCAAAGCCTCCTTATGTGACGGCGGGAGTAGGGGCAGGCCAATTTCATCCAAGGTGTTTGAAATTTCCTCAGGGGGCACCACGTCATTATGGGAGTATAGTTGGGCATAAAACTGCCCGAAAGTGTCGTTAATCCCATGTTGGGTCCGATGTAATGTGCCATCAGCATCTCTTAAGGCTGTAGTCGGATGTTTAGGGTGTTCTTTCCTACACAGCCAGGCGAGCAGTCTACCAGGTTTATCAGCGTGGGCGTGTGCTTTATTGGTTCTGGTGATATAATCAAATTTGGCCAGTCTGTCCCAAGCTTCCTTGCAGGTGGCCCTTGTACTGGCAAGCCTGTCTTCCTGCGGTTGGGGGTCCAGGGTGTTGGATTCTAGCTGTTCTATTTCAGTCTCTAGTAATTCAAGTTCAGATCTTAGGCGTTTTCTCATTCCTCCAGCCTTTGCTATGACCTCTCCCCTTACAACCACTTTGAGAGCATCCCAGACTGTGCTTAGGTGGTCAACGCTGTCTTTATTCTCACGAATGTAGTCCTCTAGGGATTCCCTGAGATCTTCCCTGAACTCCGAATCTTTAAGTGCCTCGGTGGGCATCCTCCATGTAGGTATAGGAGGTCTGGGGCCCGTAATGTTCCATTCAATTACCAGGGGGGAGTGATCAGAGATGGTACGGCCCAAATAATTGGAAGAAGCAATCTGGGGAAAGCTTTCTCTGCCAGTAAAGAGGTAGTCAATTCTGGTGTGAAGATTATGTGGCGAGGAGTAGAAGGAATAGCCTCGATCCCCTGGGTGTTGCTCCCGCCAGATGTCTACCAGGTCTAGGCGGTTCAGCATGACATTCATGGCGGTGGTAGCGGTCGACGGGCCCCCCAAGGGAGGAGCAGATCTGTCAAGCACTGAGTCACTGACGCAATTAAAATCGCCTCCCCAGATAAAGAATGTGTCTCTATACAGTGTAATCTTTGTGTACAACATAGCAAGGTGCGCGGGGATATTGTTGTTGGGGAGGTATGAATTGACAATGCATACCTCAGTTTGTTCGATGTGGCCCCAGAGTATCACGTACCTTCCTTCCGGGTCCTGTTCGGCTTTTTTGAGCTGGAAGGGGATGTGAGGGCTGATCCAAGTGAACACCCCTCTTGCGAATTTAGAATAGGCGGACCCGAACCCCTGTCCACCCCAGTATGATTGGAGCGTCGCGGTGGATTCCTTGGTTAAGTGGGTTTCTTGTAATAGGGCCAGCCCTATCTTCTTCCTGTGTAGAAAGGATTTAACTCTGTTGCGGCGTAAGTAGGTACCCAAACCTCTCACATTCCAAGTGGCGATCTTAAGGCGTGTAGACATGATGGTGGCAGAGGAGTTGGAGCGCTGAACTCATGGTGGTCTCAACCGTCTTCAAGCCAGCTTCGTGTGCTGAACAAATGCCCCCTGGGTCGGCCGTCAGCAATGCGCATTGTAATCTTCCTGTTGCCCATGATTGTTGTGTTGATATATTAAACGGAGACTTATGAACAAATTTAACTTCCACTCGAACAGGTGGATCGAATATGAAAGATAACTGTGTGTTGCCCCCAGCAGTCGTTCTGGGAGGACAACGCTCGGGGGCTTCCGCTACCCATAGGCCGATCCGGGCCGTGAGGTGCGGATGTGGTGTTGGCCATAGGCCAGCCATGCTTGGGGTGGGGTGGGTTGTGACAATGTCCATGGGTAGTCCTTATAGCTCCCGTCCTTGAAAGAACCAATTGATCATTACAGCAAAGAGATCTGTTCGTGATCAGCCGTTGGGCGTCAGGGCGTGATCCTCTCCCTCAGCCAAATTATTGTGCTCCATCCACATAGTGGCTGCTGCCGGAGTCTCCATGAAGACAGCTTTGCCTTTGTATAGTATCTTAAGGCGCGAGGGGTACAGGAGCATGTATTTGAGATCCAGCTTCCGCAGTTGGGCTTTGACAGGTATAAATGAGTTCCTGGCACGCTGCACTTGTGGGGTATAATCTGGGTAGATAACGATCTTGGAGTCATTGCGTCTGATCTCGCCTCCGTCCCTCGAGAATTTGAGGATCGTCTCTCTATCGCGAAAGTTTAAAATCTTGGCTATCATCGGGCGTGGGTGTGATCCCGGTGGGGGTCGTTTTTGTAGGGAGCGGTGGGCTCTCTCGACGGAGAATCCCTGTGTAAGCTTGCCAGCTCCCACCTCTTGTATTAATAGGGATTCAATGAATTCCGTGGGGTCGGTACCTTCCATCCCTTCCGGAACGCCAAGGACTCGGATGTTACTGCGGCGGGCCCTTCCCTCTGCTTCCTCAGACCTCGCCTCGAGATGAGCCACTTGTTTCTCAAGTGCGATAACTTTGTGCTTTAAGTCCTTGGCAGTGTCTGTGGTGTCCTGCAGTTTTATTTCCACCGTGTTTATTCTTTCCGCTAGGTTGCGGGCATCTTGGCGGATGAGCTGCATGTCTACCTTAAGTTCATCTATCCTGGTCTCCATGCACGTTTGGAGTGTAGCAATGGCCTGCAGCACTTGGGCGTTGCTGGGGTCGTCAACTGTTGCAGGGGGTTCCGTCTGTGTGGGGATCTCATATTGGCTGGACTGTTTAGGTTTAGCCCCTGAGAACGAGTCCATGATTGTTGCACCCCTGTTTTTGTTTCGTGAGGTAGACATTAGTCCCTCTTAATGTTGTGGAGGCAGATACGAGCCCTTAGACAGTGAGTAACAAGGCGAGCGTTATGCAGTGATGCACAGTGTTAGTCCGTGATGGCACCGGAGAACACAGGGGGGGTGCAATTAAGTATACGCTCCTGCGCAGGGTATTCTCCCGGTTGGGCAATGGAGTGCTCTGCCGCTGTCCTGTAACCCTGCTAGGCCCTGCTGTCTGCGGCACGGGCGAGTTCCTGCTCCCCGGTGTTGGGTTAGGGTCTGCAAGTCTTCCGGTTCATCTGAGCGTGGACCGTTCCCTCTTCAACCGCGCGGTTGCCTGTTCAGGGAGGGAGGAGGGCCCCGTGCAGTACGCTGTAACGACAGCGGCAAGGGTCCGTTTACTCTGCTGCCTCTCTGGCCCACGGAGCCCCACCGCACTCGCGGCTGGCAGTTCACCGACGGGTCTCCCTCGAAATGGCAGCGGTCCGCTTACCCCCTGTGTCTCCTCTGCAGCGGTCCCAGGGCCTCGGATGTGGTTCCGTTCGCTCCCCTGGGTAATGCGGAGGCTCTCCTGTGCGCTCAGGGGCTTCTGGGGGGGAGGGAGATCTAAGGGCGGCCGGTCCTGCGCCTGGTTTCCACTGGGGTCTTTCCGCTCTACTCACAGGGACTCCTTCGACGCGACCTTCTCCCTGCTGCCTCGCTGCCGGCTTAAACTGCTCTTCCGTCAGGCCTCGGCGCCGTCCGCCATCTTGTTTCTCCCGGGGGTATCAGTTCGGATGCTGCGTTTTCAGGGACGCCGGCTCCGTTTCTCTTCGTTCCTGCGCCGGGCAGGGCCAGAATCGCTTCCCCCACCGGAGTATGGGCTTGGAACTTGTTCAGGTCAAAATTTTCGATCGAATTAAGGATCTAGGCCAGGATCGAGACGGGAGCTCCTCACAGACACGTCTTTACACCATCGGCGCTGGCCACGCCCCCCTCTACTATTTTCTCCTAAAACAGTTATACAGTCTATCAACCCTTCACCATAGCAATTCCAGTGATGTAGCACATAGACCATAGCTGCCTGCATTGCATCCACCCTCCGCCCCTCAATCCCTCCCTTCTGCCCCCCTCCACAGCCCAACCAATGTTGGAGACAGCCCTGGAAAACTAGGGCCACACAGACAAGGCCCTTCAACCCTAACTAGAATGATCAACCAAAGTATAATCAAACTAGACTCCACCCCCCCACAAGAATTTTCAATCAGAGGATACATCCTAACGTATTTATTTATTTGTATTTGTAGAGTGCACTTACAGCCCACAGGCATCGCGGCACTTGCAAGTAGATGAAAGAAGCTTAATTGTTAATACAGTGATACAATCTTAGTTACAGGCATGTTATGTAGAACAGATGATAACATGAGGCATAGGGTTGACAGATCAAACAAATAACCTGGTTTTAATGGCTTTGCGGAATGCCAGATGGGAGTCAATCATCCTGAGGTGGGCGGGAAGGGAGTGCCAGAATGAGGCGGCCATAGATGGGAAGCTAGTGCCACCTGCGCGCACTCTCCTGATTTTGGGAGTGGAGATCAGGTTGGTGTAAGCCACTCTGGAACACGTTTCAGAGGAGAGCTTCTGAATTCTGGTAGCTAGGTAGGGAGGTGCTAGGTCATGGAAGCATTTATGCGCGAGTGAGAGAGTTTTGAAGATTATCCTCTCTTTAACTGGCAGCCAGTGCACCTGCCTTCTTGTTGTGGAGATGTGGTCCCTCCTAGAGATCCCAGTGGCAGCCCTGAGGGCGTTGTTCTGGACCACCTGTAGTTTGCCAATGTTTTTGATTGAGGTCCCTGCCAGGAGAGCATTGCAATAGTCGAGTCATGAGCCGATGATTGCCCTAGCTATGGTGAGGCAATTGGGCAAGGAAAGGAACAGTCTTGCTGCATTGAGTAGTTTGGAGAAATAGGCAGATGAAGAGACAATGGCACTGATTTGTCTATCCATGGTCAGGTCTGAGTCAAGGTAGACGCCGAGTGTTTTGATCGTTTGGGAGACGGCAATGGGAATATTATCGACAGCGAAGGTGCAGTAATGATCACCCAGTTTGCTGAGGATGGAGGGGGATCCGATCAGCAAAAGTTCTGTTTTTTCGCTGTTGAGGCATAGCCAATTCTGAGCCATCCATGATTGGATCTTGGAATAAAGTGAGTTGAGGGTGATGCTGTCAGCCTGGTAGTTACCCGAAAGGTGGATAAGTACCTGAGTATCATCTGCATAATTTGTATATGAGATGCCCAGAGCATCCAGCAGTTTGAATAGCAGCCTGGTGAACAGGTTGTACAAGGTGGGTGCAATGCAGGACCCCTGTGGAACTCCGCATTTGATAAGGCTCGGGGTGGCACAGGCTGAGTCGGAGAAGACTTTCATAGCCCTATCTTGTAAAAATGAAGTGATCCAGTCACACGCGTTGGAAGAGAAGTTGGCAGTTTTGGCAAGGTGGTGACAAAGTGTGTTATGGTCAACCAGGTCAAATGCCGCAGAAAAATCGAGGAGAAGGAGGAGCGCAGGTTTGCCTGCGTACTCAGGTCGTCCATTTGATTCTTAAGGTCAAGGAGAGCCGTTTCAGTGCCGTGGCGAGGACGGAATCCAGACTGCCGAAGATCTAGAAGGCAGTTGTCCTCAAGGTATTTCTGAACTTGCAGATAGGCTGCTTTGTCCTGAATTTTCAGGAGGAAGGGGACTGTGGTGATGGGCCTATAGTTCCCTGGGACCAGTGGGTCGAGGGACGGTTTCTTTAGGAGCGGGCGGACAAGGCTTCCTTGAGGTCAGAAGGGACATGGACGGATTGGAAAGAGGCGTTAATGAATGCTGTGAGAAAGGGGACCAAGGTGGGGGCGCAGTCTTTAATGAGCTGAGCTGGACACGCATCACCTTTGCAATTAGAAGGTTTAATGGTTTTGAGGAGGGCAGTGACTTCAGTTTCACTCATTTCCTTGAATTCAAAGAGGTTTGGTGATTTGGTTTGCGTGCTTTCGAGTGGGTCACTTTGAAGGTCAGTGAGAAGGTGAGTAAGTGCCTTTTGATGGGCAAGGATTTTGGATTGTAGGGTGTTCGGTTTGTCGAGCATGGCAGATTGGATCTTGTTGCACCATTTGTCATCTTTCAGGAAAGTGGGGGGTGGGCAGGATGGCTTCTCCAACTCTCAAAAGATGGTGAAAATCTCTTTAGTCCCAGATTTGGCGTTGGTTATCCTCGTATTGAAGGACGCTGCTTTGGCTTTAATGATGCTAGATTTGTAATCCCTAGATATGGCATCAAAGGCATTTTTAGAGACCTCATTGGGGTTTGTTTTCCAGGCTGAGAGTGCCCGTCTCTTCTTAGAGCGTAGTTCTAGCAGCTCTTGAGAGAAACAGGTATTGGAGTGTTTAACTTTCTTTGCTTTCCTCATAGTTAGAGGAGCGAAGGCGTCTACGGCCTAGGTAACTGTGGTTTTGAAGGCCGTGGAGAGGATGTCAGGGTCCTTTGAAAAGGGGGGTTGCAGTGTAGGCACTTCTAAGAGGGGGGAGATCTTTTCTGCAGTTAGTTGACACAAGCTTCTGGTGAGTGCCACGGGGAGTGGGATCACAGGACCTGGTGACCCTTTAAGGGTGTTAAGGTCAAATTGTAGGTAATGGTGGTCAGACCAGGGGATGGGAGTGTTGCTGATGAGGCGAACAGAGTAGTTGTGGTGGCTAACCCAGTCGAGTGTGCGACCTTTGACGTGGGTAGGTTCTGAGTTGATATGGGTGAACCCAAGTGGGAATAGGGCTTTACCCAGGGCAGTGGCCTGGGAGTCGTTTGGGTCATGAAATCCAAGGTTCAAATCACCTAAGAGCAGAACTTCATACGTTTTTTTCAGGTTATCTGAGAGCGCATACACCAAGGCCTCATGGAAATCAGTGCTGAATGTATGAAAGACAGCCATGGTCAGTTCTATTATCACAAAAGACAAGGCCTCGTAACTGAATAAGAGAAAGAAAAATTGACATCAGCGTCAGATAGGCATCATGGCGTGTTCAGCTTGCAGAATTTTCTGGAGCTCCATCGCTGTCCTCTTTGTGGTTGGAGAGGCGGCACACCAGTCATGAAAAGTGGACACTTCGGGTCTCTATGAGTAGTGGCATCTCGCGACTCCGATTTTAAATGTTCCAAGGCACTGTCTGCTTCTTTGATCGTGGTGACGCGAAAATTCTCTTGAGGATATTCAAAGTTAAGTGAGAATGGAAACTCCCACCTTTAGCACACTGATCTATCCCGTAGCCATTGGGCCTCATTATGACCCAGGCGCTAAGTGTTTAACGGCGCCGTAAAAGGCTGCGGTGCCGATAAAAACTTAGCGCCTGATTATGAGGTCCCTTTGCGGGACCCGACCTTAACGGGTGGTTTTACCAGCCGTTAAAGTAGGGACCCGCAAAGGGACCTTGGCGCTAATTACGGTACCGCAATTTGCGGTACCGTAATTAGCGCCTTCCCCATTCCCATTGAGCCCTATGGGGCAAAAATGGGAATGGGGAAGGGCCATGGCGGCATGGGGAATTACCGCCCCACCAACCTCGGAATGGGGTGTTAATTCCCCATTCCACCATGGCGGACCATAGCGCCGGAGTCCTAATTAGGCCCATTGTGTCAATGGGCGACATTCCTTCCTCTTGGTCAATGTCAGAGCAGAAAAGTCCTGATATATTTGAATTGTGGACCCTTCAGTGCCGTCTCTCTGACTCTCTTGAGTATCTCCATTTTCTGGGGAAAATAATTACATTTAGCAAGAACATATCGCGGGCCTCCTGGGGGACCACCTCCTCTGTGCACTTTGTCAAAAACTAAGTCAGGGAGATTAGATCCTTTGAACAGGGAAGACAGCAATTTGCGGATCAAGTGCTCTAATGAGGGCCCCGACTCTCCCTGCTCTTCTTTTAAGCCCATTATTGATAAGTCGTTTCCTTTTTTCTAGGTCATTTTCTTTTGTAGCCAAGTCCATTTCCCTGGTTTCCAAATGCGGCAATCTGGCGTCGATCTTCATGTGAACTAGGTCCATAGAGAGCAGATTATTTGCGAGGGCCTCCATTTTGTCTTCAAGTTTCCCAACTCTCCCCTTTAACTCAGACACTGAAGCCTGAACTTCCCTTCTCATGGACTTTATTTCGTCCAACAAAAAGCTGAATATCTGCCTTGGTTGACCCATTTCCAATCCAGGCAGCGTTCCCTGAGCTGAGTCGTCTGTCGATGTCTCCATTGCAGTAAGAGACCTGGCAAAAGTTGGAAGGGCACACATGGTAGAGAGTTGCAAAGTCTGTCTCGCCAGGCTTTTTCTGAATCAAAAAAAGGGCATCAGAGCCCTCAATGTCATGCTATACCCGTCTTGAGTTCAGAAAAGCACCACTGCTCAAAACACTCCTTGCCACCAACACGAACAACCACCACAGGGCCCAAAGGGCAAGCCTCGGGCACTACTTAAATGAGACTGAAAACAATACTATGCCGAGGTCAGTATTTGGAGTCCAGTATTCTCTTCCATTTTTCTGGTATCGTGTTTTTTAATATCTCCACCAACACTTTGAAAGCGGGCCAGTGGCCCAATGACTTGCGTTTACGTATAGTAACGGCAATACAAATGCAAACAAAAACACTCTCAGTGCGAAGGGGAATCGTATATTGCTTGCAACCTCCAGCCAGAAGAAAGGGTACACAGTTCAAGCAGTCAAGTCTTCTATGGTGTTTTTCCTATCTCGGGAAACAAGCAAGCTGCTCCAGACCAATGTTCAATGTTCATCAGGGAGATTACACAAATGTAAATCTGTAAGAACAGCAATCAGCTTCGCAGGGGCACACATCTCTTCTCGAAAATTCACACAGGCAAGGCTTACCTGGAAAAAAGCTGGCAAGAGCTCCTCTGGGCACCAGGTCCAATGGAGCAGGGCCGTAAAACTCCCGAGCCGGAGATTACAAGAGCCCAATTGCAGACGCCACCTCGGGCACACAGCCATCAGTGTTGTTTAGAGATGTTTTAATTTGGTGGTATGGGACCAGGAGCATCTAATCCTTGTAATTTGCTCTGCAGGAACACAGTGACATTTAAATACAAAGGGCACTAGGGCATTAGGGTACTAGGGCACTAGGGTACAGGCCTGGCTATTGATAAATCTTATGACGTGTGCTGCTTTAAATCCCTCGGAGAACATCAGGCAGGCGTATCTGCACAGCTTTAAGGCCCAGAAGAATCTGCGTGGCCCGCTGCCATCCTTGTGTCAGTGTTCACATGTCCAGGAGTCTCTCTCGACCGTATGGGAGGGGCTCAAAATAATCTTGAACACTTCAGTTTACAGTATCCAACCCGCACTCCATAAAAAGCACGGCTGGTAGGGGTTGATTTTTATAAAGATCGTTGGAAGGTTAAAGTAGACAACATGTCAGCCAGCTATATTATCTGCGCCCCTTGGTGGTCTCCCATGCATGCTATGTTTTGTTTAGAAATTACAATATTGTTTTTCAAGCTTCAAATAGTTCTATATGATGATTTGCAGGATAGAAAATGGGGTTCCTGTGGTTTTCACATTTGATTCCACACTTGAAATTAAGAAAACGCACCCAATGGCACGCTCAGAAAGTCACTCCTTCTTCAAATTACTATTCCTTGTCTTTAAAACAATTCTTGGACATTCCCTCCACTACTGTGCTGATTAAATTTCCCCCTGCTCTTGGTCTTGAACCGTCCTCAACACTCAAAAGCCTATCTGTCCCCCAACCTCTGCACCGCCGACTACTTCATCTCTTCTGCACTAATCTCATCATAGTTTCTCCAGGGCACCAAGAGTCTTGGAGATCGGTGATGTTGCGGATGACGAGAAGCAAGGGGAAAGGTCATATAAGTAGAAGGGGTCTAATGGGCAGTTTGTTGGGTTGGAGGCTAAACCGGTGAAGTGAAACACCTGGACTCTAAATTCATGACACTAGTATAGCACTAAAATATCACAAAAGGGACTGTTCGGAGTTTCCAACTGTGGGTTACCCAATTATATTATCACACTAAAGAAACTGCACAGGTTAATTAGTTATACAAGTTGAAAAGTGCCAAGGTGTGTTGTCATCCTCTCAATCTTGCCTGGGTGGACAGTATAGTGCTAAAAAGCACATGCTAAATGGGAGAAACTGGGCATGTGTCGTCTGCTATTCAAATGAAAAAAATGTCAAAGTATTTTATTGGGGATTCTTTGTTTAGCAGAGGCAGTTAAAAATTTAAAAGAAAGAAAACAGAAGGGTTTTTCAAAAATGTTGTGTAAAAACAAAGAGTAACAATATGGTTTGCCCTCTCGAGCGGTGTTTGCTGAAATATGTGTGCATATACTTTTTCAAATGACTTACTGCTGTATAAACTACTTGCACTTGGTATGGTAGGTTGTCAGTTATATGAAGTTCGGGACAACCCCACTTAGACACTAAAGATTCCTATTCGTCGTTAGGTCGCTCTGTACAATTGTTTTGCTATTTGTAATGTATCTCTGTCAGTTTATTCAGAAGATATATAAAGAGAAAGAGCAATCTTCAGCTGTGACGGTATTTGGTTTTCACTAGACTAGATTGTTCTGTAGCCGACCGCTTTCAGTGGAATTTTGCAGATATACCACTTTCTTCAGGGCTATAGGGAAGGCGCCAGCCTGCGTGCCTTATTAGTTTTTATGTGCAGCTTTGTCTGCAATGGTTGCTGATCTTCACCCTCTCCATGATTGTTAGTTTCTAGGTAAGTTCAGGAGTGGGCACTGTTGCAGGATGCCTGGTGATTGTGGCACTCTGTTACCTTCTGTTCTTGTCTCAGGCGTGTGCGGGGTCTGGTGAGCCGCACGTCAATTCAACAGTGCCCAAACCTGAAGTTAACGAGAAACTAACAATCATGGAGAGGGTGCCGCACCACACCAAAAACCCTACCCTCACTAAGAGGCTGTGATGGTATGGCCAATAGAGGATAGTGATGGCATCCTTGACCTCTCAGTCAGGGTCCGAGTTGCCCACGTAGTGTAGTGGACGAGGTCTTCCACCTGATGTACCCCTCTGGTACTGTAATTAGAAAACCAGAGCAGCAAATCAGAGGAAAGAAAGGATACCAGATGAGACCCAGGTGTCGCACCAGGAGACCGCTTCCACAGGATCAAAGTCGTAGAAGCCGGTGTCGAGAAGGCAAGACGAGATGCGTAGGACAGGAAACACAGTGAACCTACAAGCGAAGTGCGAGGTTCAATCACAATGTGCATATGCAGGACAACCACTCTTTCGGAACCAAAACATAGTTTGCAATAGTATACAGTTAGACTAGATGTGTAAATGGTAGTACTAATGCAGTCCTAGTCAATACATATCTAGCCCCCTCCCCTTATCCAAGTTAAATCAAGAACAAGAAACCCCTTACGGGCTTGCCATATTAAAGTCTGTGCAGTCTTTGGAAGTTCCAAGCAGAGAGGCAAGATGGGACAGGTCCGGTTTCCAGAGAAAAAAGAAGCACACCCTAACCCGACGGCACGAGGACGCCTAAGTGCACTGAGGCAGTCTCTAGCCCGTGTACAGAAATCACTGTTCCAACAAAATCCCAAAATCCCAGGTATCCAAAGTTCATAACATTCCAAGTTCAGCAGATGAAGAAAAGCACTGTTCAGAAATGGCCGTGAACGTGAAGAGCGGCACAACAAGAAGGGCAGAGACAAGGCAGTTCCGTTAGCTTTCCATGGTCATAATACAGATCCGGCAGGCACGTAGCAAGGGGCAATCCAAGACGAAAATCCAATAAACAGTCCGGGTCAAGGCACAAGAGTTCCAGAAGCAAGGAGGGGGAAACAGGTGCAAGGAAACAAGGAATAAACAAGCAACTTTCGTAACGCCACTAATACAAATCAGAAGCACTGGGCAACAAGTGGGAGGTACTTAAATACAGATCATGTGACGACGTTGTGTGCTACTCAACGTTGACGGTACCAGGAACAGGGAAGGACGGGACGCCAGCGTTGCCATGCCAACTTCCAGGCACCTGGCTGCAGCGTTCTTAAAGGGCTATACGCGTATGGTCGTGGACCGATCGTACGCGTGGACATGACACTCTCCCAGCTTTCCTACTGTGGGCCCTGCATTCATCTTTCGCACAGCCAAAGTTTGGTTCTGTCACATCAGACAAATGGCCAGGAAGATCCCAGTTTACACATCTGGGACAGTAGGTGCGCAGATGACTGCGTCCTAAAAAACATAGACCAACACATTAATATGGAATGCCCAAGTACACACTGGGTCTCTCAACCATCCATTCTGCACTAATTTCCCAAATACTTCTCTTGGAAGCTATGTAAAACTGCCTTCATGGGAAAATATTGGTCTCAACGAGGAATCAGATGTTCCTTTTCTTTCATCATGACCATTTTTACATTGCAGACTACACATACATACACACATAATTAGATCATCTCTTCCCCCCTAATCCCCTCATGCTCACCCCCTTGTGTCTCAATATATCACCTTCACTTCATCATTCCTGTCTGCACTGTTTTGTTTATCCTTGCTACTGTTCCTTACTCTAGACTGTGTTCTGATATCCCTGGCACAGTCACAGTGCCGTTATTCATTGGACAATGTCTTGGTGCCATAAGAGCACTTGGTGTTGATTGGCGATGGGGAGAGGATTCTTATCATAACATAACACAACACAACACACAACACCACATATAACATATTAGAAACATCATGTATAACATCTGTTGGGATGGAAATTAGTCCATCCCACCCCCATAGGCGCTTTAAGGTGAGGCGAATCCCCTATGAAATAGTGTGGTGTACAAGGGGGGAGAGAATCACACTATGAAACAGATATAATATAACGCAAATAATAGATGCATAAACCTTAGAAGGCACATAGAGAGAAACACCATTTTGTAATTAGGACAGAGGCCCAGGCTTGCATGGACGTACTGCACCAGTCGAGCTCCATGGAAGGATTTGACTAGGCCCAAATCATTAAGGATAAGAATGAGCCTGCACCACCAGTTCTCACAAAATCTCACTTCCCCCTTGTCCCTTCAAAGTTGCAAATAGTTAGTATCATTGGGAGGAATGCACCCTGCGAGGCCGTGAGACAACACCAGGCTCCTCACAGTGCCCATTCATCACAACCAAGTTGCCAGCAGGCCTCTAACCCTCACCCAACAAACCCTGAGCCAGAGCCCACACCACTGACCCGACACCCACAACCCTGCATTCCATGATAGCGAGCGAACCCCCCCCCATCCCCTAGCATAAACCAAGTTACCATAAAAGATCTAAGCATGCACTACTGTTTCACCCCTCAGAATAAAATACATCCTTTGAAACACGAGGTAGAGGGAGAGATAAATTATAGATCAAAACAAGGGTGTAAGCGTTGAGTGCGAGAGGTGCGGTATCAACAAAGCCCAGAATGTGTGGGTCAGTATGACTGTATTTCATCCTCCCTTCCCCCTTGCAACAGACCTTGAGCCTCTCAGGTGCATGCTACAGTGATGTAGTAGTAGGCTTGGCATAGTATTATAGTTTTCACAACGTAACCTATGAGAGACCTGACCATCACGCCATGCAGAGATGAGCCCAGCTGAATCACGTGGGAATCGACAGACGCCTGAGAAACAGACCAATTGTAGTCTGGCATCCCCTATGGAGCAGAATCATGTATAAAGTCTTACCAATCATCTGTGCGGGTTTAGACCCTATATGTGATGTCATCAGTGATGCTGTGGCCTCTCAAAAGGCATCAATATTCAGTCTGGAGTCAGAACGTTCTCGAGCAGCAGAGTACTTTGCTGATATTTTGTATTCTGTACAATTAAACCTTGTTATCCTTGCAAGCTATCTCTTGGCTTCACATCACACATGTGTTTATGTTTGTTTGTTTGTTTGTTTATTTATTTAGATCTCCCACCAGACCCGAGGGTATTTGGGCGCAGAAGGCAAAAAGAGGATTGTTCAGCTTAAGTTACAATACTGTGCATTACATTACAATATTTACAATTATGACTTACAATACAATATTTACAATGTGACATACAATAGAGGACAGTATTGAAATGATTATCATGCAGATGACCAAGTGGATGCCAGAGGCATCGCCAAAGTATTATATACAAAGAGAGGGTCAGCAGTGGGAGCAGGCATGGTGAAAGAGTTAGATATCATGTTCCTTAATACAGTGCCTAAGGTTAGATCTGAAGCGAAGGTATGCCATCACATATACCGCATAACATCACCTGTAACATCACACATAACACTTACTATAACATATAACATCACATAACATTATATATAACATGCCATAACATAAAAGAAGTCCCGTCAGTTATTATCTGGTCAATTAAAAAACAAAACCTACACGCTGAATTAGCACGGTTTGCAACTTTCACCATTTAAAGGCAATCATGATGGCACCATTTATAAGAATTGTTACTAGTGTTCCATCTTTCCAGATTTCGTTCAACAAGAAAAGTGAATGTTTATGTATTTGTCGTTTATAGATAAAAAAGAGAATTTGTAATTTATTCCTGAATTTGCTAACAGTCGTCGTCCAAAGATCGAGACTAGTTGAGTGCCTAGTTATCCTTTGTCTATACAACCACACCATCAAACAATCCACCCCCGCTTCCAAGATGATTAGTTCAACCCAGAACCTCCCACACACCATCTTATTCCACGGTAAAATGCTGCGTCTTGCAGGGACATTATGAACTTTAGACAGGGTTCACCTGGGTTTGAACAAAATAAATATCAATAACTACCTGATTGATTATGTGGGTTGCATCAGATAATATGCATTAGGGATTGGACTAGAAAAAGAATGCATTATCACAGCTTAACAAGACAAAGCTAGAAACACTCAACTTGTGAGACAGACCTAGAGCCTTCACTACGCAGGTAAGTAATGCGCATGTCCTTTGGAAACGGTCTGAAAGCGTGTAATGCCTGACTGACGCCCTCCCTTTCTAGAATGCACCTGGTTAGAACAAACACATTGGAAAATGTCATTTCTTGTTTTTTACCTGCATGTCCATTTTCTTTTGGGCACGAGGGGCCCGAGTGAATGCAGTGTTTACACATGTCCATGGGCAACATCACAGCCACAATATGCATGGTAGAACGATCGTGCATAGCGCAGATATATGCGGATTAGATGTACCTGGCGAAATGTACACAAAACTAGGGGTCTCTCTTGCTCTCGCCTCTCTTTCTGTCTCTGTCTGACTCTCGCCCTCTGTCTCATTCTATGTCACTGCCACTCTCTTTGTTGTTGAGAGCCATTGTCAGCTGTGCATTTGCTAAAACCACACTTGCCATTGCTGACAGCAGAGCAACCGAAGGAAAAAAAAACAGGTATCTTGAAGGATGGGAGTGGTGGACGTGCTGTGTTTTTATAGTTAAAAGTACAGTCAGAACAGCAGCAACAGAGGCTTCCTCTGATGTGAGGACGAGTGTTGAATTTGGAGACGCACATTGTCGTTGCGCGCATAACCCCAGCTTGGGGAAGAACAATACAAATTAAGGAGAGAGAAAAAAAAACATGAAGGAGACCCTGGCGCATGATGCGGCGCCGGGACCCTCCAAACGTGAAAAAAGAATGCTGGCAGCAGTGTGAGTATAATGCTGTTACACGGCTGAAACCCATTCCTAGCATTGGAGGGTGTGGCCAGCATTGCCCCCAGTGCAATGCTTAAAAGAAATACCTGGTTGGTTTAACCTGACCTTCTTGTATGGCACCCCATAACCAGGAGGGGCGTCACATTCAGCACCGGAACTTCCTAATACAGTGGTGCCCCCTTGTCAGGAGGAGTGCCACATGGCGTTCACCTCAGGGGCCCAGGATAATTCACTGGTGCTCCCCTTGATGACAAGGAGCACCCAACATTGCCCGCTGTCAACAAGACTGCGACTGCCACAGCTGTGCCGTTGTCCAAACAGGAAGGGGAGTGCTGTGTGAAAATGTTGACCCACTCCTGGCAAGGCAGGCCTCAGAGACTCCCAGGGACACTGCTAGCAGACAAGGCCACAGTGGCCTGCAACTGTCATATGCAGCCCCACCAGTAATCAATAAAGGGAACCCCTACACGTTTGCTGAGTTTCTGGGCTGCTTCTGGCATCTATAGCCCATCCTACAAGTATATAGTGTCTTGTGATTCCCCCTTTTTAAACAAAAGTTAAACACTGTTGGTGTAATCGGTGAAAGGAAATATCTATATATCAACTAAATGAACCATAAACCAGCATTTATGTGTTTGCCTTTCTGAGGGGGCATGGGGAATCCTTACCACAGCCTCTATTACCCCACATGTATTTCCCACACACGTGCACCTAGGGTGATCCTGAGCTCAGGTAAGCAGGGGTTGTTGGAGACAGGACAGAGGTGGGTATCTAAAAGTAAACAAAAGTGTACCAAAACGTATATTGCTAAGCTTGCCTACACTACAAAGTTGTCCCGTTCATTTTGTAAGGACCCCCTGCTACACGTGTGTCTTACAGCAATGTCACCATCACACTAAGGGGAATGTCTGTGAGATGCAGGTAGTCTCTGTGAGGGCATTGGGGTTTTGACAGATATTGTAAGGGACCAGAAGACCTGGCAGAAGGGTCAACAACTGCTGTTGTTATTTTCCATTTTGTGACAATTATTAGTGTCTGTGCAATCAGTGGCAAGCTCACAAAACGACACATTGCTTTGCTCCTCGCAGAAAAAGAAACTGATCATTGGTTTTAATTTGAGCGTGACCCTTTCAAAGAAGGAATGACATTTTAGAAGACAACACAGTGTGAATTCTCAGCAACATACGTGGTTAATAAAATACATTATTTCATGATACTATCATATCAACTGACTCTTTTTAAAATGTTTAGAATATTAATTTCTAATAATCACTTGCATTATGAGCTGCAGTTGTCAGAAGAGTTGCACTTGTCTAACGGAGCAAAGCAAATTATCAAAACCTACAATAACAATATAAATCTTCGAAAATAGTCTGCTATGCTTATGTGAAATACCACTACGAGAAAAGAAAAGGGGACAAATAGCACACATGGGGCCAGATTACAGAAACTTTGCACCTATGCAAGTGCAAAGTTTGCACGGTATTAGCACTAGGGCAAAGTTTGCCCTATATTTAAAAACACTGGGACACATTAAAAAACCATTGCACCTCGACAAGTGCAGTTTGGTATGTTAAAAGCGCCAGTGTTAACATTGCCCTAGTGCAAAAAAGGTGCATTTTCACTGCATTTTTTGCACCACAGCAAAGTTTGCCCTAGTGCTAATACGTATTATCACTAGGGCACACTTTGCCCTGATGCAAAAATGCATCAAAAATGTATCTTTTTAGCACTAGGACAATGTTAGCCCTGGTGCTTTTAACATACCAAACTGCACGTGTCGAGGTGCAATGGTTTTTTAATGTGTCCCCGTGTTTTTAAAAATAGGGCAAACTTTGCCCTAGTGCTAATACCGTGCAAACTTTGCACTTGCACCGGGTCAAAGTTTCTGTAATCTAGCCAATGATTCCTGTCTGCTTTGCATACAATCAGAGACCATTTTGGCAATATAAGAGTAATCACATATCCTTATATTTGACAAATATGTCTGTGATAAAACAGTGTGCTTGCTTGAGTTACTAAATACATAAGGCACACCAAGACTAGTGTGCATTTAATCTTTCAAAATTCTCACGGCGCCATTAAAATGTCTATGGCAATGGGACATATATACTTTTTTAGGTAGCCGTAGGGTTTGGCGGTGAGGATACAATGTCTGTGGAATATGTTAATGTATTTAGGGACTGAGGACCAAAGTGAGCCTGAATTTGGAAGAGGAATGGCTGAGACGGGAAGCTGGGTCGTGAGCATGACTAGCCCCCAATGTCCAGAACTTCTTCGAGAATTACAAATATAGGATATGTCTTAATACAGTCAACCTGAAAGCAAGGCAATGTTGTGGCCTCTCACTTTATGTGGCTTTTATTGACTACTCCACCACCTTTGATAGAGCAGATAGAAACATGTTATGGAAATAAAACATTCTGACATGGAAGTAGATAACAAACTATTGAAATCGATTATATATTTACACACTAATATAAGAGTAAAGATATGACTAAATTTAAAGGCAATGCTGGCAGAGTCAAGGAAAGCTAGTTAGGCTTGTAACAGGGGTGTGGGTAACCCCCTGTTATTGAATTTACATATAGTGGACATGATCAATCTCTTGTCCCAAGTGAAAAATCTCCAACAAAAATAGTGACCTTTCACATAACCTTCTTAGCAAATGTCGATGACATTGTGGTTCTGGATAGTATACGTATTGACCTCAAAAAGCGCCTCCCTGTCATTGTGTCCTTCTCTAAAGACTCACATCTGGAGATTAACACAGCCAATACCAAAGTTATGTGCTTTACTTCTAGCAAACAGTATGCAGTAAGGAAGTTGTTCTGTGACTTTCGTCCACTTTCCCATTAGAGATAGTGACATCATTTTGATATCTGGGTTTAGACTTTCATACAGAAAAGAAGAGCTTCTTTTTTTAGGTTAATGAGGAGATTAAAGCTAGGATACCTGTGGCTATACTTAAGCTCTTTCAACAGAAATACGGCAGATTACTACACTTTTTAGCTTATTAACGTTCCTGCTGTATGATACGTATTGAAATGCTTCTCTGACTCACATTGTTAATGGTTCGATCAAATTGAGGGAACAATGTGGTTTTAACACGCTTTTGTAAATCTCGTGTTGCCGGGTACTAATTACCATTATTGCATTATTGCATCTGTAATATGTCAGGGCAAAATAATGATCTCAATAGTTTTATTAAAAGTAATGAATCTTGGCTGAGGAGAATTGCAAAGAAAGGCAAATTATCATTACTCACCCACTTCTTATTTATTTATTGTGCTTTGTTTTTTATTTAGACTTTTCACAATATACAATACATCGTATCAAAATACACATAATGTGCATATAAAATTCAAATACACATTAAACAAAAATACAATTAATTCAATTAATATATACAGAATAAAATAGTGTGGCAAAGATTTTGGACCATTCATAGCAGCAACCACAAAACACATGTATTAACCCAATACATTTAACACTAAAGAGATTTGATCAGCAACCATGACTCTGTACCAGAGGCTGAATAATTAAAATTACAAAATGTATGGAAATAAATATTTATCAGGCATTCCGTATTAGGACAATACATTATCAAATGTTTGATTATTTCGATCTTATTAGAAGACTTACATAAGCAACAGACTTTTTCAGATATTTACAAGCCTAGTCTTGGGCCTAACATCTTTAAAGTAGAAATTAAATTGAATTTGAACCCCATTTCGCAATATCTCATATTACTACATGGAAAAACGAGATATATATTTAGAAGTATTAACTCTCTTCTTGAATATTTTGGAGTTCTGGAGGTACAGCAAGTAAACAACAAGTTGATCAACTGTGAGTCCCCAGTCTCTTTCATGCAGCTTCCATTAGAATGGATTATTCAGAAGCTCCCCAATCACTAAGTTTAAGAGATTGACTTTTAAATCTACAAAATGGGTAATAGAAGTGTTGGATTTATGCTGCACTGTCTTTTTAAGATCTAGAAAAAACCAAATCATTGGGTGGATCAATCATTTTGGCAAATAAGGATAATGATTTCCAATAAACGATTGCCTTGATAGAAACCAGACCTAATTCATGTCTAATGATATATTTAGATACTCTAAATCGGATCCCCAAAGTCTTCTTCCATATCACAGGGAATTAAGAAAAGACCCAATATCATGCAGTATCATTTCTAGTGCATAGGTCATGGTAGGCACCCGTTTCATAGAATAAAACGTTAAGGCAGGGATCACAGAAAATGAACATAAACATTTATATATTGATTTAATTTAGGCAAATATGGTTTTAATTTTACCTCTGAAATTATCTTTAGTACTTTTTAAGAAAGGTACATTTGAGGTTGTAAAACCCAGAATAGAAGCAGTCCTGTTGTATCCCCAGGTGAGTGTCAATGGATGGGAAAGAGAGCCCTTCTTTTTTAGTCTCCCCTGTATCTAGGTGTTCTAATGTAAGGGCATAATGAGCCTCAAGATGCCTCAGAAATGCCCCAACTTCTTAATTTACACCACCATATACCAGTATTTACTCTGTTGAACTCAGCAGGGCCATAGAGTCTATATTAATCATTTCCCCATATGTTTTATGAACATGAGTCAAAATGATGTAAGTCAATGAGGTTCCCAATTTTCTTCCAAACCCAACCTGAAGTTTTGACAAAATGTTTCTTTCTTGGATCCAATTCTCACGTTCCTTAAGGTTCAGAAATGTGAAGACTTTACTAGCAAAAATTAAGATCGCAGTCCATCAGTAATTTGCAGGATTACTTCGATCCCATTTTCTGAAAAGAGGTATTATGTAGGAAAGATGCCATGAAAGTGGTCTAAAGTCTGTGGTTATAATGATGGAAAGTAATATTTCCAATATATATGACAATAACTTCATAATATGCTTAATGGTAATGGGAGTGGGAGTGAGAACATCTGGCCCTGGGGCTCTGGAATTCTTGTTTTTCTTTATGCACTGCAAACAGATTATTCAATTGGATTATCAGCCATAGAATGTTCCACCTGAACTGTGCCATTGAAAACCTCATTCAAGGTTTCTAAAACCGTTTGGCTGTCATGTAATACCAACATGTGCTGTTTTCTTTACATCAATTAGGTAAGATTTTTTTCCTAGTAAGAACATACACTTTCTTGTCAGTCATTAGATCTTTCCTAAACTTTCTTAGTGTTGCCCTTTTCTCTCTTTAGCTGCCACTAACATAGCATTATAGGAATGCAAAGGGCGTTCTTGAGTACTACAATCAGATTTCCCTCATAGAGTTACCAAACATTTTGTTAATGTTTCATTTATTTTAATTGCACTATAAAGGTTTCCTTGTGCAAGCAAGCCCAGTCCTTCAAATAACTCCATAATATCCTTCGTGAACGGACATAGGACCTTTAGATTCCAGAAAACTCTTCTACCACAACTGCAAAAAGTAATAACTGCTAAGAAAGCTTCTCTTTGTAATCTGTCGATATGAATATCCAACCTAACGGAAACATGGGCATGATCACTAGGGGCCTCAAGGGATATATTAACAAATTCACTTTTTTTCTAATGATCTTCTGGATAATAAAATATGTAATCTAGCCATGTGGTAGAGTTACCTCCTCACCAACATAAAGGCTTATCAGTGGTATTTTCCGAAATATAAGATTAAAGCCCCAAACTTTTCATAAACTCTTGCCAGGGTTGGCCTCCATTAATGCTAAAATACTTGTGTTTAAGTTCACTGTTAAATGCAAGCAACCAATAGGATGACCAATCCGTCCCTTGGAAGCATGTTTCAAAAACATGTTATAGTCTTCTATTATCAGTGCACTCAATAACATTATCTCTTGTAATAGAATAATATCGTAGACTGAACAACATAATGTGGAATTCCTGAGGTTTAAGATGTTATTACAACCACACCAATTGCATGAAATAGAAATCATATATTTTTTATATTAATGATGTGCTCTCCTACAAACCAGTTCTTTCATGGTAAGGAGGGCTGATGTTAGCCATAATTAAATGATCTCTTCCTTTTTTCTGATGGACCTTATGTGTTGTTCTGCTGCCATTGAGATCAACATCTTGTTTAATAGTCAAGTGATTGAAGGAGAGCATAGAAAAAAAGTATTTCCGTCCCAACACCATTGTATGTGTGTTCTTTGCTGACTCCTGGGGGGTTCTAGACGTCAATGCCCAATGATCTAAAACTATTTGATCCCAAACCAATCGAGCTCCTATATGAGAATGAAAGTGGGCAATTATATTGTTCACTTTGTCCTCAGCAAAATCAACCCAATGCCTGATGAAAGAATCAAGTTTAGGGACGAAATTAATGAAAACATTTGGAGAAGACGATATCTAATAAGAGCAACATGATCCTTATCTAAAAAGATTAACTCAAATCCAATCTTTCTGCCGTTTGAGTTCTTGCGACCTATGGGTTTCTTCATCTCACAGAGCTTAGAATGTTGAATCATTATTGTCTGTTGGGTAGTCAGGAATTAATTGCTGTTCCTAATCTCCCAAAGTATTCCAATTAACTGGTGAATCCAGTACTTCATTTGTTGAATCTACAGGTAAAAGAAACTTGCTAATCATTTTTGGGGGGTTTGCTTTGGACCGCAACCCTTAATATGTTTAATCTTGTTTCCTTTTAACTACTTTAGGCTGTAATACTTCTGTTGCCTTTGTATTCAGATCAATAACTTCCAATGTGACGGGCAAGGGTCTAAAACATTTTCTCAGTAAAGCTTTTTTGATAAATTGGTCATTGTTTGATTCTTGGTTTTTTTTGTCCATTTATTTTGCATTCCATGTCCTTGGCTTTGCCTTTGCTGAGATTCAACAATCTATGCTATTGGAGGACATGCATTTTCACCAACTTCCTCTTTCAATACTTTCAAACTATCCAGAGTAAGCCTTTCTTGCAGGCCCATGGAAGGTTTTAAGCCCTTCTCTGTAATGGCAGATGGGGAATCTATCAAGGAATCTCCAGAAATTAACAGGCTGTTTTCTTCCAGGGTCAACCAACAACTTGCCCTTTTTCCTTTTTTAGCCTGATTATTATTATTCAACTTGGTCAAGATAGTATACAGAAGAGATGTATTGTGATGTAGTGTCTCCTTGATATTATTATCGTTTAGCCTAATTATAGATTGAAGGACCAGGTGCAAGGCGGTTATCAAGGATGGATCCAATGTGACCAAAGGAAGGATTTCTGCTGAATTAGGGAAAGCATTTCCATTTAGAGGAGTCTGATAACGGCTTTGTATCTGAGATAGAACCTATTGTATGCTATCCTGCATCAAGATATTGCCAGAGTGCTTATGTACATCCTTTTGTGCTACTTCCTGATCCGAGTGGATAGCATCTTCATAGAATGCTGTGCACATTCCAAGGAAAGGATTGTTCAATAAAATTGAGTGGGTATCACTGGCTGACCACATTGGCTGATAAAGAGGAGAACACACTTTATCAGCCACTTATTTAGAAGCTGGCTGAACAAAGATTGTAATCTTGTCATCCTGCTTACTGCCTGTGTTATAGGTATGAGAGCTGTGACATTTGGCGTTCCCCAAGTCCAATATCTCTGGCGATGCGATGCTAATGGTATCATCTATGTTGTTTTTATTTGCCTCCACAATATGAGAGGTAGACTGTAATGCCTGCCCCGAAAGCTGAAGGTTGATATTGGCGGATGTAGCACTGTGGCTTCTTAAATAATATTTATGAGCTGGTGGAGAAGACATTTCTCCAAATGTCCAAGCTCAAAAATGGTCCTACATGCAAGCTTAGGACAACACTTGTGTCAGAAGTCTCACTAGGTACTTACATAAACAGTCAAATGAAGGCTGATAAGGACCTTTCTGTGAGGCTAATCTCTTGCTGGCGAATATTTCAAAAGCCCCACAGGGCCTGAAGAAATGAAGAAAAGGGCAGCTCTCTGCAGACTCTGGCTGACTCCCCTTGATGATGCACTTCCTCACCATGTTCCATTCTGCAAGTTGCCTTTTAACTGCCCACACCCTTCTCCAAATGAATGGGTGTTTCACCAAAAGCGAGTCTTCCAGCAACACGCACCAGCTCACAAGACGCTGTGGCGGCCTGCACTTGCCGCCACACTTCGGTGAAATTCCTTAAAAAATTCCCAGCTTTCATAGCCCCTCAGAAATATATATTACATATTCCAATAAGCATAAGAAAACACTATTTTCCTCTTTAGATGTAATAAACTAGAAACCTGAGAGGTGATGGTTTAAGAAAAAATATGTTACGACAGTTAAGAGTCTGCAGGTTGTGCTCAGGATATATGGAGACATTGTAGAACTTGATTAAATGATGTGAAGCGATAGATGAGAAGAAGCAACAGTACATGGGAAGGTTTGTCAATGACCCTACATTTTTTGGGCATTATTTTCTGGATGGCAATCAAATATCTGTTATGTTGAATTTATGGGAATGTTGGCAGCAGATAACTGGTAGGATAAAAAAGAGAACTCTTGACGTTTTGAAGTAGGGTCATTTGTTTTAATCAATTTAAGATAACTATTTACATTAGGTGAGCTTCTATGTTTATATTAGGGATGGACAATCCAGCTTATATCAGATTCATGCTTATCTAATAATGGGCACTTGAAGCCGCTCCAAAAATGGGAAATGTTTTTATCTCAAGTTCAAAATAGCTTTAAATGTTCAAACTAGAAATTGACTAGCTTGCATAGACATACGTATGTGAATTCTGGGTTACTGGTACCATATGAAAGGATGCAATGGGGCATCATTTCTTGTCTGTATACATTCTGATGTAGGGTGAGTAGACAGACCTGTAAATCTTGTGTGCTTTATTCCAAATCCTTCCTGACTACAAATCCCCATCAAGCTGAAAAACTTTACTTCATTTTTGTGTTGAATTCTTTTATTTTAAGAGCAACTGATTATTTTGCTTTACTCTAGGTTTTACTTTATTTTAATATATAAGAATATCAGGGCCTGGTTCACCAAACCAGCCCTCAGTAAGTAAGCCTTTGTTCTGATGTAGTACATTTTTCAGAACATTATTCATAGTAGAAATGTTTCATCTTTCATTTCATTAATTGTTCATCGTGTTTAAAAGTAAATAGCATTTTGTTTAATCTTCTCCTTCACGCTTTGTGTTGTTCAACTGTTTTCTACAAATGCATTTTCTTTTTGCTTTGAATGTATTCTGTTGGTTTCTTTTGCATTTATTTTGTTAGTTTTGAAAAAAAGCTGCGTGTTTGTGCAGTTTTTGTCTTGTGATTGACACTGTACTGTTGCAGAGCATTGTATTCCATGTTTATTTCATTTCTTGTCACATTTTCTTGTTACTCTGGAAATAGGCATTTTTTGCAGTTTTCTTTACAACCATCCTTTATCTTTATCGTTATCTTCATTTTGGAATTGATCAATGTCCATAAAAGTACTACATCAAACATAATAGCAAAATACAAATTACAAAACATTAAAATACGTTGATAAAAACAAGTTAGCCACCATGTCTCACCACATGGTTAACATAACAATAAAGATAAAAAACCAAAGATGCAACATCGTTACCAAATCCTCCATTGATACAACAAAAAGAAACATTATTACCATTACCATCATAGTCTCATGAGTTCTTACGTGGGGTATGGCAAAACCAGGATCTAACAAAGATAGACTAAAATGTCAGTCTTACCTTAAGGTAGCACCATAGAATTGCTATTTATTGATAAAGAGTGCTTAATAAAAGGACAGACTATAAATGAGTAGCGGTTATCAGGTAGAGCAAGAATAAAAGCTTGGGCTACCTGTTTTAGCGTTATCCTCAATTTCCAAATTTGGGAACAAGATATTTCCTTCTAGGCTTGGTTTACGCTGAACAGAACAGAAACAATGGTTAAGGTTTCATCTATTGACACATTGCAAAAACATCTACCCATTGCTGGAAAGGTTCTATCCCAACAACATTCTGAAGCAGCCATGTATAGAGTTTTCATCCTGATTCACTATAGCAAGGCCCACTCTTTGGGCATAATAACACAGTGCAAGTATCTTTCCTTGAAAAACTGCTATATTTATGAGCGGTAATACCGAGCTGTGGGTTTTCCCAACTCCGCAGACTCTCTATCACAAAACCTTACTGCAGACAAGAGTTGTTAGATCTCACAGCAGCAAAATGTCATTGCACCCAACTATGCTACAGAAGAGATATGCAAAGTCCAACTTTGTTGGCACTTTTTCATTGTAGGTGAGCAATGCACAATTTGAATGAACATCGGAGGTCACAATGTGAATGAACATCGGAGGTCATAATGCCTTGGACCATTATTTGCCTAAAATTCAAGATTTCTGTTTTTCATGTACAAACTCAGTATGAAACACTTGTTTATTGGCGCGTTATAAATGCCATATCATATCATGTCATCATATACTTTCAGCCCGATTCATAGAATTCTGCGCAGAAAAGGCGCAAGTGCCACGCACCGAAAAGGAGTGTGCGCCAGCCGTGGCACAGAGAAAGAATTGCTGGAAAGGTTCTTCCCAACAACATTCTGAAGCAGCCATGTATAGAGTTTTCATCCTGATTCACTATAGCAAGGTCCACTCTTTGGGCATAATAACACAGTGCAAGTATCTTTCCTTGAAAAACTGCTATATTTATGAGCGGTAATACCGAGCTGTGGGTTTTCCCAACTCCGCAGACTCTCTATCACAAAACCTGATTGCAGACAAGCGTTGTTAGATCGCACAGCAGCAAAATGTCATTGCCCCAACTATGCTACAGAACAGATATGCAAAGTCCAACTTTGTTGGCACTTTTTTATTGTAAGTGAGCAATGCACAATTTGAATGAACATCGGAGGTCACAATGTGAATGAACATTGGAGGTCATAATGTTTTGGACCATTATTTGCCGAAAATTCAAGATTTCTGTTTTTCATGTACAAACTCAGTATGAAACACTTGTTTATTGGCGCGTTATAAATGCCATATCATTTCATGTAATCATATACTTTCAGCCCGATTCATAGAATTCTGCGCAGAAAAGGCTCCACGCACCGAAAAGGAGTGTGCGCCAGCCGTGGCACAGAGAAAGAATTGCTGGAAAGGTTCTTCCCAACAACATTCTGAAGCAGCCATGTATAGAGTTTTCATCCTGATTCACTATAGCAAGGTCCACTGTTTGGGCATAATAACCCAGTGCAAGTATCTTTCTTTGAAAAACTGCTATATTTATGAGAGGTAATACTGAGCTGTGGGTTTTCCCAACTCTGCAGACTCTCTATCACAAAACCTGACTGCAGACAAGCGTTGTTAGATCTCACAGCAGCAAAATGTCATTGTCCCAAATATGCTAAAGAACAGAAATGCAAAGTCCAACTTTGTTGGCACTTTTTTATTGTAGGTGAGCAATGCACAATTTGAATGAACATCGGAGGTCACAATGTGAATGAACATCGGAGGTCATAATGTCCATTATTTGCCTAAAATTCAAGATTTCTGTTTTTCATGTACAAACTCAGTATGAAACACTTGTTTATAGGCGCGTTATAAATGCCATATATCATGTCATCATATACTTTCAGCCCGATTCATAGAATTCTGCGCAGAAAAGGCGCAAGTACCGCGCGCTGAAAAGCAGTGTGCGCCAGCCGTGGCACAGAGAAAGAATTGCACGGCACGCGTATTCATGGATTTACCGAGGCATCAGTAGCCGTGGCGCAAGGAACATCAAGCTGCGCCAGTAACATCCCCAACTCGCCCCACGCGCAGTAAAAAGTAATTGAAATGCCTAACACGTGCCATCCCTGGACCAGCATACAGCCCCTTCAGCGAAATCACATGAAAACTCAGCAGGTACCCCACATGCACCCCAGCCAAATCGCATGAAAACTCATTGCGTACATCGCCCGCACCCTAGCCAAATCATGTGAAAAGTCATTGCGTACCTCGGACGCACCACAGGCAAATCACGTGAAAACTCATTGCGTACCGCAGACGCACCCCAGCCAAATCGTGTGAAAACTCATTGCGTACCCTGGGCGCACCCCTGCCAAATCACATGAAAACTGATCACATATCCTGCCTGCAACCCAGCCAAATCATGTGAAAACTCATGGCATACCGCGGACATGCCCCAGACAAATCACTGAAAACTCATTGCGTACCCCAGACGCACCACAGCCAAATTGCGTGAAAACTCATTAGGTACCCCGATCGTACCCCAGCCAAATCGCGTGAAAAGTCAGTGCGTACCCCGGGCGCAACCCAGCCAAATCGCAGAGAAACTCTGTGCGTACCCAGGTCGCTCCCCAGCGCAATCGTGAGAAAACCCTGCACGTACCCTGGATGCACGCCTGCCAAATCGCAAGAAAACTAATTGTGTACCCCGGACGCACCCCAGTCAATTCACGTGAAAACCCTGCACGCACCCCTGTTGCAACTCAGCGTAATTGCAGCAAAACAAACTGCGATCCCCGGCAGCACCACAGCAAAGTAGTGTGTCTGCACCTGGCAATCTTCTGAAAGCAGACCCCTCCACTTTGGACACCCACACCCCAGCCCCCACATCCCGTGACGCCAACCTGCAGGCAGCTCCCTCCAGACCGGACACCACCAGCCCCCATCACCCATGATGCCACCCTGCAGGCAGCCCCCACCACATGGGGCACCCCAGCCCCCATCACCCATGACGCTACCCTGCAGGCAGCCCTCTCCACATGGGACACCGTAGCCCCCATCACCCGTAACGCCACCCTGCAGGCAGCCCTCTCCACATGGGACACCTCAGCCCCCATCACCCGTGACGCCACCCTGCAGGCACCCTCACCGCATGGGACACCCCATCACCTATGAGATCACCCTTCAGGCAGCCCTCTCCACATGGGATACCCAAATCCCATCACCCGTGATGCCACCCTGCAGGCAGCCCCCACCACATGGGAAACCCCAGCCCACATCACCTGTGGCGCCACCCTGCAGGCAGCCTTCTCTACATGGGACACCCCAGGCCCAATCACGCATGATGCCACCCTGCAGGCAGCCCTCTCCACATGGGACACACCAGCCCCCATCACCCGTGAAGCCACCCTGCAGGCAGCCCTCTCCATATGGGACATCCCAGCCCCCATCACCCGTGACGCCAACCTGCTGGCAGCCCCCTGCAGACTGGACACCGCCATCACCCATGACACCACCCTGCAGGCAGCCCCCACCACATGGGACACCCCAGCCCACATCACCTGTGATGCCAACCTGCAGGCAGACTCTCCATACCAGACAACGCCAGCCCCCATCACCCGTGACGCCACCCTGCAGGAAGTCCCCACCACATGGGACACTCCAGCCCCCATCACCCGTGACATCAAACTGCAGGCAGCCCCCTCCAGACAGACACCCCCAGACCCCATCACCCATGATGCCTCCCTGCAGGCAGCCCCCACCACATGGGACACTCCAGCCCCCATCACCTGTGACACCAACCTGCAGGCAGCCCCCTCCAGACAGGCATCCCCAGCCCCCATCATCTGTGATGCCACCCTGCAGGCAGCCCTCTCCACATGGGACACCCCAGCCCCCATCACCCGTGACACCACCCTGCAGGCAGCCCCCACCACATGGGACACCCCATCCCGCATCACCCATGCGGTCACCCTGCAGGCAGCCCTCTCCACATGGGACACCCCAGATCCCATCACCCGTGACGCCACCCTGCAGGCAGCCCCCACCACATGGGACACTCCAGCCCCCATCACCCGTGATGCCACTCTGCAGGCAGCCCTCTCCACATGGGACACCCCAGCCCCCATCACCCATGACGCCACCCTGCAGGCAGCCCTCTCCACATGGGACACCCCAGCTCCCATCACCCTTGACGCGAACCTGCTGGCAGCCCCCTGCAGACTGGACACCCCCATCACTTATGACACCACACTGCAGGCAGCCCCCACCACATGGGACACCCCAGCCCACATCACCTGTGATGCCAACCTGCAGGCAGTCCCCTCCAGACGGACACCCCTAGCCCCCATCACCCGTGACACAACCTTGCAGGCAGCCCTCTCCACAGGGGACACCCCAGCCACCATCACCCATGACGTAACCCTGCAGGCAGCCCTCTCCACATGGGACATCCCACCCCCATCACCCATGACGCCAACCTGCAGACAGCCCCCTCCAAACCGCACACCTCCAGCCCCCAACTCCCGTGACGCCAACCTGCAGGTAGCCCCCACCACATGGGACACCCCATCACCCATGACACCACCCTACAGGCAGCCCCCACCACATGGGAAACCCCAGCCCCATCACCCGTGACACCAACCTGCAGGCAACCCCCTGCAGACCAGACACCCCCAGCCCCCATCAACCATGATGCAACCCTGCAGGCAGCCCCCACCACATGGGACACCCCAGCCCCCATCATCCGTGACGCCAACCTGCAGGCAGCCCCCTTCAGACCGGACATCACTTGACTGCTGGATGCTGACATGGTGACATATGTTAACTCCATCAATGGCGTGTCGAGAACCTTGACTGCCATCTAGTGACACTACCCTGAACCTCCTGGTCAAAATATATCCTGCTAACAGGAACAAAAGCATACACCTGGGCCACATCCTTGAGTGTGACAGCTGCTCAAACACAATTGCTGTCTGCAACCATATCCCAACATACACATCACACAAGTGAATGGTTAAGTGACGCCCTGCAGCCCATGTGACAAAGTCATCTCAATTATCCCCATGTAGAAATGGTCACACAGTGACAGATTTTTAAGCACCCTCAATGTGTGCCACATGAACAGACACTGCCCAGGCGTGTCACAGCCTGAGCCTCAATGCGAAGACATTACCTGAACAGACAACCTAATGAAAACTTCACTGTTCCTCCCATGTGCGAATGACATGACATGTAATCAAATGACATGTCATTCATAATGTACATATACACAAGTGTCCAAGGGCCCAAAGAGTCTGTGGAGGGGGAAGACAGTGAAGACAGAGACAACGAACATGTTAGGGCAGGTGTCAGTGATATGGCGCCAGTGCATGGGAAGTGGGGAAGGAAAAAAGGGTGTGGGTGGGGAGGGGGCAGTGCAGTACATGTGAAGGACATCATAACAAATAGCAATAACAAACGGTGGGCAGCTGGTGTCAAGTGCAAGCCTAAGTGCAGTCAGCAGTTGTGAAGTGCCGGCAGGTGTCTGTTGGCATACATAAAAGCAGTCCAAGTTTGTGGGATGTCAGGGAGGCAGTGCTGGCGTGCAAGTGGCAGGCGAGGGGACCTTTGGACAAGTTCAGAGGGTATCCAGGTGACCATTTCAGATTCAGACAGGAGTTCATCAGGGCAGAGGAGTACCAAAAGCACAATGAAAGAGGAATGACACAAGTTTTGATTGAGTACATGGCAAACACCCACCAAGACTGCTGCATTGGTCAGCCCGCCTCTCTGCCTGACACAGTGAAATCTCTGCCCTGGCCACGTTGAGTTTTGCCTCCCGTGCTAGCTGCCGCTCTGCCCCAATTTGCCGCCCCAAATGCTCCAACATGGAAGACATCCTTTGGCGAAGGTCCACGTTTGCATCCTGCCCAATGCCTGATTCCTGCCTCCCAGAGATGGTATGGCCCGAGTACTGTAGCCTCCTACTCTAAGCCTGCTGCTTACAAATTGTCTGGTGCCTGCTCCTTAAGGACAGGCTCCGGGATTATGGCAACACCCAGGACTGTCGTGCACGTGCCCTGCTACTTGTTGCCTGCTCTCCCTCCATTGCCACAGCTCCTGTCGTCGGCTGGATCGGCATGGTGACCACCTCTGCTGATCCTACGTTGACTCCCAATTCTGGCATGGATGTGATCTCCACCAGACGGGCTGCCGGGGCTGGGCCAGGTGCACAGGGGGCCCTGATGGTATCTGGGCCACAAAACGCAAGGGAGGATGACTGGCGCACAGAGGAGGAAGACGAGGAGGCTGTCGCAGAAGTGGCCAGCCCATGCACCCAATTTGAGACCCGGAACTGAGCTAGCCAGTTCAGGAGACGCCATACCTCATTGTGATGATGTGCAAACCCACCACCGTAAGGCTGCACATCATCACAAATGGTGCTTGTAAGCCTCGCAATACTGGCTAGAACCGGTTCCACCCCGTCTCAAATGGCGACATCCGCAGGTATTGGTGTTTCCGTTTGTGTGGAAATTGCCCAGGACAATTGATAGCTGTGCCTCCCATTGCACTATTCCATCAGTGCCATGAGTGGGAGGGCAACAAGTGGGAACGGTGGCCGAGGTGGACAAGGTGGGCGAGGTGGCCAATGTGTCTGAGGTGACTGAGGTGTCTGAAGCCATGCAGGTAGAGCTATGCTCCCCACCCAACAGGGTCAGGGAGATGCAGCTGATGCTGGCGTCCCCAGCACCTGGGGTCCAGGAGCAGAATTGCCATCTGCTGTCCACACCTGCCAGGGACAGGAGGCTGCAGGGGCAGCTGCAGAAACCACCACCCAGGCTCAGAGTCCCCCACTCAGGCCTGTATTGGTCCCGGTCCATGGCCACAGAGACCCAGGGGCAGATGTCCTTGTCTATAATGGCAAGAGACATGCAGTGAAAGGTCCTGGAGCCAGCACCCAGGGTCCTGGAGATGCATTGCCATTTGCTGTTCACACCAGCCAGGCCAGGAAGCTGCAGTGGCAGCTGCAGCAACCACCACCCAGGCTCATGGTCACCCAGCCAGGCCTGTAGTGGTCCCGGCCCAGGGTCACAGACACCCGGTGGCAGATGTCCTTGACTCTATGGGGAAGGGACATGTGGTGAAAGGTCCTGGCACCAGCACCAAGGTATGGATACCTGCAAGGCAACCTACTGTCCCAGCATCAGTGGGTGATGCCATAGCCCAGTCCACCATTCCTCCAGCCCCTACTGACCTGAGTGGTCCCAGTCACTCAAGGTCTGCATGACCTTGCAAGAAGGCAAAGCGTGTAGTAGCGGAACATGCTCAAACCGCAGGCAAGGCACAGGAGAGCCACACGTCGAGGAAGAGGAGCTTCAGTGATGAGGAACTCCAGATCCTCATGGACTACGTGCGGGAACACGAACGTGACATGCTTGTGCGGGCAGGGAGTACCCATACGCCTGCTCAGCGTATGGCCTTCTGGCAGTGCATCATAGATCTATGCAACGGCTTGGGCAATGAGAGGCGTACAGCGTCTGAGGTAGTGAAGCGTTGGAATGACCTCTGCCGCCAAGCCAAAGATAAGCTGGATGCAGCCTATGCCTCTACTCTGGTGAGTGGAGGTGGGTCACCACGAGAGGACGATGAACTTACTCACCTGAAGAGATCATTAGTGATATGATTGATATGGAGCAGATCCAAGGTGTGGGAGACCTGCCAATTTATGAGGGAATGTCCGGTGAGTGGTGATGCGTGTGCGTCCAGGACATGTGAATGTTTCTTGGATGAAGTGTAATGATTTTCTGGCTGCATTTACATGACTGCCATGGGTGAAACATGTCATGGTGGACTGACACATGCTTGTTGTCCTGCAGGCTGCATATGAACAATGTGCTGTACACCATGACAATCCTCCTCACCACAATTGCTCACTCCTTACATGTCACTCTCTGTCCAGCCTTTCTTGGCCCTCTTCCTGCTCCAACCTGTGATCGCGGATAGCCTGTGATAATCTTCCACTCCACACTCGCCTTCTTTCCTCACATCTCTGACGTCTCTGAGAGGTCACCCTGCCAGCTGCACCTCTTTAAAGGTATTCTTCCTTTCCTCTCCTTCCCCCAACAGCTCCCTGTCTCCAGAGGATTGGTCATTCCTATGGTGGGCTACTGCAACGGCCTCTGCCAAGATTTCTGTGCTTTGACTCTGTCCACTCTGCAACTAATCCAGAACTGGACTGTGGGAATTGTCCTTTTGTCTTGGGGCCATGTATTGTATCTCCCTAGGACTGTGATGATGGCACTGGCTCCCAGAGGCTACGACTGTTCATTTCCAAACCCTGTGCATTACACACAGGGCCTTATGGGTCCTGGGACCGCAATTCCTTCAACTCCATCTTCCAAATTCGCTTCCTTATCATGGTCTTTAATCATCCCTTTCCTACTCCCTCAAGGTCAGTAGCTTCTCATAGAAATTAGTTGTTGGTTAATGTCTATCTTAGGCTGGGGACTCCCTCTGGTACAGCCTCCCTGCCTCAATGGAACTGGAGGTGAACCTTCTGCGGGTCTGGAGGCCCTTCTGATGCTTCCTCATGTCTTGTGTTTTCTCTCCTCCTCTGCCCTGCTGGAGTCCTGGATGACTGAGAGAATACACTAGTCACCTGCCCACACTCTGATCTCCAACACAGGCCTCTGAGCCACCAATTGAACCCATGCACTGCCTCCCTGCCATACCCCGCACTTGGTGGCTGTTTCCTGTACCCCGACAACCCACTACCAGCAATTGACACCTGATGTCTGGACTTACACTTCCACTGCCACCAGCCTGCCGCATTTTAATTACTCAATATGCAGTTTTATTTTATTTGGATGGCGTTCCCATGTACTGCACTGTTAGGCAGAATCACCTTCAGTCCCTTTGGAATACTACAGGCAATTAGGACTACAAGTGTAAGCACAATTTCACCTTTGGTACAAGCCTTTACTACACAGTAAAGTGGTAGCGATGGCTGAGCAGCCAGACTTATCTCAAGAGTTTAAGTGAGCAGTAGAACAAGTTACACAAAGGACCAATAATACAGTGATTCAAATAGACACTTACTCAAGGTTTCTTGGTAAAAGAATATATATTTATTTACACATCTGGTTTGAAAACATTACACTAGCACAAGCAGCACAATATCACACACTAATGAACCACAAAAATCCAACCCGCAAGTAAATGAACAAGTTTAGCTCCAAAATTAAGTGGGAGCAAAATGGCACTTCAAATACTTATAAAGAATAAAAGCTTGGGCTACCTGTTTTAGCGTTATCCTCAATTTCCAAATTTGGGAACAAGATATTTCCTTCTAGGCTTGGTTTACGCTGAACAGAACAGAAACAATGGTTAAGGTTTCATCTATTGACACATTGCAAAAACATCTACCCATTGCTGGAAAGGTTCTATCCCAACAACATTCTGAAGCAGCCATGTATAGAGTTTTCATCCTGATTCACTATAGCAAGGCCCACTCTTTGGGCATAATAACACAGTGCAAGTATATTTCCTTGAAAAACTGCTATATTTATGAGCGGTAATACCGAGCTGTGGGTTTTCCCAACTCCGCAGACTCTCTATCACAAAACCTGACTGCAGACAAGCGTTGTTAGATCTCACAGCAGCAAAATGTCATTTCCCCAACTATGCTACAGAACAGATATGCAAAGTCCAACTTTGTTGGCACTTTTTTATTGTAAGTGAGCAATGCACAATTTGAATGAACATCGGAGGTCACAATGTGAATGAACATTGGAGGTCATAATGTCTTGGACCATTATTTGCCGAAAATTCAAGATTTCTGTTTTTCATGTACAAACTCAGTATGAAACACTTGTTTATTGGTGCGTTATAAATGCCATATCATATCATGTCATCATATATTTTCAGCCCGATTCATAGAATTCTGCGCAGAAAAGGCGCCACGCACCGAAAAGGAGTGTGCGCCAGCCGTGGCACAGAGAAAGAATTGCTGGAAAGGTTCTTCCCAACAACATTCTGAAGCAGCCATGTATAGAGTTTTCATCCTGATTCACTAAAGCAAGGTCCACTCTTTCGGCATAATAACACAGTGCAAGTATCTTTCTTTGAAAAACTGCTATATTTATGAGAGGTAATACTGAGCTGTGGGTTTTCCCAACTCCGCAGACTCTCTATCACAAAACCTGACTGCAGACAAGCGTTGTTAGATCTCACAGCAGCAAAATGTCATTGCCCCAAATATGCTAAAGAACAGAAATGCAAAGTCCAAATTTGTTGGCACTTTTTTATTGTAGGTGAGCAATGCACAATTTCAATGAACATCGGAGGTCACAATGTGAATGAACATCGGAGGTCATAATGTCTTGGACCATTATTTGCCTAAAATTCAAGATTTCTGTTTTTCATGTACAAACTCAGTATGAAACACTTGTTTATAGGCGCGTTATAAATGCCATATATCATGTCATCATATACTTTCAGCCCGATTCATAGAATTCTGCGCAGAAAAGGCGCAAGTACCGCACGCTGAAAAGCAGTGTGCGCCAGCCGTGGCACAGAGAAAGAATTGCATGGCACGCGTATTCATGGATTTCCCGAGGCATCAGTAGCCGTGGCGCATGGAACATCAAGCTGCGCCAGTAACATCCCCAACTTGCCCCACGCGCAGTAAAAAGTAATTGAAATGCCTAAAACGCGCCATCCCTGGACCAGCATACAGCCCCTTCAGCGAAATCACATGAAAACTCAGCAGGTACCCCACATGCACCCCAGCCAAATCGCATGAAAACTCATCGCGTACCCCGCCCGCACCCCAGCCAAATCACCTGAAAACTCATCGCGTACTGCAGACGCACCCCAGCCAAATCGTGTGAAAACTCATCGCGTACCCCGGGCGCACCCCAGCCAAATCACATGAAAACTGATCACATATCCTGCCTGCAACCCAGCCAAATCATGTGAAAACTCATGGCATACCGTGGACACGCCCCAGCCAAATCACTTAAAAACTCATTGCGTACCCCAGACGCACCCCAGCCAAATTGCGTGAAAACTCATTGGGTACCCCGGTCGCACCCCAGCCAAATCGCGTGAAAAGTCAGCGCGTACCCCGAGCGCAACCCAGCCAAATCGCAGAGAAACTCTGTGCGTACCCAGGTCGCTCCCCAGCGCAATCGTGAGAAAACCCTGCACGTACCCTGGATGCACGCCTGCCAAATCGCCAGAAAACTAATTGTGTACCCCGGATGCATCCCAGCCAATTCACGTGAAAACCCTGCGTGCACCCCTGTTGCAACTCAGCGTAATCGCAGCAAAACACCCCGCGATCCCCGGCAGCACCACAGCCAAGTAGCGTGTCTGCACCTGGCAATCTTCTGTAAGCAGACCCCTCCTCTTTGGACACCCACAGCCCAGCCCCCACCACCCGTGACGCCAACCTGCAGGCAGCTCCCTCCAGACCGGACACCACCAGCCCCCATCACCCATGATGCCAACCTGCAGGCAGCCCCCACCACATGGGGCACCCCAGCCCCCATCACCCATGACGCTACCCTGCAGGCAGCCCTCTCCACATGGGACACCGTAGCCCCCATCACCCGTAACGCCACCCTGCAGGCAGCCCCACCACATGGGACACCCCAGCCCCCATCACCTGTGACGCCACCCTGCAGGCAGCCCTCTCCACATGGGACACCTCAGCCCCCATCACCCGTGACGCCACCCTGCAGGCACCCCCACCGCATGGGACACCCCATCACCTATGAGATCACCCTTCAGGCAGCCCTCTCCAAATGGGATACCCCAGATCCCATCACCTATGACGCCACCCTGCAGGCAGCCCCCACCACATGGGAAACCCCAGCCCACATCACCTGTGGTACCACCCTGCAGGCAGCCCTCTCTACATGGGACACCCCAGGCCCCATCACGCATGATGCCACCCTGCAGGCAGCCCTCGCCACATGGGACACCCCAGCCCACATCACCTGTGATGCCAACCTGCAGGCAGACTCTCCATACCAGACAACCCCAGCCCCCACCACCCGTGACGCCACCCTGCAGGAAGCCCCACCACATGGGACACTCCAGCCCCCATCACCCGTGAAGCCACCCTGCAGGCAGCCCTCTCCATATGGGAGAACCCAGCCCCCATCACCCGTGACGCCAACCTGCTGGCAGCCCCCTGCAGACTGGACACCGCCATCACCCATGACACCACCCTGCAGGCAGCCCCCACCACATGGGACACCCCAGCCCACATCACCTGTGATGCCAACCTGCAGGCAGACTCTCCATACCAGACAACCCCAGCCCCCACCACCCGTGACGCCACCCTGCAGGAAGCCCCACCACATGGGACACTCCAGCCCCCATCACCTGTGACACCAACCTGCAGGCAGTCCCCTCCAGACAGGCATCCCCAGCCCCCATCACCTGTGATGCCACCCTGCAGGCAGCCCTCTCCACATGGGACACCCCAGCCCCCATCACCCGTGACACCACCCTGCAGGCAGCCCCCACCACATGGGACACCCCATCCCCCATCACCCATGCGGTCACATGGGACACCCCGATCCCATCATCCGTGACGCCACCCTGCAGGCAGCCCCCACCACATGGGACACTCCAGCCCCCATCACCCGTGATGCCACTCTGCAGGCAGCCCTCTCCACATGGGACACCCCAGTCCCCATCACCCATGACGCCACCCTGCAGGCAGCCCTCTCCACATGGGACACCCCAGCTCCCATCACCCGTGACGCCACCCTGCAGGCAGCCCCCACCACATGGGACACCCCAGCCCACATCACCTGTGATGCCAACCTGCAGGCAGTCCCCTCCAGACGGACACCCCTAGCCCCCATCACCCGTGACACCACTCTGCAGGCAGCCCTCTCCACATGGGACACTCCAGCCACCATCACCCATGACGTAACCAAAACAAACAAACAAGTTTATTCGGAAATATAAAAATTTCCATTAAACGACAAAAGAAAAAATATAGATTACACAATTCCAACAATACAAAAGCGCCAATTATATAAAAGACAGATAAAAATAGATGCCAAAAATTACGAGACACGATCAACAGTGATAAAAATAACTTGCACTTGCTTGCCAGTCAGGAGGGCATATTTTAAAATTATACATTATGATCAAGCATAAAACAGGACTCAACCACTTATCCCCAAACATAATTCATTATTAAAGTTGGTGGCACTAACTACCCCCGCCTTGCAGATTCAATAGATTCATTCTAAAATACATCGCTCTTTTTAAAAAAGTCAACAGGGCCCAGGATGTAAAAACTGACTCAGCACTCAAAAGAAACTCAAGTGCAGCCTTATGTAAACGAATCTCCGTTTTCTTAAGATCGGGGACCAAGGTCATTCTGCGGATACCCGCATATCCTATACAAAAGAACAACAGGTGCGAAAGGTCCTCGCGCTTGTGACCACCGACTGGACAGCCGGCGTCACTGGGAAAACTTTTCCAATTGGCGGGAACAGAGCACTTAGGTTAACTTCCCCCAATTTAGCAGAAACATAGGCTAACCATGGGATTTTTTTCCATCCTGATCTGCCCAACACAGTGCGTAAGATAAAATGGCACAGCGTTGCGTGTTCGTTAGCCCACAGCCGAATCCAAAAGAGTAATGGTGCCATCGCCCACTGATCCTCCCAGAACTCTGCCCCCAATTCTCTATGAATAGCTAATCCGGGGGCGCTGGTCGGTAACCCCAGCAGGTTTTTAAAAAAAATTATTTCCTTTGCCTTGGATTTCAGCCGCGTTTTGGAAATCCCAAATGGCTGCGCCATACAGAGTAGTTGCCAAGGTTTGTGCACCATAAATTTTCAGAATCACGTCAAGAGGCTGAGCTCTGCTTCTTGACGCAAATCTAAAAAGCCCACCTATCTGTTGGCTCATCTTTGCCGATTGCTTTGCCACATGAGCCCTTCCATTTAGGGTCTCTGAGAAACTAATCCCTAGATAATCGAACACCTTAACTCTAGGGATTGTTTCCCCAACGCATAGCATGGGTTTCATTGGTGCTGAACGTTTCCTTCCAGCACATGCCATAACCGCTGACTTTTTGGTGTTAATTTTTAGGCCCAAATTGTTCATGAAGGTTGCATAGGCGTCAATCAAGACCTGTAGTGCCCTTGGTGTTCTGGCTATTAGGACTGTATCGTCCGCATAAGCCAGAACCGGAAAGCCCCTACCCCCCAAAACCAAAAAGTCTGCCCTTACATCAGTGAGGTTCCGCGAGAGGCCATTGATATAGAGGCAAAAACAGATGGGAGCAAGCACACACCCCTGCCTTACACCGCATCCCACCTGGAAACAGGCTGTGCAGTGCCCACCCGGCCCACTACGTACACAGGCCTCGTTATCCGTGTGAAGGTCAACCAGAGCCTGCAGGATCTCCCCCGGACAACCCAAGGACCTAAGCACTGCCCATAGCTTAGCTCTATCCACTTTGTCAAAGGCAGTGCTTAGGTCCATAAAGGCCAGATATACTGACTCACCCAGACTAAATACCGAATTAGCCACCAAAATATAGAGGTTGAGGCTCTGTTCAATGGTGCCTACACCCGGACGAAATCCAAATTGGATGTCTGACAGGATCGACTGTGCCCCCATCCAGTTTTCAATTCGAGCTAACAGAATTCTCCCAAAGATTTTAAAAGAAGAATCCAACAGAGAGATAGGCCTATATGCACTTGGACTAGAGATGTCTCCTTTTTTGAATATTGGAAAGATTATGGCCTTTTTCCAGGACGGGGGATACTCCCCTAACTTTAAGCAGGCATTAAAAACCACTGTTAAGAGCGGTGCCCACAACGCAATAGGGTCCTGAAACAGGTCCGAAGGGATCATATCTGGCCCCGGGGCTCGGTTATGAGCTTGAAGCTTTATAGCTTTTATCGTCTCCTACACCTCAAATTTCAAGCAGACGTCTGCATGGTCTAAAACATCCTGTGCACACTCTAGCCCAAATAAATTCCCAAAATGGGATAACCAAGCCCCTTCTTCCACGTAAGTGCCACTACCTTCCTTTGAGCCACATCCCACTGGGCCACTTTTTACATAAGCCCAAAAGGCCTTCTGGTCCCCCCTTCGAGCAACATCCAAAAAACCTTCCCAAGCTGCCCTTTCCAACTCATTTTTCCTCCTCTTTAGTTCTAGTTTATAGATCTTCCTAACTTGGGCAATCATAGATCTACTGCTGGACGGATCCTTTAGGGTTAATAGCAGAGTTTTTTTGGCCCCTTTGCAAGCTTCGTCCAACCAACCTCTATTTGTTTCCTTGCCCTTTGACTTAGTTGTTATTGAGAATTTGTTTGTGAAGGCAGCCGTCAATTCCACAAATTTCTTTACAATAACCCCCGGGGGTGAACACTCATCCAAAATATCCAACACAAGGGATACATTGTCAGTGATGGCTTTATAGTGTAAATCCCCCCTTTGGATTTTCCCCCATTTGATTCTTCTGGTGCCAATGGGTATGCCCATAGGAGGAATAGGGGCTATTACCTGCGAAACCGCCTCCCCCATCAACCCCTTCAACTTCAGGCAGATGGGTAGGTGGTCACTGTGTGGGTCAGCCAATACTTCGAAACTTGCAGCTGATTACCAAAGGTTTGTAGAGATACAAAAATAATCAATTGTAGAACTTCCAAGGTGGCTATTAAAGGTCACTGCACCCGGTATGTCTGGAGCCAATCGGCCATTCACTATGCGAAAGCCCCACTCCAATAGCCATAGACTTAGCTGTAGACCTTTAGGGCAGACTCTCCCATCTCGCATACATCTGGGCGGGATATTCTCTATCTGATCCTCCAAAGGATCGAGAATATCCAAGTCAATCCCCCCTCCCATTTTGATGTTAAAATCACCCCCCCAAATATAGAAGATGCTTTTATTCCCGCCCCTGGACAGTAGATCTTCCATAAACTTTTTAACTTTAGTTAGCCTGTCCAGGTCAGAGATATGGGGGCTGTTATAGAAGTTGATAATACATAAAACAGCTCCCTTGCGGGTAGTTAGGAATATCACCTGTAGAAAATCCAGCCCTGTCTGTATTTGCTCAATCTTACATTCAAGAGAAGTCTTTATTAGTATACATAAACCACCGTATTGTCTTCCTCTCGGTTTCTTGTTAGCTGGAATATCAAAGGAGACAAAACCATCAAGGTGCGGGGTTTCTATTGCCCATGTTTCCTGGAGTAGGACTACTGAGTTAGCTTGCAGAAGCTCCATCACCGGAACCAACTTCAATTTACTAAATGAGCCTGCTATATTCCAAGACAGCATGCGGAGGTGTGGCCTTTCATCTGCGCAAGCCTCCTGGGGTACAGACAAGGGTTGCACCATTACAGTTCCCACTACATCCTCCAATAGTCAGTCTATATCCTCGCAGGACGTTAAGACCTCAAATTGGTTATCCAGGGGCAGGGGAGCTGGAGCTTTCCTACCCGGGACAATACACCGACCCTTATTCGCCCGGACAGTGCTCCAGCTGCCCTCCGGATTATTAATTGGGGGCTGCCCACCCAGGATATTATCAATCCCTACAGACCCACCTCGCCTCAGACTTCTAATGGGTTGGTTATGCACCAATTGCCCCCCTTCGCATGCATAAAAATAATCCAAAGGGAGCAATTTGCTAAGCAATTGATTACCATTGGGCTTAAGGCCTCGGGCCAGGTTAGTATTCAAGAGATATTCCATAATCTGGGGGTCAGATAAAGTAATTACCACACAGTCCTCGCTCAGATTCTTTGGCCTATTCCCCACCCAACCCACTCGCCTGGCCATGCGAATGAGTTTGGGATCTATCTTTGGCCCCATCAGATTGGTGTTGATCCAATGGGATGCTTTATTAATCAATGAAAAAGTTGATTCAAAGTTTCCGGATGGGAGCCCAGGCAGTCCTGTAATAATCCCCACAAGAGGGGTTGCTTCTGGGGGGAGATTTAAAATGGTTGAGCTCCCCTGCCCTAACCCCAAGCCGTGTGGCTTTGGCCTAACATCAAGTTTGCCCTTTGCTCTGTCCAGTTCAGGCTCCCTTGCCCCCCTCTTGGCCTCAGTGGCTACTTCCACGTCCCCTATAACGATAACGTCAGAAGCCCTCCCCTGTGGATCTAAACCCCTTCCACCATTAGAGGTAATAACATCAGATGGTGGAGTTAGTAGTGTACATTGGCAGGTCCTATCCACTTTTCTCAACTCCTCCACAGCGGTAGCCAGGGTGCCCAACTTAAGGGAAACTGTTCTGATGGAGTCATCCATTATGGCCAGGGTGTTTAGTACCCCCTCTTTAAGTCCCTTCAAGGAGTTCAATAATAATTGTAGAGGTTTAAGTTTTTCATCCAGAAGGGCCTCTAGACAATCTTTATCTCCTTCGCTAGCTCTAGAGCTGTCCAGAGACCCAGAATCCAGAAACTCAGGCTCTTTGCCAATGAGTCTGGGGGCCTCCTTCCTCAAACACTGGGGTTGCAACATCAGTGGGGGTATCCCTGCACCATCTACCACCGCTTTAGTTATAGCCCCGGTCAGCCTGGGTCTTGCACTAGCGGCTGCATCTTCCTCTCCCATCTCCTCTGAACCTACAAAACCGCTCCCATTGCGCTGTGGGCTTACCACTCTAGGGGCACACTCCACTGCATTCATGCAATTCACAATTTTGCTGGCCATAACATCCATATAAGAGTCCAGCGATCTTTGGGAAGAGTTAACAACTCTGTTCGCTATGGGTTTAACAGAATTCGGAGGTTTATTCATTTTAATTATAGCTGCATTTTTTTTTGTTTTTTTTGCACCATTTCCTGTTGCCCCCCCCTCTCCAGCTTTGCGCTTCCCCATATGGGCGGGTTATAAATACCACTAAATCCGCACAAGCTTTTGGGGAATGGGGGGTGAATGAAACCACCACTCGCCCTTACAGACTCAAACTCTATGAGGGGTTTAGACAGCAGGTATAGGAGGAGGGGGGGAGAGAAAAGAAAAAAAAAAGAAAAAAAAGTCTCGCAGCCCCCGCACAACCTCCTACCAGAAAAAGTAGAAATAAAATACGGATGAAATACAGATAGGAAACGAAGAATAAAAAGTAGGGAGAAAAAGTGAGTAAAAGTGTATAAGAGATTAGTAGCCACCTGTTAAAAAAGCCCTCCTAATATAACAGCAACATCAACAGCCGCGGCAACAAGTAGCCGAGATATAGATTAGCGGTTAAGCTGATGTATAAAAACAGTTTAAAAACACTTTAAAAATTCGAAATAAGGTTCTGTAACCTGATGACCAGAGTCCAATGTCCAAAATTCTTTATCCCATGGGCCTTTTACTGATATAGTCAGGCAAAAATATGACCCATAAGATATCTGAAGTCTTAAGAATCAATGGGCCAAAAAAAGATCCATTGGCTACGAGAAAGGCACATCCAGGCGTGTGCTCCCACCCTCTGAAAACCAAAAGAACCAGGGCCGTTAAGAAGCCACTGTTTCAGAAGGGCGGGGGAACGCCCGACAGCATAGGGAGCTGCCGTAGTCCGTCTCTCCCCCCCCGCCCTCCAGCTGCACACAGAGGGGGCGGCTTGAACCCACAAGTACGCTCGAATGCCGGACGTACCTTGCACCCGAAATGTCAGCAGCAGGTGAGGACCGTCGTGGAAGACCTTCACAAAGCTCCACGCACTTTAGAGCACCCGCGGCAACCAGGTACACACAGGGGCACAGGGATCAGGAAGTTATCGCCTTGCGGCCCTTACGCTCCGACGCGCTTGCCGTGAAGGACGTAAAGGACTCAGCTGGGACTCCGCTGCGCTCCGCTCATCAAAGGCTTCTTGTAGAAGCAGCCCCGCCTTCTCCTTCAGACAAAATAATTAACCCCTTGTGGTGACTGGGGCACGGATACACTCGGCCTCATGAAGGACTCAGCTGGGACTCCGCTGCGCTCCGCTCATCAAAGGCTTCTTGTAGAAGCAGCCCCGCCTTCTCCTTCAGACAAAATAATTAACCCCTTGTGGTGACTGGGGCACGGATACACTCGGCCTCATGAAGGACTCAGCTGGGACTCCGCTGCGCTCCGCTCATCAAAGGCTCCTTGTAGAAGCAGCCCCGCCTTCTCCTTCAGACAAAATAATTAACCCCTTGTGGTGACTGGGGCACGGATACACTCAGCCTCATGAAGGACTCAGCTGGGACTCCGCTGCGCTCCGCTCATCAAAGGCTTCTTGTAGAAGCAGCCCCGCCTTCTCCTTCAGACAAAATAATTAACCCCTTGTGGTGACTGGGGCACGGATACACTCGGCCTCATGAAGGACTCAGCTGGGACTCCGCTGCGCTCCGCTCATCAAAGGCTTCTTGTAGAAGCAGCCCCGCCTTCTCCTTCAGACAAAATAATTAACCCCTTGTGGTGACTGGGGCACGGATACACTCGGCCTCATGAAGGACTCAGCTGGGACTCCCGTGACGTAACCATGCAGGCAGCCCTCTCCACATGGGACATCCCAGCCCCCATCACCCATGACGCCAACCTGCAGGCAGCCCCCTCCAAACCGCACACCGCCAGCCCCCAATGCCCGTGACGCCACCCTGCAGGTAGCCCCCACCACATGGGACACCCCATCACCCATGACACCACCCTACAGGCAGCCCCCACCACATGGGACACCTCAGCCCCATCACCCGTGACACCAACCTACAGGCAACCCCCTACAGATCAGACACCCCCAGCCCCCATCAACCATGACGCAACCCTGCAGGCAGCCCCCACCACATGGGACACCCCAGCCCCCATCATCCGTGACGCCAACCTGCAGGCAGCCCCCTTCAGACCGGACATCACTTGACTGCTGGATGCTGACATGGTGACATATGTTAACTCCATCAATGGCGTGTCGAGAACCTTGACTGCCATGTAGTGACACTACCCTGAACCTCCTGGTCAAAATATATCCTGCTAACAGGAACAAAAGCATACACCTGGGCCACATCCTTGAGTGTGACAGCTGCTCAAACACAATTGCTGTCTGCAACCATATCCCAACATACACATCACACAAGTGAATGGTTAAGTGACGCCCTGCAGCCCATGTGACAAAGTCATCTCAATTATCCCCATGTAGAAATGGTCACACAGTGACAGATTTTTAAGCACCCTCAATGTGTGCCACATGAACAGACACTGCCCAGGCGTGTCACAGCCTGAGCCTCAATGAGAAGACATTACCTGAACAGACAACCTAATGAAAACTTCACTGTTCCTCCCATGTGCGAATGACATGACATGTAATCAAATGACATGTCATTCATAATGTACATATACACAAGTGTCCAAGGGCCCAAAGAGTCTGTGGAGGGGGAAGACAGTGAAGACAGAGACAACGAACATGTTAGGGCAGGTGTCAGTGATATGGCGCCAGTGCATGGGAAGTTGTTAAGGAAAAAAGGGTGTGGGTGGGGAGGGGGCAGTGCAGTACATGTGAAGGACATCATAACAAATAGCAATAACAAACGGTGGGCAGCTGGTGTCAAGTGTAAGCCTAAGTGCAGTCAGCAGTTGTGAAGTGCCGGCAGGTGTCTGTTGGCATACATAAAAGCAGTCCAAGTTTGTGGGATGTCAGGGAGGCAGTGCTGGCGTGCAAGTGGCAGGCGAGGGGACCTTTGGACAAGTTCAGAGGGTATCCAGGTGACCATTTCAGATTCAGACAGGAGTTCATCAGGGCAGAGGAGTACCAAAAGCACAATGAAAGAGGAATGACTCAAGTTTTGATTGAGTACATGGCAAACACCCACCAAGACTGCTGCATTGGTCAGCCCGCCTCTCTGCCTGACACAGTGAAATCTCCGCCCTGGCCAAGGTGAGTTTTGCCTCCCGTGCCAGCTGCCGCTCTGCCCCAATTTGCCGCCCCATATGCTCCAACATGGAAGACATCCTTTGGCGAAGGTCCACGTTTGCATCCTGCCCAATGCCTGATTCCTGCCTCCCAGAGATGGTATGGCCCGAGTACTGTAGCCTCCTACTCTGAGCCTGCTGCTTACAAATTGTCTGGTGCCTGCTCCTTAAGGACAGGCTCTGGGATTATGGCAACACCCAGGACTGTCGTGCACGTGCCCTGCTACTTGTTGCCTGCTCTCCCTGCATTGCCACAGCTCCTGTCGTCGGCTGGATTGGCATGGTGACCACCTCTGCTGATCCTACGTTGACTCCCAATTCTGGCATGGATGTGATCTCCACCAGACGGGCTGCCGGGGCTGGGCCAGGTGCACAGGGGGCCCTGATGGTATCTGGGCCACAAAACGCAAGGGAGGATGACTGGCGCACAGAGGAGGAAGACGAGGAGGCTGTCGCAGAAGTGGCCAGCCCATGCACCCAATTGGAGACCCGGAACTGAGCTAGCCAGTTCAGGAGACGCCAGACCTCATTGTGATGATGTGCAAACCCACCACCGTAAGGCTGCACATCATCACAAATGGTGCTTGTAAGCCTCCCAATACTGGCTAGCACCGGTTCCACCCTGTCTCAAATGGCGACATCCGCAGGTATTGGTGTTTCCGTTTGTGTGGAAACATCTGCCAGCTGCGGATGGGTCCGGCCTGGGGCATGCCAGCAGGTGCATACTGGTGCAGGCGCAGGACCAGGGGCAGGATTACGCACAGGCACTTCCACGGCGACCTGCACTGCCTCCTGCCCCTGAGTCTGGACTGCACCTGTCACACCCACCTCATCATCCCTGCCGGGCACCATGGACTGGGCTGGTGCGGCCTCCTCCTCCACCCGCGCCAACTTGGATGCCCACACAGCGTCTTCCGCAATTGATTGCCCCAGTGTGAGCTCACCTGTCCCTCCCGCTGCCAAGGGGTCCACGACCTCCTTCGCCCTCTTGGACCTCCCCTCAGCAGCTGCCTCTGATGCGACATTAGTCTCCTCGCTCCCTGAAGATGTAATTACCTGCGAGCGTGACTGGGCCTTGCGTCTGTGCCTGGTGGAGGCATCCCTGCTGCCTTGCTCCACAGCACCTTCTCTGCCCTCTTCTTCCAACGTCGCTGTGGATAAGGAGACATAGAAGACGGACATCAGGGTACTGTCCCTATGTGTGTTTTGCACAATAGATATGCACATGAAGTACAATGTCAAAGGTCACAACCATCATCACCCTTCACAACATACAGGTACATGCACTGTACATACATTCACTTACATGTCTTTTCTTCACAACAGACAATCACATCTTTGGACAAGGCACTGTCAGCACATATTAATTGTGCATGCTCCTCACATGCATCATGGGACATACACATGTCGTTCAAACACATCACCTGACAACCCAGAAGCAGTGCACAGAGCTATGACATCAGAGTCCCCTCACAGGCAGCAAGAGTACTGCACACATTCAAAGGCTCCAGTTCCATCCATCCCGGACTGGTGGCCAGTCAGACAGTCACTTCTCAGACCCATGCACTTTGGCACGTTGATAGTCTTCTGGAACAGCAGAGGTGGTCACAGGTCTGACGACAGGAACACTGGCAATGGCTGTACAGCAGGCACAAAAATTGCAGGGCACATGGCCAGCAGGCACACACAGTGGGCAGGCAGCAGCAGATGGCTCGTAGGAGGCAGCTCAGGGCAGTTGGAGGCAGGTAAATTGGCTGGTAGGCAGGAGCGTGGGTCTTCCGTGTTACTTGTGTGGGCAGCCGGAAAAACAGAGTGACTCTGCACGTGCAGAAAAAGCACGTTAGCGTGAAATCAGAGGAAAGGGCCTAAGCGCGTAAATTATGTGACACATGCTGAACATTGGGCGTGGCTTTCAGGATTGGGACAAAGTAATGCATAGGAGACCATCATATGCTTGTGCGAGTTATAAACTATAGCGGAGTTATAGCGGACGGACGTGTGGACTTTGTTTCCATGCAATCTCTTCACTACTGCGACAGTGCAAGCTTTTTGTTTTGGTGGGGGATTTGCCTACAGCAGACGCGTGTGTACATTTGTTTGATGCTGACAGTGAGTCGCGTACACATTTTGCATACTGTGGGTGCCCCTGTGTGTTGCGTACACCCTTTCTTAACATCACAGTACCTTACATGTCCTTCGTGTACATATTTTTTGTGTTGCTGCATACTGCGTAACGTTAGTTCTTTTCACGTGGGCTACCGAGGGGTCGCGTACACATACTTTTCATTTTTGGGGTACCTGTGCAGTACACAGCCTGTTTATTTTCCCCAGGGGTTACATTTAGCCTTGCAGGAGCACACTGGTACGTTTAACATCACGTACACTGCCCCCTCACTGAAATTGCCCAGGACAATTGATAGCTGTGCCTCCCATTGCACCATTCCATCAGTGCCATGAGTGGGAGGGCAACAAGTGGGAAGGGTGGCCGAGGTGGACAAGGTGGGCGAGGTGGCCAATGTGTCTGAGGTGACTGAGGTGTCTGAGGCCATGCAGGTAGAGCTATGCTCCCCACCCAACAGGGTCAGGGAGATGCAGCTGATGCTAGCGTCCCCAGCACCTGGGTTCCAGGAGCAGAATTGCCATCTGCTGTCCACACCTGCCAGGGACAGGAGGCTGCAGGGGCAGCTGCAGAAACCACCACCCAGGCTCAAGGTCCCCCACTCAGGCCTGTATTGGTCCCGGCCCATGGCCACAGAGACCCAGGGGCAGATGTCCTTGTCTCTAATGGCAAGAGACATGCGGTGAAAGGTCCTGGAGCCAGCACCCAGGGTCCTGGAGATGCATTGCCATTTGCTGTTCACACCAGCCAAGCCAGGAAGCTGCAGTGGCAGCTGCAGCAACCACCACCCAGTCTCAGGGTCACCCAGCCAGGCCTGTAGTGGTCCCAGCCCAGGGTCACAGACACCCGGTGGTAGATGTCCTTGACTCTATGGGTAAGGGACGTGTGGTGAAAGGTCCTGGCACCAGCACCAAGGTATGGATACCTGCAAGGCAACCTACTGTCCCAGCATCAGTGAGTGATGCCATAGCCCAGTCCACCATTGCTCAAGCCCCTGCTGACCTGAGTGGTCCCAGTCACTCAAGGTCTACATGACCTTGCAACAAGGCAAAGCGTGTAGTAGTGGAACATGCTCAAACCCAAGGCACGGCACAGGATAGCCACACGTCGAGGAAGAGGAGCTTCAGTGATGAGAAACTCCAGATCTTCGTGGACTACGTGCGGGAACACGAACTTGACATGCTTGTGCTGGCAGGGAGCACACATACAGCTCAGCGTATGGCCTACTGGCAGCACATCATGGATATATGCAACGGCTTGGGCAATGAGAGGCGCACAGCGTCTGAGGTAGTGAAGCGTTGGAATGACCTCTGGCGCCGAGTCAAAGATAAGCTGGATGCCGCCTATGCCTCTACTCTGGTGACTGGAGGTGGGTCACCATGAGAGGACGATGAACTCACTCCACATGAAGAGATCATTAGTGATATGATTGATATGGAGCAGATCCAAGGTGTGGGAGACCTGCCAATTTATGAGGGAATGTCTGGTGAGTGGTGATGCGTGTGCATCCAGGACATGTGTATGTTGCTTGGATGAAGTGTAATGATTTTCTGGCTGCATTTACATGACTGCCATGGGTGAACCACGTCATGGTGGACTGACACATGCTTGTTGTCCTGCAGGCTGTATACGAACAATGTGCTGCACACCATGACAATCCTCATCACCACACCTGCTCACTCCTTACATGTCACTCTCTTTCCAGCCTCTCTTGGCCCTCTTCCTGCTCCAACCTGTGATGATGGATAGCCTGTGATAATCTTCCACTCCACACTCGCCTTCTCTCCTCACATCTCTGACGTCTCTGAGAGGTCACCCTGCCAGCTGCACCTCCTCAGAGGTATTCTTCCTTTCCTCTCCTTCCCCCAACAGCTCCCTGTCTCCAGAGGATTGGTCATTCCTATGGTGGGCTACTGCAACGGCCTCTACCAAGATTTCTGTGCTTCAACTCTGTTCCCTCTGCAACTAATCCAGAACTGGACTGTGGGAATTGTCCTTTTGTCTTGGGGCCATGTATTGTATCTCCCTAGGACTGTTATGATGGCACTGGCTCCCAGTGGCTACGACTGTTCATTTCCAAACCCTGTGCATTGCACACAAGGCCTTATGGGTCCTGGGACTGCAATTCCTTCAACTCCATCTTCCAAATTCGCTTCCTTATCATGGTCTTTAATCATTCCTTTCCTACTCCCTCAGGGTCAGTAGCTTCTCATAGCAATTAGTTGTTGGTTAATGTCTATCTTAGGCTGGGGACTCCCTCTGGTACAGCCTCCCTGCCTCAATAGAACTGGATTTGAACCTTCTGCTGGACTGGAGGCACTTCTGATGCTTCCTCATGTCTTGCATTTTCTCTCCTCCTATGCCTTGCTGGAGTCCTGGATGACTGAGAGAATGCACTAGTCACCTGCCCACACTCTGATCTCCAACACAGGCCTCTGAGCCACCAATTGAACCCATGCACTGCCTCCCTGCCATACGCCACACTTGGTGCTGTTTCCTGTATCCCTACAACCCACTACCAGCAATTGACACCTGATGTCTGGACTTACACTTCCACTGCCACCAGCCCGTCGCATTTTCATTACTCAATATGTAGTTGTATTTTATTTGGATGACGTTCCCATGTACTGCACTGTTAGGCAGAATCACCTGCAGTACCCTTTGGGAATACTACAGGCAATTCGGACTACAAGTGTAAGCACAATTTCACCTTTGGTACAAGCCTGTACTACACAGTAAAGTGGTAGCAATGGCTGAGCAGCCAGACTTATCTCAAGAGTTTAAGTGAGCAGTAGAACAAGTTACACAAAGGACCAATAATACAGGGATTCAAATAGACACTTACTCAAGGTTTCTTGGTAAAAGAATATATATTTATTTACACATCTGGTTTGAAAACATTACACTAGCCCAAGCAGCGCAATATCACACACTACTGAACCACAAAAATCCAACCGGCAAGTAATTGAACAAGTTTAGCTCCAAAATGAAGTGGGAGCAAAATGGCACTTCAAATACTTAGAAAGGGGAGTAAAAGACAAGGTTATGAGAATAGACAGCTCAACTACATTCATAGGCAGGGCAAATGGTTTCAGTTAAATACAACCAGCAATTCTTCTTAACCAGCCTGGGCCAAAGTAAACGGTTCAGAGTCTTTTGTCTAGGATAGCACAGTTCTGGTATATAACAGTTAAGTCTTTGCCACAGAGATTAGAAGATTTTGGCTAGGTGAAAAGTTTGATGAATGTTTAGAGAAGGACGAACCTTCGAAGTTGAGGAAAGTTTCACAAACTTTCTCGATGGCCGAAAATATTTCCGGTCCGCGTTTGCACAGTACCTTTTTTAACAAAGATAGCTGTAGCTGAGGCAGTTGCTCCTGGCAGGTCCAAGCTGGTCTCGCAGTTCCTGAGCTTCAGTCTTGGGGACAAGAAGGAGGACGTAGGGAGGTTCCTGCACTGCCCAGGGATGAGGCCAAAAGCTGTAGCAAGACATCGCTTTAAGGTGTGAGTGCCTTAAAGACCACAAACTGGTTTCCTTCGCACTTGCTATCCGGTTTTCAAGCAGCACTCTGCTGAAAATTCTACCAGTCACGGACAGTGTCCAGGTGGCTTACCAGTTGGTTGTTCCCACGAAACTCAAGGATAGAAGTTAACCTTGACAGGCTTCTCTGTCGATTGGAGTTTCAGGCAATTCAGACCTGTAGCAAGGCTTCACCGGTCGTCCAGGAGTTGCAGCAGTCCTCTTCCTTCAGCTCGTCTTCGGTTCTTTCGTTCCAGTGGTCGACTCTGCTTTCCAGGTCCCAGAGACCTGCTTTTAAACAGTTTTTCCCCATTCATTCAGCCTGGCGGTCACTCACCCAGCAGGGTGACTGTCCTTGCCGGAGAGTCAGCCAGCCAATCACACCAGAGTGAATTCAGGTCTCCTAGGAGACCAAGCACAGGGAGTTTCGGGCACCTCCATTACATCCTGTCCACCCCAGACACTCTGGCACCAGCGGAGGGTTTCAGCACAGAAGCCTGCCAAAGGGCACGAAAAAAGGGACCAAACCTGGTTTGGCACGCAAAGTTAAACAAAAGAAGGACTTTTCCTAAAGGAAATGGCGAAAAAAAGTTGTCCGGAGTCTGTTTTTACAGATGGGTCTGGGGTGCCATATTGAAAAACATGGCTACCCTTGATTTTGAGCTACCGTTGTTAGCGGTCGCGAAAAATCACAGTAGTTGATCTAAACCACTGTCACCAGCCATTTAAAATAGGAAAAGGTAACATTTTACTGTTACATGAGTGTTTTGACTTAGGGGAAGCTAAGCAACACCTCCAGCTCTCTATTGGAAGATAGTGTGTGCTGGGTCAGTAATTTAAAAAGACTAGTAAAGCCAATTTAACTTTACAGGCTCTGGGAGACGGTAGTCAGTCCCAGATAAGGTATTTAAACCTTGGGGAGCCTGAAAGACACCCCTGTGCCACTGCACTGAAGGTGCTGTGTGACACACAGAAAAAGATGATGCCACTGGATTTGCTTTAAAACTCCATAACCAAAGAAGAACACAAAAGTAAAACACACACAAAATACATGGAAGAGTGGGGAAAAAAGGCTCACAATCTTCCCAGGTAAAAAATTAAATCCCAGAAATCCAGCAAAGTTGCTGGGGGTCTCAAAAGATAAGGGAAATTAGCACATTCTTGAGAATTCTCCCTAACATGCACTGCCCACTCCCACTTCCAACCCGAGGTCTCCCCTTCACTGTGCCTATTCACTTGCGTGATGTCAATGTGACCTGGCCTCAACGGATGGGTGTGTCTGCTTCACTCTATTCCACCACCCTTGCATCGTTTCACCTTGTGACACGTTTGTGTTTTGAGTTTGTGAATTACATGTCCTGTATTGTCACATTCATTGTACATGGCTCTGGGACAGTAGTCAGCAAGTTCCATCTCATGCAGTTTGACAGTTCAGGCATGGCTATGCTACGTGGCATCTGTGCATTTGCATCATTGATGTTGGCGACTGAACTATGCCAGTCAGGTGCTCGTGTGTGAAGCAGGTGCTATGCACTACATGTGGTATTGAGCCCTTCCACACACGTACATGAATGATTTCATGCTACCCTTCCCTTCATTGACACTGCGTACGTGCGGGAGTTTGTGAAATGGCAGGTTAATATGTTACATGTCAACATTGTGATGCCTATGTGTTTGGGCTATGCTATTTAAATGGGTCTTCATGTATTGTTCTGTCCATTTGCAGGTGATGAGGCAATGGATGCAAAGGAGGAGGTGGAGGAGGAAGAGGATACTGATCCGCATATGTGCATCCCAGGCCTGCCTCAGTATGAGTCAGCCTCTGATGAAACCTATGGCTCTGGTGGTGATCCGGCATTTGATTCTTCTGTGCTGTCGCAGGTGAGTCCATCGAGTGTGGGTGCTGTTGTATCCCAAACATCTGAAGGGGGATCGACCCCTCACAGGGCCAGTTAGTGTTGGTACGTATGTCTGTGGTGGTTACGGCTGCAGGGTCAAGCTGCATAGTATTGACTACTGGTCCTGGGCCAGCTGATCAAGGGAGGGATGCAGTCCTGCAGCCACAGACAACAGCATCAAATCAAGGGCCAGGTTCCCTTGGGCCAGTCAGGCGTGGGGTCCGCCAATGCAGTGGCCATGTAGAAGCTGGCGATACTGTGTGGGAGCAGTCCATGCATACTGTTACACAACAACAGGGTGTTTCATATGAGATGTTGGCTCAGGGCATGGATAGGGTGGACAATCCCATGATCACCCCAGAAATACAGGTTGGGCACCAGCTGCAGGCATTGCAGTCCACATGCCGCTCACACAGGCTGCACATGGAGGCCAGCAACAGGAGCCGATGGGGGAACTGAGGGCTCTGCAGGCATCCCTGGTTGCAGAGGGTAGGGCCCACAGGGACGCCCTGAGGGAAGAGTATAGGTCCCTCAGTACTACACTGGCTGCACTCGAGGCATCCCGTAGTAGACGGTCTGAACAGCAGATGCAACAGTTGACTCATACCATTACGGAGGAACTCCGTGCATCCCGTGAGGTGTTGCATGGGGACCTCTGGGCCATCATTTTGCAGATGCAATCATCTCAGTCCTTCATGGCCGCTGCCATGGAGGACCAGGCCAGGACTATGCGAGGACTATGCGTGGTGAACCTCCCTTGCCACTACCACATTGTGATGCTACATCATAGGGTGGGGACAGCAGCGACAGGTCTCCCGATACATGCTAGCCGTGCAGCCCATGAACCCATGGAGTTTATTTTTTTTTCTTCTCAACATCCACCCATGTGGGTGTTGAGGTGCTCCCTGCACCACCTCCATCTTGGGTGGGCCCCACGGGTGGGCCCCAGGGTGGGCCACACCCCCCCCCCCCGGTCCACCATGGCCCATTTTGATTTTTGTTTACTTGTTTTTTGTCTATTGTGCATTTATGTAACAGTGTGTTGCTTTGTGTTACATCTGAGGGCATCCACTGTAGGTTCCAGCTGGACCCATGTAGGCTTGTTTCGTGTTGGTACACACCTTGTTTGTGCCCTAGGGTCCAGACACATATGCCACTCCTGCTTCCCCTTTCCAAGGGCTTGCAAGGAGTGCAGCATGTAAAAGTAACTTACACAGAGGCATTGGGCTTCCGTTATATCTCTGGACAGTCTCAAGTCCGACCTATGTATACACCCCTAGTGGGATTCATGATTGTTTGTCCAGTGCATGGTTAGCATCCCTTTTTGTTTGGACATTGAGATCCATCCTTTGTTCATGTTCCATCTTCATGTATTAGCTTGCCTGTCTCCATTATTGTTAGCCTTCCTGCTGTATGCACTTTCCTGCCCCCTTGAGTTAGCAGTGCCACACGAAAATACAAGGGTGCCATGTGCAAGATACAACACATTGAGGCACATGTGCAATTATGATTGGTCACTGTCAGACAGATTCACTCTTTGGTCCTGTGTTTCTGGTATGATGTACTGGCCAATTGATGTTCCTGTGTACATTTTTATTTTGTTGTGTAAGAGTGAGCTATTTCTGAACGTGTTCCATTGATCATTGAGCGCTTTGTAACAGTAGTATTATGTGTTGGCCATTTCTTTGTCTCTTTTGTCATTAAATGCCATGGCTTGGTGTGTCAACCAGGTGACATGAAGTTTGGGCGGGTTTAGGTGACATACCGGCATTTAGATGTGTACTTTGGCATGGTGTTAGCGGCATACTCCATCTTCCATGTGTTCCTTTTGTGCACACCAGATTGAGTTAGTTTAAGTTCTAAGGGAGTGGGTTTGCTACCATAGACTGCGCACACAAACACAATTGATAAGGCTCATTGAGCGTTATTTAATGCAAATCAAAAAACAGCCGACATGTGTTTCGAGCAGTGACACTCTTCTTCCAAGGCTTGTGGGAGCTTGAGTCAAAAATCTATATAGTTGTGTGATTAGGAAAATGAGAATACAGGGTACAATCCCCGGGTCCACTATATGGTTGCAATTGCAAAAGGACTCAGCGTTTCCGCATGTAGTGAGCTTCTGTTCTTCTCACTTGCAGTCCTAGCCTCCATGGACATTTCCTGGGTGTATTGGATTCCTGTTGGGACACATTGACATGTGCTTTAACACATTGTTGCTGATGTGCTTTTGAGAACAACATTCACTGTCTTGGAAGAAGAGCGTTGCTGCTCGAAACACGTGTCGTCTGTTTTTTGATTTGCATTAAATAACGCTCAATGAGCCTTAATAACTGTATTTGTGTGCGCAGATTATGGTATCAAACCATAATCTTAACATTGCCCTTGACGTGGGCACCTTGGCAGGGTGACCACAACTTGCTCCCATCTGCAGCCTTTTAACACTCCTTATTTCCTATCAGGGCGCCTAATCTCAACTGTCCACTACTGCCAACATCTTCTAATTTAAGTTCTAAGGGATGCACACAATGTAGCACTTCCAAGGAAACATTCTCAGGGTGGCAAGGTTGGGACAGATGATTGCCCCTTTGTCATCATTGTTAGGCAGAATCCCGTGCAGTTTCCTCAGGGAGCACTACCCAGGATTAGGACTACAGGTGAGAGCAATAAAAATCCCCTTTGGTATCAGTCTGTACCACAAAGATTTAGTTGGTAGCTGTGGCTAAGCAGTCAGACTTATCTCAAGAGGGAGATGAGCAGTATTCAGGGTTACACAATAGGTATCACAGCACTATGGAACAAGGAAACACTGACCAAAGCATTGTATCAAAAAGAGAATATATATATATATTTTATACACATCTAGTTCAACACATGAATCACAGTTGATAAAGCAAGTTAAGTTTAGTCAAGGAAAAGTATATACAACTCCCTATTCAATTGTAGACAAGTTTGCGGTAGAGTGAAAACTGAGCAAAACGGCACAGTGAAAACCAACTAAAAATGACCCTCTAGCAATTTAACGAAAGGGAGGGAAAGCACAAGTTAAATCAAAATATCTTCAGACACCCCCTAGCAACACTTCCCTGAAGTTTTGTGAACAAGTAATGCACAGTAACACTTTAGCAGAAAGATAATGGAAAGAAAAATGAGCAAAATGGCACTCCACAAGTTAAAACAGCAGGAAGGAAGAGGGTTTTAGAAGATTCAGGTGCATCAACACATTTCTCATTGAGAATCAATCTAGTGAGAGCAGATCTAACAAATCAGCAAGAGTCAATAGGCCTGAGCCAGAGTCAGTGGTACAGGACCAAGAGTTTAGGAGCAAAAATGTTCTCGTAGCTGCAGTCAAGTCTTTGGTAAACGAATATTGAATAGGTAGATGCGAGGCGAAAGATAATGTTAAGAGAGAGGACGGACAACCCAACCAGTAGATAAAGGATTTACCAAGGGGAAAGGGAGGCCTGGCAGAACAATGTACCTTAAATGTGAAGAAGTGGCTCCTGCGGTGGCGGCTGTTCCTGGTAGTTCCTGCAGTTTGTGGGGTCCAGCAGAGGAAGAGAGGCTCTCATTGTGGAGGAAGGTTCAAGTCACTGCACTACCCAGGGATGAAACCAGCCCAGCCACGGTGCTGCCAAACGAAGTTTAAAAGGTACGCTCCTTTTAATCGTGGTCCGGGGTGATAGCTACCTGGCTATCCGATCTCCAAGTGCTGGGCACTGTCGATTCGACCAAGGCAGGTCTAAGGAAGCGATGGGTGAACTGGTTGGTCCCACCAGCTCAAGGGAAGAAGGCCCTTTCGATGAAGATCTTCTCTCTCGGTTCTGTAGTTCCAGTGGCAACGTCTTGCTCTTCCAATCCTCAGGACCCTGCTTTAATGCAGAAAGAGACCCATTCATACAGCCTAGCAGTCACTCACACAGTGAAGTGGTCTTCTTGGCGGGAGACCCTCCAGCCTATCAGGTTAGAGTGCGACCTGAGTTGCTGAGTTGCCGGGGTTCTACTCCCCCTCCCAAACAACAGACCCACCCAGGCTCAGAGGCGGCGAAAGGAGGGCTTCTTGGCAGAAGCCCGCCAAAAGAGCGAGCAAAGGATCGCCGACCTGGATTAGGAGTTTAGAGTAAGACACGAGAAAGAATTTATAATAAAGTTCTGGCAAATAAAACCTACCGGAGTAAAGTTAATAATAAAATAACCCAGCAGTATGTTAGAGGCTGTCAGTAAAAGTGGTAGCCTCGAACAATGGGAAAATCACATAGGAAAATATTTGCGGTTGAATATTTATGGTAGTAACCACTGCCACCAGCCAGAAACTTTAGAGAGAGGGACTTTAAGGTACCCCCTCGAAAATGAACCCAAGGGAAAAACTATTAACCCTTCCCAGTACCTCCATAGTAAGATGGGTTGTACTGGTTAAGTTCATAAGATTTGACTAGTAAAGTCAATGGGGACTTTACATGCCCTGGGAGACAGTAGTCAGTCCCAGTGTATGGATTCTATGTTTGGGGGTCGCTACGACACCTCTGTGTCACTGCACTGAGGGTGCTGTGTAACACATGTGAATATGGATGGTTCCTATGGGTGAGAGAAAATCCCATAGGCATTAAACCCAAAAATAGCCTAGAACACACATAGCAAAAATGCCTAAGAGTGGGAAAAAGAGTCTCACTCTTAGCAGATAAAAAGAAACAAACCCTTCAAATCCAGCAAAGCTGCTGGGGGACTCTATAGGTAAGGGAAATTAGACATAGAATGAGAATTCTCCCTAACAATCATCGATTGTCACCTAGAATGTGCCAGGCCTGTGTGCACTCCGCAGGGGTTGGATTTTAGGTGAAAAATGGTGCCACAAGCTGGGTACGGGCAGCCTCGCCACGTGCCCTTTCACCTCCCATGCGCACCCGCCGTGCATGTGGTTGGGGATGTGGGGACACCACCATGTCCACCGGTACGCGAGGCCGTGTTGCAACGTTGTGCAGGACACATGCTGCCACAATTATCCTGCACACTACTGGTGGTGCATATAGTAGCTTACCACCAGAGTGGTCAAGGGAGCGGAAGCGTGACTTTAGCACTCCGAATGTGTGCTCCACTATGGCCCTAGTTGCAATATGGGCTTCGTTGTATCTTACCTGGGGTGGTGTGGTGGGGTTCCGTATTGGCGTCATCATGTTGGTGCTCAGATGTTAGGCACTGTCCCCTGTGGAGGTGACATCGTTTTTCAGTGGTGTGGCTTTGCCTGTGTGAGACATGCATGCATTTGCAGGGCCATTTGTACTCACCAATGAGCCCTGTGTTGCCATGCCTCCCAGCTTCCAGGGCCCGGTATAGGGGTGACATTCTGAATATGAAGCTATCATGGGTGGACCCTGGATAGTTAGCATATACAGAGGTAATGATTCCGTGGCATTACATACAACCTGCACATGGATGGAATGCCATTGCTTGCGATTACGATAGATGTGCTTTGTGGCCCTAGGTGGTCGTAGGGCCACATTGGTGCAATCAATGGCACCATGCACTTTAGGGAAGTGCGCCACCACGTAATAGTCCTGGACCACAGCATGCCTCTCTGCGGGTGTTCTGGGCATGTATGTGTGCCTGCGGACTGAGGGGCATGCAGTAATGATTGCCACCACCTGGCGTAGGCAGTGTGACTGCGTGGTCTGTGAAATGCCCCCGACTATGGCAGTTGTCTGCTGGAAATGACCCAGTGGCCAAAAAATGCAGTACACTGAGCCCCTTTTCCAAAGGGCTCAGTGCTTGGGAGCACAGGGCGGTTGATGCGAGGTCATCTTCCCATTTCATGACCAGATCTAATATGAGATGAGGTGGAAACCTAGACCTGCCATAGACCTGGTCATCAGCATCCCAAAAAGGCTGGTCCTGGGTAAAATATGCGGGCCCTGGCTATCCTCCTCCTCCTGCGGTGTCCCACGATCACTGCTGCAAAATATGTGACATTCATCGTAGCTCCTTACGTGCGTTGGTTTTTCGCACACCCTTTTTATGCATTGTTTTTCGTGCATGGTGACGCTTATGTCAGTTTACGGGTGGCCGACGTGTTTCTGGATTTGTGAATCTTTTTCCACACGTCGGTGAGCCCTGTTCGATTCCATGAATACGCGTTGTTTTCGCTCGTGTGGGCGTTGCGAGTATTTTACTGTGGTACTTCCCACGTAATGCTCACATTTACGCTTGTTGTTCCCCATTCCACGTGGTCCGCCCCCTTTTTGAGTGACTGCGCAAGACGCTATGCCCCTTCGCTGGGAGTCTCATGCAAGGCGTTCGTAGTTTTGCAGTGACATGTTGGACCAGCGCAGATTACTTGCACGTCTCCAGTGAGCCCCGCACATTGTGTTCCATGAATCGACAAACGGCCGCTTGTGCGCGTTTGGCACGCAAGCGCCCCTTTTTTGGCAAAATTTAATTCCATGAATCAGGCCCTAAATGATTCACTGTGACCTGATCTTCTATGTAACCCAATATACAGTCTCAATGCAGTAGTTGTGTTTTGGATCTGTGCGGCAATCCCGGCAGCGTTATAAAACATTTATTTTCTTTTAACTGCATCATCCTGGACCTTAGATAACCCCATGGCCCAAACCATAAGTTGAAACTGGGATAGAGCTGGCTTAATAGATGCCAAAAACATAGTCCATAGGTATGACTTTTTTCAGCCAAAATTGTAATTAATTTCTTTTGCAAGCAGTTGATTTCCGTGTCCCAATTTGTCAGGAAGCAGCTGTTCTGTGAAAGAGGCCAAAACATATTATAATGGTCCTCATTTCGAGTTTGGTGGTATTTCTGCGGTAAATATACCCAGATAACACCAAACTGTATTACCATTACAGCCACTTGATCTGGCGGTATTACTGCCGGATTACAAGTGACGGTATAAGTCTCCATTTGTTTTTTGTCCATAGGACTCAATGGGGCGTTTTTGGCAGGATTACCATGGCGGCAATTCAGCCATTGTAATTCTGCTAAAAATGGGCAGAAAGTTGGCAGATATACCTCCAGCTCATAGCTGGAGGTGAGTCCTCCACCTTTCCACCCACCTCGTAGTTGGGCAGTGTATTAAAGTTGCACATGACAGAAAAGATGCCTAAAAAAGTTAACGCCTTGCCTAAAAACGGAATGCTTTACATGCACTTGTGAAAATGTGTGGAGAAGTGGGGTCCTCTCCATACGGACCACTTTGCATCCGGCCTGAATGTACAATTGTCCAGGTACTTCAGCTGAAGGCTGGATCTGGGAACGGCAACCACGGATGCCTTCTTCTAGAATTGGTCTAGACACACTCACTACGCCTTTTCCCCCATTTATCACGATAGCAAGGACGCTGGCGAAGATACGCTGGGAGAAAAGAGAGGTGGTTGTTATAGCACCTAGGTGGAAATCGTAAGTGTGGTTTCCAGTTCTGATGGAACTTTCCTTGGATTTCCAGCGAAGGATTCCATTCTGGGAGAGTTTTCTATCCGATCCAGAGGCGCTACCTCATTCTCAGATTCAGATGCAGAGTCTCTGACTGCTGGCGTGCAGAGTGTATGGCGACGATGCAACATGCCAGGGATTTATGAACAAGCTACCTTATTCATCAGAGAATCCTGGGCACCTTCCACAATCAGGAGCTATAGTGACACATGGCAGCAGTGGCAAAAGTGGTGTCAGCGGCATTGTGTTGATCCTGTTTCAGCCCCTGTAGTTCAGGTGCTCATTTTTCTATCATCCTAGAAAGCATTTCGGATGATAGGCAATGACGTCACTACGCGAGGACGTTACGCAATGACATCATTACACCGCTGCATGCATGCGGGAGATGGCGCATGACGTCATGACACACCTCAAACGCTCTATAAAAGCGTGCATTGCCATTGCCATTCCCAGCATATGCCTCCAACAAGAAGCATCTGGGAGTGAACAGGCACACCCTAAGCCTTCAATCTATATTTCTGAAGCCTAAACTTGAGGTAAGTTACATTTAACATTAAATGACTGAGCTAGTCCAATATTTTATACAAATAAATCCTCTACCTTAACCCTTCCACTCCCTTTCCCCTCCTGGAGTCAACATACACAATCTGACTTTCTTTCTCTTTGTTCTTCCTTTTTCTGGGGCACAAAACAGCAAAAATGTCAGTTAATGAAGAATGAGTCTGCTTTGTGAAAACAAAAGGAAAATGTTCACTTTTGTTTGACCATAGCAAATATGAATATTTGATACAAGAAAAAAAAACTATTAATGCGTAATTTACAAAAGACAAACATTTTGATTTTTAATTTTGTTTGTAAATTAGAACATGCTTTGAAAAATGCCATTTCTTTTTTGTTTAAATCTCTTTTAGGATTTACACTTGCAAACAATTTGCAAAATCTCTCCTGATGAGCCATTTTTCGATCCATTGAATATTGAAACATGTGTTGAGAGTTTGGAAACTGAGAATTTTGAAAATAAATATCTCTCAAATCTAACCACTACCTACTCTGCAAGTTATTTCATAATCAACAACTGGCACAAACTACTTTAAGACTATAAATTGGCGCAGACTACGATTATCCCCCTCTCATAAATACTGTCTCTTTGCTGTGTAGCAGTCACACAACTGGGATAACCAATCTTGCATGACAACTACCTCTAAACCTAAAAGTGTGGAATCGCCATGAGCCAGATTTTTCTGGCTGCAATTTGTTAGATAAGCAATTTAAAATCACCATTTGAAACCCAACTTTGGAAACACAGCTTATAATTAATTTCAGTATGATGATGAGACAACGTATTTTAAAGGAGACACAACACATTAATACATAATATACAGTAGTCAACGCATTTAATACCTGGCTCATTATCTTAGAATTTCTATTTGGTAAATCAGTACAAGATTCACGCATAGTGATGATAACATTGCAGAGATTATAGCAGGCAACAACATAGCACTATACAATAGTACCAGGATAGAATGAAGATGTCTTTTATCTGGAATTAGCTACAGAGGGCAAGCATGGAGTTCGGCGGGGCTGGGGCAGCAGGGCGAACAGGCAAACAGGTGTGGTAGGTGCCAGAAGGAAGGCACCCTTTGCATTTGGCCTTCGGCGGCTGAGGTTGTGTAACTGGGTCAGCTGACCCGCAGTATCAACCAATCATGAGGTGGGGGGCGGGCAGAGGGAGCAAGGGCGGCCCAAGGGGAGGGGAAAGCAAGGCATGGCAACCAACACAGAAGCGTTTGGGAGGTGTTGGGTGGTGGGAGAGGGACTGTGACCCTGAGACTCACCACGCGATCTGGTCTGGAGATGCTTTCTACCTGTGGAAGCTGCGGCAAGGAAAGGAAGGATTCCCCCGGGCAGGACCGATGTACTATGTGCTTGTTTCCTGAATGCATGTCTGTAATTTGGGAATATTCAACTATTCACTTATCCACTGTGCATCTCTGTGGTCAGTTGCAATGCAGCTAAATCCCAGCATTCTTATGTGTCTCTAATATTTCACCTTTTCTTTCCACTAATGCAATTCATGTTTTGAATTCTTATATCCATTTTTGGGCATTTGCTGAAGTACATATCTTGCATTATGACATGTGTTTTATTGGTATTATTCAAGGTGTTTTGAACAGAGTGATATGTCAATTACATTGAACTATTGTAGAGTCCAGGGAAAGGACTGGATCGCCGATGTCGTATTGTAGAATCTGGGAAAATGTGGAGGGGAATTAAGTGCATCCCCATTCACACAGGTAATGTGAATCTTGATGAATGGAATACCAAGGAAGGCACTACATAAATCACAAGTTGGGAAATGAGTCACTGTGATGGGTATGCATGATTGTGCACAACTAGAGTTGGCGGTCGTACACAGGCATTACATCTGCAGAGGTCTTACACAAGTCTGTAGGTGCTTGTGTTGGCTTTCTCAATCAGCAATGCTAGGGAATTGCAGGTCTTCTGCAAGGGCCAAGAACTTTCCATTGTATCAGAAAATTAATGGCAGGTGCAATAAATACCTCTTTCAGCCTAAGTCAAGGATCGGTACTGAGGAACGCGTGGCAATTGCACTTCTGCCTTCAGTATCATTTTAACAGGTTCAGCTGAAAAAATACTCTCCAACCTTATTTGAGAGAGTAATGCATAATCCTGAAGGTGCTAAAATGTCCTCATCCTCTATGATAAGTACCGCTAGGAGCAGGATGTGTGAAAATGTGTCCATAATGTCTGAGACTGTTTTTATTTCTTCATTTCAATGTTATAATCAGGCATTTCTATTGTATCTCCGGTGGGTGTGCAGTACATTTCTTTAGAAGGATTGCCATCTAGCAAGGATGTACAAACCCTGTTTGTATATTTGTATTGATCATAAAAAAAGATGTAGGTATACCATCTCACAAACAAAGGTCTGGGAAACTGATCCCTATTTCAGAAAGCTGCATGCCTAAAGCATAAGGAACACAGGTGCCCTCCTACACCAGTCTCCCTGATCTGAAGCCTCTGCTCTTCAGTAGTACAGAGCAGGTTCAGAGATCATTGGTGCCCTGTTAGACAGCTGCTGTCACAGCAAAGTCACCAAAGACAGAGTTGTCATTTAAATCTGCACCTTCAATCCCAAACCGTAATAAGTATGTTATACTTCCGCCGTGTGCCAGGGTAATCTTGAAATGTAAGTCATACCTGGAGTTTGGTATGCTGGCTGGTGGTTCACCAAATGATTGAAGCCATGTCTGATTTGTACCATACACATGTCAAAATTGTGAGAGCCAGCCAGCCATGGACAGGGTGTGTATATTCTCGGTAGACTTCCTGCCTCTGCTGCAGCCAGAAGGACACTAAGGAGAGCGAGTGTTCTCTCTTTGATCGCTTGCGAAGTTGGGTAAAACCTCTCTCCAGCCCATGAAGCTCTCAGCAGGGAGTCATTGAAAACAAGTTTCAATGTGGCACACCCTAAACAGAAACGCTAGCCTCACATTAGGATGTTGCATACAGAAGTGCCTTTGAAGTTGCAGACATTAGGAAGAGGGAAGAATTAGGCAGCCAGAACAGAGAATGGAATGGAGCAAGGGTCAGTCCATCTTGGTTTTCTGTGGGCTTATCTTTCCTTCCATTCTCCTCCCCTTCTGTGAACAGACCACACACATAGAGACAGAGAACCACAGACAGATGGACAATCCACTCATGCCCAGAGCAACTAAAGCAGTGACAGAAAAATCACCCCCAAGGGTGCACATAGCAAACATACCCTTCCACTTGCAGGACCCTGATCTTGGATACATATTTGGGGTAAGTAAACATTTTCGTTTGGGTCCTGCTATATCCCAAGCCTAACTAAGACACACCCTCCCATGCACACATACAAATCTCAGCTGTGGGTGCCCTAGAAACATTAATACATTGCTACAAATGCCTCTCAGAAGGCCTCTCAAACATCATGTAGTGTTTCTGACCTCTGCGGAAATCCAGACCTTCTATACGCCGAGAAAGTCACTTGACCCACCTTCCCTTCTGCCCTCCTCTTCAGCCCTAGAAGGAAGAGCCAAAATTGGCAGAGCTTTTGTCTTGTCGAGAAAAGTTTGAAGTTTCAAGAAGTTGTTGGCTTCCCATCTCTGAGGTATTTTGATCTACTGCCCCACCCTTTTTAAGGTGTTAAAATGGCAAGGATGTTGTTAGTTGGTAGCTGATTGAAATTGTTTCCTTCTGTTTTTAAGCCTTCACTAAAAAACAGACTTAGCTTTTTTGTGCAGCCATCTTCAAAACACTCTCCCACAGTCCTTGTGAAATCCAGTCCAACTATATGTCCAGGAAGTCACCTGAACCCAACCCCCCGCCAGCAGTCCCATTTCTAAACCTAGGGCAGCTATGCTCGGGTAGCTGTCGAAGGGAAAAGGCTAAAGCTGCCTCCTGTTTGCTTGTCCACCTGTTGCCCTAGCCTTGCTCTGCAACACCCTCTACCCTGACCCATTGGACCACAAAGCATCAAGGTAAAGGACAACACTGTTGTGTTGTGTTGTGTTGTGCTCAGCAGTGACTGTGAGACTCTCCCATTCTGAAAACCTGACATACTTTGCCATATGATAGTTTTCCACTGCAATATTTTGCCATTCAGATAATATGTCACTGAGAAGATTGACATTTTTTGATAACTACCCACTTTGATAACTTGTCATTTTTGATACCTCGTCACTGGAATTCTCTGCCATGTGTGATTACTCACCACTTTGATGTTTCCCAATGTTGATAACTGCCACTGGGAGACACTGACATTCGGATAATGTGCCACTAATATATTTCACCAAGTTGATAAAACATCACTGAGATACTAGAAAACATTTAAAGACAGGATTTGGCATCACTTTAAAGTTGATATAGTACACATCAAAGATACTGTCTAGATATTTGGTTTGAAACATTATACCACCCGTGCACTTGGATGGACAACAATAAGTGAAAAAAGTCGATTGAGGAAGATCTTCAGTGATGGTTGCGCCTTAGTGGTGGAAAACTACAACTACAGGATTTATGTACAGCATATATACTTATTCTTGAAACAATAAATAACTATGCAACGGTTGTGGTTGAAGGATTTAATAAATGTTCAGGCAGACAGTGCCCAACCAATGCATTTCGGACCTTTCTTTTTATTTGGACTTACAAAGTGTAATATGGAGGTAATCTTTCACTAGGATCTTGTTCGTTTGCACCATTGTGTGCATTGGTTATGAATTTTTTCATTGGATCATGATGGATACATTAGTCCTCTTATGAATGGCCCACTTGGCTATTCTTCAGGCCAAGCACTCAATTCCATCAAGTGTGATTGACTTGGCTACCCTTCATGCCAGATTTTGCCTTGATGAAGTAGCCATTTGGTCTGAAATGAAACCCCCAAAGGACACACAAACCCCGGAAAACAAAAAGATATACTGCAATCTGGTTAAAGCCAGTTCAATGTTAAAGCCCAAGACAGAGCTACACAATCTCCTCAGTAAAGAGGTCCTTGACATGCTTTTTCTCAATGAAACCTGACTAATGGGTGTCTTTAAGGTAGTTGCACAAAAGTTCCACCTCAACAACTTCAAACTCAGGCAGGTCAATGGCAAAAGAAAAAGGAGCTATAGCATACAAAGATCACCTAAGAACGATAATTACACCATTATTCCCAGATTGTGAATCATTGTTCATCCTTCTAGGTATGGACCATCAAAACAAACAATCCTTCTTACTCATCCCCTGACCAACAACATACATCTCAACCTTTGCATAGAAATATGTAGCTGCCATAACCAGCATTGCAATAGAACACAACCACCTGATCATACTCAGAGATTTTAACATTGGGTTTGAAGGGGAGAATACCAACTCATTGACCTCACAACTATCCACCATGCGCCTGCAACAAATTATAATGGGATAACCCCATGCAGCTGGACACGCTCTGGGTGCAATCTTCAGCAAATAAAGCCAAACTACAATTACACCCCAATACACATTGTCTGGAGTGATCACCTTATGATACATTTTGCGATTCATGCTTCAAGGCGGTATAAACAACCCACAATCAAGAAATGAAACTGGAATTCCCTAAACATCTCCTGGGCTCACTTCCAATAGAAAAAAAAATTTGGACACTCCAAAATTGGATAACAGAAGCTCTACTCTCTGTAAAAACAAAGACATTCTTCACACCCTACCAAAAGAACATTTTTGACAGATGGTTTATGCCCCTCCTCAGAGGCCTGAAGAAAACAAACAGGAAACTCGAACAATCTTGGAGGAAACATTACAACATCAAAATTGCATACCAACAACAGATACAACGTTATTAAGGAGAAATCCTTAAAGCAAAGAAACTGCACTATGCCCAACGCATCTCAAAAGCAAGCAACACACAGAAAGAGATGTTCAACATTATCAGTGATACAAGGAACCTGACATTTTACAAAATCATCCACACACCCTTGCAGAATCTCCTGACGACCTTGCAAATCACTTTAAAAACCAAGTGTAATAAGTCATCCACACTATGGGCCTGATTCACAAAAATGTTTTAACAGGAGAAAGTCCCATTGAAAACATGTTTGAAAATCAGGCCTAATGACCCAGTGCATAAGCAACATTACCACCTTGAGAGGGGGCGATGACCAATCAGGATGCTGAGAACGCAGGCGGTACTGTATAGTATAGGACAAATTCCAAGCAGCCAGGGCCCTTTTTCCTTCCCTGCTCCCCAACCCACTCCTCTCTTAGCACCCGCGTAGTTTCCAATGCAGGTGCCGGAGGTGTGTTTTTTAGAGTAAAAAAAGAAACATACTCTTTCTGCACGGCCCAGCCCATACAATGCTGTCTTCCACGAAAAGTCTGTTTTCAATGTTGATGACATCAATCATCAACATTGAAAACATACCACAGGGAAGACAGCAATGCGTGGCGTCGGCCATGCAGCAAAGGTAAGTTTCTTTCTTTTTTTTATACACCATTAGCGCCCGTGTAGGGTACTACATGGGTGCTAATGGCAATATTAACTTCAGCGATGGGCTGACCCTGTTGGTAATGGCACCACAACCTTAGGGCTTTGCTCAAGCCCTTAACTTTGGTGGTGGGCCGTTACCGACAGGGTTGAGCCGCCGCCTTGTTAATATCGCCTCAACATCTACAATTACCTGACTCCAGAGACAACCACATTACAGAAATACTTCACACCGATCTTGGCAAAAGATTTCACTAAACTAGTGAAGCAAACCAACATAGCTGGCTTGCCAGTAGAGCCTTGCCCATCAGACATTTCAAGAACATCATCAGCAAAGAGACATCTGCAGAATACTTCTGCAACCTTATGAACCATTTGCCAGTAACAGCAACCGTATCAATGAGTTTCAAATCTGCCTACATTAAATCACTACTCAAAGCTCCCTCAGGAAACACAGACAACCCCACCAACTACCGACCTTTATCAAACATCCTTTTCCTGGACAAACCGCCAGAAACCAATGTTTATGGGCAAATCCTGACATACGTGGAAACGAACCACCTACAAGACCAGGCACAAGTCAGTTTAAGGCATATGAGAGGAAATGAATGATCACTACTCCCCAACTGGGAGCTCTCAGCGACTCTTGAACCAATCAACCATGTGACTCTCGGTGTCCAGTCAAATGGTCGACAGTGATTTGGTCGACAGACAATTGGTCGTTTGAATTTGGTCGAATTTCATTTTGGTCTACATCCATTTTGGTCGACATTATTTATTTTTGGTCGAAATGAAACATACACTCTTTATTTATTTTGGTCGAAATTTATTTTATAATTGGTATATAATTAATAAATAAATAATATGTATAATTTAATGCATGTATAATCATCTTTAAAATTTATTTTAAACGTATTAAAGTTTGTAATGTATATATTTCATAAATAATTAAATATACCAACAGCTTTTTTAAACATTACATGTGTATTTCTTTTCTAACACTTGGTGGCGCTATTGTATTAGCTTTGTATAGCATATGTACAGTACATTTTGTAAATATTTACACTTGTGACGTGTTACGTTTACGACGTAGACGCCATTTTGGAAGTTCCGTGTTCGAGGTTCCAGACCTGTTGCGCGCGCGCTCCTGGATTTTCCGATGGATTAATTTTTTTTTGGGGATTTTTTGGATGCATTTATTAGTGCATTTTTCACCAGTGGATGTTTCTGTTTCCATGGATCGTTGTTCCAGACCTGTTGCGCGCGCTCCTGGATTTTCCGTTGGAGTGATTTTATTTTTGGGATTTTTTGGATGCATTTCTTAGTGCATTTTTCACCATTGGATGTTTCTGTTTCCATGGATCGTTGTTCCAGACCTGTTGCGCGCGCTCCTGGATTTTCCGTTGTATTGATTTTATTTTTGGGATTTTTTGGATGCATTTCTTAGTGGATTTTTCTCCATTGGATGTTTCTGCTTCCATTGATCGTATTTTGGAACGAGTTTTTCAAGAATTCGGAAATGTTCACCGCAACGGATCCATTTATCGATGGTTTTTCGTATGGATTTTATTTGTCTGGACATTTTTGGAGTCGGTTCCCTGTAGTCTGTGGATCGTTTTCGTTCCTGGAGCTGGTTTTATTCAGTATGGTGAGTTTTTATTTATTTTATTTTTAACATTTCAAATTGTACGCCACTGCTTCCAGGAACTGTAAAGGCTCTGTATTTGTAAAATTGTGTACTATGTTTGCAATTCTATCCTCATGGTCTCTGTATTTTTTTTTGATTACTGGTTGGTTTTCTAAAGATATTGTCTGGGATAGTTTTATTTCTTGTTTATTTTGTTCAGTTTTAAGACTTTTGAGGAAGTGCCATAATGTCGGGTTATTAGAATTAAATTCCTTGTTTATCTTGCTGTGCCAACCTTCTTGTACGTTGTTCGTTTTGGTTTTTTTTTGTATTACAGATGTATAGCAATTCCATATGTTAATGCTATATTTTCCTTTTCGTCTCGTTCCTTGTCTTGTAAGTTGTCCAATCCATGTGTTTTCCATGTAGTCAAGTAAATTACAAAATTGTTCTTCATGATTAGTATAGTAATTAGATCCAATTAAAGTATCATAATATTTAGTAACCATGTCCTCTTTTACAAATGCTAAAGCGTATAATCTCTTTATTTGGTGCTGAAATTCCGTATCTTCTATGTACAATGTTCGTAATCCTAATTTTTGAATTCGTCGCCACAATGATTGGGTAAAATGAAAAAAACAACCTTGAATACGAGTGTCCGGATACATTTTCGAAAAAGCGTTCATTTGTCCCTGTTCAAAGTCCATGATTATTCTTTCTGGTTTTTTATCTGGCAGTGTTTCATGAATTAATTTGTATATACAGCTGTATTGTTCTTCTGTTTTTCCAGGCATTAACACGAAAATCAGAGGTATAACAGTGTCATTGATTGTACCATGAATGCTATAAAACTGATGAAAAGGTGTTGGACAGATTTTAAACGTTGCGTCCCCATGCCAAGTGTTTGAATTTCCCAAGTGCTTTATGTTCTGAATAGTGCTGAAAATTAACATTTTCTCCTTTTTTATGTCTATAGTTTTCCATAGAAACTGCTCTCCTTTTTCTGTTATTTGTAATTCATCTGGTATATACATATTTTCATAATTTTGTGGTGCTATGGGAAAGTTTTCCTTTTGTTGTTTCTGTCTATTTACATTCCGTGTTACTGTTTTCGTATTTGCCATCTGTGCCGTTATATGAAGCGGTAAACTTCCATATGTCTTTGCTACTTGTGAAGTCGATGCTTCACTTATATTCTTCTCTACATTTTCCTTCAATTCGTTAAGTGTTTTCTTTATGATGACAGCCGTAGTGTCTGGCATATGGTTATGTTCGCTAGTCAAACGTATATTTTCGCCTTCCGTTATTGCTCTTCCTTTGCATGTATTTGCTTTATACTCCTTACACTTCCAATAGCTTTTTTCCTGTCTTGTGCACTCCTTATTGTATATATATCCCTCATACGTCAATTGCGCTGCGCCTCTTTGTGATGTTATGAATTCCATTTTTTGTATGAAGCCGTATCTGAAAAAGGAAAATTATGAAATTAATCTACCCGTTTCGTTATTATGTTCAGTGAAAACTGTGTGGAATTCACTGTCTGTTTCTCAAAAATGCCCAAATGAATATAAAACTTGTTAAAAAATAATCGCTTTATAATTCTATTTGCGGGACGGTTCGCATTTCTATAACGAAAATTATTCTAAAAAAAAAAAAAACGGTCGGTTAATGCATTATCTCCTCATACCGAAAATATAAAATTGTGATAACCATGTTTTAATTTGCGTTTTTACTGGTTTTCACTCACCGATTATTCCTAGTCACGTATATCTCTTTCACTTGCGTGTTTTGTTCAGCTGCTCTGTCAGTCACTTTTCTGACGGAATGACAGTTTCTTTATAACTGTCATCTGTCATCATAGGTATCGTACAAGGTGCTTTACTCTTCATTTTATGTTATCTCCTGCGACCTTCCTTTATGTCAATCGTACTTTTGCCCTGAGTACAGTATTTACGTGAGTGTCGACCATTTGACTTTCGACCATTTTGAATCGACGTAATGACCGTCCACATTGTCTTAATAGGATGTCGATCATTTGGCATTCGACCAAATGGTGTCGACCAGTTGTCCCGTCGATAAAAAGTTTTCGACCAATTGACTGGTAACCGTGACTCTCATCACGAGGATACAATATACAGGGATAAGCAACAACGCCCTGCACTACAGTGAATACTGGTACACTTCAGCTGAACATCACGTACACTCACCTGTAGGGTTCCACAACATTCATCCGAGTCACCACTGCTCATCAACATTTACATGACCACACTCATGAAACTCATCAAAGAACATGTGCCTCATTACAAATCTGCCGGTCTGCAAATAAGGGTGCCGGTAGAAATTTACTGGCACCCTTTCCGGAGCGCCAGACTATGAGAAAGCCTGCAGGGGTCGGTGCTCCCGGCAGGTCTGCCGGGAGCACCGGCCGCTGCAGGCATGGTTTTCACAGAAGCACCAGCACCGTTAGCAACGGTGTTGGTGCTTCCGTGTCCACATTCCCGTGGAGTCCAATGGGACTTTGATTGGAATTCAAATAGAAGCTTTTGGGAGAGCAGTCTCTCCAAAGCCCTCTGCCAGAGTTGAAGGCAGGTGTTCTAAAGCAGAGCCAAGCTATGGTTCCTACCCATCCCCAGGGTAGATTGATAGTTAACTGCCATTCAACCAAGGCCTCCCTCTCTACCAGCTGCACTGGGCCCAAAGCCCTCACTGGAAGTGAAGAACTTATTCTGATGTTAGCTCGCCTCCACAGTTGAGAATGGGGAGAGCAAGGACCATTTGTGTCTGTGTGCCTCTGGATTGAAACTCAGAGCAGCAGGAGAAGTAAAGTAGCGAGATTCCTGCATTAACATGTATCAATCCCTATAAAATCATCATCAACCGCATTCAAATGCATTTGTACCACTAGGATCCATGAAGCTGATTTTGGCCTTTCCTCAAACTTCAAACCGCATTGTACCAAGCATAGTCGAACCAGGGTACTAAGAGCAATTTTTCTCGAGTTAAGAAATGGTGGGGAAACCGTTTCTCGAATCGAGAAAAAAAGCAGAAAGAAATGGCCGCCAGGGATTGGAGATTAGGGACTACATGTAGTCTCTTCTCCCTTTCTATGATGGCCACTCACAGGAAAGATCTCCAGGATGCTGCAGCGTCAGAGCCCTGTCGTGCAGGTAAGACCCGGGCGTGGGCCAATGAGCTTGCATTTAACACGCTCATTGACCTTCGCTGTGTACTAATACCTTGTGCTTGCTGTCTTTGTTGCCACCTTCTACAGATAGTATTGTTCCACTTTATGTTCACCACTGCCACCTGATGTATCCACCTCCTTAGGTGATCACTGCATACTCCTAATATAACTACCTCCTCTAGGTATTTGTCTTCCTGATGTAACCAACTCCTTTAAGCATTTGTCATGCTCCCCTTTTTTGTCAAACAATGGAACCGATGGATACTCGGCCGCCATTGATAGTTCCACCACGTTGGGAACGTCATTTCAGGCTGCGGTCTAGTCTTTCTCAAGATGGCCGCCTCCAGCATTATTAGATCTCAGTTGCAGCCGGCTCTCTGCGTTGCAACTGTGTTTTTCGCTACCCTGTTGTTGCACTCCTTATTACTTCTCTTGGCTCTGCTGAGCCCCCCCTTTCCTGTTTTGGGCTTCCTTTGCCCCTCGCTAATATTTCTCCTCTTTTTCTCTTCTCATGTACGGGTTCCCGGGCGCCTGCTCGGTGCATCTCCCCATCTAGTGCTCTCTCTCTCTCTCCTTGCTTCGCTTTCCTTCCTTTTCGCTGTGGTTTTCCCGGATTCTCGCTGGTGTTTACTTTCACCTTTCGAGGGTGCTACCTTTGTATCCACCTCCGGAGTCACTGTGCTCTGCTCTGCAGCACTCTCCTTCAGTCCGTATCCTTTGTTTGACACTGGTACTTACCTGTTTACTGGAGCTCCGTGCTTACGCTCAGAGACCTCTGGATTTCTTCCCATCGGCTGGCGTTCCGTTTTGTTTTGCCTGCTTGGCTTTTTCCCCATTGGCTATCACGGATCCGGGGCCACTGGTTTCTGGAAACTTCCGCAACCATTGTGGCGTTGTTCCGTGGTAGGCCGTATCTTCTGAAAAAGAGATCCTCTGTTAAAGAAAGAAGGAAGAAGCTTCCTAAGGATATATCATCAGTTGAGGAGGAGGGGGAGGAGACAGACGTGGGAAGTGACTTGGACATTACAGATAAAGCTGAAATCTGTAACAGCATTCACCACTTTCTCCTAATATAACCCATTCCACCTGCTCCTCACCACCCGTTTCTGTTGATATACCTCCTCCAAGCTCTCACCACCTCCACATGGCCCATTTCCCACCTCTTACCTTCAGCTGCCTTAATTTCTCTTCATATGTCTTTGTATCATGCTCCAAGCTTCTCCAACCACCATGCGCAACCAGTTTGAACAACCTTCATTGGCTAAAGCTGTGCTAGACTTTTTATAGGCCACTCAAGGGTTGTACTTTAGCAAAGAGCCATAGCTGTGATACCCAACTGTTAGAGGACTTTGATTGGTTAATAGTTCTAGCTTAACGTAGGTCCAGTTGCGGCTCAGGGAACCTGACCAAACGTATAACAAGCCTGCGGGACCCTTTTTAATTTCTTCTTAGGACAGGGATAGGCTGTGAGGGCTGTGTGTGCAGAGGACAACCAGTGTCCTGTTGTTGTGCAGATATGTGTAGATATGTCGGCTTGTGGAAGTGACTTACTCTATTTTTCCGTTCCCCCTGGCATTCTTGGATACTGGGTGAGTTTGTGGGGACAGGAACTTTACAAATTGTTCAGCTTGCTCACTTTGCAAACAGATTGATGGACCCATAAAGGACACTGAGAATCGTAGACTTAAAGGAGGCATGCACGTGGGCCCAGGGAGCCCACTAGTTGCTTCATTTTAAGTTTATGGTCCCTCGTTTGCAGAGGGACTCTGGTCACATTAGTGTGACTTTCCCCTGTCAACTGAATGGGACCATCTGGGGTTGACCATCTGGGTCTCCCCATTACACCCCAATGCTGATCATCTACTGACAAGGGGGGGGGGGCAATTCCTCTTAGTTGCCCCTTTAATGGTCTCCAGATGCAGGCAGGTGTCTTTGTCATAGTTGTTAACACAGATTTTCTTGCTGAACTTCATCTGACCCGAGCAACTCTTTAAAAGGGAAGAGTGATGTCTTCATGCACCATTTTTACCAGCCACCTCAACGTTGTTAAAATATATGTTACATAATAATGGGGCAAAGGCACAGCCTTGACACACCAGTTACGGGCACAGTAAGTTCAGTAAGTTGGCCGAATGAGACGTAGCATATGCTTGTGATGTTAACAGAGTATGTGGATCAGGATTTGCCATAATCAGCCAGACATGCACCACACAATAAGCAAAAATGGTTTGGGATTTTAGGTCAAAGAAGGCCATGAATTGCCTCGGTGTCTACATGAATAATAGTGTATAATAAGCAATGCTGCTGCCTTCTCATTTTTTTTACATACATACATACAATTTGGTTCAACGAGGACTGTGAAAAAGCTATTAAAACTAACAGCAATGATAAAAACGAATCTAGTTACGCAAAGGAGAATAGGTATAAACCATTGATGGAGAGAAAAAGGTGGCAGAGTTAGTGATGAGATGCGAAAGAATAAAGTCTGAAGAAAGCTACAGGTAAACATGCCCAAAAACCACTCTTGGAAGATTGTTTCGCGTGGAAGCACTAATGTAGATCTTAGTCGTATCATGACTATCCCAGGCTCCACTTGGTATGATCCCTTTAAGAAATTATATGAGGTGCCCCCATTGAGCAATCTAACACTGGCAACTCCAGTAGGCTCCTTCACTATTTCAGAGGCTCCCTTGCTGTGCACGCAGAAGAGGTGATAATTTCACTTAATGCCCAAAACAATGGACAGATGCCAGGACGGACGGCATTCCCATTGACCTCTTTGAAGCAGAACCTTCATTTTGGGTCACCCTGTTATTAAATAATTGTAATTTGAGTTTGAGTTTGAGTTTATTTATTTGTAGAGCGCAAAAAGACCCAGCCCTAAGACATCTTGGCGCTGTTCATACATGATATAATTATACATACAGGAATTAAAGACATGTTATATGTATATACATACAGGCATTTATAAAAACATTTATAAGGCATACATGAATTTACCAGTGTACAGACCATATTGAGTACTTACAACAGTGGGATGACTCTGTCAGTGGATCATAGCGCTGCTGGAGATTGGCACTATCTAAATTTACATATATACAGAGTGAGCTACATATATACAACGTGAATTTGCATGTTAATGCATTCCTGGGGGCGGTCTTGCCCTCGCAGCCATATTTTAATTTAGCCTTTTTGCTTAAAGAAAAATCCCGAGTCACCAATGTTATGGCGACATGCTTTGATAATCCCTATTTTGAAAAAGGGTGCCAGTAAAAATCCATCAAATGTCAGACTAATTTCACTTCTGGATTCTTCAGGAAAGTGCATGCCAAGATTCTGGCAAATCCTTTACTCCTGTATATCGATGATCAGCACCTCCTTCACCCCACCCAAGCAGGCTTCAGCAGAGGTATAGGAACGATTGAACAAGCATTCAGGATAACTTTCATTGTACAGAGATATGTTGTCCAAAAGGCCATGCCTTTATACGTGGCATTCATTGACCTTAAAGCTGCCTTTGACATCGTCACACACAGAATTCTATGGGATGCACTGCAAATATCTACGACTCTCACCACAGCTGGTTACCTGCATTAAGGTACTTTCCACCTCTTATCCAGCCATTGTGAGATGGGCAACAGGCTGAACAGATAGAGCCAATGCCAGTAACAAAGGGAGTGAGACACGCTTTGAAATGGCCCCATACCTATTTACTCTATTTATGAATGGACTCACCAAATCTTTATTGGGGACACATATAGATAGACCATTAATAACTAAAGAACACATCAACATTCTCTTGTTTACAGACAATGCTGCCCTGCTGTCCACGTCACCCCAAGGTCTGAACAATTCCTTTATGAATGTGTTTCACTATGACTTTTAAGAAACCAGCCATGAATGCCTCTAAAACTATAATAATGACGTGTTTTTAAAAACCATTGCCTCTATTAGACATTGAACTGGATGGTGTTAGAATTGAAAATGTTAATTATTATGATTATTTGGGAGTTCGTTTTAACAACAAAGGAGTCTTGCGTTCACAATTACAAACGAGCAATCTGATCTTGAATACACAAGCAGATTATTTATTAAGTTTCTACAAAAATTTGGCAACACAGCAATTGAAACAACCCTGGAAGTGTATAGAGCGTAAACGCTACCAGCGGCTTTAAATGCTGTCTAACTCTGGAGTTTTCATGGAACGGCTAAACTGAGGTTACCCCCTGACACTTTTGGAATTGCGATTAATATGGGGCTTGGGCATATCTGCATTGATTAATATGCTCAATTGAATCGTGTTTTACTATGGATTAAGTTATGGACACGCCCAGAAGTATGTTCTCGTGCTCAGGTGTATCCTTTTAGCATGCACGATGCAGACTCGCAGGGAAGCTACTTAAACGTTGACTCTTTGCTGGTAGGAAAGAATGAATGCCACTAACAACGGCAGGAATTAAAAAACATGAGAGGTTGAAGGACCAGACCCAGGAAACCCCTAAACCATTCTGGCTCTGAACTGGTATTACATTTTACTAATTGATTTTTCCATGGTAATAGTCCTCAGAGAGACTGGTGCAGAGGCTTGAGAATAATACCTACACGTATACGTTGTCTTGCCATAGGCGTATTTAGGGAAACATATCCTCCATTAGTTTGTATGCTTGTTCGTATCTCATTGTGTGGAGCTCAATACAACTTATTTTGGTTTCTCAAGTTCATCCCTCAAATCCTCCTTTCTTGATCCCGTTTACCTCCACACTGTGCACTTGATGTATCCTTTTCTGAGTGTAGTTACATTGACCACAGAAATGCACTCCACACATCTGTCACAGCCTTCACATGTTCTCCCCTCTTTAACTTTCCTTTGAGAAATAATCTGGCATCAATAAATGCTTCAAATACCTTACAATTCGATCCAAGATGGCGCCGCACTCGAGAGGCCCTATGTATCAGAGCTCCACCCAGAGGGGGCAATGGTGTGAATCATACGGATCTGCCAACACCTTCATGCAGGAGATTAGTCCAGGTAGCGGGGGTCACCCTGATCCCAGGCACCACCCTCTGATGCGGGATGGGAGCGAGGCAGATCACCCTGTGGGGAAAGGCTGCTGTGACCAGGCTACTCTGCAGCGGCCCGTTTATGAGGGCCATATGCAGAAGCACTGAAGTTGGGCCTAAATCCCCCAAGCTCTGTATACCCTAGTCACACCACACAGACGTGGCTGGGAACCTGTTGGAGCTCTGCATTTAGGAAGGAAATGGGCAAAATGAAGGAGGGGGCAGGTCACCAAAGAGACATGCAATGTCCCTTACACATTGGGGCACAGGTGTTATCATGGGAGAAGAGAACAGCCCCTAACAGCGTGGAAGTGGATGGGTAGTGTACGGAGGGACAGTCTCTGATGCTGGTAACTCTCGCTCTTTCCCGCAATCGCATGGCCCAGTGAATAAAAGGGCCTGCAGCAGTGCTGGAATAAGACGTTGGCAATACAGAAATGGAAGGATCAATGAAAACGGAATTAACACGATAAACAAAACATATTTTATTTTGAAAGGTAACGCGAGATTAGCGTACCCTTAAGGAAATGCATGACAATGACAAAACAATATTAGTAGACACTGTATCATTCATTCGCCTCTCTCTCACTCGTTCTCTTTCTCCCGATCTGTCTTCTATTCTCTCTATTTCTCTTTCTCTGTCTCACCTATGTCTCTGTCTCTCTGTGGGCAAGAGTCACATTGTAAGGTGGGAATTGCTAGTGCCACCCAAACCACTGCTGCCACAGCACGACCTTAAGAAAGAAATACCAATATTCAATTTGGGGGCACTGTTTCATTATGGTTACATGAAGAATGGGAGCAGCAGTTATGGAGGCACAGATATTTCTCAACGGTACCTGTCTGAGTACTCACAGGGTTACACCGTAGCCACAATCTGGACAAAATGATGCAACGGCGAAAGCCCTTACAAATTCCAGAAACCAGGAGCCACTTAATACATGATGAAGTGGACAGCAATGGGCTCCCTAAATGTAGAAAATTAATCACACAGTGAATAATTTCCCCCAATGGTAACTGTTCCAAAACCAGGGAGTAGCAGGAAATGACGCAATGATTTACACCAGGTAAATGCAGTTTTCTTTTTCAATTCACCCTCCTTACCAAGGGGGCCCTGGTGGACATTGATAATCCAAGTTGATAATCACCTCGAATGGGAATGGGGAAGGACCCGGCCCGGGTTCCCTGAAGGAGGAAATACCGGGACCTCCATACTTGGAATGGGCCGGTATTTCCCCATTCAGGGAACCCGGACCTGGACACGATTTTGGAGGCAGCCATGCCCTTATTAAGGGCATGGCTGCCTCCAAAGTCGTAATGAGGCCCATAGACTCCTCACTCTGTTGTCTGACGCTTAGACTATGAACATTTTCTGTTAATTGAAATTATAAATATACTACTTTTCACTTTTCTCTTTGTTCAAGGATGTTTGGAAGACTTTGTTTCAAGCCTCAAGTTAACCTGGAATGGACGAATTGTTGGTAATGCAATCACTTCAAACGTATTCAGGTTTTGTATAGCTGAGGGAAGGCAGACATTTTTTGTTATGTAAAATGTTTTCAGGAGGCATATATGCCCTTTGAAGTTACTCAACAATTAAAAGCACGTTGCTTGAGCTCCACTGAGATCCAACTGATCCTGCAATAGTAAAAAAAGAAACAGTGCTTTCCATGCATCACGTTTTTGTCTCTGGGCCTGATTCACAGAACGTTTTCCAATGGGATTGTGCATTATAAAACACTTCTGTGAATCAGGCCCTCTGACTTTACCTGCAATAGCCACTGTGGCATGTAGATTGCGCACGAACAAGATGCAGAAACTCAGTCTGGTTTATAATTGGCAAACGATTCAAAGATAATCGTGGCTTTTATTTTACAGTTTTCAATAGTAGGCTCCTTGGAAAGCATGACATTTATGTGCCCTACTACAGCATTTGAGTCTTCAGTGTAACAGACTCAACTGAAATATTTCATGTATGGACTTCAGAAAACTGTTAGTTTGACTGATTGCTCCAGAAGTCAACATTGAATTTGAAAAGTGTAAGACAGAGGCATGGTGCTTTGCAAAAATAGAAATCCAGATAAATGTGTCACATTTTAGCGTGATGCTCCAACAACATAGGACTATGATGGAGCTTGCAAATACAGTTTCCCTTGGCCAAACAAGCCATTTAAAACAGTACGTTTTGACATTTCAACCTGTCTACATCTGTAAACTTTATAATTTGTTATTATATGATATCCGTGCAGTAAAATGAAGTAAGGAAGGCCTTCAATAGTGTTCAAGACTCCTGGAGAACATTGCATTTCTAAGTTCACATCCGTTGTAATGCAGGTTCTATGACAATGGGCTGGGAGAGCAATACAAATAAACAATACAATTGTCACAGGTTTCCCCCCTTCTCACCTGTCTATGTTGCCTGATGTCCTCCTTAGGTGGAGTCTTCTTTCGTATGGTTCGGGACTTAAATAAGCCCGCTCGGCCATCCTCGGCTTCCAGATTACGTTCAGCTTTGATGTCCAGGATCATGGGAAACTCCAGGAGTATTCAAGAAGGTATTGGGGGCACGCGGAAGCGGCACAGGGATTCCGGGAAGTAGAAAAGAGGGAAGAAGTCGGGAGAAGGAAATCCAGGGGCCAGGGGATAGCAAGTAGCACTAGAGAAGGTTCGGAACACACGTTCGATCACAGCTAGTAGCAGCGTTGATACGCGCGGGGCCGCGGGGGTGTGGCTTCTTTATAGAGGACGCTGCGTAAAGTAAAGACTGGCGAGCAGCGTTCTGAGCTTGCCGCCATGTTGGTAGTATTATGGAGTGTAAGGCCCGACGTGACAGGGACCAGGAGGCCCTGAAGGGGTGAGTTCGATGGTTCATGACAGCATGCCTCCTCCGGAAACTCGTTCCACTGGGTTTGCCCAGGTGTATGAGATGGAACCTTCTGAGTAGCCTGGGGGTATTTAGATTTGAGATAGGTTCCCAAGTGCGTTCACTGGGGGGATATCCTTTCCACTCCACTAGGTACTGGAGTTTGTCACGTCTATGTCTAGAATCGCAAATCCTGGAGACCTCATACTCCAGTTGGTCATTGATGAGTATTGGTTTTGGCCGAAGGTTAGTTCGAGAGGTCTGAACATATGGCTTTATTAAGGACGTGTGAAAGACTGGGTGGATTTTCTTCCAGGAGTCTGGAAGCTTGAGTCGGTAGGCCACTGGGTTGATGATTTCCTTTATAATGAATGGCCCATAATATAGAGGAGCCAATTTATTTGGCGCAAATGCCATGGTAGCAGTTTCGAGGACAGCCAAACCTTATCCCCTATTTTGTGGGAGGGGCTTGGTGTTCATTTGGAATCTGCATACAGTTTGGTCTGGGTCCTGGCCTTTTCTAATTGTTCTTTGGCTTCTCTTTGAACATTAATGAGTATCTCAATCCAGGAATCGACTGTTGGAACTGGTGTAGGATGAGGAAGGATGGAGGGTAGAACCGAAGGGTGGAATCCTTGGCTACAGAAAAAAGAATTGGTCTTAATAGCAGAGTGGTCCGAATTATTATAGGCGAATTCTGCCACTGGTATTAAGAGGGATCAATCGTCCTAGACCTTGGTAGCGAAGCAACGGAGGTATTGTTCCAAGGTTTGGTTTACGCGCTCTGTGGCTCCGTTGGTTTGGGGATGATATCCTGAGGAAAGATTGCGTTGGATTCCTAGTATTTGGCAAAGATGTTTCCAAAACTGAGAAATGTATTGGGGCCCTCTGTCTGATATGATCTTGGAAGGAAGTCCATGCAGTCGGAATATGTGTTCCAGGAAAATTCCAGCAAGTTCTGACGAGGATGGCAGTTTAAACAGAGGTGTAAAATGGGCCACATGGGTGAACAAATCAATGGTGACCATAATGGTTGTGTATCCCCTGGAAGGTGGTAATTCCACAATGAAGTCTGTTGCTATGAATTCCCAAGGCATTGTTGGAAGTGGAGGTTGCTGCAATAGACCCGCTGTTCTCTTGTTGTCATGTTTGTTTTGATTACAGACAGAGCACGCCTGGATATACCTTTGTACATCAGCTTTCACTCCAGGCCACCAAAATTGCCTTTGTATTAATCGGAGGGTATTGGTAATACCACGATGCCCGGAGTAAAGAGTATCGCGACAGAGATTTATCATCCTTTGCTGTAGTTTTTGTGTTGGGATGACCAAGGCATTGTCTTTGAACAAGTATCCATCTTTGGTCTTCAGTTTCCACTGGTTCTTGTCCGAGATACCTTTCCAGAGTTCCAAGGATTGAGTCTGACTGCGGACTTCATCTAGGAGGCTGGTCGCCTGGGCTTCAATTATTGTGTGGGGAAACATCTTGGGAAATGCTCGGTCATCAGGAGGTTCATAGTCAGGGTCCGAGACAAGGCGTCAGCAATTACGTTTTGTGTTCTCGGAACATGGTGAATTTGGAACTGGTATTGAGCAAAGAAGAACGCCCAACGAGCCTGACGGCTGTTCCTGCATTCCAGGGACTGTAACACTTGGAGATTTCGATGGTCCGTCCGAACCTGGACAGAATGTTTAGCTCCTAGAAGTAAATGACGCCACTCGGTGAAGGCTTGACGGATGGCTGGAAGTTCCTTTTCTAAGACTGAGTAATGAGTTTCACTGGAGGTCAATGTCCGTGAAAGATAGGCAATAGGATGTTCCAGCCCGTCATCTAGTTCCTGTTTCAGAACTGCTGCGATGGCATAGTTAGAGGCTTCTGTTTCCACTAGGAATGGTCGATTTATATCAGGTTGAACCAGGATGGGGGCTTGTGTAAATTCTGTTTTTAGGCGTTGGAAGGCCTTCTCTTGGGCTGGGGTCCAATGATAGGGAGTATCTTTCTTCAACAAGGAGATGATCGGTTGAACAATCTCGGAGAATGATGGTATAAACTTCCGATAGAAATTGGCCAAGCCCAGGAAAGATTGGATCTTTTTTACGGAGATCAGAGTTGGCCAGGATAGTATGGCTTTAACCTTGGAATGATCCATGCCTATGCCGTCTGGGCTAAGGACAAATCCTAGATAGTGAACAGTGGAAACATGAAAAAGGCATTTCTCGGGTTTTGCTAGAAGCTTGTGTTCACGTAGCCGTTGTAACACTGATTTAACATATTCTTCATGCTTGAGAGGATCCTTAGAGAATATCAAAATATCGTCCAAATAGACGATGACGAAAAGAAATAGCATATCCGAAAACACCCGGTCCATGAAGCGTTGGAAGATTGCCGGAGCATTAGAGAGTCCAAAGGGCATGACCAAGTATTCGTAATGACCAAAGGGTGTTCTGAAGGCTGTCTTCCATTCGTCACCTTCTCTAATACGAATCAAGTGATAAGCACCCCTAAGATCCAATTTGGTGAATATTACGGCTCCTCTTACGGCTTCCAGGATATCCGAGATCAAGGGTAATGGATAACGATCCTTAAGGGTGCACTGATTAAGACCTCGATAATCAAGACAAGGTCTGAGTTCCTTGGTGTCTTTTTTAGGAACAAAAAATAATGAAGCTCCAGCCGGAGACTTGGATGGGCGTATGGTGCCGTTTTTTAGGTTAGTATCCAGGTATTCACGAAGGGCCTTTTTCTCTGGTTCAGACAGGATGAACATCCTTCCAAAGGGAATCACGGCTGAAGGTTCGGTTTCAATAGCACAGTCCTCAGGCCTATGGGGTGGCAGGACTTGGACAATAGCAGAAGAGAACACATCGGCGTATTCCTGGTAGGTTTTAGGAACCTGGATGATGTTGGAGACCATAAAATGATCTTGCTGGGTTGTTGAATGTTCTTCTGATGTTGTCGGTGAAGGATCCTGGAGCAGACAATGGTACATGCAAAATTCGGAAACTTGGGGACAGGGAACCAGCTGTCCAATTGATATATGGGTTGTGTTTTGAAGCCAGGGCATTTCCAAAACCATTGGGTAATGGGCAGATTTTATGATATCAAACTTCATCCTTTCCCGGTGAAGGTTTATAGCAAGCTCAATTTCCTTAGTCTGAAGGGTTATGGGTCCAGAAGAAAGAGTGTTTAAGGACCCATTCCTGATCTATGAATATTCCCATGGCCCCACAGTCCACTAGTGCCAGAATGGGGTAGGATTCCTTCTTAGATGACGATAGAAAAGCCTGTAAGACTACCAGGGAGTTTTGTCCAGGAGAGTTCAAGAATGGTATAGATGTGGAGCCTGCATCTCTCTCCCAAAACTGAGCTCCATCTAGGATCGGGAGCTGGCGTTTCCCGAACGCCGTGGAGGGGCTAAGGGACATTCTCAGACTAAATGCTTGTCCGAGGCACAGTACATGCATAAGCCAGTATGGATACTTCTCAGCCTTTCTTGGGGGGATATGGGTCCATGGAAGGCCCCTAGCTGCATGGGTTCGGGTTCATTTGTGGGAGCAGGAGAATCTTCGAATTTTGAAGGGCTCACAAGAGGATTTTTTTGGATGGTTGACTTGGTCTTCCTTTTCTCTGCCTTTCTTTCCTGGATGCGGAAATCAATTTGTAGAGCAAGATCCATAAGTGCCTGGTAAGAACTAGGACGTGCTACCCTGGCTAATTCATCCTTAACATCTTCATTTAGCCCTCTTTGAAAGAGGGTGAAGCAAGCTTCAGAAGGCCAACCCGCTTCTTTAGCCAATTGCTTGAATCGAGTTACGTAGGTGAGCATGTCCTGAGAGCCTTGCTGGAAATAGAGTAAACGTTCTTGAGCACTAAAGACCTGTTCTGGGCGGTCAAACATAGCCTTTAGTGCTTGAATGAATCCATCATAATCATCCAAAAGGGAATCTCCGGTGTTAACTAATGGTGTGGCCCAGGCTAAGGCATTCCCGGAGAGGTGAGAAATAATAAAGCCTACTTTAGCCCTGGGGGTGGAAAAATATTAAGGTTTAAAGGTAAAGTGGATCAAACAAGAATCCAGGAATCCTCAGAGGGTTTTTGCACAGCCGTCATATTTGTCAACAATGCCACCCAATAGCACGCTGTCCTTTGAGGCAGAGTCGCGTGAGAGTACCAATTGTTTCAGCGCTGCGTTCTCCGCTTTCAAGCTCTGTACTTCGGTCGATAGTTCTTGCATGCCACGCATAAGATCCTGGATGGCCGCCTCCATGTCTGTATCGACTTCGGTCAGGTGGCGTCTCAATCTGTCACAGGTTTCCCCCCTTCTCACCTGTCTATGTTGCCTGATGTCCTCCTTAGGTGGAGTCTTCTTTCGTATGGTTCGGGACTCAAATAAGCCTGCTCGGCCGTCCTCGGCTTCCAGATTACGTTCAGCTTCGATGTCCAGGATCACGGGAATCTCCAGGAGTATTCAAGAAGGTGTTGGGGGCACACGGAAGCGGCACAGGGATTCCGGGAAGTAGAAAAGAGGGAAGAAGTCGGGAGAAGGGAATCCAGGGGCCAGGGGATAGCAAGTAGCACTAGAGAAGGTTCGGAACACACGTTCGATCACAGCTAGAAGCAGCGTTGAGACGCGCGGGCCGCGGGGGTGTGGCTTCTTTATAGAGGACGCTGCGTAGAACGTGAAGACTGGCGAGCAGCGTTCTGAGCTTGCCGCCATGATGGTAGTATTATGGAGTGTAAGGCCCGACATGACAGGGACCAGGAGGCCCAGAAGGGGCGAGTTCAATGGTTCATGACAACAATACAATAGTTGTGAGAGGAGCCACATGAAAGTCACCTTTTTGTCTGATGCTGTTTAGTTTGTTCCTTTCTACTCACAAAGCCATGTTTGACTTTGTATCCTCTCCCTGACTCTGTGTTACCAAATTTTACATCAGCTTGCAACCACTTCTTACCAAAGATTGAACAAAAAGTCCTGTTTGAACCTTTTGAAAGGTTGACAAATCTCAAGAGCTCAAAAAGCAACTTCTTTAACCATTTCATTTAAAATGAAAATGAACACTTGTCTTTTCATATAGAAACCTGTCTCAATCAACATTTCCAGTTTCAATTTTTGCTTAAGACATACACAAGAAATGCAGTTTTGTTTAATCATTTTCCACAGGTTGAAAACAAGTCTATGCTACAGCATCTTTTTCGGATCAAATTTACTTTTATTTGTACAACTACATTTTGACTGCAAGTGTTTCACACCATAACATTTTGATTTAGAGCTTGTTTCTCCATTTAACCGTCATGTATCTTTGTTGCTCTGGTTTACTCGGGGTCCATAAATGTCCTTTAATTGTGTGATTACTTTCGTGAGAGGTTCTTTAGTATATGGACAGACTGGTTAAGTATAAAGCACAGCTGTTTCTGTAAATGTGGTGTTTTTAGTGAGTGGTCTCTTGTAGTGGAAGGGTACTTCCCTGCACATGTCGTGTCTGCTCTTCAGCCGCCTCTAATGCTCCTTGGAAGTCATATTCTCTGGATGTTCTGGTACATTTTATAAAATGTTTTGTAACAACCAAGAACATTATAAGATCATTAATCCTGTTTACCATACATATACATATAAATTAACTTAATACATCCTAACTGTTGAATATGAGTACACCTTAGCAAAACATATAATATCAGTCAGTCAGTTTAACTTCATTTCGGTCAACAGACCATAAAAATAGTAAAAAGACACAAATTACAATCGCAAACAATAAATTTCATAATACATTATCAAAACAATTTACAATATACATTTTGCAAAATCGCAGCATATCAACATTGCAGAGATTAGACACAATCAATCAATCAATACCACATTTATTCTGCACAGAGCCATCATAAAAGTACACAGAACAATAGATTACAGTTCAATAATAAACTCTCAAAAAAGTACAGGGAAATAAAATGCTGTAGATCGATATATATACAAAATATTAAAAGCATACAAGTATACATAAGAGGGAGATACATATTTACAGGACTGTTCAATTTTGCATTTTGAAGGCAATTGTGCACAGTCTTCTGAAAATTATAGGGTGGGGAAGACTATGGGCCTCATTGCGAGTTACATGGAAACTCAGAGGTTCCGTTACCGCCATGCATCCGGGTGGAATCTCTGCCGAATTACAACCTGGCGGGCGCGCACGCACAGCAATGGCAGTAACGGTAAATCCGCCTTGAGAAGTGACCACTGAAAACCTTGTGGTGCGACATAAATCTGTCAATAATTTGTGGAATTACCATTACCGCCATGGCGGTCTGTGGAAATTCCTCCAGCGGTAATTCTGCGTGCGGAAATTCATCATCGATATAAAAGGAAGTTTCATGGGGGCCATTTTGATAAACACACTCCATAAAATATCTCTAGATAGGAATGCCATCCAGACACCCACCTAAGGGCAAACATGTCCACAGTAAAGCGTAATTCCAGGGTGCCTGATATGAGGCAGCAGAAGCCAAAATTCAGCGAGCAGCGGCTCACAGTGTTGGCAGAGCAAGTGGTTGCCAACTCAGATGAGCTACATGGCCCATCTCACAGGAAGACCAGCCAACATTGCAAAAACCACATATGTGCAGAAATCGGGGACAAGTTGGTGGCTGTAGGGCACGTCCAACATGAAGTAGAGGACATGAAGAAGAGGTGGAATGACCTCAAGTTCAGGGTCAGGACCCTCATCGCCAATCACTGCCGGGAGACCGCTGCCACTGGATGTGGCACAGTTGAAGCCTTGCTACTGACACTGTGGGAGGAGATGGTCAGTGGGATACTGCACATGGTCGGCATCAAGGGTGTGGGCACGGCAGAGCTAGGAGCCAGCAGCAAGCTGAATGTGGTGAGTACGACAGTGACACATGCAAAGATGACTGCACAATACTGCAGGCAGAAAGCAATCAACACCCCTTTGAGGCACCAGGCCCCATTGACAACAACCAGTGACCACTGGACCCCCTCACATGACACCCATGCACTGCAAACATAGCCACCATGCAACCATGCAACTTGTCCATGTCCATGGATGCACCACAGTTGATAGTTGCGTCTCAGCCACATGCACCACAGCTACCATGCCCCATGTACAGACACATTGAGGAGCAAACATCTGACAACATGCTCACCTGACCCACACATGACCACATGCACTCCACCCATCTGACTGCACCACCAGATAACTGCCACCAACAGTCCAGACACACCACTACTCAGGATAGTCCATGACCCAACAAATCCATTTGATGCAACTCCAAATCTAGCAGGCAAACCCACCCCTGACCAATGTATGCCATGTACACATTGGCCGACGGATGATGCCAGCCCCCAAGGAGGCACAACACACAGTGATGACAATGTACAACTGACAGTGAATGTTTTTCTCAAAAGCACATCAGCAACAATGTGTTAAAGCACATGTCAATGTGTCCCAACAGGAATCCAATACACCCAGGAAATGTCCCTGGAGGCTAGGACTTCCAGGACAACAGCAACAACCACTTGCAGCAAGCAGCCAGGCCAAGGTAGTTACGGGAGTGGGAGTGTACCACCCAAGAAGAGGCACTTGTCCACCAGGCCACCAACAGACACTCCTGCCATCCCGACGGACAAGCCCATGGGCCAACTCAGACCCCAGGTGTGTAATCTGTGCCACCAAGAAGAGTCCTGGACAGTGCCACAACAGGCCCAACTGCAGACACAGAGGTGGGTTATGGTGAGGATGAAAGCCAGCAATCAGAGCAGGCCACAGCAGACACAGATGTAGATCAGTATGCAGGTGCCTCCCCTGCATCCAGCCACGTACAGTGCGTGATGTCCGCTGTGCCGTGCACTATGTGGAGGACTCACCAGATGATCAGGGCAGGGATGCTCAGTGTCATGGCCAGCAGGAGGAACATGTGCAAATGCTAACACCACCAACAATGCCTGCACTAATACTGCAGGCCATATCGGACCATCTGGACCGGATGGAACAGAGGCAGGCATACTTGCACAACATAGCTAAGGAACACTTGGGGCATGCTGAGGCCATTTGTGAATGCATCCAGGGGTCCTTGAGGCGGTTGTCGTGGTCAACGTCCATCTATGCAGGAGCACAGTCACTTGTAATGCCAGCCTATGTCTCACCAGCCAGAGGGTTAGGGAGCTGGCTGAACAAATGTCCTCGTCCCATGAGACCATGGCCAGAGCCATAAATCTGAGCCTAGAACATGTACGAGGAGCATGTATGGGAGCTCACAGTCTGCTATCACTACTGAGGGGACAATATAGAGCACCCCGCCCAGGTGCTCACAATGGCGTGCCGCAAATGCTGACAGGCCAACAGACAAGCGCAAGCACTAATGCGAGTGGTAGTTGTTGTTGGGGGTGGTAGTTGTAGTTGGGGGTGGGTGTGGATGGTTGTAGTAGGGGATGTTTTTTTCCTTATTGCCAGTATTAAACACACTTGAATCTTCTTCATGTCTGTAGGATCAATTTAATGCAATTCAGACAGATGCATTCATTGCATGTATGGGTGTCATGTCTCTGGTGTCAAAAATAATGTTCTATGAGCGCATGGCGGACCATCCGTCCTTCCCTTGCTTCCACACAAAGGGCCTGGGGTGCCCAGTCCACTCCTACAGCCTCTTCCTCATCAGAGCTAGGGGGGCCATTGTCCTCATCTGCGGGCATTGCCACACTCCTGTGTATGCACCTGTTGTGCAGCATGGCGCAGACCACAATGATTTTCCTGACTTTTTCGTGGGCTGTACATCAGTGCACCACCTGTGTGATGTAGGCACCTGAACTGGGATTTCAGAAGGCCAAATGTCCTTTCAATGCAAGATCGTGTTCTCGTCTGTGCATCATTTTAGGCCATCTCCTGTGGTGTGGTGTGTTCTGGTCTGGCAATGTTTCGCATGGGGGTCATTAGCCATGGCAACTGTAGGTATCCAGCATCACCTGCAAGACATGAATGGACTGTGGGAGACCCGGCGGTGTGTTGACCGTGGTACAAGTGCATGGTCATGATGTGCATACTCCGATGCGCATGTCTCTGTGGATGGGCACAGGGAACCTTGCATGCATAGGGGTTGTTGGGGCATGGTCAACATGGCTACCTTTCAGTCCTATGCAGTTTGGGAGTCACCAGTCATGTGTAGTCTGTCAATGATGTGACATTGGCAATGGACTGGTCAGCTATGGTGTGTAACTACGCCATGTGGAGTACATGGATATGCCTACATGGGTTATACGTTGACTTGATTGTGTGGTGCTGCCTAGCATGGCTGGATACCCTGATTCATCACATGTGTCAAGTCTGTGTCCTTGTGTGGATTAGTCTGGGTGCCTGGACTATTCTGGGTGTCATTGTTGTTGCATCATAGTACTTGTGGTTCATTCACTTCACTACTACTGATGTGCCCCATGTGCATGTGACTGCTTTTGCCAGTCAGGTGTGAATGCTACTTACCCACGACCCAGGTGTGCTGTCCTCTGTGTCTCTCCATGCACACAGGCAGGGTGCTGTTACGCAGAATAAGTGCATCATGTGTCACACCAGGATATCATGCACAACAGTGACTGATGGTGAGATCGACATCCCAGGTCATCTGCACATTCATGGAGTGATATTGTTTCTGGTTGTAGTATGCCTGCTCATTTGCCTGGGGTGGTACCATTTCCACATGGGTGCAGTCCAATGCCGTTATTGTGTTGGTCAAATGTGCAATGCTGTAGAACCATGCCTTTGCTGCATGCACCTGTGCTTGGGTGATGGGTATGGAGATGTGCGTGCATCATTAGGGCATCTAGGACTTGGCACCTTAGAAAATGTGGGCTGAGACATGCCATGCCGTGCCACTACTGTGTGCTGGAAGGCACCTGTGCCACAGAAATGTAGGACAGACACAAGATTCAGCAGGGGGATGGCTGTTCTGATGAAAATGGCACTCTGCAGTTCTGCCTGTGTAAGGGTGAGCAGGTCTGTTATGGTTGGACGGTCCAGTCTGTATGAGGTGACTAGTTGCCTGCCCGTCATTGTCCATGGGGATGGTCGGACTGGTGAGAGTGGTGCCCTGCGCTGCATGCGTCTCCTATGTCTTGGTTGTGCCTGTCTCATTCCCTTTTGTTGTCGGCATGCTGCTGTCTCTCAATGTAGAGTAGCAGGTTCTGAAGCCCATAATCTATGTCTGTTTGTGGCTGCATGTTGCTTGGATGTGTGTTGGGGATGGGTGTGGGCCTTTTCTACTCCACCTGAGTGGATCTGGTGCACCTGGGACATGATTTGTGACACCTGTTTGCATTTACCTCCACCTTTTTGGTGGTGGTAATTGGAATGTGTTTTTCTGGAAATTACCTCTGATTTTTGGAGGTAATTCTCATTTTTTTTAACTTTTTGAAGGTAATTTCGCACACAGAATTACGGATTACCTCTGGCTCGTATTCCGCTAATTATTGTCAGAGTTATTGCTGGAGGTGATTCCGCCCATGGTATCTCTGCATGCAGTGTTGCCGCCAAATACGTAAGTCGTAATTAGGTGTAGTGGTAAAGTTGTCGGTAACAGTGTTACCGCCAACTTGACCACTTACCGCCAAACTCGTAATGAGCCTGTGAGTCCATATTGCAATCATTCTATCACTGTCACCAGAAGCTCTTTACCCACTTGACATTTTGGACCTCACCATTCACGTACGCTGGAAGAATTTGCCCACCCTGAAGACTATCTCCATATCATCCAATCCAGGGCCTCAGGTATGGTGCGGATTCCTGCTAATCTTAATAGTGGTTTTAAATAAATTGACCTTAGTCCCTGTGTCATTGGGCATCAGAACATGAAGTGGGCAACTGTCTCCTCACACATGGTGCATAGTGGGCATACACCAGTATTCCCCTCTCCCCAGGCCCTTGTGTAGGAAACAACCTTCAGAGTTTCCAGCGAAAGTTTATAAACAGGGCACAAGCAAAAAGGGGGGACTCAAACAATCAAGGTATTTTTAAAAAATCAGTCATCTTTTATCCCAACTTGAAGTGACTACAGGCTGCCACCATATCGCTCTGTACTGGGAAGAAGAGATCCTGCCCTTTGATTCTATTAGCAATAGCTTGATTAATCTGTACTGGACTGCCCATAGATCCTGCTCCCCTAGTAATGCAAGCCCTTCGTGACATGGGCTGCCACAGCAGGTTCCTGCCTTCTTCCACACTTAAGACATGTTCCAGATCATTCCTAAAAGTAATAAGGTTGCAGACTTTCTATAAACTTGCCCAACATATAATAGGTTTGTTGCTAAAATAACTTCAATAGGGCACAAGTCGGTTTCTAGTTGCAAGAGTGCACTAGCCATGCCCTGTGGTAACAAAAGAAGGGTCTTTAAAAACATGTTTTCCACAATGGATAACGGGCTTGTATTCATGCACCCCCAAATTTCTGGGCCATATAGAGCGGCTGTTATCGCCTGCTTCACATACAAATCTAGTACAGGTCTAATTGCCCCTTTGCTGTGTCTATTAAAAAAGGCTTGGGTCCCACCACTTTATTTTTTCAAAGTGGCTGAGGACTTTGCCAACGGACTGGTCCAGGACCAATTCTCGCTGAAGCATATTCTCAGGTAATCGTAGGACTGCACCAAGGCAATAGCCTCAGTCTCTATTACCAATATTGGATGTTTCCCAAACTTTGGCCTGAAGACAATGGTCTTTGTCTTTATCAATGCGCAGACTCAGTCCTAGGTCCCTGTATCTCCTCACAATGGACTCTGGAGACTGTCTCAGCCCAGCAAGGGTGGTTGACAGAATCACAGTATTGTCCGCAAATAAGAACGTGGGGTATTTATGTTGGCCTAGTTTAGAGGGATCTTTGCCTTCCTCTAGCAAGGTCTGAATTACCTCCTATATGAATATGCAGAAAAGTTGGGGTAGTACACAACCTGTCTTACTCCTTTGGTTACATTGAATTATGTAGTTACCTATCCACATAAGCCTACTCTGACAAATACCTTTTTTTCTTTCTGTACAGTGATTTGATGGTGGAGATTAGGCACTTTGGCATATTTCTTCTGACTACTACCTGCCATAGGTCTCGGGGCACGCAGTCACATGCTGTCATCAGGTCCACAAAGGGAGCATATAGATTATTTTCCTGAGGGCGGTATATTTCTGGATGAGGAGAAAAAGGCGGAAACTCTGATCTACTGTGCCTTTTCCACACTGCAAACTTGCCTGCAGTGTGCTAATTATTTCTTTTTCCTGGACCCAGTACTGCAACTGCTTCAGGACAACCTTGTCAAAAATTTTGGCTGAGCTATCGAGCAATGATATAGGTTGATAGTTTGCTGGATGCTCGATACCCACTTCTTATAGATGGGCACTATTTCTGCTAGTCACCAGGAGGTGGGAACAAAATGAGTGTTTTGGCGCAAGCTGTGAAAAGTTTGGACACAATCATAAAAATTCATATGGTTCATATAAAATATCTAGGGTAAAGGTTTAGAGAAACGTGTGTGGTAATAAAAAATAAAAATGGCAAGTAATAATGTACGTCTGGTGGAATAGTAGACTCATAGTTACATGGGACCAGATTTGACAAAGTGGCACCCTATTCTCCCCCACCTTGTTGTGCATATGACCGAGTTAGGCAATACTACCCAGTCTTGCCCACCATACACGCGCCAGATAATTTACAACCGAGTGCACTGCCAGATCATCTTTCGAGTTGACACACAGTACCTGGGCATCATTTACGGTTCTGATTGCTCTGCGCCTAAATTACGGCTTGAGATATTTGTTCATAATAAGATGGTGGGAAGGGCAGAATAGAAGAAAATGCATCACATTCTCAGTTTTGTTTTGACCACAGGGGCATATTTTGGGAAAATCACAGTTGCATTTATGTAGTAATTCAGCCAATGGTAACTTGCCAAACCATAGTTTAAGGTATAAAGCCCTGGAGGATTTTGGTGAAACAACATCCAAGTAACTTTCATATCCAAGGCCGTGCTTCTGATCCAAGTATTTCCTTCCACTCTCATTGCTTGCGGTATCAACAAGATACAGTTACCCAGGGTTCGGCACATGGTATAAATAAAGAAACTAAACTAAACTAAGCTAAACTAAACTAAGAGGTCTGCATGCTTCATTATGCATGAGGGCTTCTTTGATCCGTGTTTTTGAGCTCCGGCTAATAAGCTAGGGTTCTGACCGACACTCACAGTGTCCTAACAGATTGCAGGTATCCTTTAAATATTTTATCGAGATCAGGGATACACCTCCCTCCTGCAATAACATGTCTTCCAGGGTCAGTCTACATGCAGTAAGTCCAGGGGAGGACCATAGCCTGACCCAATAAAGTAAGGGTTTGGACTTGGACAGCAGCCCAATTTTCCCGATGTTGACCTCAAGGAAAACGGGAATAGTATTGGTGCTTCTGGGGAGCCCGGACAAATATTTAATAGAGTTTTTTTCACTTATAGTTAGTTGGTCACAATTCATTCCTACCCACAACTCTTCCCCGTAGAGCTCAGCTTGTCTAGCCTGAGCAGAGTAAGCTACCAAGGATAGTTTCAGTGTCCCATTGCCATAGTCCTGGGCAAAATGGTCAATGGCTCCACCAAAGCGATTGAGTGTAATGTCTGCCTTGGAGACTTGTGAAGCCCAATTGCAGTTTTCTGTGAACCGGACACCCAGATAGTCCTACTCATTTACTTTCTCAACACGGTCTCCATAAAGTTTCAGGCAAAGCTTAATGAGCCTCTTGGTTCTGCTTTTCCTAAAAATCATAGTTGTAGTTGTTTCACATTTATGGAGAGGCCATTTGAATCACAGAACTTCTCAAATGTCAGCAGTTGTTTTTTAGGCAGAGCGGGGTCAGTGATAAGAGTACAGCATCATCTGCAAATATTAAAATTGGGCATTTTTCCTCAGCCAAAGACGGTGCATCGCAAGATAGATTTACTTTATGTCAGGACTTTCCCATTAGTTTTGGGAATTTTGCTCCCACTTTATTTCTCGCACAGCTCCCCCATTTTAGGATCTCTATTTCGCTCATACTTCATGTCTGCACACAGCTCCCCTCTTTGCAGACAGTTCCTTTCTTTACACAGTCTTTTGAGAATGTGTAATCATACACGCAACCACTCTGCCATGTTGTATCTTTTTCAAAACACACATCGGGCTCTCACTGTGCTTCTCTCACCAGTTCTGTTTTCTTTGTCAATGTCTTTGCCGTCTGAGGTCAGGGTCTCACCACCTGCACCTCAGACACTCGTGGGCTCCTATCCTGGCCCAGAGGAATGAGCATAGCTGGTTACCAATTTCAGAATGGATGAGCAAGACATCTGGTTCCCTTCCATGGACTCTCCTGGTTCCTTGGAGACACGGCTCCCTCACCACGCTTTCCTCTCCTGCTTCACCTTGCAGACCTTTGGCATCCGAGCTGGTCCTGGGCAGCCTCAGATCCTCTCCCTACTCACTCCGCTCAACTTGCCTTCTGAGCTTGCTGCTTTTATACTCCATGGAAGTGGCAACAGGAAACAGGTGAGTGTAGTCAACTTCAAGTGCCTGACTTTGCTTGACCTTGTTAGTGGGACATCTACATTGAGCATACTGTTGTACCTCTGTATGCATATTCTTCTTCTCAGTACCATAGTGGTGTTTCCCATAGGAGATATGCACTCTTCTTGACTCCCACTTCTTCATCAGAGTACCATAGTGGTGTTTCTGATAGGGAGTCTGCACTCCTCTTGACTTCCTCTTCCTCATTACAGTACTTGAGTGATACTTGGGGAAAAGAAGTTTGTGTTCCTTAACATATCCTATGAAGGCTGAAGGGGTGTTGGATATATCATGTTTAGATGATCCCTGGGAAGTAAGAGGGGACAAGCCCTCAGGTTTTTCACAGTTCACAAGTTGAAGAAGGGATAGCACCTGTTAATTAATATTTGTTAAAAGAAGGAATTCATTTTCCCATAACTAGCTTTAGTAATACCCCAATACTTCCAATCAAGAAACCTGGGAGAGATACATGCAGATTTGTTCAGGATTTAAGAGCTGTTAATGCAGTGAACATACCAGCCTTCACAGTAGTCTCAAAACTGGCAGTTTTGATATCCTGTATCCCATTTACTGCCTCTCATTTCACGTCGGTAGACGTCTGTCCAGCATTTCTCTCAGTTACCATCCATATACACAGTCAAAATGTTTTTGCATTTACTTAAACTAGAAGTTTGTACATGTGGCCTAGGCTCCCACAGCGGTATACAGAATCTCCTACACTCTTCCCAAAGATACTTAAAAATGATCTAGATTATATCAAGTTGCCTGAAAAATCAACTTAATTGCAGTATGTAGACAATCTCCTACTCACCTCTCCCTCATATGAAGCTTGTAATTAGGATGCATAGGTGCTACTAAATGCATTAGCAAACAAATGGACAAAGAATCCAGAAGCAGGTTACAGTTATGCATAGAAAGACTGTAATATTTGGGACATGGCGTTATGTTAAGTCATACATTTTTAGAAGGTTTCCATATTGAATCTATCTTGCAAGTCCAAAATCCCCAGGCAATAATACAGAAGAGAGCCTGTTGTGGTTAGTAGGATACTGCAGACACTAGATATTAGATTATGCTGAGAGAGCGAAAACCTTACAGCTTTATTTATTTATGTATTTATTTATGTATTTATTTATTTATTTATTTATTTATTTATTGTGCATTTGTAAGGTGCTTATACATCAAACAATTGTGTTTCAAAGTGCCCACAGGGCAAAAGGGGAGGGAACGTGGGAAGGCAAACAGAATAAAACTGATGAACAAGAAAAATGCAGTCCTACTGGACCTTGTGAGCATTCGGAGCATGCCAGTGCAGAGAGAGAAAGGGGACGAGGGAAGGGGGTAAGTGGTAGGAGTTCCACAGAGGGGGCAGTGCCAGTGAGTCAATTGCAGGGTGCAGGTAAGTGCCTGGCAGAGATCATTTGGTAGAGCGGTCACCTGCCAATACAAGAAGTGCAGGCCTGTAAGATAACACAGGACAGTGGGTGCCCAAGGGTAATTGCTAGGAGAGAGTGGTAGCTGAAAGTGATTGGGAAGAAGGCCATGACCCACAAGGACACATAAGAGGCCAGGCCACCAATTTACATTAAGTGTAACACATCAGAACCCTAACAGCGGACAGAAGAGGTAGAGAAGACTTTTGTCAAGGTTAAGAGAGCCTTATGATGTACAACATTAGGGTTGACAGATTATAAAATAATGTTCACACTTTAATGTAATGATAAAATGGATGTGCGTCATCAGTGCCTACACAGTAATATGGACACAAACAGTGCCCAGTCACTTATTACTGTACATCTTTAGGCCAAGTTGCAGGCGGTCTGCCCCTATGCAGTAGATCTGTAGCAGCGGCCGCCTTAGTGGTGCAGTAAACATGAAAACGTTGTGTTAGGTTTACCATTAGAAGTAGCAGTTCTACATTACATAGTTGCCCTTTTACTGAAATCTAAAACACATCCCATGCCCGTGTCTTGATCCATGAAGTATGAGATGATATTACTGAACTCTTCCATTATTATCCTGACCCGTTAAACTTTGCTTAATCCAGCTTTGTTAGTGTCTACACTATTAGACCCGAGATCCCTATGGAGTGAGCCTCGTGACACACCTTTTGCAACCAAAGCTGCACTTATGTGACACTCCAATTCAAAATGTGGAGTTGTAGTTCATTCACGGATCTTATTACAGAGAGAAAGATGAGATAGATGGCCAAACTGTGATGGAGTTTGCAGTTTGTTCCATAATGGATTGTATATAATGTGGTAAACTACCAAATGTTACTTCAAACCAAGAACTTAAGTAGCCGATTCATGGAATTAATGTGCGCTGAAATTTTCAACGCAAGCGTGTGAATCGCAGTGCCAGTGCGAAAATTGCAGCGAAACCCGCGCACCGCGATTCATGGAAGTCCGTGCACGTGGAAATCCCAGGATGTGTGCCAAAATTCTGCGTGGCGCACGCTGGCGCACACGTCTCCAAACAGCGTGCGCTAAGGGCACAGCGAAATCGCACATAGCGCGGCGCACACAACAAAAGTAGGAGGAACAGGGGGCGTGACACGCAGAATGGGGAACAACTTGTGAAAATGTGGGCGTCACGGGGGATGTACAGGAGGCAAGAGCGTGGAACGCCCACACGCACGTTCAAAACACGTATTCATGGAATCGAACGGGGCTAAGGCGTGTGCCAAAAAAAAAGACGCGCTAATCAGGAAACACGTACGCCAGCAGGAAGCAGGCGTACGTGGACGCACGCAGCATAAAAGTGCGCGCAAACAACAAACAAGCACAGAGCCAGGATGAATATACCGTTCCTAGCAGCAGTGGTCGTGGGATACCACAGGAGGAGGAGGAGGATAGTCAGGCCCAGAATTTTTACACCCAGAACCAGCCTTTTTGGGATGCCTGATGAACAGGTGTGTGGGAGGTACAGGTTTCCACCTCACATAATACTCGACCTAGTCAGTGAGTGGGAGGATGACCTTGCATTACCCACCCTGTGCTCCCAAGCACTCAGCCCCCTGCATAAGGTCCTCAATGTACTGCACTTCTTGGCCACTGGATCATTTCAACGGACAACTGCTATAGTGGGGGGGTGTCACAGGCCATGCAGTCACGCTGCATACACCAGTTCTTGGCCATCATGACTGCACGCCCATCAGTCCGCAGGCACATAGACCTGCCCAGAACACCTGCAGAAAGGCAGGCTGTCGTCCAGGATTTTCACGGGGTGGCACACTTCCCCAAAGTGCTAGGTGCCATTGACTGCACCCATGTGGCTCTACGTCCCCCCAGGGCATCAGAGCACATCTATAGAAACCGCAAGCACTGGCATTCCATCAACGTCCAGGTAGTATGTGATGCCAAGGGAATCATCACCTCAGTATATGCCAACTATCCAGGGTCCACCTACGACAGTTTTAATTACAGAAAGTCAACCCTAAACCGGGACCTAGAAGCTGGGTGGCATGGCGATACATGGCTGCTCGTTGAGTATAAATGCCACAGCACATGCATGCATGTCAGATACTGAGCAATGTCACAACCCCACTAATGATACCCATCACCACCTCTCCAGGGGACAGTGCCTACCCTCTGAGCAGCCACATGATGACACTAATTCCGGAACCCCACCACGCCACCCGAGGTAAGATACAACACAGCCCACATTGCAACCTGGGGCATAGTGGAGCGCACATTCGGAGTGCTCAAGTCACGCTTTCGCTCCCTTGACCGTTCTGGCGGGAAGCTGTTATACGCTCCCCCAGTAGTGTGCAGGATCAAGTGGCAGCATGTGTCCTGCACAACATTGCAACACGCCGGGGCCTGCCCGTGGACATGGTGGTGCCCCCACATCTCCAACCACATGCACGCCCGCTGCGCATGGGAGGGGAAAGGGCACGGAGTGAGGCAGCCCGTACGCAGCTGGTGGCTAATTATTTTCACCTAAAATCACACCCCTGTGGAGTGCACACAGCCTTAGCACACACCAGCTGACAATCAATGATGATGACATAAGGGACAGTCAACTGTCACAACCATACCAGCCTGAGATTGGTCACCTGGAAGTGTTACATTGTGTGCATCCCTACCTACACAAACACCACCAATGCTGTGTCATCAAAAGACACACTGCTATGCTGCACAAATCATTACCCCCTTGCAAAATACAACATGACAACTGTGCCATGTCACCCAACCCCTCCCCAGCACCGCCACCCAACACACCATGGCATGTCATGCTATGTGAGAGCAAACAAAGCAATCCCCAAAACATGACACAAGTGTCAAAGTACAGTGTCCCTAATGGAAACTGCCCACACACAATATGCTCCCAGTAATGTAGAACTAACAACACACATGACCAAATACTTACCAACAATACAATGCAGCTAGACAACCTCAAACATAGCATAAGCATGACAATACTAAGTTAAAGTAGTGGTAGTCTTACAACCTGATCATGCCAGCACATCGGCCACTTCCAACTGTACAGTGCTGCTGCCACGCAAATGTCCAAATGCACTGCTTACAACATGAACTCCATCTCCAAAGTAGACGGCCTTGTGAAGACATGAGGAATCAACCTGCAAATTAGGCGAAAGACATGGATGCACAAGCACATAGGTATACACCATGCAGTGTACAATTCAACAACAATATCCACTAGGAATGTATACACAGTATTGACTACAGACTGCCCACACAGCTCATGGGAGTCCTACATCACCGTGTAAGCAAATGTCACTTGGGCACACCCTTTGCAAGCCCATGGAAACGGGAAGCAGGAGGGGTGTGTGTCTCACGAACCCAAGCATCTAACCCAAACTCAGGACACGCCTGCATGTGCCCAGCCGGAATACAGTGGATGCCCATGGGAGCCACCACAAGGCAACACACTGCAAAAAAACAAAACAAAAATAAAAAATACAAAATAAAAAATCAAAAATGGCCATTTGGGGGTCTGGGGGGGAGGCCACCAAGGAGGTCCGAGGACAGGGTGCGCACCAACACCCACCTGCGTGGATGTTGGGAGAAAAAAAAAACACCTCCATGGGCTCATGGCCTGCACGGCTATGCCAATGTGGGAGAACTGCTGCTGTCGCTCTCATCACCCTGTGCTGCTGCATCAGGAGGTGGTGCTGCCACAGGAGGTGGTGGTGCTATGGGAGGCAGCCACGCAAAGCCCTGGTATGGTCCTCCATGGCAGAAAGCATGCAGGTGTGGAAGGTCTCGATCTGGAGGATTATAGTGTGGAGATCCCCATGCAGCACCTGACGTGATGCCTGGATCTCCTCCCTAGTTGCCTGCATCTCAGCTGAGACCGAACGTGTGAGCCGCTCCAGCTGCTGTTCTCAAGTTAGTGGAAGCCTCAAGGTCAACAAGATTCTCCCTGAGGTGATGGAGTTCTACCCTCAGGTCTTCGCTGTGGCCCTGGGACTCTATTGATATTGATTGGAGTAGAGTCTCCAGTGCCGCCCGTTTGTCCCTGTTGGACGCCAACATGTCCTCCCTGTGTGATTGGCAAATGGAGTCTGTTGCCTGCTGTAGTAGCTCCATCTGCCTTTCAGGGGTGACAATGGAAGTGGTCACCCTCTCCATTGCTTTAGCCGTCATCTCAACTGATGCTGCCTGTTGGGTTGCCATACCGTAAATGGATTGTTCCCATGCAGTATTGCCTGGTGCCGTACGGCCACCATGTCGGCGGGCACCACACCTGTTTGGGGAAAGGCGATCTGCGCCTTGCTGTGCCGGCACTGCCTGAGGCTGCAGGACTGCATTCCCCCTCTGATCTGCTGGCCCAGGAACAGGATCAGATGTTGTGGAGTGTGACCCTGCATCTGTAACCGCCAAAGGCGGACTTACCAACACTGACATCCCCATAGAGGGTTCTACCCCTGGTACAGGTGGGTTGGACAGAACAGAATCCCTGCCAAGAACACTTACCTGCGATGCCACATAGGTCTCATCATCCGAATCAGCACCTGAATAGAGGTCTGGGGAGGTGCACCCAGAGGCACCCCTCGACAGAATGTTCTGCAGCAAGATTGGGTTCTCACCCTGGTGGGTCCCCCACTGGTGCCCGGTCGTGCCTGAGATTCCTCCTGGGTCTGCACCATCTCCTCAACCTCAACAGCATCAAGTGCGTCATCCCCTGCAAAAACATGAAAGACAAAAAATGGAAACAGGCATTAGCACCATAGCACACAAATAGGCCTGACAAGCTACAGAACCAGTACATGATTTACACATGTCCCACATGACTATAACCCTCCCATGCATGCACTGTCACTGAGTTTGAAGGGGAGGCAAAAGACAGACACTGATGACACCAACATGAAAGAGCAACACATTTGCAGCATGCTGGGTAGCACTGCCATCACACATTGGCCTGTGAGTGGCATGTCCAATACACATAATGACACATGCCATCACACAGATGGCATGTACCATAGCCATGGTACATTCCACAAGTACATACATATGTCAGTGAATGAATACTGTCAGCCATCCATGTGAGATGGACATGACGAGATGAAAAATTCTACATAGTGTGACAAAATAGGCATGTGCCACACACTGCAACACATCCAGTGTACAATAATACAGTAATTGCAGGCCCATGTACACATCAATGGTTTGCCACTTCAACATGACAGGAAACAACTATCATGTTCCACATTCAAACAGGCCCCAAAAATTACAGTGATCAGGCCAATACTCAATTAGCTTGAATGGTCAAATCATTCCTCTAACAAGGTAACACATGTGGTCCAATGTGGGGTTCATCAATGACAGAAGCATGTCACAAATGTGACAATAGGGCTGAGGAATGCATAGCAAAAGTGGGAGAATTGAAACAATCAGCCTGAACGAACACTGAAAAATACAAACAATGTTGTTGCAAGAAGCCACTTCAAGGGCAACTGCAGTAATGTTGAGCCAAATTACTAAAGTGGGCAGAAGGGATACTGTCCCACCCAAATCCAAGGCCGCTGAATGTTTTGGATGAAGCACATGGGTGACCCATACCACTCAGGCACACACACCCTCACCTGGCACTCAATCAGAACCCGTCACCCAAACAACATACACATGCATTACACACACATGCATGGGCACTCACCGGACAATGCATCATAATCAGGTAGTCCTCCCACACCTTGGTTCTGTCCCTCTGTTATGAAGGCCCCAGCAACAGACTCATGTTCAGTGAGTTTGTTGTCCTCTTGTGGAGACCCACCACCAGACACCAGAGTAGCAGCATGATTTGAGGCCAGCTTGTTCTTTGCTTTGTGTTTCAGGTCATTCCACCGCTTGTAGCAATCATCAGCTGAGCGCCTTACAAATCAAAGGGCACTTATGCGGTCGGCGATGGTCTGCCAGTGTGCCTTACGTTGACCAGGTGTGGTCTTTCACCCTGCAGTCACCAGCATTTTGTGGCTATGTGCTGACACATAGCCCACAAGTGCATCAAGTTCCGGATCATTGAAGCAAGGCTTCCTTGAGGTACCGGAGTGTGTAGCCGTGTCTGGGGTCTCAGCCTGTTGTGCCAGAGCACCCTTCTTCCTCTTCTTTAAAGGTGGAGCAGAGCCAGAGTGGCTTACGCCGCTCTGGTCAGTAGGGGCAGAATCACCGGTGGACTGGGTAGTAGGAGTGTGGGAATGCACAATGACCATAGGTCTTGATGCAGGCAATGGTTGCAGGGTAATGTTGGCAGGGGGAACGTCAGTTTGATGGACTGGGACTGACACTGTCCTGGCTGGGAGAGTCAGAGCTGGGGCGGATGGAGCTGCAGCTGCCCCTGCAGCCTCCCCACCCTGCATACTTGGGGCAGCAGATGACATAGCTGCCCCAGATCCAAGTGGATTGGTGACAACAACTTGCACCGCCACACGTGGCCTAGTCTTGCTGACCTGGAAGTCAGCCAGGCAGTCATCCTGTGCCAGGTCAGGGGCCACAATGGGCTGGTCCAACAGGGGCTGAGCTTGGATGATGTCAGCCACGTTTCCCTCAACCATGGGGCGGGGGGCATGGGTGTCCCTGATTGTTCCTCCACACATGGGGGCATAGGGGCGCCCTGAAAATCCCAGCCATGTCCCCTACCGCGCCCACCACGGCCACCTCTTTAGGGTTGGCCACCTTTACCTCCCTTACCGCTTGGTCGCCTCCCAACCATGGCACTGATGTTGTTGTGCATATGGGAGTTGCAGTAAACTATTGTCCTGGGCAATTGGGGGTCAAAGGGGTAGGATACCAGATGGAATTCGTACCCTAGTGCTCTACCAAGGCTGTCTGTGACCCCTGGGGGAAGATGACGGGTCACGCAACGCAGAGGCAGCCCAAAATCAAAAATAAACATCCACGCAACCCCTCGTAGACCACGTGCATGAAAAAATGAACCCGCACTACTCTGTGCCACCCAGAAACACAAAAAAAAGCATACACCTAATACACGCAGCCTACAATGACCTCTGAAGGGGAATGCAACACACGGGGCAAGCACAGTTGCTAAGTACGTGCAGAACTCACCGTCTGCCTGGAAAAAGAACATGAAAAATACGCACAACACCCCCGCCAAAAGAAGAATTGTACGCAGTCTGAGGAGACAGGACAAAAGGAGAAGTGAACTCTGTTTGAGGAAACAGGCCCAACAAAAAATCAGAAAAGATCTGTCAGAGGTAACAGGGAGTACGAACTAGAAACGCTGTGAAGTAATCGCGTGAGAACCGACAAGAAGTACAGATTTCACCCACTCGCTCTCCACGAAAAGCATGTACAAGGAAATGGCGTCCTACACGCAGCTTTTAAACCGGCCCACACGTACACGTCAGAGACGCGTGTACACGGGCGCTTTCATCCAATTACACGCGATGCCACTCGGACGTGCAGTTTTTCCACGTGTGCTCTGTCATCACGTGCTATGAGAGACACACCCACGCGCGTAATGTAACTTACGCGCTTACGCGCTAAGGGCCTTTGGTCCAATGGATTTGCGTGTGTGTGCTGACGCACTTACGCGCTAAGGCCATTTCCTCGAATTACACGCTGATGTGCAAGATTTTCACGTGCCAAAACACTCTGTATCAAGCTGGCCACGCGAAAACACACGGAAGACTATGCTCCTGCCCTGAAGGCCATTTTCCTGCCCCCCAGAGCCCCGAGCACGCTCCCACCTGCCATCTGCTGCTGCCTGACTGCCTGCTGCCCACGTGCCCTGCTATTTGGTGCCTGCACATCAGCCATCTGCAGGGGTCCAGTTGCTGTGTCCACCCCTGCTGGAACAGAAGACTCCCGACTGGGATACCATCGCTCCACAGCCCAGCCCCAGGACACTTTTGCCCACCCACGCCTGCCTCGGGGGTCACCATGTCGGGGCAAACACCATCTGAGACCACTGGCGACCCCCAGTCAGAGGGGCAGAGGGCTACCAGCTTCAGTCAGAAGGAAGTTGGTGTCCTGGTGGAGCATGTCCTGGGGCATTATGATGCCCTCTTCGGAACATCACGCGCCAACAAGAAAGGACAGGATAGGATCTGGGACGACTTTGTGGTTGCCATCAACGCGGAGGGGGTGGCAACCCACAACATCAAGCAAGTCAAGAAGTGCTGGGAGGACTTGAGGTCCAGGACCCTCATAAAGGCCCGGCGCCTCGTGGAGGGGGGCCAGGGCAGCATGAGTACCATCCAGATGAGGCTCCTGGAACGCGTAGGCCCAGCGCTCCACACCCAGATCCTTCGGAGGCAGACCCGTCTGGAGCTGAGCGGTAAGTGGCCATGTTGCAGGGTGCTGGTTGTCTGATACTTGCCTGTATGTGTGACATAGGCCATGTACGTATGTGAGTGTGTATAGGGACATCATGGTCATGCATGTGAGACCAGTAATGTGTGAATCACATGGTTGGTGCATGTGTTACAATGCAACATGCGGAGCAGCATGCGGAATGCACACATTAATGCATGCCTGTCTCTGTTATTGGACATGGATGGGGTGTGAGAGATGGGTGCTGCTGTCATGGACATGTATGGTGTCCATGTCTGTATGTCTGACTTGCATGTCTGTGACTTGTAAATGCCATGGATGCATGACACATGTCTGTGACAATGTTCAGATTCACTGATGCAGCCTACTCATCCTTGTATCCACTGTGTCTGGGGTGTACGAGGCCAAAAGGATGAAACTACAGTGAAGTGTGTGCATGTGATAGGCATGACCCATGATGCATGTGAGTTTCAAACCAGCATTGTTTGTTTCAAGAGTCCCTCGGACATGTATGCTAATGTTGATAGCATGGCCATGCCTGTTACTGCATGTGTTTTCCCTGCACTGACCCATGTGTTGTGGAGGGACTTGATGGAAGTGATGTTTGACAGTGCCACTCATCTGCTATTGCTTCCTGTCTAGGGGACCATTGTACAGTACCCTGATGCTTGTGTTCTATGTCTCCCTCTACACAGCGGCAAGTGATGAAGAGGGCGGAGACGGCGCTGTGGAGCAAAGCGGCGGGGATGCCCCTTACCATCGTCCGGGAGTGAGGGGACTGGTGCTGCGTCTGCCACTACAGCTGCAGCGGAAGGGGTGGGTGAGCGCCCACAGGGGCTTGCAATGGCGAAAGACGGTGTGGAGCCATCCAGGTTGGTGGTTTCCACAGAGGAGGCCGCTACTGAGCCGCACATGGGGCCTGGCGGGGGTGGTACCACTGGTGCAAGTGGTGCAGTCCAGGGGCAGGAGGCAGGAGGCAGCACAGGTCACCGTGGAGGGGCCTGTGCATGTCACTGTCCCTGACACTGTGACGGCACCACCATGCACCAGCAGGGATGCCCCATCCCAGGACCATCCGCAGGTAGGTGGGATGTCCATGTCATCTGACACTCCTCTACCTGCGGACGTGGGGACCCCTGGCCGTATGGAGAAGGTCCTGATTGGTGTTGTGTTGCGCACGTGTGACATTCGTGATGACATGCGTGCTTCCCGGGAGGAGCACGCACGTCATCACGAAGAGCAGCGTGCCAACTTGGCCCAGTTGGGAGTGTCCATGGTCGGGGGGTTTGTACATGTGTCGGCCACTCTGGAGGCCCTCTCCTCCTCTGTGGAAACTATGCGCCAGTCGTTCTCCATGCCGTCTTCCGGCCCAGATGCCACCAGGGCCAACTGGACCCCAGCAGATGGAGGATGTGCCGGCATCATCGGGCAGGGCACATGCACGACGGCGTCAGTGGATTCCATCACCCTGGATGCCGTCGTGCTGGCAGAGGCAGTTGCATCGGAGGCAGCGGCAGGCTCAACGTGGGAGGCATCATGACTCGGGGCCATCTACATCAGGGGGGCAGGCATCGGCCAGAGGGCAGGAGGACCCTGGAATGGGAGTGTTTTCCGTGTGGCAGCGGTTGGGCCAGTGGATAGGTGCGGAGCGGCGGCGGGCGGAGGAGGCACGGCTCACAATGGTCAGGGCGGAGAACTCCATGCGCAGGGTGCTGAGGCGGGCAGAGTGCCTCGAGGGAATTCGCAGGGAGTTGGAGATGGACATGGCATTATCCCTGCGAGACCTCGGGGCCAGAGAACAGGCCCGCCTCCAAGACATTGAACAGGAGTTCGATGATGCCCTGGCCCATCACATCAACAAGTGAGCCGTTGGACTTGCCCACCGCCATTGTATATAGTTCATTAGTGTTAAGTTTCATTTCTTTTTTCTTTCATTCGGGGCGCATGGACTATGGCCCACATTTTTGTATATAGTTAGTAATTAGGTAGGTTTCATTGTAGGTTTCATTTATGTCATTGGGCTCATGGACCCTGGATATGCTATTTGTACATAGTTTTACAGTGGATTTTTCTCCTTCATTTTTTTTCACCATAGAGCAATGGATATTACGCTTTTCTTTCCTTTTGGATTTGCTTTGTTTGACGGTGACTTTGGACACATTTTCATTTGGATTAATTTGTATTCTCATTTTATTTATTCATCATTTTTTGGGACATGCTACATTTTGATTATTATTGGCATTATTGTGTGTTTTGATTTCATTCCCTTCATTTTGACTTGAATACATTTTTGTTTCTTACTTCAATGTGTGGACTTCTCTCATTGGTTTCATGCATGTCACAATGTGGGTTTTCTCAGTCATGTGTTGCCATTGTGTGGGTCTGACAGACTTGTACTCATGCGCATACTGCTTATTTGTGATCTATCATGTAATGGGGATTTCAATTTGGAGTGTAAAGCTTGGTTGGGTGTTTCGACTGGGGTGGTGTGGGGTGGTATTTGGGTGCCCCTCACTGCTGGGTGCTGGGGGACATGTGTCGGGGCCTGCTGGCAGGTGCCTGTCAATGCTGGGTGTGTGGGGGGCTGGGGGACATGAGTGGGGGCCTGCTGCCAGGTGCCCCTCACTGCTGGGGGGTGGGGGTGCAGGGGGACATGAGTGAGGGCCTGCTGGCAGGTGCCCCTCACTGCTGGGGGGGTGGGGGTGCTGGGGGACATGCGGCGGGGCCTGCTGGCAGGTGCCTGCCAATGCTGGGGGGGTCGGGGGGCTGGGGGATATGAGTGGGGGCCTGCTGGAAGGTGTCCCTCACTGCTGAGGGTGGGGGTGCTGGGGGACATGTGTTGGGGCCTGCTGGCAGGTACCTGTCAATGCTGGGGGGGTGTGGGTGCTGGTGGACATGTGTCGGGGCCTGCTGGCAGGTGCCTGTCAATGCTGGGGTGGGGGGGCTGGGGGACACGAGTGGGGGCCTGCTGGCAGGTGCCCCTCACTGCTGGGGGGTGGGGGTGCTGGGGGACATGTGTCGGGGCCTGCTGGTAGGTGCCTGTCAATGCTGGGGGGGTGGGGGTTCTGGGGGACATGTGTCGGGGCCTGCTGGCAGGTGCCTGTCAATGCTGGGGGGGTGGAGGGGCTGAGGGACATGAGTGGGGGCCGGCTGGCAGGTGCCCCTTACTGCTGGGCGTGGGGGTGCTGGGAGACATGAGTTGGTGATCATATTGCAACGTGACATGTGGTTTGGCTGGGGGACATGCCCCTGGTGGATGGGCTGCCTGCGGGACATGACCTGGGGTGCAGGGTAGTCCCCTGTAGTGTGGGCTGCCTGCAGTGGCTGTGGAGGGGGTAGAGGGGACACCTGGGAGGACCCACACTGCCAATTCACGTGTAGGACTCCCCGCGCACCCCCAAAATACTCGTTCCCCACTCGGACAGCAAAATCGCGTGTGAAACAGCCCAGTAATACACGTACCCTGCTCCAATCACGTGTGAAACTTCCTGCGCACCCATGAAATACATGTACCCAGGTCAATCGCGTGTGAAACTTCCCACGCACCCCTGAAATACACCTACCCAGGCCAATCGCGTGTGAAGCTTCCCGCGCACCCCTGAAATACATGTACCCAGGCCAATCACGTGTGAAACTTCCCGCGTACCCCGTAATACACGTACCCCACTCGCACAGTCCCTTTCGCATGTGAAAGTTCCCGCAAACCCCGTAATACACGTACCCTGCTGAAATTGCGTGTGAGACTTCCCGCGAACCCCATAATACAAGTACCCTGCTGAAATTGCATGTGAGACTTCACGCGAACCCCCGTAATACACGTACCCCGCTCGCACAGGGCCCTTTCGCGTGTCAAGCTTCATGCAAACCCCAGGAATACACATACCCCACTCGCACAGGACCCTTTTGTGTGTAAAACTTCCCACGAACCCCAGGAATACACGTACCCCACTCGCACAGGGCCCTTTCGCATGTAAAACTTCCCGCGAACCCCAGTTATACACGTACCCTGCTGAAATGGCGTGTGAGACTTGCCGCGAACCCCATAATACACGTACCCCGCTCGCACAGCAGTAGGCAGTGCATCAGCTTCCAGCAGTGCAATGTGGGAAAGACCATCACATCAAACATCAGGAGAGCATATGTGGCTCTACATGCCTTTTGCAAAGGTGCAAGTGGATTTTAAGCAGTGTCCGTGATGCAATCATTTGGAGTATTTTCTTGTGTTGGTGGGCACATTTTCAGATTTGATTGTGTCTTCCCATGCAGGTGAAGGGACACTTTGACAGTAGCAAAGACTCTGATTAGGGATTGTACACCAAGATTCAGAATACTGGTAAGCATAAATATTGATAAGGGGCTCATTTTACAGGACAGTTGGTGAAGGAATTGTGTACAACCCTGCACATTCAACATGCGTGCTCCCAACACTAATGTATTCAAGGGGCCTGGGTAGCGTATCTTTACATGAACAATAAGTTGGTGGGAGGTTATTTTCCTGACGTGTAGACCTTCTACACGTCAGGAAAGCCAATGCTCCTGGAAAGTACCTGTTAGGTTTTGGTTTGGTCTCCTGACATTGAACTATAAAGTAAGAGGTCTGGAGGTTGTTCATTGCAATACAAATAAAGCTGTCTATCTGTCTCTGTTTTGCCATTACCGCAAACTGATGTGTGAGCATGGTTTCTCTGACAGAGATAATCGCTCAATAAACATACTTTGAATTTTTGTGATCTTTTGGGTAAACAGTCTCCTGCTTTGAGCCAGACAGAGAATGGGCAAAGCCTCTTTTCAGTAGACCTGGGGCCAGATTATCTAAGAGTTGCAATGGTGCTTTAAAGTGAGCACATGCTTTGAAAATACAAAATGAAGCAAACAAGGTTTGTCACAATCCATGTTATCTAAAAAATGTTCACTAATTCAAAAATGAATCAGGCTGTTTTTTGCCCTATATTTGCTTCATACCATAAACTTTGTTTACTACATTTCTTTTCATGTTGCACAACAAACATAATACATAAAAAAGCCTGGTCCATTATTTGCCGAGGTGAAAATATTTTACGCCAGTCACGAGTTCAGAAGTACATGTTCAATTTTATTGGACAGATAGCTATCTGGCTCTCAGCGCCTCTCAGTGAGTACCAGCAGACACTGTGAGGAGGGGGAGAGTGCTGGACATTACAAAGTCATGGGTTTATATACACTTGGCCACAATCCTGGTTACATCGTCCAGCCCATCTTTGAGTTACATATTAATTAAGGGTTCGTAGCCAGTTCACATAACTAATACAGAATCAATGTTTTCCTCAAACACTAGACATGTTTTTCTGCACACATAGCACAATAGTAACATTTGTTTTCAAGCTTAAAGTAAGTCCAGTTTCAAGGAAGGATCACAAAGATTTCTGCAAAGGTACACAGTTTTAGCTATTCACCATTCTGTTCACTGTTTGCACGAGGATGATGCTATTGGTACAGACAACATCTAAATTAATGTTCAGTTCTACTCTAGTTTAGCTCCAAGGCTTCTTAGTTCAGGCCAAACAATCCACTCTCAGCAGCCAGAACATGTTTATCTGCGTTGACACAGTGCAAAGTTCATTTTTCCCTGCTGCAGCTGAAAACACAAAGTTTAAAATGAGGCAAAAACAGGAGTTAAACAAAATGGCGGATGATTCTAAAATGGCGGCGTAGTCAGACTTATTCAGGCTCATTTAAATGCAATTTTCAGTGTGATGTGAATGCGCTTAGGCCAATGTTCGTTATCAGGCGGTATTATGTGAAATATACTTTAACATGGCCTGAGGTGTTTTAATCTTAAACTAGGGGTAGAACCCTAACAAGTATATAGAATCACACAGGGGGTGCATGCTCGGTTTTCAGTTAAAGATCCCCATCATGGGTTTGACAGTAATTTAGCTGTATTCCGTCTGGTGAACACCAAAGTTGTGTTGTGGTAATTACATCCCTGATATGCCGGATGGCTCCGCTGGAGGGCAGTCTTTTCATGGTTATGCCTTATGCATCAGGAACTGGTAGAAGCTTCTCCTAATGTACAGAACCAAGAATTACTTGCTCCCCATTTGGCAATCCCATGTCTCATCCAATCAGCGGGTAGTGTATTGATTGGACTAGTTTGAGTGTTCAGTAATCAGTAATCGATGAACGACTGGACAGCCACGTTCTTCATCCATGCGATGATGATGGGAAAAGCTAAGGAGCTCCTTGACTCCTGGATGATCCCTCTCCGCTGTAGATCATCCAGATGGTGGCATACGTCCTTCATACCTCCTGGTGCCAGATATAATGATCTGTCTCTGAAAGATGCCTCATCACTCACGCAGATATGATATTTCAGCCTGTGAGCTTTGCATGAGCTGGCAGAAAACTTTGGCACATGGGACACATTGTTTCCTCCGCTGGTCCTTGTCCCACATGGGGTCTTTGTGTCAATCACCATTCCCTGCTGGCTGGTTGTGATGATATCTGGGACTCAAAAAATTAAGATGAAATTGTGCAGTGAAGGTGTTTTTCGCTAAGTGGATGATCTGGTTGTTCATGTTCATTATAGGCCCCCCATTCAATGGTGTTAAAGTTCTCCCCATCCATTATCACTATTGGTCATAATACCATTATTCCCCCTGGCCAGTCCCCAGTGCCCTGGTGCCTCCACCAATAGGGCCAGCAGGATAGCTCAGGGGCAACATTCTTGTCTTGGAAGCAAGACAACGCTGAGAAGCATGGGTTTGATACCTGGTCCCATGGCTGGAGTCTGATTCTGACAAAAAGCATGATATAACAGCCCAATGTATTCAATCAGCATCTCATGTGAGGCTCCCCACTAAGTTATACTTTTCCCAAAACCGTCATTGTGGTCAGTGTCAGTATAGTGACCTGCCCAAATTGGGTGCTGTCAATGGTCCATTTGGTGGGGTTTTGGACTTGATTTTTCCCTGCAAGTATGCCTGCTGGCATAGGGGGTCCGTGGACAGCATGGGGCATATTATGGTCCTGCCATTCTCCATAACAGTGCAGCCAGTGTTAAACATTGAGGAGTTAGTTGCAATTACTATTAGTGTTGTGGGTGCTTCACTGTAACTGCTGCAGACTAAGGCCAGGGTGTCAGTGGAAATGCTGCCTCCAGCTACTTCTCATGGAAACTGCAGATTGACCCAGATGCGCCCCAGATAGTGACAGCAGTTGTCGCCCACACCAAGAAGGTTTAGTCTCATGAATGTCTACTTTGGCATCTCCAGGCGTTTGCAAATGAACGGCTTGTATACAATGGTCATATGCAAGCCTCTTTCCAGTAGAGCTGCAGCCTATGTTCCAGCAATGGTGACTTTTAAGGTGGGTGATGGTCCTGTGAGCCCTTTGAATATTCTCCATCATTTTTGCTTGCTGCTCGGTGGTATTATGCCTGCAGGCGGTCTTCATCTGGCATTGACAAGTTAGTGTGGCTGATGTTGAATTGTCACCTGGTGGTGTTGTGGCGGCTTTGGGCTTGCCTGGTGTTGCAGTCTTAATGTTATTTGACTTCACTCTGTCAGGCCATAGTACATGTAAGGTTCCAGGTGGTCTACTTTCTGCACCTCGCTGGCATTTCCTAACATTGTGCAAGTTGCAGTCTTTTGCACCTGAAATATTTCTTCCACTTGGTCATAATCTGGTATATTCTTGCTTACATGGAATGTGTGGCCTTCTTTTTCAAATATATGGCAGAACTGCTATGGTTGGATCATTCTAGTATGCTGTTGATATTCTCTGGTCTGCCTGTGCTCTGGAGTGCTCTAGAAGACCTGATATTCCATTGTACATGATGTGGCGTAGAGCCTCTCCTGTGCTCTCATGGACTGGATCTTGGCATATGCACCTTCTGGAGCTACATGGCTTGGATGTCCTACCACAAACCATCAACATAATGTCTCACAGGGCCATATCATTCTACGGTGCATTTCCTTGCTTGCCCGGTGGCTTTACGTTGACCTTTTGATTTGACATATAATGGTTTGAAGGGGCTGAGATAACTCGATCACCTGGTTGGTGGGTGCGCTTTACGGGACCTCCCTTACTATAAAGTAATGGTGTGGCCTGTGTGAGGAACGTGAGGGTGTCCTCACTTTTGTTCCCCCCAGAATCCTCCTCTCAGGTGGCCATGGAAAGGACTTCACTCTTGAACCCCGACCCTGGGAGTAGATATGCAAGGGAGGATCACCTGGGTGGAGGGAACTTGGGGGGTGGGGAGAGGACGTCCTTAGGTGAGACATGGTATCCCCCATTCCCTTTTCAAAATGAACCTTCTGTCCCAACAGGCTTTGTAGGTTACTGTCAGCCTCTCCCCTTTTCTTCCTTACAAAATGTCCCTAGGAATACCAGTGTAACACTGGGACAAGGAAGAGACCAGCTAGGAGGACACATCCTCATTTGTCCAATGTAAACTTCCCCTAACGCCACTTTGGTATTGATATGAAGAAGAGGGCTGTGGAGGAGTTCAGATGGAACAGCCAGGCATGTCCCATTAACTATGGTCAGGCAATTGGACTAAATGGCCTTCACCTGTGGTCAATTAGCAAGCCTAATGGATATATAAATGCAGGCTCTGCCCAAGAGGAGGCGAGAAACAACAAGCTGGAGTGTGGAGCTGGCTGGAGCTGGAAAGAGGCAGACCGGGGAGACAGGAGCGGGTGACACAAGTGTTTTGGAGCCATGTTGAGGAGGGACAAGAGACGCTGGAGCCGGGGACAGTCTAGAGAAGGTTTGGAGGGCCTCCATGCCTTTCATGTCAGCACAAGCAGAAGGAGCTGTGGGTGCCGAAGCAATCTGTTTGCTGTGGACCTTCGGGAGAGCGAGTGGTGCTCTCTCTGACATCCGCGAGGGAAGCACAGAGACCGTGGAAGCTGAATGCAGAGTGAGTAAAGGAAAACAGCTGACGGGAGCTGCCACATACACTCATACACTCATACCTGGGCGCTCCGGGACCCCTAAGCAAGCCTTTATTGAATAATGAAAAAAACTGTTGTTGTTGTGAGCACTTTTGAATGCTGAAGCAAGTGCCTTTAAATCATGAATGAACTGAAAATAGTTTCACAATCGTTTCACAACCAGAACATATCATGTTTGAATGCTGAATGAACTGAAAGACATTAGATGCATTTATGAAGGCCGTACAGAACCAAATCAAGTTATGAATCTTTCTGAATGTCATTAAGCATTTCTAAATGCTGCACAAAGGTAAAGCAAGTAATGAGCATGATTGAATAAAATGAAAGCTGGTACAAGTGGCAAAGTAGAGTGTTGAAGGAGCTACAGGTTAAGAAGAAACCTTTGTTGGCAAGAGCCAGAAGAGTACTTAAAGTGTAACAAAGTGAATGGTCGGCAAACTAGCCACGGCAAAGTGCTGGAAGAGTATATTTCCAATATCAAGGGAAAAGCAGTGGACAGTTGTTTATGAAAAACAGATGGGCAAGGTTATCAGTTGCGTGACCTCTAATGAGTGGACCGTGTGGTCTGACAACTGCGCCTAGACCTAGTGACACTTTTGGAAGAAACCAATGAAAGTAACTATATGGAAGTTTGTGTTTTGCCACAGTTACTCAAGTGATTTTAAATTCAAAAGACAGAACTATTTTGGTGAACCAGTAAAGAGTACTGATGACAAGAGAGTTTGGAAGTGTCCCAAAGAATTTTGTTGGTTTTGAAGAGCTTGAATATTTGAACTGTTTTATATGAAAGCTAGAAGATTTGACCTCTTGGGGAACGAACCCCACTACTTTGAAGACTGTGTTCAACTTGGGGAAGGGGAGCTGTTTACAAGCCAAGAGCAGGGCGAAGCTCATAACTTTATTTTGAACACTGTTCATTTTGATGCATTTAGTTGTGAGGCCAAGTATATGTTTTGGACACAGACTGACTTTTGATTTTGACTTCCTGATGCAGACTATCCTTAGTTTTCTTTAGGTAGGGAAGTACCTTAGCATCAAGCAAGTAAGCCTTACTCCATCCTGGCCTTTCAGATAAAAATTAACCATCTGTTGAGAAAACCTAAACCTGTTGTTTGTGTCTGACTCATGATGCTTTCAAACCCTCACCCTCTACCAAACAAAAGATTTGAACCGATCTAAGAAGGTGGTACCTGTCTAAGTCATTGTTGCTGTCAATCTGATAATAAGAAAACACAATGATTAGCTATGTACACAAAAGAACTTAAATCCTACCATACATTCCTCCAAACATTTTGTAGTCATAAAAACAGCAACTTAACGCTTGCTATTAAAAAGTATACAAACCCCTGGGTGGAAGGACAGGTGGTGTATAGGCGGGGTCCAAGTTAAGTTAAGGTGAATAAGCAGGTAGATAGGCACAACATCAATTGGCGATCTCAGCATTGCATCCAATAAATGTAGTGGGCAATGGGAGGTGCACACCGAGCAAGAAACAGGAATAAGTAGGCAAGACAATGATACTCATATTCCTGCTGTGAGAAACCTGAAGGTGTTTCACTCGCTAGTCCCCGGGGATCTGTCATCCAGGTGGCCAGTACAGGGCCATCGCTATTGGATCCAGTTCCTGTGGGTGGACCAGTGAGGGAGGATCACCTGGATGAGGGGTAATGGGGGAGTGGAAGTGGGACACTGAACATTGAGATACGGTATCCTCTTCCTTTTGACACCTTTTCCCCATCCTGATAAGTAAGATATGGAGAAACTCTACCCCCCGTTTTCCAACATGGACACTTTCTCACACTGTGAGCGACAACGGACTAAGACCAGAGCCGTTTACCAGACGTGTCCCAAAACAAGGGTCAGGCAGAGTCAGGTAATTGCTGACAACTACACACACCAGACTACCCTTTACACATGACTGTCCTTTCCCTTCCCCATAGGGATAAAAGGCAGAGCACGAGCGCACATTCTGAGCAAGGCCAAACACACGAGGAAGCAGCTATTCCAGGATGGCAGTTCAACCGGAGGAGAAAGACCTGAAAGGACATCAAGGAGGGAGTTGCCCTTGCCCTTTTCATTCTCAGGCCTGTGAAGCCTCCAGCAAATAAATCACGAGACCCGGAATCGCAGCTGGCAAATCGTGTGGCGGATGTCCGAGGTACATGATACCCTCCTGCACGGATAGCCAAGGCAGGGAGATGCTGTTGCCACTGTGGTACTGTCCTTGACTCCAGCGGCAAAAGAAACACCAGCGAGTTCAGTAGAGTCAGTGAGTCGGAAGAACCTGATAGGGGACCAAACTGTGTTAAGCTCAAGGTTGCAGTGGCAGCATTAAGAAGAAAAATAGACAGAGGTCTTTTGTTGTGGACAAACATGTTACCAGAGATAGAGTGGTCCGGTGCCACGTGAGCACTTGTTGGAAGGTCTTTAGCTGGTACCCAACTCCTGAATAAAGAAAATGAGATGATACAAACTTATTGAAAACAACAAGTACCAAGAGGCTATAGGGTAGGCCGGCGTGAGGTGGCAAGGTAGTCATACAAGTGTCAAGCCAAACCCCCTGTACAATTGAAAGTCCTTGACACATTGCTGAAGATTTGATGATTGGGAAATAGCAAATCCGAATGGGAGAATTGTGAAATAGGCGTTTGCACCCACCTATGGGGGACGCTATAGAACTGTGTTTGTTGTAAAGACTGCACTTGCCATACGGCAAACAGAGTGACACGGCGAGACGTGAAAACCCTTCGGAAGTCTCTGTTTAACATTGGCAAGTGCTTTGGAATGTCTCAGCCCGGACGAGGGGGACCAAAACTGTACATTGTGAGATTGTTTTGTCAGACGGGAAATCATATTGTGCCTCCTTTATTGTATATATTGGCCTAAGCCCAGTCGCTCTGTGAAGAAATCTGCGTCGCAAGGTTCTAACCTTAGATTGATTCAGCCGCCATTTTAGATTCATCCGCCATTTTGATTCTCACTCCAAAGTTACCCTATGTTTTAAGATGGTGGTCAGTGTTCTTCTGTTTGTAACATGGCCGTCTTGATCTCTGCATACGAGTTAATGCTTAAACTGCCCGTAGGCCAAATGTTAGGGTCATGTAATGAGACCTTGTCCTTCGTTGACCTGTAGATCGAGGATTACCTGTGCCAACGATACTAAGTCATGAACATATATTAAGCATAATACTGTTCAAATGCTGAATGTGTACACTTGTTTGACTACATTGTTCAAAATATGTACGAAGGCTTAATGTAGAATCCAAAGACACAATGTTGCTATTGTAACCTATTGGAGTATGTATTAAGGATAATCCATAAAAGTATAGATGCATAAATTAGGAGCGAACTCGGCATGAACCCCTAGCCCGAGGAATGGTTAACTTGCAGATGGGCAGGACATCATGTAGAGAACTGTATAAAAGCACAAATGTTCTTGTGTGCAGTCCCATTCACTGCACACACCGAACAGGGCTGGTATTCGCTGTGTTGTACTGAGGGCGTGATAGCTATCTGTTGCTTTGTCCTTTGAAAACTGTTCAGTTGTAGAATAAAGATCTTTGTATCTTTGTAAACCCATGTTGGTGTATCTCCTTGTGGGGTACTCAGCCTTGATATTCTCTTTTTGCTTTTACAGATGGTGCCCTAATAGGGACCCTCAAGATTGATGCCAGCTCGTTGAAGGTTGACACGGCTATCGGACCGGGATTGGACGGTATAAAAGGGGCCCCTTTCTTGGATGAGACGTGACACCTCAGCAGCGCTGCATGGCCCGATCCCTGGACGGTGAGCACGCGGTCTGAGTCGGCATCTTGACGAGGTTCCATATATCGAGGCGGGCAGATTTGCCGAAATCACCAAACATAAGGGTCCTTTGTTTGTTAGAAAATTTGTATCCGATCGGACCTCCTTAGGATTTGATCATGTGAGTCGTGACCCAATTCTTAAGTATCATGATAATTTGTTTTGGCGCAGTGTACTCGCAAGTTCAATTATTGACCAGGTAACACCAGTATTCTGATATGCCTGGGAAATTGTCTGCCTGCTTCAGGGCATTATTCCGCAAGGACAGACAATCTTTGGAATTTGGCCGACCGGCACCAATGGAGGGGTCGCCGGCGTGTACTATGTACTGTAAGCACGGCATTGGTAGTATAGTATTTAATGATATTTGGCACAGACAAACTAGACATGCTTCCGAACTTCAGTGGCCAATCAATGGTAGTTTTGAAATCCCTCGTATTGAATACTTGGAATCTATATTATTGAAGAAAAAGGCTAGACCTGCAGCATTTGACATCTTACAGAATTGGAAGAAAGAAGCTTTACAGCAGCTCAAGAGTAGAGAAAAGCATGCACGTCGCCATATGACGAACACCGAAAAAGCATTGTTGTATGACCAAAATAAACAGTCTGAGTCAGCTAGGAATATGGATAGGGCTTTCTCACTTGGTATCCAGAAAATCTATCCTTCTAAAGACTTTCATGTTTCTGACAAACTTATTGATAAACTGTTAAATGAACGAAGGTCTGGTGCCACTGCACCACCGCCGTATGTTCCTCTTTCTGCTGTTATTCTTCCTCCTGCTCCTCCTCCTCTTCCTATCGTTCCTCCTGCTGTTCCTCTTCCTCCAGTTGTTGTTCCTCCTTTTGCCGTTGCTCCTCCACCTGCTCCTCCACCTTTGCCTGCTGTACCAGTAATAGCACCTCCGTACCCAGATGTCCAAAACCCACCTACTCTCCCTCTTCCAAGTGGTTCTACACTGCTTGTAGCAGATCGGGGAGCGGAATCGAGGGTTGTTACTCGTAATACTGTGTCTCCAGAGAAACAACGTGAGTTAACTGTGTGGGCCAAGCATTGCATGGAGAAGGGTGATCAAGCCAATGTTTTTGCCACACTTTCTAATATAGACAATTTTCCTGTGAAAAACATTTTTATTGAGGGATTAGGGATTCATTTATGTGTAATGTGGGACAGGTTAAATGATACAGATTTCCCACAAGGATTGAGGGATTTGAATATTTCAGCGTTCTCTAGAGATACTGCAGAGAAAGTGCAAGAGCATGTTGAGAGGGTACTTGAGTTTAGAAGGGAGCTGGAAAGGTTACGGAATGAAGATGAAGATGGGGATAGTTTAGACGTTATGTTTGTACAGAAACGGTTCCTTGCTTGTCGTAAATCGATAACTGAGAAAACGTGGATTTGTACGAAAGATGCGATTAGATGGATCTCAGATATATCGATAACTCCTGTTGAAGTATAGGACACGTATAGTCAGTATACACCAGAAATGAAGAGGAAAGTGACACAGGTAATGGTAGAATACCTGCAGGATGAGTGTGTAAAAAGAAAGATTTGTTGTCCCGCAGAGTTATTGAGTATTTACAAGAGAGCTTTTTTCGTTTGACACTTCTTCGGCTGCCTTAGCGCTCGATTTGGCTCTGTTGCTTAGTAAGCGTTCGGAGTTGCCTACTTCTCAGTTGCCTATGAGAGAGGTTCCTCCGACATTTGTCCCAAAAGTTGAGATTCCCGCTAACCTTGCAACGGGTGCAGCTGCTCAAGAAATTCCTGCACATTATGTTCCGTTCTCAAGACAGGAAGTGAACACCATTAAACAGTCTATTCCTGATATTAGGAAGAATCCGACAGGGTTCTACAAAGAAATAGAGTCTGTTTTGAAATCATCGGTATTTACCCTAAGTGATATTGATTTGTTATTTCCTGTACTCCTACCTGTTGATTTGTGGAAACAGATTAGAACTATAGATGATATACCAGGGTTAGGAGATACATGGACTAACATAGTTAGACTCAATGGAGAAAGGCCAGCTGGCGAAAGACCACCTCAGGTGATACTAACTTTGCCTGACAGAATAGTTACGAAATTGAAAACTATAATCCTGAAAAGAGAATTATTTGGGACAAGCTTACTGCCTGTTTCCAAGGGAAGTCTGAGGGTGCTACCGAGTTCTTTAATAGGTTCGAAAAGGTATTTTCAGATTTCAGTCAACAAGACTTAGGCACAGAGTCGGGGAAAAGATAATGTGCAGACAAATTTGTGCGTGGATTGTTGCCTGACATCCAGTTGCAAATTATGTCCTCTGAGAGCGCTTGGCAAGCGAAGTCTCATTCAGAAGTACTGCACATGGCTCAGTACTATGAGAAAAGCGTCAATAATGCAAAGGAAAGAGTCGAAAAGAGGAAAGGTGATTTGAAGACAAAAGTACTATTGCAACCAATTGTTAGAGGCCCTAGGGGGGGTAATTTGCAATTTAGCGGTCAGTATGTTCCACAGGGTAATGCGCCCTTGGGTCCTGTAAACATTAACCAGTGTGCTTATTGTAGACAAGAGGGTCTTTGGCGTACACAATGCCCGATCCTCCGACAGAGGTCGAATACACATTTGGGAATATGGGTAGACGTTCCAGAGGCTGCCCAGTTGTAGGGGGTCCTGGTAGAGGTCAGTTTTCGCAGGATTCACAGCAACCATTTTTGCAGGACATTCAGGCAACGGGTGTGGACAGTAGAAACATTTGTGTTGTATGTGCATGAATGTGATGGATGTGCTTTGGCTGTATTAACGCAGGAACATGGAGGGAAGAATAGGCTGTGCGGCTACTTTTCTTCCGCCCTTGATCCTGTAGCATGCACTTTGCCAAGATGTTTGCGAGCTGTCGCTGCTGCTGCTGCATCTGTGAAACAGAGCGAGGGAATGGTCCTAGGCCATCCTTTAACCCTAATGGTACCTCACTCTGTAGATGTTCTATTGAACAGAACTCAACCGCAACATCTCACCTCCGCACGATTAACAAGATATGAATTGATCTTGTTTGCGCCACACATACAAATCAAGAGGTGTTGTGTTCTTAATCCGGCTGAACTTTTACCTTTCACGCAAGGTACTGCTTGCAGTGATGACGAGTCACATGACTGCCTTTACATTACCGAACAAGAGACAAAGGGTAGAATCGATCTGAAAGATACTCCTTTGAACAATCCACAAGGGGAGCTGTTTTGTGATGGCTCCTGCTTCAAATTCCGGATGGTACATCCACAGCTGCTTATGCAATAACTACATTGAGCACGGTTGTGGAAACCAAGAGAATCGCGCATAACTCCGCGCAGGCCGCAGAGATTATAGCATTGACCCGAGCTTGTGAACTTTCCGAAGGGCTTACAGTGAACATATATACTGATAGTCAGTATGCCTTTGGGGTGTTTCACAACTTTGGGAGTCTTTGGTCAGAAAGAGGGTTTTTGACTTCACATGGTACGAAAATCCAGCATGGCTCCTTGATAGTACGGCTACTCTCAGCTCTTGCACTCCCTACTCAGCTAGCTATCATAAAATGTGCAGCGCATCAGAAGATTGTAGACGATGTAGGAAAGGGGAACGCTTTTGCTGACCAGATAGCTAAACAGACTGCCACTGATCTCTCTTCAGATATGTATACTTCAAGGGAAGCCACAAATGCCTGTACTATGGATGAAGGTATTGATTCCGTAAGGGATATCCAAGCCGATGCCATGTTAGAAAAGTCCAAGAAATGGGCTGAGGTCTTGGGGAAACTTGATGATGATGGGTGTTGGGTGGACAGAGTTGAAGGGAAGTGGCTACTTCCCGACACATATATTATGATGATGGTTGTTATGGCTTATGGCCCCACACACATATGTGCTCGTAATATCACGAAAATGTTGCAAAAAGTATGGGTAAATGACAAAATTTCTAAAGTAGCTGAACGCTTCAGGAATGATTTGTTTGCGACATAATGTGGGGAAGGGCACATCAACTCCTAGGGGTAGTTTTTCTGTCCCCTTTGAAGTAATCCATTTTGATTTTATTGAGATGGAGCGTTGCAATAAACTTTAACAGGAAAAGCCTCAACCCATTTGCTAAAGGCACAGATGACGACTAACACGTTTAAGACGCCACAGCCATGACCACTGCAAAGACTATGTTAAAGGAATACTTCCCGAGATTTGGGTTGCCAAGAGTCATCTGGTCGGATAATGGTCCACACTTTATCGCTGCTGTAATCCTGCAGATATGCGTGGGATCACAGATCAATAAACGGTTCCATTCGGCTAGACATGCTCAGAGTGCTGGACTAGTGGAAAGACACAACGGCATCATCAAAAACAAGCTCGCTAAAACGTGTGCCGGCACCAAACTAAAATGGCTGGATGCCTTACCGATCGTGTTGTTATCAATGCGAACAACCCCTCAAACTAAGCGGGGCTCTCTCCCTTTGGGCTGGTTATGGGGAGGCCTGCTAATATTTGGAATATTCCGAAGTGTCGTTCTTTGCGAAATGTTGAAAATGTACTACTCTCTGACTATTGTAGCCAATTGACTAAAAACCTGTATTTGATTTATCACCAGTTCGAGAGGCTTTACCTGTACGATACGAGGGTCCCGGTCACAGCATAAGACCTGGGGGTGGATCCTCGTAAAATCATTTGAGCGATCTTCTTGCATCGCACCTGCTGGTCACACAAACTGCAGTGCGGGTAGCAGGCCGGAAAAATTGGATTAATGCGTCGCACACCAAGATGATCCCACACCCAGTGCCACACGATACAGAAGAAGCAGAACCCCTCGCCAATGCTGTAACCAACGATCACGAAGCAGCAACCAGCATCGAGAGTGCGTCAGCGACTCACTCTGATCCTGTGGGGTCTGGGGAAACAGCTATTTCATCTCCACACTGTCCAACCATTTTGTTTCCGGAAGCAGTCCCTAATTGTGTCTCTGAGCTTGCTTCCGCTCAGTCACCACGTCCAGTGGGAAGTGACGACACGTTGTTCATGGATCACTCAGCACCAGGGATCACAAGGTACGATCTGCATCTAAGGAAATAGACTAGGCACAGTTCAGCTGTGCGATCATGGAAAATCATCAAAGGGCTTGTCTTTTTGACCCAATCAATTTTGCAAAAGGGGATTCAGGTTTTGTGGAACGACTAAGAAGAAGCTCGACCTGGAGGTCGCCAGCAAAATAACACTGGTGCATTCGTGTGAAGACTACAATGCCTGCAACCGCTTCTGCTCGTACAGAACTGATAAGAGAAGGTGTGACCAGCTGCGAAAATGGACAATCTGTCACGTGGGCCCTGAACATGTACTGCTGTCTTGTGATAATGTTAATTGGTTTTATAATAGTCATTGTCTTAGGTTTCTGGTATCTAGAAGAAGTCGATCCGCTTGAGAATTTGTTGCCGACTGAAAATGTACCTACTGTTTCTACTCCTTTCGTGCATCTGCGCACTCTATCTCCTAGAGACTCTCAGCACCGACAGAAGTATCATAATAATACGCTATTACTCATCGTGAATGCTACACATGCCATTTTTAACAAATCGAATTGTTGGGTCTGTTCACATTTACCGCAGCACGAGGATAAGGGGCTAGGTTGGTATATTCATCCTTTACCTTTGACAACTGCATGTTATGCTTCTCTTAGAGCACTATTCTTTGGCCATTGGAACGATAGCATCTCAGGGAACTTTGATGGGACTAATCTGAATCAGTTTGAAAAACGTGTTCTGATTCCCTTGGGATGCTCGCTCTTTGCAAATAGGAGCAAGCCTAACTTTGCTTCTATTAGGCCTTCTGATAGACTGTTCTATCCTTTTCAATCTTTGATCTCTTTCAAGACGGATCCTATAGGCAATAAGGATGCCACGCCTCCTTCCTATACTGTCAATCATAGCCCCGATTCAGTTTCTTTCTGCATACAGAGGAATAGTACTCAGTCAATGGGTGATTTTAAAGGTTGCGCCAACGTTGCGAATTTGACTAATGAGGACAGACCTTTGTATGTAGGCGAACCAGTCTACTTTGCGGTAATGTAGCATTTCCATGGTTACCCAGGGATTGGCAGGGAACTTGTTATTTAGGGATTCTGTTACCTGGGGTATTCATAGCCAGTACTGTAGAAATGTCAAAGGCTCGTCCACAGCAGGACGAGAATGGTGACACTTTAGCACAAGTTCTGGGCGATGTAGCTAAATTCTTTGTGCCATTTTGGGGACAAATAATGAACTCTGAAGATATCAGGAGACTAGCGAGAGTACTGGAGAGGACCATCAACTGGACCACTGACATACTTTATAATATCACTCTAGAACAGAAAGCAATAAGGTTAGTAGCACTTCAGAACCGGATGGCATTAGATTTCATCCTAGCTGAACGTGGAGGGGTATGTAAATTAGTGGGGTCCGCTTGCTGTGTTTTTGCCCATATTCCTCCCCAACCATCTTCAAGGCAATACAGAATCTGCATGTCCTAAGTTCAGAAGTGCATGTTCCCGAGGGAAACTGGGATTTAGCGCTTGGTTCTGGGACTTCTTGCGATCTTGGGGATGGAAGCTACTTTCGGTCTTGCTGATCATTTTAGGAATTATGCTGTTTCTTTGTTGTTGTATACAATGTCTTCCTGGTATATGTTCGATGCTAGGGGGATGTTGCGCACAGACGATGGGTACGTTAGGACGCAAGACATACGCCCCAGAGAAGAACTCCAATGAATATGTGTTGAAAGAAATCTTATTTTATTTTATTTATTTATTTGCATTTGTATCGTGGAACTTGCAGCCCAGGTGCATCGAGGCGCTGTTAAAGGAATATGTAAGAGGTTTGACATACAGGTTCATGCGCCCTTAAGCTTCTTAGTTAGTTACAAATTACATGACATACAGAATAAAAAATGTAACAGGCAGAGAAAGAAAAACAGTATGGTAGTTCTACCTTCGAAAGGGTGGCACTAGGTTTACAGCTTTCAGTTGAAGAGCTTAGTTTTGATGGCTTTGCGGAAAGCTTGGTGGGATTCGATCTGTTTTAGATGAGAAGGGAGTGCGTTCCAGTGAGTGGCGGCCAGTGTAGGAAAGCTGGAGCCGCCTGCTCGGGCTTTACGGATTTTTGGGGTGAGAATCATGTTGGAGTAGTCTTCTCTGAGCGGCCTCGAGGCAGTATGCCTCGTGATTCTCTGGGATAGGTATGGGGGTGCGAGCTCATGGAGGCATTTGTGGGTGATGGCAAGAGTTTTAAAGACAAGTTTCTCTTTGACTGGAAGCCAGTGAACCTGTCTTCTCACTTCAGAGATGTGGTCTCTTCTCAATGTTCCTGTGGCTGCCCTGAGTGCATTATTTTGCACCAGCTGGGGTTTGTTGAGGTTTTTTTGGGATGTTCGTATGAGGAGCGCATTGCAATAATGAAGCCTTGAGCCGATTATAGCCCTGGCAATAGTAAGGCAGTTCTCACGAGATAAGAAAGGTCTGGCTGCGTTGAGCACTTTGGTGTAGAACGCAGATGACGAGGCAATGGCATTGACCTGTCTGTCCATAGTCAGGTCGGAATCCAGGTAGACTCCTAGGGTCTTGACATTGTTAGAGACTTTGATAGGAATGTTATCAATGGAGAAGGATGAGTACTGCTCATCGAGGTTGCCCAGGGTGGTGGGTGACCCTATGAGCAGGAGCTCAGTTTTTTCGCTATTGAGGCAGAGCCAGTTGTCTGCCATCCAGGATTGGATGGTGGAGTAAATGGTGTTGAGTGTGTTCAGATCTGCATCATAGTCCCCTGTGAGTGGGATAAGCACCTGCGTGTCATCAACATAGTTTGTATATGAGATGTGCATGGCGTCAAGGATGCTGAACAAGGGTCTTGTAAAAAGGTTGTAGAGGGTATGTGCAATGCACGATCCCTGTGGAACAACACATTTGATGTGGCTAGGGGTGGCACAGGCCTAGTCAGAAAATACATTCATGATTCTCTGCTGGAGAAAGGAGGTGATCCATTCACAAGCCTTTGGGGAAACGTTGGCCTCAGTGGCTAAATGGCGACACAGAGTGTTGTGATCGACCAAATCAAAGGCTGCTGACAGGTCTAGGAGCAGGAGGAGCACAGGTTTGCCTGTGTCTCTGATATCATCCATTAGGTCTAAGAGGGCAGTCTCAGTGCCATGACGTGGGCGGAAGCCAGATTGTTGCAGGCCAAGAAGACGATTTGTTTCCAAAAATTCTTGGACTAGCAGGTTGGCTGCTTTGTCAAGAATTTTTAGTAAAAATGGGACGGTGGTGATGGGCCTATAGTTCCCTGGAACCATTGGGTCAAGGGAAGGTTTCTTGAGGAGTGGGCAAACCCATGCTTCCTTAAGACCAGATGGAACGTGTCCAGACTGGAATGATGAATTAATGAATGCAGTAGGAAAGGCGCAAGGATTTGTGCCAAGTCTTTAACGAGTTGGGCAGGACAGGCATCTCCTTTGCAGTTTGAGGGTTTGATGGATTTGAGCAAGGTGATTACTTCCAACTCGGTCATATCTCTAAAATTGAAGGTAGAGGGTGGGGAGGATTTAGTCATGGGCGATTTGGGCGTAACCTTATGTAGGTTAGCTATGAGGTTATCCAGAGCTTTTTGGTGGCCGCAGATTTTGGTTTGGAGTGAGTTAAGTTTGTCTAGCATGGCTGACTGAATGCTGTTGCACCAATTCTCATCTATAAGGAGAGAGGGAGGTGGCGCGGAGGGCTTTTCTAGTTCCCTGAAGATAGTGAATCATTCTTTGGAAGCTGATTTGACATTGTTAATCCTAGAGTTGAACGATGTGGATTTGGCTAAGGTGATGTTGGGTTTGTAAGATATGGAAATGGCTTTGAAGGCATTCCTTGTGGCTTCTGAGGGATTAGCTTTCCAGGCGGAGAGTGCAGCCCTCTTCCGTGAGCGTTGGTCAAGCAGTTCTTTTGAAAACCAAGTATTAGAATGTTTAATTTTCTTGGCTTTTTTTAGGGTAAGTGGAGCTATGGCATCAACTGCTTGGGTGACGATTTCTTTAAAGGTGTTGGCTAGAGTTTCTGGATCTTTGGGGAAGGGGGCTTGAAGGCCTGGCACCTGTAAGAAAGGTGCTAGATTTTGGGCCGTGAGTAGGCGTGAGCTCCTTGCGAGTGCTGCAGGGAGGGGGTGATAGATCCCGGAGGTCCTTTTTTAGTATCGATGTTGAATTGAAGATAATGGTGATCAGACCAGGGGATGGGGCTGTTAGTGATGGTTTGGATGGAGCAGTTATGTTGGCTCATCCAAATTAAGGGTGCATCCTTTGACGTGGGTAGGGTCTGTGATAGATTGTGTGAAGCCCAGGGTAGTGAGGGCCTTCTTGAGGGATCTGGCATGGGAGTCCTTTGGGTCGTTGAGCCCTAGGTTTAGATCGCCCAGTAGGATGACTTGTGAAGTCTTTTTAATGTTGTCGGACAATGAGTGGATGAGGGCGTCCTGAAAGTCTGTAATAGGACCAGGAGGTCTGTAGACAATATGCATGTTAATAGTGCAGTTGTGGGAGATATTAATTTTTAATGGGAGGTAGTCAGAGTTGTGGACCTGTTTACCTTCCACTTCTCTAATGGCTAACGTTTTACCGGGCAATGAGGGCTACACCCCCGCCTCTCTGGAGGGCCCGATCTTTTCTGAAGATGGTGTATCCTTTTGGAAGGGCGAGAGATAGTGCTGGGCCTGAGCTTTCAGCAAGCCAGGTTTCTGTGATAATTAGGAGGTCGAGGTTGTCATTAATGACAAGGTCATTAATGTCTAATGCGTGGGCAGGTAGTGAACGGGCGTTAAATAGGGCACACCCGAGGGTCCTATTGGTCTTTGAAAGTGTCGATGCATCATGCAAAGGGGCAGCAGAAGGCTCAGGCATAGTAGGCAGTACATCATCAGTAATGGGCAACACAACAGTAGACACAGGGGCCATAGAGGGCTTAGGCATGGTAAACATTGCAGAATCAGTAATGGGCAACCCAACAGTAGACAGAGGAGCTACCGAGGGCTTAGGCATGGTAAACATTGCAGCATCAGTAATGGGCAACACAGCAGTAGACACAGGGGCCACCGAGGGCTTAGGCATGGTAAACAGTGCAGCATCAGTAATGGGCAACACAACAGTAGACTCAGGGCCACCGAGGGCTTAGGCATGGTAAACAGTGCAGCATAAGTAATGGGCAACTCATTGTGAGGCATAGGGGCCACAGGGGCTTTGGGCGTAGTATGCAATGCAGTCTGAGTAATGGGCATAGGGGCCACAGGGGGCTCAGGTGCTGGTTGCTTAAAGGTCCCAATGTTTTTGTTCTTTGTAATCACTTGTGCTTGGGCCTCTGAGTGATGCAGTGTGAGAGGGCGGGTCTCAACGCAATATTGAATGTTATGTTGGCGTGCTGAGAATGGGGCGCATCTGTGACCTAACCTTAGGTTACGTAGGGTCAAGCTGGGAACGAAGTGGGACTGTAAATGAAGGCGGGTGCGCGACCGCAGCCGTGCATTTCTGTGGCATACAAAAAGAGGCACTGGTTCCCCTGGTTGGGGGCGTATGTCTGACACGTTAGCTTTAGGAGCCTTACCTTGAGACAGAGTGTTTGTCAGCGCCTCCCGCGCCGTCGAGCAGCGGAGAGCTGCAGAGAGGGAGAAAGGCCTTTTCCAACGGCCTTCTCCTTGCGGCTTCGCCTGCTGGTCTCCTCCTCCTTCATATAAGCCAGGATGGGAGGAGCTGACAGGGTGCAGGGGCCAATGGCGGCAGTCCGACGCTGCTGCAGATTTCGAGGGCAGCTTCCCGCTCTCCAGTTTGTTGTGGCAGGTTGCCATGGCAGCATCAGGCATCAATGTGGATTGGGCTGGCGGCGGGTTCCTGGGGGGTGCTTCCTTCCTCCGGTCAATGCTTAAACTGCCCGTAGGCCAAATGTTAGGGTCATGTAATGAGACCTTGTCCTTCGTTGACCTGTAGATCGAGGATTACCTGTGCCAACGATACTAATCCATGAACATATATTAAGCATAATACTGTGCAAATGCTGAATGAGTACACTTGTTTGACTACATTGTATAAAATATGTACAAAGGCTTAATGTAGAATCCAAAGACACACTATTGCTATTGTAACCTATTGGAGTATGTATTAAGGATAATCTATAAATGTATAGATGAATAAATTAGGAGCGAACTCAGCACGAACCCCTAGCCCGGGGAATGGTTAACTTGCAGATGGGCTGGACATCATGTAGAGAACTGCATAAAAGCACACATTTTCTTATGTACAGTCCCACTCACTGCACACACCGAACAGGGCTGGTATTCGCTGTGTTGTACTGAAGGCCTGATAGCTATCTGTTGCTTTGTCCTTTGAAAACTGTTCAGTTGTAGAATAAAGATCTGTGTATCTTTGTAAGCCCGTGTTGGTGTATTTCCTTTTGGGGTACTCAGCCTTGATATTCTCTTTTTGCTTTTACAGTTTAAAAAGACATTGAGACTTCTGAATATTACAAGTGAGTTGATTGAGATTGAAAGGCGATAGTGAACCCGACTGAGGGACGCCAAAGGAAAAGCAAAGGGAAATGAATCCCGCTCTGTGAAGAAGCTAAGTAAACTACATAGTGATGACAAGTATGAACCCGACTGAGGGATGTCCACAGTGAGTGGTCGGTCTGAGCCTGACACAAGGAGGCTGACAACTGAGAAAAGGATAGGAGCCCGGCTGAGGGGGATCTAAAGGTAAAGGGTAATCACGCAACGTAAAGATCAACTGAAGGAACTTTTGTTTTGTTGTTTGACATATCAGGCCCTCTGAAGCAAGAAGCCTTGAATGAAAGTGACTTGGACATAGAAGGCCCTGATATTAAGAAAAGGAACTTTAAGCTTGTGACAGAGAACCCCAGGAGTGTGCTATGCTCAGGGATCCCATGCTAAATAATGTGGGGAAGATAGGCCTCAGCCATAACATCCTGACTCATCATTTTGTGAACACTCTTTTCTTTTCTTGTGAACATTGTCCCACAATATTTTGTAGCATAGCAGTAATTATTTGGCAATAAGTTTCTTTAGTATAATCCCTTTTTATTTGATTAGACTCCACTAGGACTGTATTATTATGATTTGATGGTCGTAGCTTGCTCCCATCTTAGATTTAGGTTTAGATAATGTGCTTATTTCACCCATTTTTACCGTTTAATAAACAATCTTGAACTGTGATCACTTTTCTCTGTCTTACTTTGATATCATGCCTTCTTTACACTGCTAATTGACTCTTACCACCCTTTCCCCACACCTTACCTGCCTTCCTTAAACACTACTGGTCCTTAGCAGTGCTGCGGGCATAAGTCCGTGCCTGTAATCCTCTGCTCAGGTATGCCATGAGTGGCCTGTGCCTGAGGTTTTCTGGCAGTGTTGGCAGGTCAGTGTAGGAGCACCAAAACCCAGCAAGGAGAGAACACATTCTAAGCAGCCATATAGGAGGTGGGGTTTTTTTTTATGACTGAGCACAGCTTTCACATGGAGAACTGCAGAAAGCGAGACACTCCTGGCAGCAATCAACAGGGTACTCTAGTAAGCAGCATGGGTCTACAGATGGGGACCCTAGCATGATGGAGCAGAGCACCAGCATTGCAGCCTTTCTAAAAAGAGGATCAGGGATAACTGCACAAGCAACATTACATCCTGCCCCTTTGTAATGACTTTCATTGTTTCATTTTGAAAGTGTTCATGAGTGCCAGAGTCATTGGGGGCATAACCTTATGTACAGCCCAGGAGGTCATAGGATGTCACATTTATAATCCGTTCATGTTTGAACAGTACTAAAATGCATAAATATACTTTGGCAATCCCTATTTATGATAGGGGTTTACACTTTGAAAAATGGAAGTAAAGTGTTAAAGTGGGACTGGGATTCTGAGTTGGGAGAGGTTGAATTCTCATGGCAGGATATTGGTTGTACTATGGAGGTCTCAGGGGCAGATGTTGTGTCTCTTCTGGCTCTGAGCCCTGTAGGAGTCCGCCTGCCGACCAAAAGCAGGTTTTGCTTGAGGTGGGGGGTCATTGATAATGGTTGATAATGGTTCGGGAAGAGGAGAGGGTGCAGGTTTTTCATTGGGGGAGTTGACACTGTCACAGGAAGAGGAGGATGGGGTGATAACTGAGGGATTGCTTGAAACACAGGAGTAGAATTTAAAGGGGGAGGTGGAGAAAGCAGGGCTGGTGCAGGCATTTGTCACAGAACAACTGATCAACAAAGGACTTGCACACTACAATAAAAGGGGGTGTATCATATACATCACTGGGGTGGGAGTAAGCTAGATACATTCTACAATACCAATGTGATTGACCTACTGGGAAGTGGTCATTGGCTTGTTGATGGTAATCTTTTTCTTCCCTGCATGTCGTGGATCAATTGTAAGGCTACCTGCAAGTGGAGAACGATGGTATGGAGGATTGCCCAGAGCAATGCCAGAGGTTCAGGTTCAAAACCTTCCACCCATCACCTCTTTTGTTCTGCTTTAGTCAACCTGCGTGGCACAGGGATACCCCGACATGGGTCCAGTGGGTGCTGGGCCTAGAGGCCAAAGCTACACCTCACTGAGTCTGAATCATGTCTAACATTGCTTGTGGTGTCATGCAGAAAGGATGTGTCTAATGAGTTTAAGCTGGACTGCCCCTTTTGGATGCGATTCAGCCTTATTAGCCTAGGTGTTTCCCTGTTCTGTTATGGCTTGGAAAGACACAGAACAATGGTCTGGAGGATTGCCCAGAGAAATGCCAGAGGTTCAGAGTAATTCAAAACCTTCCAGCCATCACCTCTTTTGTTTTGCTTTTATCTGCACAGTAGTGAACTTTCTAGGACACTGCAGCAGCTAGGGTTGTTGAGCCCTCTTGGCTGGGCATTTATAGAAAACTATAATTTCATACTCATCATTAGGGTGATTCCATCAGAACCTAGAATATTGGCTCCCTATAATTATACTCTTTCTGCTGCTCTTGAGGATTTTGGGATTTTAACACTAGCAGTATTTGGTTCCAGATCAAGAGGTCTCTCCACCTTTCTAATGCTGAAACCTTGGTCTCATACCAGGTCAGGCTAGTTTTCCCACATGTCTTTCAGCAGCCCATCTAGTGTTTCCACCTCTTGAATTGGCCAGTGCATGTTCTCTGTGTGGGATCTCTTTTTCTCTTCCCTGCCTTCAGCTCCTCCCTGACACTTATGTCCTCCTTTCTCTTTCCAACCCGTTCCTGAGTGTGCTCCCTCGTTGCTCTCCATCTGGAGTTTGGAATAAAGCTCAAGACCTTTTTTAACAGCAGGTATATGTTTTTCCATTTCTTTGCAAAATGAACATAGCTCAAACAAATGTATTAATTATCAAAACGTGACTTCTGTTTCATTATATGCCTGACAAATCAGTGCCCAATTTTATTTGTTGCCAATGCATTTCGGACTAGTGTCCATCATCAGGGCTTTCAGGCACTGTGCATCAATTGTAATTAACCAACATTCGTTCCTCATTAACATGTTCATAAACCATATCCATAGTATTGATTAAGGGGTAAAAATCCAGCAAATGTGCATGTTAATAATCAACAAGCAATACCACAAAAATTGTGTCACCTTTTGTTATAAAATGGACGGTTTATGTCTCATGTTACTTCTTACAAAGTAATAAAATCAAGTCTGCCATTAAAAAGAACTGGTGTATGCTGATAAATGATACAAGGGGTGAGCATCTATTCAAAGAGATACCTACGTGCTTACAAAAGAAGTGCACATTTGAGAGATAGGTTAGTGAAGACCAGACCAGGAATGAAGAAACCGGAAATCGGAAACTACCAGGAAAGGCACTTTCCCTTGTTTGCACTGTAGCAACTGCAATTTTATAACATATAACAATAAGTAACACCATTAACCATCCACGTACTGGTGAAAGGATAAAACTCAAGAGTTATCCAACATGTGATACTCCCAATATCATGTATGGTATCAAATGCATGTGCAGAATTTACTATGTTGGTCAATCTAAGAGACCTGGTAAACAACGTTGGAATGAACAGAGATCCTGTATAAGAATTAACTATTTGAACTGTAGCGAGACATTGGGACCAGGTGAAACACAACATGAGTCAAATAAGAATACAGGTTCTGGAGGTTTTTAGACAACACAATGCACATGAGGACCTGGGAAGACAATTGAATCAACAAGAATCGTATTGGATCGATCGAATTGACTCCCTCAAACCAGGGAGAATAAAGGAAGAGATTAACTTTATGTGTTTTTTATAATTATGAGATCTGATTTTGGATAAAGATTGCATCCTAATTCAAGCTTGTACTCCATGAGTGATGTATCTAACTGGGAATTACTCTCTCATCATGATGATATTTGAACTATACACAATTAGTTTATCCAAGCCATTACTTCTATAACAAGAGTTGATTCACTGCAGTGATGATGATATCTCTCTGAGGCATCCAACATTATCTGATACTGTCAGTCCATGTTTTGGCCGTACAGTATGTCCCACATTGGATTCCCTATCCATGTGGGACCTAAGGCAATGCTTGGCGTTGCCTACCTGTGTATACCATAGCATGGATCAGTTTAGAGATGAGCGGTGATGCAAACTACAAATATGAGACTAGTGTGTGGAATACAGTTTTATTACCGATTTGCCGTAGTGATGATGATATCTTTGGGAGGTACCCACCACTCTCTGACACTGATAGACCGTGATTTGGCCGCACAGTACGTCCCACATTGGATTCCCACATGGTGGAAGGCAATGCATGTCATTGCCTACCTGTGTACACCGTAGCGTGGATCTGTTTACAGATGAGTGGTCATGGAAATTACTACTATGAGATTATGGTTTAGAATACGGTTATATTACTACTGCACATATTATCTGTATTGCAATGAAAGCTGATAATGGACCATGGCATAAAAAATCAAACTATTGAGGCACTCTGCCTTAATGCAATAAACATGTAGAATGACTTCTGTGACCGTGGGACTGGGGGTCCCAGTAAGACACTACATTGGTGCGCTACGTCGCATGCGCACATTTTTCATTGATTGTTAGACTAGAATGAGAACACTATAAACATGCGCGCACGCATAGCTGTCAGATTTACTAATCCTGTACACTACGTGATTTGTTTTACAAAAAAAGAACAAGATACCTTTGATATAGTATTAGATACCTTTAATCTATATCTAAATATTTAAAATGATCGTGCAATATCCCGGTGGATAGGAGGAGCTAACCCGCATGCGTGTTAGAGTAGCATTACATATCTGCACATGATACGAGCAGCGGCTCCTTTGAGCAGCTCGTTCGTGTCAGACATGCAGAAGCTGATCAAGGTAAGCGAGAATGGCAGTCATAGAGGGGGTACTGAGTTACAGTAATACAGACTATAACCTTGCCGCGTTTGTTACTTTTTTCAGGCAGAATGGGAACAATAGAGTTACTATCTGGTAAGCAGGGAGCTCTCTCCCTCCTTTTATCATTGATTTCTCACAAATCTAAAGAATTAGGCACATTGAGACTCTCCCTTTCTGGTTAATCCATTCAGGACAGGTGGCCTCATTCCGAGGTGGGTGCAAAGGGATACCGAGCACCGTTAAGGACATTGGTGCCGGTAATCCCTTTGCGCCCTACTACGAGTTCCCTTAGCGGGTTTTACCAGGTGTTAAGGAAGGGACCCGCTTAGGGAAATCAGAGCCAATAACAGTACCGCAAATTGCGTTACCATTATTAGCTACTTCCCCCTTCCCATTGAGCCCTATGGGGGTTCCAATGGGAATGGGGAATGGTTTGGTGAATGGGGATTTACCGGTCCCACCAAGGTCAGACTGGACCGGTAAATCCCCATCTCATCAAACCGGACACAGTACCGGTATGGGAGGTAGTCATGGCGCAAATAGCCACTTGAGGCCCAGTGAAAGTACAATTTGAACAATTGTGGTCACGCTGGATATATGAAGCCCACAGGTATTTTTGCAACACCTGTTATAGATTACAGAGTTTAGACTATACTAATAGTTACAATTTACTAAAACAGACGTTTTTGCTTTTTGTTTTCTTTTTTCCTTACATACGGATTCCAATCACCAATTGGTATGTGCCATCAATGTTCATTTGATTTATTTGGTCATTTTTGTGGTATTGTTTGTTGATTATTAATATACAGATGTGCTGGAAACATATGTTTATTTTTACCCCTTAATCGATACTATGGCTATGGTTTATGAACATGTTAATGTGGAACGAATGTTGGTTAATTACAATTGATGCACAGTGCCTGAAAGCCCTGAAGATTGACACTAGTCCAAAATGCATTGGCAAAAAATAAAATTGGGCACTCATTTGTCAGGCAAATAATGAAACAGAAGTCACGTTTTGATAATTAATACATTTGTTTGAGCTATGTTTATTTTGCAAAGAAATGGAAAAAAACATATACCTGCTATTAAAAAAGGACTTGAGCTTTATTCCATACTCTAGATGGAGAGCAACGAGTGAGCACACTCAGGAACAGGTTGTAATATGTTCCTACTTTTTGACTTATTTGCAATAACCTTGTGCCAAGGCTACAGGGTGTGCTCCCACAAATGACATTTTTGAAGAGTATATAATCACAAATACTTCTATCCAATTAAAAAACGAAAGAAGTATTAGCTGTGCCCACCCAACCAGTCTTACTACTCCTTTCCCTTTCCACCACTCTCCTCCAACCTCCTCCTTTTCTTTCTAATTCCTCCTCCCCTCCGTTCCTCCTTAACTTCCTGATACTTTCCTGCACCAGCACACAACATCCCCTTCTCTTGCCTCCTCCCTCTCCTCTCCTGCTCTCTCTATCTCTCTACTCACTACTTATCTCTTTTTCTGCAAGCACCCACACCTTGAATTTGTGATGGCTACTTTTTATACCCAATACCCTGGTGCGACTGTAACAACAGTGCATGTAGCAGGTACATCCGTGTGGTCTTGTCATCTGATTAGGTGCATGTGCTGAACTCTGTTACAAACCAATACATGGATGCAAGAGTTCTGGAACTTGATTTGTGGCCCATGGCCCTGCTGGACAATGCTATAAACAATGAGGCGCCATTTTGGAATTAGGCTGCCCTGTCATAGATATATCCTGGTTCCACCTTAGCGCCCTCCACTCATTGTATGCAGCATGTTACCCTTCTGATCTCCTCTCTGTGAGTGCTTGAGGCTCCATCAGCATTACGCTATACTTGGAAGAAAGGTTTTGAAAGAGGGAGTCTCCCTGGGAAATCATTCACATGCCACCTATGGCGTTAGCATTATTCAGCGGGTGGCATTCCCATGCAACCCAGGTCTATTTTACCAAATTTCCTAGCCTCAGAGATGTGACTTCATCATTGCATCCTTATGTCAGTTTTGTTGGGCATGACTGGGGAGGGCTGACTGACATTACATTACTTAACACAGGAGGAGGGAATCGTAGTTAAGATCCACTAGGGTTGGTTCACAATGCCTTGAACAACCCTTTAAGCTGTTGAGGAAAATGATGGTGGTAACACAGGGAGAATGTGCAGTATAGTCTTTGGGATGCCAGTAGCCAAATGACGAGTGCATGCAGGTTGTTGTCTACCCTCTAGATAGGGACAGCAATACGGATGTGTTCTCATAAGTGGACACACCTGCCGGTCATTGGCCCTGGACGTACTGACAGAAGCAGCCCTCAGTTGCACCACTCCCTATGCTTGTTCATGCACCTCTACCCTCCCAGCTTACTGATCCAGTAGCACAAATCGTGGTCAGTGCCCTGCTTCCACCTACAGCAGCAAGGTTGTTTTTCATGTCCTTGTTAGTGTGCCACTATTCCAACAGATGCGAAGGGATAAAATGATAGGCCATGCTGGCACATTCTTCATGTGTTGCCAGATAAACATTCACTGAGCAGAACCCCATGTCCCATGAAGGGGTACTTGTTCTGCCCCCCCCCCCACTGAATTGTGACTGATTTGTGTGAAAAAAATGCAATGCCTGGCTCCGAGGGCAAAGTATGGGGTGACCTTGGCGTCTGTGTAATACCTGCTAAGTGATGTGGGACCTGTGGGTCATGTGGGGAGGGTCTACGGGTCTATCCCATCATAAAATGGTGTGTGGCAAGGATTTGCCACTTAGTACGACCAACAATTGGACTCCTTTTAAGGGACACAGAGTTATGTGGACAGACTCTTGCGCAACAAGGAGCCCTCACAAATGCTGCAGACCTACATGCTTTACATAGGGAAAATATTCAGCCAAATTCTTATCAGGCCAGTGCCTGTGAGCCCGAAGCATGAAGAAAACAGATCAATGCATGCCTGAGCTTGTGAATTGCTGAGTCTATGGAATCCATCAGGAGAAGGCAGTGACACCAGCAGAGAAAATTCAGGAGGAGAAGGGGAAGACATATCAGGAAGATATATTGAAATGGGAAGATAAACATTCAGAGGAGGAAACTAGGTATGAAGAGGAGGAGAGGAGACATTCAGATAAACATCAGAGCAGGAATAGAGGCACCAGGAGTTGGGAAAATAGCCTTATAGTCATCTGTAGGAGATATAATATAAACAGAAGGGGATTGGACAGCAAAAGAGCTCTCTGCTAGAGCAGAAGAAAAAGAAGGAGCAGGTGGAAAAGAGTAGGAGGCGAAATATGAGGAGACAGAGGTAGAATGCGTCATCCAGGAGGGATGCTGATAGGTCAAGAAGGTGGAGAGAGAGCCATTGGTCGAGCATGGAGACAGAGAGAGAGAGAGAAAGCACAAATGTATATCTTAGAATGGCTGAGAAATAGAGGGAAAGTAAGCCACTAAAGCTACCTTGTGGACCAAAGAGGTGGATGGGAGGAGAGTAAACATGTAGCAAAGCAACAGGGAGGCTGCAAGAACTGAGAGGGAGGAATTGTATAGTAAAGGGAGATTCAGAGCAAAAGAGATGGGTCCCCAAGTAACACGATTATTGTGCAGTGCAAGGAGAGTTGCCATAAGAGAGGATTAGGGATCAGTAAGTCTACTCATAGTGTAATGCTAGGGGAAACGCTCTCCAACTCAGCCAACCAGCCATAAACTAGGAGAGGTGTTGCACCCTAAATTTGGAGACCATTCAGCTCCTTTAAGTAGTCACCCAGATCTGGATGTCAACAGCATGCCTCCCCTGATGCAGGATCCTACTGAGTAATTGACATAGATAAAACAGTGACCATTGGACACTGTGCAAGAAGAATGGAGGACACTCAAGCAACTCCTAAACTATCAGTGGCTCAAAAACCTTAATGATTGCCGGAAGGGTGCCTAGATTCGGGAGTCTATTGAAACTCAAAGAAAAAAACATCTGTTAAGTTGGTTTAATTTCTGTTAAAGTTAAAGCGTACATAACACTCTGCCTTGCTCTCTTTAGACCGCCCCTCTAGCTATTGTCTTCGTGGCTACGTATTGTCATATTCAAATTGGAAAGGATCAGTCCATATTACATTTGGTTAAAATTGAGACGATTTACTGATTACATCCAGTCCTTGCACCAGACACCTGCTGTTAGAAAAAGTTCCATGTACAATTTAGTGCCAGCTGCAGACTTTTGCTATTGGTATTCAAACAGTAGTTCCAGAAGGCACACTCACCAATTGAAACTACATTATGAACATAATCACTAAGATTTGACAAGATGATGGTAGCCATACCGGGGAATTCCATGAGGACATGCTTCACAGTTTCCAAACAATAAGTATTTTTACACACACGGCAAGTCATTTCATTCTTTGTCATTTTTAGTGCTGGGCCAATATTGGCCTATACAGGTAGTCGATCGATTCAAAACACAAGTATAAACCTATGTAGAATACTTCATTGACAAAGTATTAGGTAACGTTGCAGTACCCCGGAGTATACAACATGTATGTGACATGTTGATATGATATGAGTCCCTACAAATGTGTATGATTGTTAATCCGGTCCCAGTCTACTAATTTGGATTTAAATTCCCTGCACAACCATAGGTAACCCAACTCCCATCTTGGGGTCAAATTGATTAAATCAAATAGTTCAAATATAGACTTTAAGTATTGGGACATTCCTCTGGTCTTCATATCCGAGGCACATACACTCAGTAGAAGACATTGGGGATTACTCATTGCTTTTATATATAACAAGCCACATTTCAAAATCACCAGCTCTTCCATTGAAATGATGCCCAACTCAAGACATATCACCTCAATGGGTACGCAGGATGACAGAACCAAGATTCTACGCCAAAAGCAGCTACCCTCCATTTTACCAAGCCACAACATATCTGTCATTGTGAGAGCTTCCAGGCCATAGATCACAGCCAGGCAGGGACATTGCCTATAGAGGTTCACTATTATCTTTAAATTATACCAATCAGTGCTTTGCTGAAATTAGCAATCAAAGCCGTTAGCTGAGCTGCTTTTCTTTTCCTTGTAGTCACACATTCCTGGAAATTCTATTTATTTTCAAATTCCGCTCCCAGGTAGCGAGAACTGTCCATGTATCCTATTCTGCTCCTCTCGATGTTTAATTCTAGTCGGGCAATTTTCCTTTGTTTAAATAAAAATAGCTGAGTTTTTGGAGGTTGATGACAAGATAATACCAATAAAAGTAAAGTACAAGAGCACAAGGTCGCTGGCTTATACTAGGTACTTTTGCGTAAGTGGCAGAACCTTTAGGAGGGCAGGTTTACAGCTTCTCCAGATTTTCTGCCAGATCTGATAGATATAGATGGAAGAGCAGGGGTGCAAAAATGCACCCCTGCTTTATACCCCTTGGAGTTGACTATAGGGCGTGTCAATGTTCCTTCGTCGTCCAGTCTGTCCCGAACACTGTTATAAGTGTGAAACTGTTTTCAGAAAGAATAGCAGTATCGGTGGACAGTCCATGCCTTTCAGCTTGATTCATAACCGCTCCCTGGGCACTAGATAAAACTCTGATTTAAAGTCAAGAAACAGTGTACATTGGCCTTGACTTCTTTTACTTCTCATGTTATCTATTAACAGATCTGTAGCTTTCAAGTTGTGAATTGGGGAAGTGCCTGCAAAAAACCCACTATGAAATTTGTCCAGGATATTACTGACCGCCACCCATTTCTAAAGGTGGTCTAATATAAATGAGGCAAATAATGTACCCAGAATATCTAACATGTCTAGCGGCCGGTAGTTCTCCAGTAGTGGCTGCCTAAATGTAAGCTAGGGGCACAATGAGTTGCAGAGTTTGCTTATTTGCACCACTGTCTGCAAATGTATAAAAAGTTGGGAAATGAGTTAAGGTGTCAATAATGTTTGTCCACATAGCTAATCCAAAGCGGTGTAAAATGAATTTACCAAATGTTAGCCTACATGGTTTGCCTCTGGGAACTTAAGTTGCTGGGAAAACCAATTAATTAGGTTCCGCCTCGTCCAGGTGTACATATATGCATTCTTCCACTACAGCTTTCAAATGACTGCCAGTTAGTATTGGGGCCCTTGCATTATTCAATCATCTTTGATGTACAGAATACACATCAATGTGTAATTGGCTTGGCAGAGACAAATGGAAAATTCAAAAAGCCACTACTGACGTAAATGTCAATATTACATGGGCAGAATGAAGTACAAGCTAAATATATATGACTTTGAAGATGATTTGAGTAATACAAAACAGACCAGTGTAACTGGCTAACCTTTGAAGATCCTAATGGTTGCTTTTGTGAATGTGCTATTTTTTATCCTTATTGGCCTGTGGCTGATGCTGTTTTCTAACTCAAGTGTTTAGATGTTTGCAGTTTTGGAAAAGAACAAGAACGCATTTAATGCCGTTCCTCGAAATGCTAAGTTATCACAGCAAAATATTGCTGTTGAAACTCTCATTACGTGCTTCTGGTTCTTGTGCTCTAGTAGAGACTGTAGTTGGCAAAATGCTTTAATTATTCTAATATCGTTTCATGGGGAGAACTGAACACAATTGTGTGGGCTCTGCTGTATTTGAAAACAAGCTAGAAGAGAAACCAAGAATGTAGCACAAAGTAATAGCACAATTGCTAATGGCATCTATAGTCAATCATCAACCTCACTGGAGTCAGTCACTAGACCTATAACAGAACAGCAGCAACATTCTCTTGGGTGACAGTATGGACTTGGGCTGCATGGTGCCTCACCACTGGGGGGCTGTTGCACAGATTTTCAGAATTAATCTCCATCATGAGCATGGAGTTTCTTCAAACGGCACCACCGAGATGGGGCACAGCTTTCTCACAGATTTTCCCCAGCACACAATGTTATTGCACAGAGTACAGGTGATGTGTGTTGCTGTCCCTTGTCCTTTAGATGTGAGAACCCTTACACTTTTTTCTTTCTTGCCCACGCAAGAAGATGTGTTCTCTGCTATTCTTCCTTTGAAGATGGCGGTGGGAGTTAATACAGTGGCTGCCATGCAGTGATGCACTTTCAGATCTGATAGGCTGACTTTGAAAGACTCTGTTTAAAATTGATAGAATAGCTTTGTAATTTGCTGCTTACTCTGTAAAGGTACTATTATCCTCTTAGTTCCCCCTCCTCTGTATCACTGGTTTCCAGAATCATGTCTTCTTGGTGCTTTGACCAATGCAGGTCCCTACCCTTATCTTGGTCATCAACCTTATCGTCATTATTATGCACAGTTCCAACATCTGGGATATATGCAGTGACAGAAGAGAGCAAGGTAGGCCACAGTGTACAGCTCTGTAGTTATAACATGTACCTCTAGAGTACCTTCAGCCCCGGAAATAGTGGGGTGAACCTCCTACGATTGTGCTCCTCTTCCCGGGGTACTTTTAGGTGTCCCATACATTTCGTCACTCAAAATTGTCACTTTTCTCTATCCATGTGAAATGGTATGCTGCAGATTCAGTTACCACAACTAAATGGAATATCCTCTTGAAACCAAGAAACAACACTTTTGCTTTACAAATTCTCTTTCATACAGACATTAAAAGACAACACACTCAGTTACAGACTCAGAATATAATCTTCAAGCATTACCATCTTTCTCTGGAACTACTAACACACATTTGCTATGGCACATAAAAGACAACACAATCAATAGCAGCCACTAAATATAATCTCCTCCCTACCCAGAAACATACGAAATCTTCTCTGAAACATGTATTTAGTATGTTACAAAAAGCAAGGCATTCAGTTACATACACTGAATAAAATCTCCACCTCCCTACCAAGAAACATAAACTCAATAAAAATCCTCCTCCTGATTCTAGAATTATTAAACGTTTTTTCTGCAATTACTAACTAATTTTCACTCTGGCTTCTAAACAACTCAACAGTCCCTTGCAACAACTTGCTCTCCACCTGACTACCTAGAAATACAACACTTTGTTCTGTAGCTCCTAACTGGTAACTGCTCTGGCCACTAGTAGACAGCACAGTCACTTAGAGCCGCGTATAGAATGTCTTCCTGACTTCAAAGAAATATGAGTATTTTTCTCTGCAATTGTAACCTTGTTATTTGATTTAATGTATTTATTTAGTTGTTTATAGTTCACAGAATTTATACACCTATTCATTCAATAGCACAAAACACAGGTAAAACATAAATTACAAAATGTCATGTATGTACATTCATTCTTAATACATACTCTCTAAAAGTTACTTATTATACCTCATAAAGTTGGAACAACATTTGAAACACGTGCACAAGTATAATTTCAACCTTGGTATGGCCACTCACAGACAACAAACACAGCCAGTGCAGGCACTATTCATAGAAACGTTGTATAATGGCACTCTCTCATAGGAAAACGTTCTGTGAATCAGGGTGAATCAGGTGGTAAATACAATTTCCCACTGCCTACAAAAAAATTAGACAATTTTTGAAAGGCAGTAAGGCACTCAGTGATTGAAAACAGACACAAATAAGTGCTAACAGTAACAGAATAGAAAGTGGATAAGGTTACAAAAGTATGACGATCTTGGTACATCAACATTAGTATAAGTATCAAAGAAAGACCAGTTTCCTTGGGCATATGTCAAATGTGTTTTAGGCACTGTCTTGATTGTTTTTCGAAACCGTGGGTAGTTCACTCTGCATGGTAGCACCTTTGGTGTGCTATTTTCTGGCACCAATATTCCATTTCCTTGCATGGCTGAAAGAGAAGGGGCAGACATTAAATGTCTCATGGGACAACACTGCCCTTATTTACAAGAATTCTAATTTAATCAACTGAACTCATATATCTTTGTGAAACAACACTTTCTAAAATGTCTCCCTTCAATCACATCCAATAACAACATTAACTAAACCAGATCTGAACGCCACCCATCAAGGCTGATTTCATATGTGCCCACTTTGCTGTGACAAATGGCAGAGTCATGAGATCATAGTATCTAACAACACACCTGGAAAGAACAAATGTAGACGCCTGCACAGTTCTAGTTTAGCAATTTGTTATGGTGCTGAGAACAAAGTATCATCGACTTTAATACATATCTAGATGGATAAGCAAGTATTATCCAGGACAATATGACCACATGTCCAGGATCTAAATGGTATATGTTCTTCTAAGAGTTGCCTAATCTCATATTCTTGCTTCTTAATTTTGAAGTGCAGTTTTCCCTCAAACAGTAGCTAAACGCATCCGCATGTTGCTGCTTTACTGGAAGGGTATGATTAAGCGTATTATAACCTGTACAACATGTAGCAGAGGTGTTACCTCACCCAACCTGGGACAATTGGTTTCCCACGTTAATACCAATTACAAGTGTATTATATACAAGGTAATGGGACTTTTGAATGTTCAACATGACAGATAATTCGACTCCACTGCCTTGGGTGAGTAGGGATATGGGCAGATTACTTGACACCCTGCAGGATCTTCTGCCACAAAGAGTATTGTAAGTGATTTTCCTTGCTCACTAGGATGACTTGAGTATTACTGGAGATACGCCAGGCCAAGCCAGGAACACTCAGTCTGCTCTTAAATCATTCCTACTCCATGCCTCTGAAAGGGAACATGAATTGAGATTTTTTATCAAAAGTGCAAATTGTATGAAGGGGACCGCTATCATTAGAACTTTATTATTTTTTTTTTTTAATTGATTGATTCAGCTGTAAAAAAACAACTTTTTCAATATACAAGTAATATTTTGTACAATCATCAAACAAAAAAACCATAACAATAAACTTAAACAGTTAGGTTACAACTTACAAAATTTAAAACAGTAAATAAGGAACCCCATACATTATGGTCAAAAGGAAAAAGGCAGAGAACAAAGAACAAAGAAATACAAGATAAAACAGCAGAATAAGCCATAGCGGCCATCTAAGAATGATTGACGGTCTCCAAATTTAACGCTTGGATGAAATTCGTTAATGCAATCTGTAAGGGGTATTGATTGGCACAAATCAAAAATGACCACCGCAACTCCTGCGCTACCGCTGCCATAGACGACAGCAGGTGCTTGAAATGCTTTGATCTCAAGACGGCTAACTGTGGGCAATAACAAACTAAGTGTTCAAGAGATTCAATAGTATTGCTTTGCATGCAAAAACGACAAACGATTAACGTGGCAGATCTTAATTTCCTACGTACCTGAACCTGATAAGTTGGCCATAGATCAAAGCGGGCCCTTAAATACCCTGCTCTTAATTTGGGTGAGGGAAATTTTAATAGGTATGGTTCAGGGCATTTCATCAATTTTGGCCAAAAACAAAATTTACATGGTTGGCAGTAGGTTTTACATTTGTCAATGGTATTCAACCAGTCAAGGTTATAAAATAGTTTTTTGGACCTTGCCGGGTTGTTTATGAGATTGAGAATGGAAATATTTGCTGATGCTAGAGCTTCTAGACAAAAGTTTGACCATGAGTTTGTGAAATTCTTCTCTGCTGTCAGCATGTATTCAGCAATTACCTTTAATAGGTAGGTGTTATGATTTGCCATAAGGCATTTGCGGAATAACATGCAACATCGCCAGGTGTAGATTGCGCACAAGGAGGTCAAGCCCAGTTCATACCGCAACCACGTACTCGGCACGCACTGCGGGAGAGATAATACAGACCTCCAGTACTTTCCTTCAAGCCTCCCAAGGAATTGCATATTGCAGTTCAATAGGGTTTCTGTCCCATATAATATCGCTGGTATAGCTTTCATAGACCAGAAAGTTAGG